>NC_073699.1:41802100-42407132 GCF_023634085.1 Falco cherrug | reverse complement strand
ATCAGGATGGAATTCAAAAGCTGGTAGGGAGAACACAAGGGAAACATGAATAGATGCCCACATATGCGTACATCATTGTTTAAGCCTTGTTTGATCTATTGTAAAACAGGGTAGAAGTTAATTTCAGGATGTTTAAATGAAATTCTGTCTCAACAGAAAAAATCTGAAATGCTGCTCTGTAAACATGCAAATGAAAAAAAATACTTTTTTGCTATGAGACCATTGCTCAATGGCCTCAAAAACAATAATCCAACATGATTTTGTGAGTTCAAATATGCATTTTTAGGAATGAAAGAAAAGGGAAATATCTGAGCAGTCTTCTTCCAGTTCTAGCTTCTATCCTAGTGTTTTGTCTGATTTTTTTTTTTAGACTGAATGCTGTGTTCCTGCACAAGCCGCCCAACCCACTGCCAGCAAAAAGACAACATCCCACAGAACCATCTCTACAATTATTCTATAGCTGATCTCAATCAAATGCCAACATGGCACAGCAGGGACACAGAAGCATGTTTCACCTAGGACTTGATGTCCAGATTTGCAGCAGAGCAGACTGAAGTTCATAAGCAAAGACAAGTCAGAAAAAAGTTCTGAACATGCCCCAAGGAGTCATGTCTTTTTATAGTGTATTGGTTGCATATATGCTCTGTCTGATCTCAGAACTGTGTATATCTGCCTCACACCTGTCATCCTTTGCCTGCTCATACATATGTCCACAACCCATGTCAATGTTTTCATTATGCATACATTACATATGAATGGGCAATTTAGTCAATACCGTTGTTGCTTATAACTAGAACTTACAGCTAGATTGGAAAAAAGGTTCTTTTCCTCATAACACTTCCCCCTTCTGTGCTTAGACAGTGGTTGACTTTCATTATTCTGATCTATAACCAAGTCTTAATTACTTTGACAGCTCTTTCCTATCAACATATTCCATTATTGTGCCATTATTTCATTTTTCCTAAATCCATACCTTGCTGGGTTCCAGAAGCATGAGCACTTCTGCATGTTTGGCTGTGCACTGTGGAGCAGAACCGAATGGGAGGAAGAGAATAACCCCAGTTTTCCGCTCCATTTCAGGAAGTGCTGGTGCCCTTTCATCCCCTCTTCCTGCTGACCAGTAAGAAACAATGATAAGCCTCTTTAAATAGATTGGAAAGTTGATTGTACTGCATTAAATATACCCTTCCTAGCCCAGCTGCACTTGTACCTGCAATGAAGTACATGAACCATCTGTCCTACATTGACTAAGAAAATGGAGACATGAAAAAGCATGTTGACAAAATCAGTAGCTGCTTAGTGGGACTATTTGTTTGCAGTTGCTGACTGTTCTTGAAAGATGTGCAAATTCTGGCATTTTCAGTAGTACAGACCCCATTCAGGAATATGCACGAGACAATTCTAGCTATTATTACATTTTGCCGCTTATTAGATCTACATTATTTGGCATCTAGTCCAGAAGTCTGGTCCCAGAAGTCTGAGAGGTGGATGAGAGCTGCTAAATGTTATCTTCACAGCCTATGATACAGTAGTAATGATGTTCTCAGCAAACCATTTGGACATCGGGTTGCTGCTTTGTTACCTGGAATAGGTATGTTTCTTATATACAACTCACCTGCAAGTAATGTCCCAGAAGATGGCATTTGCAGGGAGGATGTCCTAAATAACAGCAAAAAGAAGCAATTGCTTCCAAGTTCATGCATCTGAATTAAAAAAAAAAATTGTTTAGGAGAGAAGCTAGAAATGTATCATCAAGGGAGATTTTGGAGTAACAACTCAAAATCATAATAGCTACACGTTGTTCCGGTGTTTGAAGAATATGAACACTCTTCTGTTAGAACTGCTATCTTGCCTAGATCCATACCAGTGAGTCAACCCAAGTTTCTGTTGAAGTCATGCACCAAAGTTGTCCTTGGAACCACACCACACTGATCAGCTGGAGTGAAAAAAATCTTCAACTGGTTCTGGGAAGAGAGAGTAATAGATTCCTAATCTTCACTCAAAAAAAGAATATATAGAATTGTGCAGTGACCCTATTTCACCTGCACAGAGAGGAGACCATCTGTGTTTAATGAATGCCACAGTCAGCAAGTTAGTTTGAAATTTTCAATTTTTGAGACCTTAATGAAACAGATATTGCAAATAAAACATTTTAGATTACACCAGACAGGTCAGTTAAGGCTGAATTATTTTTTAAAGGTGAACACTCTGTGTCACACATTAAGTTCCTGCCTCTAGACTGTAGACCCTTAACAAATTGTCATATAACCAGTTCAGATAGTGCTGCCAGACTCACAGTCATCTTCAAAACGATACGGTTACTACAAGGTGCACCATGCTTTTGGGATAAGCTAAAACTTCCGAAGAATCAGAGTATTACATATCCTAGGCCTTATGACTGATCAGAGAAAGTTCACAGAATCACAGAATGGCTGAGGTGGGAAGGCATCTCTGGAGGTCATCTGGTCCAACCCTCCTGCTCAAGCAGGCCACCTATAGCCAGTTTCCCAGAACCATTCCCAGATGGCTTTTGAATATCACAGAGGATAGAGACTCCACAACCTCCCTGGGGAACCTGTGCCTGTGCTCGGTCACCTTCACAGTGAAAAAGTGTTTCCTGATGTTCAGAGGAAACCTCCTTTGTTTCAGTTTGTGCCCCTTGCTGGTACTGTCACTGGCCACCACTGGAAAGAGCCTGGCTCCATCCTCTTTGCACCCCTCCTTTAGGTATTTATATACAGTGATGAGATCCTCCTGAACCTTCTCTTCTCCAGGCTGAACAGTCCCAGCTCTCTCAGCCTTTCCTCATGGGAGAGATGCTCCTGTCTCTTAAATCATCTTCATGCCCCTTCACTGGACTATCTCCAGTATGTCCATGCCTCTTTTGTACTGGGGACCCCAGACCTGGACCCAGTACTCCAGGTGTGGCCTCACCATTTTCAGTAGAGGGACAGAATCACCTCCCTCCACAACTGGCAACACTCCTCCTATAATGCAGCCTTTAACCTTCTTTGCTACTATGGCACATTGCTGCCTCATGCTCAAGCTGGTGACCACCAGGAACCCCCAGGTCTTTTTCTGCTTTCCACCTGGGTGACCCCCAGCCTGTGCCGGTGCCTAGGGTTGTCCAGGACTTTGCAGTTCTTCTTGTCGAACTTCGTGCAGTTCATGTCAGCTCATTTCTCCAGCCTGTTGAGGTCTCTCTGGATGGCAGCATGATCCTCTGGTATTACTAGTTTTCCTTCCCTCATGAAGAAGGAGAACTCTATCTCTGCCACTATGTCAATGCACGTAGCAGATGTCTCTTTAACCTGCACATCCAAGTGTGCGGTGGGATGCCTGTGCTCTCACAGAGCCTCACAGCTGCTGCCAGACTTGGCGCAAAGGTCTTTCCAGTCACAGGCCTTTAAGATACGAACCTGGACTTCACCAGCCCAAAAAGCCTGTGAACATCAGTGGGAATTCTATATACTGTGTGCTTGAAGGTCAGGATTCATATAAATAAATATGAGCAAAACCAATGACCTACATACAGGCTGTTTATCTTCAGTACTCTGCTTGGGGGGAGATGGCTGGATGACTCCTGGCTTTCTGCTGTGTTTTGATCCAGTGGAAATCAGAATTTGAGAGGAAAGATGCCCAAGTCTTGTCCTAATTCCATAACAGGAGTGGACATCTGGGCTCAAAGTAGATGTTCTCTCAAGTCTTGCTGTTTAGACATACCTGTAGTGACCTACATATGATCACTGTGATACTGTCAAGTACCTTACTACTTCTGCATTTGGATTATATACTTCACTCTAATGATGAGAGCTTTATATCTTCTGCCAGCTGATAAATAAAGCTCCACTACATTTAACACATTAAGTGGCGCTGAACAAGTAGTTCAGAGTCCCGAAAGATTTGAAATCTAGCTGGAAGAATGTCCGGCCCTGCATGACACGGCCCAGCTCCTGGATGGATGCAATACATGCTTGGCTCCGGCTCCCGACTGCATGTTAAGTGTCTACAAAAGCCTGCTGCTGTTTGGGGGAAAATAATGAAGAAAATTACAAACGATGAAATAAGAATAGCTCCAAATCTCCTCTTGTTCTCCTGTATTTCTCTGACTCCAGAGACAACTCTCCCAATCTATTTCTTTGTTGACATGGAGACCCTACACATGCCTGGGTCACAGTAGCTTCCTCTGGATGAGAGTCTTTTCAGGACACAGCCCAAAGGCCCCGCAGCTCTGTCCGCAGGCAGCCCCCAGTGCTCCTTCCACTGAGTGGGTCTGCAGGGAGGTGCAGAAGCACAGTCCATCCTGCAATGGCCACCACTGGTGGGAGACAGGCCACCCTGGGATCCCACAGGGAGCGACCCAGAGGCCTCCTTCTGCTGGCTGTGGAAATCTGTCTGTAAGGCCTCTTGCCATTTTTTAGTTCACTGCAAGTTTCCTTTTAAAATTATTGCAATCTATGTTTTTCCTGATGCTCGTTTTCCCTTCCTAAGCAGAACATTGGACTATTGACTTCCTTTGTCTCTGAAAAATCAAATGTAGTGTGTCATTGTCAGACTGCTTGAAAAAACGTTTTCAGATTCATTTTCTGTTTAACAAGGCATCTCAGACATTCAAAACTCATTAATAAGGCTACTCCAACCTCTTGTGTTTTCCTAGACTTCAGCTCTTTTCATTAGCTGTGGATAGTGTCGGTATGTGAGTACACAGGACCTTTTGACTTCATCCAGGATTTTGGGGGGTGGGTGCAATGGCAAGCCAGTACTACCCAGTAGCACACAACAGCCACAAATCAAGAAATCTGAGCATCTGCCACAACTTTATTTGCCTGAACGATCACCCCAGCACTTCCAAGAAAAATAACTTTCAGAGTGTTTAAGGACCTAAGCAGAAGGCCAAGGGCTGAGCTATTTGGTTGACACAGCGGTGGCAGTGGCAGGAAGCCAGGCAAATCACCAAAGCACGGGCTTCATCGCACGCGTCTGTGTGCCTCCTGCTTGCTCAGTGCAATGAGCACTGCGCAACATCATTTGTTGAACATGTTTTTGTCTAGCTAAAAAAAAAGGCTCTCAATAGCTAAAATCTGGATGAACAATGCAAGAAAGCCTTTCTGAACCCAGAGCCAGGGGAACCCTAGTAGCTAGAAGAGTTGTTACAGCCAAGAGCATTTAAGACCTGTGATATATGTGTTAATATGAATTTCCACAAAGCGATGCCCCTTCCAGGTGCCACCCATCCACTGTTTCTGATTAACTGAGCAGGTACAGTTGCAGCATGATCACTGAGGAGTGGATTTAAACCCTGTGTGGTTTTAGCTACAACTCAGTGGAAGTCTTATTTGTGCAGTACTTGTAGGCCACCTCAGCTGGGTGATGGAAGTCTTGGCCGCTCCATCCCCCCAGCCAAGGAGCTCATGAAAGACCTTGGTAACAGCAGGGCACCAGCCTTCTGTGAGAGGCAGAAGCCTCAGCGTCTCCTAGCAGCATCTTGGTGGCACTGGCTTTCTGACAGCAATAGTGGAGGAACTCCTAGATTTGGTCTCCCACTGGGAGAGGAATTGCTTCTTCAGCTACTTGCAGAATGGCCCCAGTCCAAAGCAAAAGTCCCTGTTGCACCTGAGTTCTGTTTCCAAGCTTTCCTGTGCTACTGCAGAGATAAAAACTGGCCTTTTTGTTACCAAACATTTAAATTATGCTATGTATTCCAAAGGTGAGACACAAACCAGAAATTCATCTTCATTCATCTGGACTGGCACGTTCTACAGTATGCAATGGCAAGTATTTTCCACAGAATGTTTTCTCATAAACTTAAACAAAACAAAGCAAACCATGAGGGGGAATTTGGCTATGAGCTGTAATGGGGTCCACTGCATTTCAGGAATGGCCTCTGTATGGGTTGTGCGTACTAAACGTAATCATAGCCTTGAAAAAGGAGAGTACGCTTAGCATTCTGCAGACCACGGACAAACTGACCTCAAGTGTAAATTAATAGTTTAGGCTTTTTAATAATGTAGATGGTACTGTCCATTTTAATGCAAGTCTCAAGACTTGATTTTACTCATGAAGATTCACCTCCTGAAAACAAGCATATACGCAGCTTTCTGACCTTTTCTTTTTTTTATGGAAGTGCAAGATCTTTTCCCATGAAAAGTTAGGGAATTTTTTTTGTAGAAGAGTACCTGAGAAAATTATTTTAAAAAACAGAAGACAGAGGAAGGGAAAAACCTCTCAGTTTGTCACTGTCCTGATTTGGCGGAGTTTTTCTTAGACTTTCCAGCACTTAGGTCTAGCAACATTAATTTGTCATTATTCACAATATGGGCTTGCGTTTATGCATAGGGAAAGCCTTGTGCGGTCCATTCTTAGGGGATTTGTATAGTCCCTTTGGTTAACTCCCTAAACCCTGGATTTGCGAGGCTGAGGAAAACCAGTGCTTGGGCTGAGGGGGCACCAGTGCCTGACACTTGCCGGCACAGCCAGGCACGGTGACTGCCCCAGCGCACCGTGCGCACCGTGCGCCGGGCCGCGGCGCTGCCGAGCTGTGTGCGCTGCTCTCCGCACCCCGCGGGTACCACAGCGGCCGCTTGAGCCCCACCGAACATCACTGGCGTTTTGTAGCCGCTGCATCCCGCGCGTCCCGTTGTCCCGCGGGAGCAAGACTCGACCGTGCTCTTCCCACCTCACCCAAAACAGTCATTTCCCCACGTGGCCAGAAGAGGGCAACATTACGTCACCTAAAGCACCCAAAGGTCACGCTGACTCCGTACAGGCCAGAAATCCATGCTACGAAGCAGCGAGTGGGGGGGAAATATCATTTTATACCCATATAACATGACACATGTCCTCCTTTTTATAAGTATATTGTATTTCGCTGTTTTTTTCTGTTTCAGGAGCATGTCCCGTTAGAGCCCTTCCCACCTGGAGACCCCTCGGCCTCCCAGCTGCCAGCCCACGGATGCTCCCACCTGCAGGTCTGAAGTGCAGTGATGCATCCTCAGGGAGCAGGGGTTAATTCAAAGCATATGTATAAATACCCCTGAAGAGAGTCAGAAACAAGCGAATAAATTTATTTTAGGTTTTTGAAAGTTCAGAGAAGGCAAAGCAGCGGTCTGTACAGAGGACTTCAGCTCTCCCATTGCCGCACTGGCACTGCAAACCCCTGTGCGTGTGCGAGGCACTGGCCATATGCCTGTGGCCAGCACAGCGTCCCCTCCATCCTCCACGCCTCTGCTTTCTGCTTCTTCATCTTTCTGACCTCCATTTCCAATCAGAATGTCCTGCTGGTCTTCCTGGCAGACTTGTGCACGCTCTGGGTGCATCTGCCTCAATGTTCCCCTCTGCATCCAATTTCAGCACTCTCAGTGGTACCACTCTGCTTCACCACTTTCCCTGTGAACTTAAAGTCTGTGGATGTAGTGGGAGTTCATTGTTCCGTGCTTCTCCCTGCCCCTTCTTCTGCCTCCCTGCCTCATTTTTGGGGGAAATACCTTCCTCACCAACCCTGAGGAACAGGCTGTGAATCATAAAGTCACCCTGAGAGGGTCCTCTTAAAGGTTTTTCTCAAACCTTCTGGGTGGTATCGATGCACCATTTTATGCGAACTTTTGGCAGCTCAGAAAATCTCCGTTCACTGAACTACGAAAGCGAATAAAGCAATTTCTATTCCTGTTCTCAGTGGTTTTCTGTGTAATGAGGGACACGGGGAGGTTCCTACAGTGGAGCCAGGGGTCAGGAAGGCAGTCAAATGGCACAGACAAGCACAGACACCCCATATCCAAGTGTTGCTTTGGAAGTACTTCATATTCAAAGAACTTTTGCCAAACCTGGGGTCAGTTTCCCAGCACACTGTGCCAGGGTTTCGGTCTAACATTCACCCACTGCAGATGATCTTTAGAAGGAAGATTACCCTAGGGCAGTGCAGACAGACAGCATCACCAAAACAATTTACGGATTTCAATCTTTTCTTTTTTTTTTTTTGGTATATCAAAAAGTCAAATCTTGCACTATTTGACATTTCCTACAGAAATGTTGCTGGCTGACTAACTATAAGCAAAATACCATGGCTAGATTCTAATAAAAATCATTTCATATGACCTTTAGTCATCCTGAATAGCAAGAAACCAAGTAGCCTACTCCTGAAGAAACGCTGTACACCTTAACAGCCATGGCTTGAGTAATTAGCAGTCTGTGTGCTTCAAAGAGCTGGAAAGAGCTTTACAAACACTAAGTAATGAAGCACATCAGCTCTACTAGCTAATATAACCAAAGAAAAAGATGGGTCCGCTGACACACCTCAGAAATTTAGCTCTGGATAGCACAGCAACTGCACATTGGTTCATCACCCCTTAAAAATTAAGAGGGACTTTATTTAGTCCTAACACATGTAGTTTGACGTAGATGCTCCTGTGAATAGTTTCTTGGGTTTTTAATTACTGTTAAACAGAGAACCTACTCACTTGCATGCCATCAGACTGACCAAAAGAGTCATTGTGGGACTGTGGCTCACATGTAGGAAAGCTGCTTATTTTGCCAGCAGCTGCCACAGCATCTCAGCAAACATACAGGGTCTAACTAGGACCAGCTCTGCTAATCCATGAGCTCTCACCAGGTCACAGAACAGGCAATACGGCTGCTGCCCAGAACTTGGGAGAGCATTAGTCAGCCAACATTTCCTTGACCGTAGTACTTGTCATGGGATAATGCTACAGAATTTCAACTGTCAGCAAAGTCAGGTTACACTGTCATCGATTGTCCCTTTGTCCCTCCAGTACTCACGGAAATGCATTCATAGGTAACAACAATGTTGCTGTATTTAAACATTTGCACTTGCATAAAAAAGGACTCAAACAGTGTGGGCTCGTTATAAACCACACTAATGAAAATCATGGCATATTCCCTGGCAAGGTCTGCACTACCAGAAAACTCAAAGCAATCTTCCAAGGTCTGGTCTTAGCACCTACACGTAAGGAGGGGTCAAAAGTTCTCAACAGAGACTTGACAGCATTCTCATGACAAGACATCTGGACTAGAAAGCTCAAGAGGAGAGTTCTCCTGGAAATGGTGCTGGTAGCAGCAGCACAGTGGTGTCAGGTGCTGAAGGTCGAACAGTCTGCTGGCCATTCTGGCAGACAAGCCCACACAGCTTATATACGTTTCATCATTTCCCCTCTACAAAGAGTTGGGGTTCCCTGGACTCATGCTGTTGTCACACAGCCATAAGAAATGTTCCGTCTGTTGGTGAGAAAAAAAAGCATGATCACTGGGCAGAGCTAGTAAGCTGTTTTCTCATTTTTTATTTTTTTCTTGTTTTTTCTTAGGAGAAGGAGGCATAATACAACTGAAGTGTCTTTCCATCTGTCAGTCCTCTCACTTCTAGTGATGTCTGAACTTCTTGGTCAATTGTCCTTATAGACTGAGAGAGGTAAAGGCCTCAGAGAATTTATGTTGCTGCACTTTGCACAAGAACTGCAGTGTGGCTGGAGGGAAAAGACCCCAGCCAATGCTCCTGCGGAGGGAAGGCAGCACTCAGCAGCTCCTGACCAGGCAGAGGCACTGCTCTTGCCCACTGAGGATGAACTCAGCACAGCAACAGCATGGGAGGTGAACAGTAGTGGATGTGGAAGACTGGAAGACCCACATCACACCTCCATTGGAAAGCAAGCTTAGTATTATTGATAAAAATCCACTATCCTTAGAGATGCTGTCCTTTTTGCCTTTGCCTAATACAATTTACACACTTTCATTGAGGTTTTTGCATTTTGCTTTCCTTATCCTGACATCCAGCACCTGAAATCTACTTTACTGTGTTTTATCTCCTAGTGCAATAAACCTCCATTAAATTTCCTGGAATCATGAAAGTGAAGTTTGCCTAAAGTATCTCAGCTATATCTTTCTTACTGTTTTGAGGCTGGTTTGTGCCTTGATGTGTATAATGAGCTAGCTAGCCGTATTAACACAGTCACACGTGGTTCGGTGGTACAGTAAGTATTTTCAGGGCTTTGGAAGACAAAGATAACACTTTGTATATAGCACAACTCCTTACCACGACCAATTGCTGTTCTTCTTGTTGGAGACACCTACATTTTCCTGTCTATACATTTAGAAATTAGTTTTCCTCAAATGGTTCAATGATTTAGAGTCAGTCAAAGCAAGCTCCATAAAACCCCAGATTCCCAATCCCAGCTGACTGGACTGCATAGGGCCTCGGCTGCACTTTATTGCCATGAAATGTGCAGCAATAGGGAGCTCCTGTGACTCCGTCTTCTGTACGTCATGATTGCTCCTTAAGGCTGGCCAGTGTCCACTCCAGGGACCTGCCGAAGACTAAATGAGAATTTCTCTGCACCTGAGACAGGGAATGTACGGCCAGAATCTCCATACTGGCGTGTAGCTGAAAGCAGATTTGTTAACTGATAATAGACAGACTATTACACTATCTAATAGTCAGGTCCAAAAAAAATTATATGCAAGGAAAAAAAATCATTAACATTTAAACAATTTTCTGCAAAACTGAAATAATGTTGTGACTTTGGCAATTATAGGATGAAATCTTCAAGGGAAATTGGCCAAAATCAATAGAATTTAAGTCCTTGGGGTTTTTCTTTTTTTAACATTTTCTGTGTATGTATCAATGAAGATGTAAAATTGCTAGTTTATCATGGCATAATAGCCATGACAGCTAATAAATTATTTCACACCCTGAAAAAATATATTTATGAGAGGTCTTGGCGTAGTGGCTTGCGGGAGCCAGGAAAGTGCTAATTCCAGTCACACAAAGCCATTGACCAATGTCTGTGGTCAGATCACTTGACCTCCTTGTTCTTCAGTCATCCTAGCTGGAAAGTGCATCACCTCTGGAAAATGACAGTGTGCATTCATGCATTAATGTGTGTTTTATCACGCATAGGATATTGTACTTCTCCTCTCCCTTCAGTTTGTAGTTTCTGGTTTCCTAAAGTGTTATGCAGAATCCTGTGCAAGTGATGTTTTACATTTCCTAAACCTTTTATATCCTTGAAGTTTGAGAAATTAGATAGCATTAGCTTTCCTCTCCTGTATTTCTAAAGACATTTCAGGCTTGTCTTTTATCTAAATCATTTTATGGCCCATTAATTGAATAGATAATGTTTCTCAGCAAAGTCTGAAGGGTCATTTAGCATTTTCAGCATGACTACAACATGAACACGGTATATTTTCAGCCTGAAGGATGACTTTTTTTTTTACAGTTTTAACAACGAACAATTGAACCAGCCTTTGATGTCCACTGTTCTTGATAAATGTAAACCTTTCTGCTGAAATTTAAGCAGAAGTAGGTTTTTGTTTAAAATGGCATGGCCTCTAGTGCCATGGTTGAAAATTCTGAAAGGGCAAGGGAGGCATTAACTACTGGTTTTAATAAGGCAGAAGATCCCCCAAAGGATGCTAATCATCCAGCTGAAAGTGCTGCTCAAGGAATCACTGCCATTAGTGGTCTGGTGGCACAAATAGCCTTATTGTCTTACGTTACACAGGGTCATAGCGAGTCAAACAGATAAGTCAAACTTCTTACAATTATTGGTAGCACTCTGAACATTGGGCAATAAGCTATGTTGAGTCTATGGAACCATTATGTTGCACCACATGCCAAGGAAAAGGGAATGTGCATCTTCCTTGAGGCTCTTCCACTACTGCAAAGTGGGACCCAGTCCTTTAAGGTCTTGGAAATGTGTTGAGCTGCACACACTCCTTCCAGACAGATATGGACTGGAAGATAAAATCCTCTTGCTCGGCTAGTTGTATGTTTCTTCTGGAGTCTGTAAGACTTCTTGGCTTTTGGGGAAATAGAAGGAAAACTAGGCTTAGGGGTTCAAACAGGTCTGCAGGTCTAACATTTAACCTTTGCCTAATAATCACCCTTGCTAAAATTTATGGGACTATTTTTATTCCATAGCATTGCTTCTGTAGGCAATCTTTGCACCTGACTTGGAATAAGTTGAGGTGGGTCTTTAACGTCTTCATTTTTTAGTAGCCACTCGTGTGGAGGAATCTTTTTAATGAGGTTGCACTAGGGAGGGAGAAAGGGAATTGGTCATTCATCTATAAATACCTGTAACTAATAGTTAACAAGCACTTTAAACCTTTAGTGGCCACATCCAACAACTACAGCATAAGAGTATGGCAGTTACATAATTTTAAATCATGAGAACACTGGGGTGTGTTTTGAAAGACTGTATGCTCTCTTGGTGAATAGCAAGTAACTACACTTCATTTCTAGAATTAGTCCCTGTTGATGCAATTCAAGCAGAAGTGATCATAATTGTGTATTCACATGTTATTCCTCCTTAGGGCACAGTTGCTCCACTTCTGAATTCACAGTGTTTATTAAACAGATCACTTAGAGGATGCAACTTCTATTTCAGTTCCTGCCTTATCACAAAGAAACAACAGGGCAAAACAGGGAAGAAGCATCATAACACATGTAATGTTATTTTCCTGTTCATTAGCTGCAGGTGCTAACGTAGGGTTTCGATTCTCTGTGAAATGAGAACAGTAAATCACTGACTTATGCCAAGAGGTATCTGACCTTCTGAAAGAAAAATCTGTAGACTTACGATCTTGTAGAGAGAATGAAGGCACTCAAAAGAACTAATCAGCTTTTAAAGTCGTCTGTGATCCTCTTCAAACTACTTCAGACCCAGAAAGGAATTAAAAAAGGGTACCTCCTGCACTTTTGTCTTTGAGGAGCACTGACACAAAAGGAGAATCTCGAATGAGCATTTGCCCCACAAGATCAGAAATTTTTAGTATAGTAAAAAGTCTTTGAACTGGTACAAAATACCCAGAAGACTGTATGTGAATTAGGGCCTTATGTAATACTTTCTACTCTGAATATACTACTTACCTCCCAAGCGACAGAAAAGTCATATTTTTGAAATATTATTTATATGACGGCACACTCTAACTGGAAGCTGTGCAGTCCATCCTCGAACCACGAGTCCACCAAAAGGACTGTCTCCCTGTCAATTCTCACTCCAACCATAAGAGACCTTGAGTAACCAGTAATAGAACAACTCAGGTGTGGTGACGCAAGTCGAGGTGGACTGAAAAACACTATGTCTACATGTCCGGCTTCGGACAAAATAGCAAAATGCCCTTTATTGTTTATACGGATTGCTTATATATCTTAGATAGTACATGTATCAGACCCTGATAGGCTTGCTGTGTTCTTCTTGCTTGCTATTTGCTGTTGCTGTAGGTGCCCCTGTGCTGCGGTTCTAAGTTCGGGTTCTTCACATCCTGTTTACAGACCTGACAATTTGTGGCTGTCTTAAAGGTACACAGCTAAGTCTTTAAAGTCAACTAACTCATCTGCAGACCCACTGCAGACCCCAACACTCAGGTTATTGTACACAACAACTGTCTAAGCATGACATTGGACAGATTCTTCATGAATGAATGCTCAGTAGCCACCTGATTTCATGTAGCATTTAATGCCCAGGTGATGAAGGAACTCGGCATCCAACAGAAAGTTAGTGCCTATGACAGTCCTTTTAGAAATGCGATTTCAACAATGTCATCATTGAGAGAACTGTAAGACTGTGTATGTCTTAGCTTTGTAAAATTACCAGATGGTGCAATTTTCTTTCTAAGTATCCCCTGGGCATCTAAACAACCAATGGCCATAAATAAAAAAGACTTCATGTAAAATATGACTTAATATAGTATAAGAAAAAGAAGTAACGAAGGTATCGCAGAGACTACATAGGGTGCTGCCTGCATGAGAAGGTATGGCTTTCTGAACACGGCCTGTGGCCAAATGCCAAGCAGATAGGTACTTCCCAGCAGGGAATGTAAAAAGTCAAAGGGAGGACTATTATGGTGGGAGGAAGAGGGTAAAAAAAGAGCATTCATGGACTCCTACACCCATTGTACACGCAGCAGAAAATGTGATGCAACTGCCCTTACTTAAGTTGCATGATTTGGGGTAAAACTAAGATCCAGGCAGTAGAAGGAATTAAAAGCAGCCCAAGCACGAGTAACTGAACATCTAGAGACTTCTTTACAGCTGTGTGTGTATTTTCACCTCTTTCTACCCATTGGCTGTTTGTTCTGATCCTCTTTCTTTCACTCCCTCATTTTCTCCCCCTGTGCTTTGCTTCCCCCGGCTTGGGCAAGCCGCAGTAACTAGCAATGTTTGCTGCCATCCCGCAGATCACTGCGCTGCCTCATGATTTCCTTTTCCTCCTTGTGCACTTATCTCATCCATTTGCATTGAAAGGTCTCTGGGACAAGGGACACTTAAATATTGTGTTTTCCCAGCCAGTGTTTTAGATTCTGGTTCCTGAACTGATTTATAAGGTGCTAATCTACTCACTATAAGAAATCACAGAGTATCTTAACTGATAGCACTTTTAAAATAGATTATAGCTCACTGCGGAGTTTGAGATGAAAATAACACAATATACCTACTTCTTGTGACACTCATGAGAATTCTTAGAATGTACCTTTTAAATGCCAAAATAAAACAGGATTTTTCTCATAACTTCTTACATGCATATCTTGATGGAAGGTAATTTTTTTTTTTTTTGCAGTGGGCATAGAGGCAGGGAAATATTATTTCTGTTGTGAAATGAAAGTCCTTTCTGTTTTTCATCTAGCACATTAGTAATATGTCCATGTGCACTTTCTCAAAAATTAAATAGATAGATTATTTGTTTGTAATGGGATAAAGGCTCGCAACTGAACATTAAAGGTTTTGATGGGAGGAAAGCTGTGGGACAAGTCAGAATCAACCTAGTGAGAACTTAGAGGTGTTCCTGGTGAGCACCCAGTATGCTCCGGGTCTGGGTGGAAGCAGGAAGACCCTACTGTAAGTAGGTAGAATTAAATTAGAGACGAGCAGCAGATAAAATAGATGAGAGAGACACAATCTGAGTTAAGTGATTAAAGAACCAAACCCATCCCCTTAAGAATATGAAATAAAAAAATATAGGCTCAAATACACCTTCATTTCTAAGGATAAGTCTGTACTGCCATCTGAATTGTAGCTGCAGCATGTATAGACCTTTACCTTTAAACTAGCCAGTGCAGATGTTGATACCCATTGGAGTCCAGCAGGAGCCACCAAATACCCAAGGCAACACTGAGTTCTCCATTCATTTATCACACCAGTGGTCTAAGCTAATGCAGTTATCTATAGTTAAGAGATCTGACAAACCGTAGCGACATCCTAGACACTTTTCAGGTTCTATCATGCTGAAACTTCTGCCCCTGAATGCAGAAGATGACAGTGGAGAAAGAATGGATGGGGAGAGCAGTTGCACAGTTTATATGAAAATGTGAATGCCATTATACTGCCATTTTCTCTTGGGGGCAAAAAGGTCTTGAGAAGTCCCTGATTCTCCTTTTTTCATCCCTCTTGCCTTCACATAATTCACTTCCCATGCTGCAGGTTAGAGCCCGCTGTGCTGGGCTTATGCAGCTCTGTGGGGCAATGCTGCAGACAAAATCGGGAATTCCAAAATCACACAAGGAAGGAACTTGCCAGACTGGCTTTGCTAGTGGAGAGAGTACCTGTACAAAGAAAGCAGAGTATCTGTGCTATAGGTCTAATCTCTCCTACCAGAATTGTTGCATTCATATGAATGGGACTTAAAGTAGATCAGTTTTCCTGTTACTGTGGGAACTAGGGTAGGAAATCTTGACGTCCAAATTAGACCACTGCTGTAGATGAACTTAGCTTCTACAGTCTTATTTGTGCTCATCTGAACCAAGCTAGCAAGCCTTGCCTGTTTTATTTTCCCTAACCTACAAATTGTAATGCAAACGTTTACCAGAGAACAGTGTATTAGAGGAAATCAATGCAGACCTTGTGAAGTGCAGTGTATTAGCATGGATGCTAAAGTCTAGACCAGGATTTTGCAACTTCTGTTTAATCAGGAAAAAAGTTAGATAAACAAAATCTCTGTATACAGTCACCCCCTTTATATTTAAAATACATTCTTATTATTCATAATTGTATTTCTGTGTTATTGTTTGACCGTATCTTCTAACTCCTAGAAGCTAGACTTGCATAAACCTTGTGTGACCAAAAATTTGTCTCACTGATATTTATACAGTTTTGATAACAAAAAATTTTGTAAGGCATGTAAGTAAGTATATTGTGTAAAGCTGAACACACAAGCTTTATGATGAAATCTTTTGTGTTGTGTCATTATTTGAATTTCCATATTCACTTAACAAAAGGTTTCACTGGGGCTTTTCAGTCCATATTTACATAGATCCATCAAAGATGGCGTAGTTAGACACAGGATGTAGTTGAAACTAGACAATAGCACAGCAGGGTTAAGGTATTGAGCTGCAGCTAAAGTGTTTTGTTAGGAAGATCTGATAAGTGCTTAGACTTTTTGCTAAAATAAAGACCCTAACAACAGTGGGAATTCAACAGGGTAATCACACTTAATGCAGACTGTTTAGAGCAATTAGGGGTGATTGGCAGTGTCTTAAAGCCCTTAAACAGAAACAACATATAAAAAGAACTGACCTCAATCGGATTTCAGCTTCATTGCCAGTTTCAGTCTAATGCATTATATCAACTGGTTTAACGTACATAGGAGTAAAGTATCTTTTATTGGTCCGGTGGCTGTAAAGTATTGTGACGGAGACCTCCTCTGCCAAGGAAATATTAAAACGCTTCATGTGATACGCAGCCCTATCAGTAAGCAGTTTAAATAAAGAGTTTGCACTTGCCAAGGGATAAATCTCTCTTCCCTGTTGTCCATGAGGTATTTATCAATGAATGGATCAGGAATGCCGCAGGGAAGGCAGGGAGACAGTGACAGATGATCCAACAGCAGAGTGGACTGCAGAGTGTGTTTTTAATGCAAAACCAAAGTTTGCAAAGGCACATTTTCAAACAACTGTGGATTTGTGCCTATAAATAACACACAGAGAGATATTTAAACTACAAGGGATGCAACACTGATTTAAATCTATACAGACATACTAAGGTCACTGAAATAAGGCTGACATTTCATTTCCTAAGGATTTAGCTCATAGCCCTAAGTGGAACTAGGTAATGTAGTAAGTCACCAGGGCGGTTACACCTTAGGAGCCTTGGCGGGATATATTTCTGTGATAGTGTCTTTGAGCCCAAATTTGCTAAGGCACAACACCCACTGAAATTGCCAAATGTTGCGTAGTCATCTGTCCTGGTTAGAAGAGCTGTTTCAAACTATGAATTCGTGCTTATCCAGGTAGAGACAGGGTATGACCAGAAAGACAAACCATCTACCTGGAACAGTTTAAACTAAGGCAGTCCAGGTTAAAATTGCCATACTCTCAGCTGAAATGCAGGGCTAGAGTAGTTCTGTGCTCCTAAGTTGTTGCAGTGCAGAACATGGGTGGCTTAAAAGTTAAAACCTTCATTTAGGAGGTGGTAACTTCTTAAATCATGCTGTCCCGGTCACTTTTGAATATCTAGTGCTACCCAAATTTTCTATATATTTTTTATCCTTACATTTATATGATTTATATTTACACAACGCTTTTGTGCTGGTATAAACACATCTTTTGTTGGTCTGACTTAATCTATTCTCAGATCTGTATTAATATATCTGTAACTACAGGTGCTGGAGTGGTTGTGAAGAGATGTAGGGAGGGAACAACTGGTTCACCATGACAGTCACCCGCATCAGTGTTTTTGGGGCTCTAAAGGGAGAGGACAGTGCTGAAATCCACAGCTGGATACGCTGCTTTGGCAGCAGAATTTATGCAATGTAATTCATGTATTTCCACAAGTTCAAAATAATGACCAAAAGGAATACTAAACCTTTGCCAGTCTGAAGGCACAGTGGAGTGGGTATACACAAAGAGCTTCCCTTTGAATAAAATCTACATAAAATGAAGACTTGCCCACAGACTTCGCATTATGACCGATAGCAAAGAAAGTTGCTGGTTTAGCTTTCTTAATCAGCGCCCTAGGTTTAATCACTAGCCATAATAATCCCATCTACACAAGGGAGGGAATTGCCTTGTTTCAGACACCCAACAGATAAGCTGCTGGTGTGACCCACTCACCTGGACTCCCTGAATGGCCAGTGGAGACAGAAGAGGCACCTGACAGAGATATTCCTCCCACCTCAAGAAGGTATGTAAACCAGGTGGGACAAGAGGATGTCCTCAGTGACTATCTGCAAGAAGGACATACAGGATTAACTCATCCCAGGCACTTAGCTTTCAATGATTAAAGTTTAGATGAATGTTTGCACAAGGTGTTGTCATGGTTTAACCCCAGCCAGCAGCTAAGTACCATGCAGCTGCTTGTTCACTTCTCCCCAAAATCCCACGCTGGAATGGTAAGAATCAGAAAAAGGTAAAACCTGTGGATTGAGGTAAGAACAGTTTAATAATTGAAATAAAGTAATAATAATGATAACCATAATAATTGTACTGAAGAGGAGAGGGAGAGGGAATAAAACTCAAGGGAGAAGGCTCAGCGGTGCCCAGTACAATTGCTCACCACCCGCTGACTGGTGCCCAGCCAGTCCCTGAGCAGCAATCAGCGGGCACCCCAGCCATCTGCCCATGGTTTATATACTGAGCATGACGTTCTGTGGCATGGAATATCCCTTTGGCTAGTTTGGATCAGCTGTCCTGGCTGTGTTCCCTCCCAGCTTCTTGTGCACCTCCTCACTGGCAGAGCCTGGGAAGCTTGAAAAGTCCTTGAGTTAGTGTAAGCATTACTTGCATCAACTAAAACATCAGTGTGTTATCGGCATTATTCTCATACTAAATCTAAAACACAGCACTGTGCCAGCTACTGAGAAGAAAATTAACCCCATGGCAGCCGAAGCCAGGAGAGGTGTCTAGCACAGTCCAGAGGTCAGTAGAATGGTGTGCCTGTCTTCAGTGGAAGGATCTGCCCCTCATGGCTAGGGGTCAGGCCACCCACACAGATCCCTCATCCTTCCACTTCAGCTACACATGCAGAAAATCCTCTCGGCCTTCAGATCCAGTAGGACCAGAGTTTTCTTCTGCAGTTATACCCAAACCTCCCTGCACACACGGGTAACTCCTGAGCCATTTGCTTATTCCACTTCGTTCCTTACTGATCATAAGTCAGATGTCTCAAATCTCTGCCTATGCATACATTTCACCAATAACAGAACACATAAATGACATTTTGTATGGTTTCTACGTTAAGATAAATAATGTTCCATTATTTTATGACATAAGAGACCAGAAAAAAGTGACAATAAAATAATCTCCCAAAGGCAAGCTCTCAACAATGAAAAAGTATCATCGTTCTGGTTGTTTGGGTAGTAGCATTATTTTGAGGCTTTTTGCTACACAAGTAACCTCACTCTAAGTTTTGTTTCCATTTTATTTTTTTTTAATAGGAGGTAGAGGCCTATGGCTATTTAGAATGTTAATTAAAAAAACGTCAAATTAACACCTTTTCCCTTGCCATGGGGAGCAAACAGCCAGAGGATAATTAGTTTTATCAGCTCTCATAATGTCAGTGTTGTTTGCAACCAAATATTGGATCCATTATTTGTCAGTCCCCAAAGAACCACCTAGAGAAGCAAATGGGTCAAGGATTCATTGATCAGTGCAAGGTTCTCCCCTTCCAGACACAGTTTTGCTACTGTGCTATTTTTATGTGCAGGACAGGAGAGACAAGGTGTTTTGAGACCAGGTTACTTCTGCACAGCACCTACCAGTGTATCACACTCCTTTTGCCTGGCTTCTGGAGTTGCTGCTGTATAGTGGGTGACGTTTACTGCAGCCTTTCAGCAGCTGCCAAATACTGTTACAAAAAGAGCTGGTGGGAACTGCTGAGGAATTTTCTAACAAAAGTTTTGGATTTTTTGCTTTGCTTTGTTTTTTAAACTTCATGCTAATTTGTGGAGATGGAGACATTACCTGAGAATGTACACCCCCTCCAGGAAATTCTCACCAGGAAAGGACTCCTCAGCCCAGGAATTTCGAGACACATCTCCAGCCCAGACTAAGGAATACATCAGTGATTGGGACACTTGGCTGGTATGGTGAAGACCTATTCTTCCTCCACCTCAGCTTTGCATTAGCCCTGGGCTACTGCAAGAGGAAGAGAATTTTCGTCAGTCTACAAGGGCTTTCCACTTTGGATAAATAAACCATTGTTTGCTGGGTAACAAAAAATGTGTTATTTTGTAATCCAGATACATTTATCAAACATCTGGTTGCTATTCAAATAGCTCCTAGGCAGACTTTTCCACAAATTCCCTCTTGCCTGCACCATCAGTGAAATTTGTCTAGCTCCATGTTCATGGGTGAGACAAGCAGAATACAGAAAGAGGAGGAAAAAATATTTCTGCTCCTTAAGTTGCCTCTTTGTGGGGGATCCAAAAACCATCAGTAGCAGCATAAAGGATGCAGGGTGCAACCAGGAATGAAGGAATAACACTGCTGTGTTTGGTAGCAGGTAGCCATCAGTTCATGTGCATTAAGTGATCAAGTCGCATCTTCAGATCTTTCCCACCCTTGTTTGCTTCTTTTTTGAGGGGAAAAGTATTGGATTATGATTTCTTTTATTCTTTTAAAAATACTTGGCTCCATCTCACCAAGGAAAAGAAGTCTGGGAAGAAACGTTGCTTAGCAGTTTTCCAGACAAGAGATTTTTGGGGGATTTTTTCTAGTGTTTGTTACAGACAGCCCTGAGCTGGAAAGCAAAGTGGCAAATCCCCATGAAGATCCCATTGGTTTGGTGTCAGAGATATTTTCTAGTCTGTAAAGAGTAGACAACCCTGCAAAGACTAAAGTTGCCACAAGTTTAAAGGGAGCAGGTAAAAGCAATTGTTTCCACTATACATTTCTGTCAGATGCGGGTGAATTTTCAGGCATTTGCCTCATTCCCCACATCAGTCCCAACCGTCTCTCTGTTGTTTGCATGCCTACTCACCCTTTGACTCTACTCTGTGGTAAGGCAGCCAGCTCCATGTAGGTTTGTGGAAGGTCTGTCTCACCTTTTTGGAATTAAAGAGAAATGCAGTATTTCTCATCCCTTAAACTGTCCATAAAGTGGATTGTGTTTTTATTTTAGCTCATGTTCAAAGGAAATTTGAGAAGCAGAACTGGTTGGAAAAAAATATATGTTTAGATAGTATTTTTCAATTGCAAGCTCTCTTATCAGTCAGCATTTCCTAGCTCTTTAATAGAACACTGGTAGATATAATGTTGAAGCAGTTTGACACTTAGCTATGAAGAACTGAAATGCTCAGTTTCAAAATACACCACAACACTAAAAATCCGTAGTGAAATATATGAGTATAAAAATAGATTTTTACAAATTATGCACAAAATTCTTCGAAGTTAAATACAAGGAGCACCAGAAGTTATAGCACTTTGCACTGTGTTCCAGCAAAATTAAAGTCTCAACTCCTGCAAAACTCTGGCAACAGAGATAGACACAGGTTTTCAAGAAATAGGTCTGCTAGTTGTACATCTTTCCATGCTACTAAGAACTGAACAATGTGATTATAAAGTTCCTGAAGTATCTTAAATGCAAATCATTTAGGACCTCATTTCCAAATGTGATTTTGCCATTTCCACAAACAACTACAATGATTTGCACAAGCGTTCACGGCTCCACAGCACTGAAAGGTACATGATGTGTCAGTATAAGACATTCCCCTCTTCTCCATTCATTCCAATACCTACTCAGTGGTATGCTGCTCCCTTAGTTCATTTAACGCAGCTGCTCATGGGCACATCCTCTGCACCACACTGGAAAACTGACCTGATTCTTTAAAAAATAAACAATTGAAAAGATGTTTTAAAAATCAATCAAAAAGCATCCATAAACCAGCACCATGACTTATATTGGCAACAGGAACACTGCAGAAGGCAAGACAAAGGGGTTTAATGCAGTCAGTGTAACAAACTTTCTGCTTGCTTATTCTCAAGAGGCCCAGCAAAGCTTCCACTTAATACAGCAAGCCAACCTCTCCTTAAAATAGGTGACATTGCTGGATATTAACACTCTAAGCCATCTGCAGCTTGGGAAGCTGCATGTATTTTAGACCAGGCAAATCCTCCAGGGTAGCCTTGTTTTGTTCAAATGGATAGAGAAGGAGGTTAAAGGGTCTGAAGATAAATAATAAATGAGTGACAGCTCAAGACCACAATTAGGCCGATGTTAATAAGCATCAATTCCAAAGGATAAGGGATTTATCTTTAGAAGTAACCACCACATAATAGATGTTCTACTACAGGCTTAATGGGTAAACCCACGTGGTGTTACAGTTGATTACAAAACAGGAAAAAAGTTATACATAGGAAAAGCATAAGTAAAAGTCAGACGACTAGCTTAACCTTTCAGAAAGTTAGGTGGTGGGTTTGTTTACCTTCTTCACTGTATGCTCTTCCAGGGCACCCAGAGAATGCTACAAGCAAATAGAAGACACATCTGCAAAGATTTTTCTGCCTTCCTTCTTCCCTTGCACTGGCTAAGCAACAGTCTTGCAGTCATACCCTGGGAGGAAAAATATGGGAGCATTTGTCTGTCCTCCTGTCACACAATCCTAACCTTCAAGAAGTGGATCTTCCAGGCATAACTGGCTTTGCTCTGTCTACCACTGGCACTTCTTTCTCAACCCAGAGGGGAACCCCTTTCTGTGACAATTTTAAATTTCCTAACTAATAAGAACTATACTAAATTCTCTTCCAAGTAGACTGGTAGGTTTTCTCATGGCAGCTGAAGCAACCTGTAAGAAAAAATAAGATAAAATTCCAAAGCAAAAATGGTGAGTTAAATTAGATCTTGTTTGTTTGTTTGTTTCCCTTCCTCTCTTCTATTCTTACTGTTTATTTGATCAAACTGTAATGAATGGCAAAACATCCCTCTGATATATCTGGCTTCCGTTGAGCATATTATCTTATCTGTCTCTTAATCCCATCTTTTACAAAATTGAATGCTGTGACAAATCACCGCATTTCATACTGTTTTAAGTTCCTCAGCTCTAAACAACTTACCGTTATTTTACCTTTCTTAAAGAACACAAGTCTTAGAGACCAAGATAGTGACAATGTCTAAATTTATTCCATGAGATCAAGATGGGATAAATAATGACTGGTAAGAAACAAAACTTTAATGCATGATTATAAGACAATGAAAACACAATGTCAAGAGAGACTTTCAGAAATGAGGATGTAAATTACATAATTAGTCGTCACTGACTATGCTTTGTCGAGCCTACAGCAGTGGAACTGTAACTTACTTCTAATGCTTTAAAGCAATTCAGACGAGATTTTCATTATGCTGACTCCGAAAAAGCCAGTTCCATGGTCCTGCCACAATCCTGGTTTACTGTAAATCAGCAGAGTTCAAACTCACACTCTGGGTCAGGTCTAGCAGGTATCAAGCCAATTTTTCTACATGAAGCATTGAAGTTGGAAAGAATGGCCCATAAGGGACAACACAGAATCATTTGGAATCCAGCAGTGTAAGTACCTTCTTTTACTGATGGAAAACAGCACTGCTTAATGACATAGATGTTCTTTTCTCTATCAGACAGCCAGGAAAAGAATTGGTCTCTAACCATGAAGTTGTCTTTGCCTAAAACATTTAGAACAACAAGAATAAATAAGACTATGTCTTATGTTAGGAGTAATAGATACATGTGATACATTCTGCGCTATGGGAGTGGTGAGCCACCGGAACATGTTGCCCAGAGAAGCTGTGGGTGCCCCATCCCTGGAGGTGTTCAAGGCCAGGCTGGATGGGGCTTTGAGCAACCTGGTCTAGTGGAAGCTGTCCCTGCCCATGGCAGGGCGGTTGGAACTAGATGATCTTTAGGGTTCCTTCCAACCCAAAACATTCTATGATTCTATTATCAGGCACTTTAACAGAAGGATATCCTCCAGCTATCAAGAATATGAGATGAACATTTTTCTTATTAAAAAAAGTGACTTTGCAAAACTGAAAGCTCCACATCAGCCTCAGGGTATAATACTAACACTAATGTTAATAACAACTACTGCTACTACTTTTCTGAAGGTCATTCAGGCAACCCCTGCAGCCATGGCTTCTGTTGCTGAAGCAAGGGAAGGGTTAGTGGAGCACACCTCTTTGAGTGAAAACAGTCTTCAAGTCTCCTGCCACCTGCATTTTAAGGATTTCGCAAGCTGAGTTTGCAGTCAGCTTTTTTTCTTGACACAGTCCTTGGAGGAACACTTTTACTGTGAATTTATCAAGTCGCTTGTTGAGCAACTTTTACTGCTGTCACCCCAATAAAACCCCATGGCAATGAGTGTAAGTGTACCCTGTGGGAAGGGTTCTTCTTTTGACTGCTTTTTAAATCTGCTCCTTAACATGTAATTTTAAAAGAAACAGAAGGACCCAGCACAAGGCTGTTATGATACTGGCACCTCCAGAGAAATACCAGGTGGTATCAGCTCAGGTAACCAACACATCTCAGCTGAGTGAATAAATGGATTATGGCCTCATTTCACAAACAAGAGGAACATTTACCCAACACTCAGTGACTGAAAGATTTTAGCTTCCATTCTGTTAGAAGCCCGGTGATTCTAAAATACAAATTAACACTGGAGATAATACAACTATTTTCTTCTATATTTGAATGTAAGAGTCTTCCCAAGGCAATAGATAATTACAGCATTCCAACTGCCCTTTTAAAACTGGGTTTCACATACCACTTAAATGACAGCTCACTCTGTGCAGAAAACTGGGAAGAAGAAGCAGATACCATCACTAAACTAGGCATGAACGCAGACAAAAAACATTAACTGCATGCTATGAACACTGTATATTTCCAAAGCAACAGAGGTGGTAGTAACAGGATATAATTTTGAAACGCTAACTCTCAAACTACTTTGGCAGTGGACGATTGACATGGGCTATTAAAAGCCTGCTTGATGTCAGACAGCTCTGCTTCTCACTGTTCCACATTTCCCATTTCCCTAGCTCACACTACTGTGCCCTGTCTGCCTGAGACAGAAGACGGCAGTAATTATTGGTGATTACCATGATAAACTCAACATTAATGATGTAGGGTGGTGTCAGCACTTATGTTCCTGTATGACCTGCCTATAGACCCTGCACACATCCAACAATAGTGATTATGCTCATGACTGATACATTCACTTTTTATCCTTTTAGATCAGTTCAAAAGGCAAACACCTGTTGGTCACCTTTATTGTAAACCTGCCTTATGAAAACCTTGCTGGTGTTCTCAAAGTTTAATATTTCCTCATGCTGTTTTCGTTTTCTCCACGTCTTTGAGCAATTATTTTGCATTAAGCCATATATCCTACATACCAGGAAGAATGAATGTATGGATGTTACTGCCTCTAGATATTAACAGAAGGCTGAAATTCAGAATTCTTTTGTTCAGTCTCTGGTCAGTTTTTATACTGTTGAAATTCTCATTAAAATAATTTTACCTCAGTGAGGACACGAGAACACATGCAAGGATGATTTGGCCCCCTTGAGAGGTCATTTGGGTGAAGATTGTGTACATTAGCGTCACTCACCAATGGGTGAAATAACTGGATAGTTCAGGGACCACAAATGTTTTTTTAAGGCTTTCAGTTCTGGATTACTGCTGTCCAGAATATAGCTCATGGTGGCACCAGGTGACACCTGTTCAGTGACCTATAAAAAATGAGCTGGTAGTAGATGCCAAGCCCTTAAGGGACTGGACATCTAAGCAGGAAAGGTGAGTGGTGACTGTAGCAAACCCATCAGAGTCCTGCTGAGTAAATGCTGAGCGTGAACAACCAAAGTGACCGCTTCACAAGGCCAGGAGGGCCCTCGCACATGGCAATGTAATTGCTCTACTTGCAGTTATAACTTTTTATTTTCCAGTACTGGTGGAAACCCATGCTATTAATTAATCTATTAATTAATTATTTATAGCTGATGAAAAGGCTCCTTTGTTGCTGTGGGGACATAGACATGGGCACACTCTCCCCCTTCCTGATGTGAAACCTGATGAAGTGAAGCCAGCCACATAAACCCTGGTGTCACCTCCCTGTAGCATGCATGAACCAAAGTAGATACTTCTGTTTCTTTTAAAATTACATGTTAAGGAGCAGATTTAAAAAGCAGTCAGAAGAAGAACCCTTCCCACAGGGTACACTTACACTCATTGCCATGGGGTTTTATTGGGGTGACAGCAGTAAAAGTTGCTCAACAAGCGACTTGATAAATTCACAGTAAAAGTGTTCCTCCAAGGACTGTGTCAAGAAAAAAAAGCTGACTGCAAACTCAGCTTGCGAAATCCTTAAAATGCAGGTGGCAGGAGGCTTGAAGAGTGTATCAGGAATAGTAGTTTTCTATACTTGTCTTCTGTTCATATTTTCACTAAACATGGGGAAATGACCACTCACAGATATACTTTCTTTAACCTTAGATCTGAACTGGTACTTATATTTCTTTCTTACATTACCTTGCAAGAAAGAAAAAAAATGGTCTTATGCCCTCTTTCTGCTTATGTGTAAAGAAGACCTGAATTATTTCTGGACATTGCGTTTGTTTGAACTTTGAGATCTTAGAAAAATATAGGTATTTTTCTTGCTTTGCTTTTCCTACCTTTGGAGGGTATCAAGGATGCTTCATGAAAGGTGTAGCATTTCACATGGGAGAGATATTGATCTATTTCCTACATTTCCTCCAAAATATTAGCCAGTAGACTTGAGGTATTTGTTATGGACTTATCCCAAAACCTTGACCAGCAAAACTGATGTATTTTTACAGACTTTCTCTCAAGTGCTAGCCAGCAGAGCTATGTAGGAGTTCACAAACATAAGCAAATGCATGTAAAGATATGTTCAGTTTTAGTCTTATTTTTCAGTATCTATCTCTCTGAAGCTACTGTTACTCTGGTTCATACTGTGGTTTTCCTAGGCAAATAGAATCGAAATGTGTATGAGCATACATGTGTGCAACAGAAAGGGAGCCTTTAAAGACAGTATCTTCTTAACAGACAGTAAGGATGACCAGATTTTCCTTTTTTATTTCAGTGACATTCTATTCTTAATTTCAGCAATTGTGCATTAAGAGGCTCATTTTCATTTTACAAGCAGCAAATATTAGAAAGGCAAGTTTCAATATCATCCTGATAAAGCCCCTCCAAATACCATTTAGTTTAGGTTACCAGTCCAGATGTGAAACACTGTGCACTGTTAGCCAGGATTTTTGCTGGTATCTTGAAGTCATTGGTCATCATTGAGCGATGGGACAAGACACAACCAGACTTGGGTATGGGACATATGACAGGTTTCGGCATAAGCAGAGTGCTTGCTTTCAAATCTGTGCTCACAGCTGTCAACTGCTCATCAAAATACAAAGCTTAAGTTAAGAACTTGACACGTGCACCAGAGGTCTAGCATTTCCCCCTTTCAGTTCCATCTGAAAACATAGGCAAGATTACCTGAACACTTTTCTTAATACATGTAATACTCACTGCAGGCTAAATTTATAAATGTGTATCATTTAAACACATGGATTTAATCCCCTGCTACAGAACTAGGTACAGTCTGATTTTGTCTCTCTCCAAAGATGAAAAAAATAAGACAAAAAATTTAACATCTAAAACCCATATGTCAGGCCCTAGGGATAGTTATAATTTAAATATATATATATATATGAACAGAATTTAATGTCTCAAATTGTAAAAATACAAAATATGTATTTAAAGATCATTATTGCATTATTGAAGCACACTTAATCTCAACTTACTTTCTAGCTAACTAATCTTCCTTATTTTTCTTTGATATAAATGTTTCATTACATTGTTTAGGTTTGGTTTGAGGATTTTTTTTTTGCTAGGCACTTGCAAAATCAAAATCCCCTCAGGTAAGGACATAGGATTAGAATATCAGCTCATGAAAATTCAGGTGCTTCACCTACTCGTTTTCTACTCTGATTTCTTCAGGGTCAGTTTCTTTAAATACTTATCTGAATTTTCCTCCAAAAGATTATTTTATTTCTTTTTATAATAAAAAGATTTCAAAGGTAAGGATTTTAGTTTTGAAAACAAAGTTAATCTAGATATAAATTACTGAAAGAAAATCTTTCTTTTTTTTTCTGACATTTCCAGTAAAATAATACATAGATTGACACTGGATGTTATTAAGCTTCTACTTCAGCTCACTGTGGGTAGCTGGAATCAAATATAAGATCCATCAGTGACTATAAATGTGGAAGACATATTAATTGCTATTTTTAGGCCATTAGTGGTTATTTCTTTTATGCTTTTCACCAAAAAATACCCCACCTCATCTGCATTATTGTTAACCTGACAGCAATGACCTGCAAAAAACAGTCAGAAAGGCTATAAAACCTGGTTCTTAATGAAACTAAGAGGAGTTTTTTGTAGGAGTTAGATTACTTTCAGCAAAGAAATTGAGTAAAGTTTGAGATTCAGCCTTCTGTAGTGAGGACTCAATAGACCACAAAATACTGCCTTCGCATTAATCAATTCTGCCTTAACAAACGGGTTTTTTTAAAAATTAGGTTTGTAAGTTATCTTGCTTCATTCCATATTCAGCAACCTTGGGATAACTCTCCCAGGCAGTAAAAGATTCTGCTGTAGGCCTGGATATTGCTAAAAAACCTCAGCCTCTAAGAGAAAACATTTCTTGGCAATTAGACTAGGTGGACCAAATTCCTCTCTGACATGATTTATAAATTCATCCAACTTAATTTGCTGATAGGAAGCTGAGCACTATACCTGGGTCATTTGGTCTGATTTATATCAGAAAGGTGTACAAAAGAAAATGGAGCTTCTCTATCTTGCTCTTGTCCTCTCCTAGATTCCTGTTACTATATAACAGGCATCCTTTTCCTTTAATTACCTTCTTCACTGCTTGAGAGCTTTGATGACTTGATTAAGCCTTGCAGTGCAGTTCCAGTCCCTACCCATCTGATTAATTAGCCCAAACCTTATTAACTTCCTAATTCTAATCAATAATGCACTGATGCTGAACTGTGCAAGAGCAAACTAAGGATAGCAATTTTATCTGAAGACACAGAGCCATGTACCATTTGTTCTTTTACCTATGCTTACTCATAGCTGCAAAATTAAAACTACCCATCAGGAATACCTTTTTACACGGATGCATTTTGTCACCACCTGTTGTACCTTAACTGCATCTGCAAGAAAACTTACAGCAACAGAAGCATATTGGTGGCACCTCGGGGCTGAGGTGCCTTTTTCCAAATATTCAGCTGTTGCTGGTGGAGAATGGTACCCAGCATGCAGGTGTTCTCATCTCCTGCACAAGATGCTGATGGCACTGGGAAGGCACAGCAGACCTCTGTCCTCTCCTGCACACTCAGGCCTGTCTGAAGTCAGGGAGAGCCGCTGGTGTATTTTACTTTATTTTAATAATGCCAGTGGAGATATTTCAATGCTGAAGGGTTATTTCAGCAACTGCCAGCAGAGCCAAAACAACACCCAACTAAGTCAATGCAAGTTTAACTACAGGTGGCTAAGATGGAGCTGGGAGTTGGTGGCACTTCTCCCATGGCACTCAGTCCCTCTGCCCCTAACACTTGGCAAAAAGGAATCGGGTTTTTTTTTCTTCCCTGGCATCATCTGAATGTGCTAGCAGAGAATTCAGCATGTCCTGAGGAGCTGTGAAACATGTCAGGCAGCTGTCTCTCAGGCTGCTGCTTTCCCACTCAATGATTGACCATTGCCATAATTTCAACGAATTTTCATTATGAGTGTATGTTAGACTTAACTTTCACAGTCAATAGTTGTGGGGTTTCTTTTTTATTTTCTCACAGCAGCATCGACAGTGAAAATGGCATTCAAAGGTCTCCAGAAGTCTGGTTCAGCAGAGACTGCACATTAAACTAGCTGTACCTGTTGTTCTGAAAAGCACTGCTGTTGTCTTCCTTCAGTTTGTTTGAGTTGGCCTAGCTCTCTTCAGCTACTAGGAGGGGAAAGAAGCACCTCTTTACATTCTTCCACCTGTAGATATTCATGGCAATAGCAAAGACAGTAAAAGGTACAGCTTACAGCACACTTATCAATGCAAACTACTTCTGGCTTGCTTGCATCGTTGGAATTTAGGGTAAGAGACAGCACCTAAGATTTATGCTTGCTGTTAACTATCCACCATTTATTCTCCAAATAGAAACACACAACTTCCAGACCAAATGCATCTGATAACAGACCTTACAAGCACTGTATTGTCCTAAGAATGTCTGCAAGAGGGGAACTGCACAGGTAGGATAGCCAGTGGGAGAGCACAACCAAGGGCTTGTCATTAAATGCCATTGTTATTGTTATTTTCACTGGGGGTTTTTTTGTTTTCTGATCATGAGCAGCTTTTTTCTTCTCATTAATGTCTGCCTTTCAAAACAATCTATAGTACCAAGTACCTCCATTATGCTTTCCACAGGCGGCTGACAACAAACCACAAATCTCTGTACAATACATTGTCTTGGAGGTAGTGGGTATCAAGGACTCTTAATAGCGCTATGGTGAGGATCAATTGTTCAGCTTTATAGTGCAGGAGTGTCTCCTGAGCCTTTCAGTGCCCATCTTGCCTGCCTTTGTGTACAGTATCACTGATGGGGAGTGACATTTCTTTCTTAGGGAACCTTCCATTAGAGAAGCTGCTTCCAGGCAAATCCAGTGATGGAGTGTTTGGGAAACAAAGCATGGGCAGAAGTGGGCTTTCATCACGTTTGGTCATGTGGTTGATAAGGAATCAGACGCTTTTCCTGGTACTCAATAGGAAACTCTACAAAAGCATTTTCATTCCTGAAGTACACTATTTCCCTGAAATGTTAAATATAAACACCTGGCATCTCACTATCAGGGTAAATTTCCTAATACAGAATTAAAGAAAAATTCCAAAAATTCCTTCATGTCTCTGCATTTGATAGGTTTACATTAGCAACTAGTATTTGAGTATCAATGGCTTCAAGCTACCTCCTGCAGTTTCCTAAAGGTTTGAAATCATGTTTTTCATGTCTCATGCTGACATTTATACAGTAGGCAGCATTAAGCCAGGGTAGTAATTGTGTAAGGGTTATCCTGGAAACAAAGCTGTAGACAAAGTTTCAACCCCATGAAAATCTGCAGCAGATCTGGTTTTGAACAACTCCTCCTATCGTACCTATGCAAAATCCTTCTGCATGTGTGCTTGTGAGTTCTGAGACCAGCATCATGCTAGGGGTGTGAAGCAAATCATGAAGATGTCATCTTTACTGATGATGGTTTTTACTGAAGAAGCAGAATGTGGGTTTTTTTCTTGCATTATCACAGCTCTCCAAAGCCATCCCACAAATCCCTGGTTCCTAGCCTCTCTTAGGATATTAGGAGAAATCAAGCTGTAGCAGGGGACAGCAATGGATATGTGAGATACAGAACGGCTCATTTGTTAGTATATTGAGTCACATTGCCCTGGAAGGAACTTGAGAGAAGCTGAACATCATAGTCTTGGTGGCCAAGCACCAGGAGTTAGGAGGAGGCCATCCAGCCCCGCTGTGCCTGAGATTTCCATCTGCAAGCTCGAGAGAAGCAGTATGCTGATACCTAACAGAGGACTTTGAACTCCAAGAAGGAGGTGAGCAACACAACCTGGCTTTACTGGCCAGAGGTTCTGCATAGCTAGAGAAGGTGTGAGGGAATTGTATGGCTGCAGAGCTAAGGTGTAAGTGGAACTCCACATTAGCCCAGGCTGTGAACATTTTATCCATCCTGCTAAGGTTCATGAGTACATGGCCCCAAGAAGGAAGATTCTAAGCCAGTTCTGCTACTGACACCCAAGCTCTGTAGGGGAGTCTTGTGCCCCGCCACCACCAGCACAAGACCCTGAGGATGTGCCAGGCTGGATCCTGTATGCAACCTGGCCACTGTCCCAGGGCCGGCACAGGACAGGAGCAGGCCAGCTTCACTGGCCAAGATAAGCATTTAAGCAGCTTTCAATAATCCTTTCATTCATTAAACCACACTAAGCAGATTTACATGCTCTTTAAAATGAAGTTAAACATGAGGAGAAAGGAAAGTGCACCTAGACTAATGGCCCTAAGGCAGCACGGGCTGTCGGCCTCCCCGTGCACCATGGGTCTCTGCCCCGGCACACACTGAGGCATGAGGCTGGCTGCAGCCGGCAGCATGTCCACGCCTGAACAGGTCACCCAGGCTTAAGAAACGTCCTTTCCCCCCATTACCAAGGGGTGTTGAGAAGCAATGTGGCTGCAGGGGTCTTGCTACTCAGCTTACAGAAGTGCACAGCTCTCCAGACACTTCTGGCTTGTTGCATTTCTACTGTGCTCAGGGTCAGTCAAGAACTTCAGGCAGCCAAGGACCAACAGCTACCAAGTTTCCAGCCCACCTCACCTGATTATTCCCACCACCCTGTCTCCCTTCTGTTCTCTGAAACACGCTCTTCATCTTGCCTCTTCCCTCCTCCTCTCCTCTCCTCACATTGTCTTCTGTTTCCTCCCCACCCTCCGTTAGTTCCTTGACCTTGACCTTGCTCTGATAAGTTGCCTAGAAAGCCCAGCCTCATTGTCACAGATATTCAGGTAGCAAATGATACCTTCCACCTGTCCTTTTTTTTCACTACCTGTCCTTCTTCCTTTCCCATACCCCTCACCCCACTCAGAAACATGCAAGCCAGATAACCATCACAGGGCACCAAGCCCTTACATGGGCCACAAAGTGCTGTGGAGCTGAGCACAACCAGCTGGAGCAAGAGGAGAGGACAGCATGGGTTTAACCAGGCATCCAGAGACTGCCATTCCTTCCCCAGAGCCGCTCAAGTGAGAGGCTGTTTCATCATCTCCCCTCTTTTCTGTGAAGGCAACAGTTTGCAGGGATGCTCTTTTTGTCCCAGTACTGCCACAAGCCTGGTGGCTACCGCTTCTGACACTGGGCCATATTGCTCCTTACAGGACCCATGCCCTCAGGGAGCCATGCCCTTAAGGACTATAGGGTGGGGTGAGGCTCTTCCTAATCCTTCTCTGGGCATGTGCTCCTGACACCATGAATGGCATTATCTGATCTGGTATGCATTTCCCTGCAATGCAGCCAGACCTGCCAGCACCAAGTGATCATAGGAGAGATTGTCATGTGAGGTCATGTGGCAGATTTCTATCTAGTATAATGAGGGAAGGAACAGCTCAGAAGGAACCACAACATGGGGCTCACTCTGCCATCCTAGACCTTCCTCTAGGCACCCCTGGACTGTACCACGATCTACCAATAGTCATTAATCAGTAGTTACTCAGCAAAATGTGATATTACTATATTACATTTTTTTTCTTAATACTCTTATCCCAATCGATATATTCCATTCCAATCCATGACATCCTGTTTCAATAACAGCTGCTGAAATTCTTTCCTCACGTTCCTTGGGACTGCAACAACAGGCTAGTTAAAACCTGCCTGGATCTCTCTTATTAAAGCTTCTCCTCAAATTATACATTCTCTTATCAGGTGGCTCAGTACCTGCCAGAGCATTCGTGGCTTACACGGGGTGAACCTGCTTATCAAGTATGGTAGCTCCACCACCTGTTAAAATCTTTTTCATTCTTCAGGTATGCCTAAGGGAAAAAAAAAATACCCAACACAAAAAAATCCAGAAAAAGTAGGAAAACAGCTGGTTATATATAAAAGAAAGGAAAAAAAAGTCTTCTATTTATTTTCCCTATATTCTTTCCTTCAGGTATGTGGAAATGTTATTCTAAAACATATATAAGGCATAAAATCTAAAAAGAAAATATTTTGCGATAAGAAAAGATCTGGTGAGCGTGGTATCACTAAAAAAAAAAATATTTCAGGTTAGGATTCATCTCACTCAGTATATATTTTAACAAATGGATTACAGTGTGCACAGGACAATGAAATTCCCCTGATCCTGATATCCCAGGGGCCCAAGCTATCATTCTAGGACATTAATGGAAGATTCCTAACCAGGCTGAGTTTACAAAAACAAAAACAACTCAAGGTCACACTTCTTAGGATGAGAACACGTTCAATAGAATCACTGAAAAGGGCACATATGTTCCATGCAGATGTACTTACAGATGTCAATCATGTATGTTCTTACTTTTTGAAACCTGAAGTGTAATGGGGGTATATTTATGTTAAAAGGCATTAAAAATATCAGGAAATCAATTTCTGGTAAGAAGCCTTCATATGAGGAAGAACAAATGTTCTTTCCAGCTCTTTGGGTCCCTTTTATTTTTCTTTTTTTCTTTTTTTTCTTTTTGGCTTACAGATATTGTAGTAAAGTATAGCAGGGGCTTTGTAACAGTTTATTGATGGGGAGTAGCCAAGGACATCTGTGGTCTTGAAAACCTGCTACCAAGGCAAAAAACCACACCCTACCTCAAAACCATGAAGTGAATTTTAAGAAGACCGCAAAAAGCTCTGGTTAACTCCTCCTGCTGGGGTCTCTCATGGGAATTCTTTGAAAAGTTGCCCTGTTTTTTTCTGTTGGGATTTCCTGTATCAGTAAGAAACCAGCTGATCCTCTGGAGCCCAGAAGAATTCAGCCTGTTCCTCAGGTAAAACATGCCATGATTGGAGGAAGCAAAAAAGCTCAAGTGCTGTATACCTGGAGCATAATACTTTTTCATAAGAAGAAGAGTAAAATTTTTCCGATAATAAAGATGCTGGTCTCTCAGCTCTCTGCTGATCCATGAAACTCCCAAGGCAAACTTCACAGACTTTGGGAAGTCTGGTCATGAGGGACCAGTTCTAGGATTTATCCCTCAAAGTTGTCTTTTTCTCCAAAAGAAATCTGCGCTGTTGTGACTAGCGTTGGAAAAAGAGACACAGTTTTCTTGACTTTCTGACAGAAAAAAGATTCAGGAACTGCGATGATCAGTTAAAAAAACAAAGATTAACAAAGGTCAGAATGGCAGTCTGAGCTCTGGCTAAAACGTAACAGACTTTGATCTCCAATGCTAATGAAAGAATGATTTTTCAAAAAAATAAAAATTGCATGTGCATACACACAGCCACACCCCTCCAGTCTTGTAACTACAGATTCATTATAATGGTGTCACAACAGCTTAAAAAAGCACTGGTATCACAGTTTTATTAGACTTTATTTTCTGCTTCATTAGAAATATAAAATTACTGAGAATTAATGTTTTGACATTATCATTAGTACTGTGAATTCACATATATCACATATTTACTAAAAGCTCTCAATGTATCTGTTTAATAAGGTAAATCCTGTGTACTGCAAAATATGAAGGAAAGCATGATGTCCATCTCACATCAGGTTTTACTTCAGACTTCAGGCATGTGATTTGTTATTCTGTTATTGCAAGTTTAGACTTTTAAATCAGATAAAGTGTTGGGTATTTTGTGCAGTTCTTGTGAACTTTAAATCTGAAGATATATAATATTCCCATTGTAGCTTATACGTTTTTACTGTCCTTGCTTCAACATGCCTTTCTAAATACACACTCCTACATTTACACACAAGGGAACTGAGAATCAAAACGGTCAGGAGCAATAACGAAAACAGTAATTTTAGAGTTTAGGTTCTAGTGTGACAAGTATTTAATACAGAAATAAAGTGATGAGTAATTAAGCTTTCTTATTTTAAGGAATGCTATCTATGTACCGTATGCCACTGTTCTCAGGTGGGAAAGGTTGTTGTCTCCCATTGCCCCATCCCTAGTTATCATTTTAATTCAATCTCATATATAAAATAAGGCTAAAACTTTAATGATTCAGTGGACTGAGAATTATTTGTTTAATTCTACTCTTTAATCTCTTTGGTTTCTTACAGTACATCCGCTGTGATACAATCTGAGCATCCTCTAATACAATTTTTTGTTCTATAGGATCCTCCCCACACACCTGTGGAAATTACTCATCAAGCGCATGTGTTCAGCAGTAAATATTGTAGTAAGAATGTTGAAATGAAGGCCAAATGTTAACTGAAATACCTTCATTCACCTTTGGTTTTCAGGCTTGTGTTGAATTTGTTTGTTGTTCGTAGAAAGCCCCCACCCTTATCTCACATGACTCATGTTCTACTTGTCATGTTTTTGCATCTGCAATATATAAAGCAATATGTATAAAGTAACAGCAACGAATGATTATGCTGCATGCTGAAGCTAAATACGGTAATATCAGCACTCAGAGAAAAGTCTGAGCCCCTCTGCATCAGGCTATTCACCTTGACATGGCTGAGGTGCAGAGAACACTTGTCCCTCAAGCAAGTGGTTTTGCAGTGGATGTTGTTCATCTGTCTGCCTTTCCATCAGGCCACTGCGAGTGGCATACGAAGGGAGTAGCTACTGAGTATTATTGAGGAAATAGGAGGTGTAACAAGCCTAAGTATTTCAAGACAAATATTAGGGTTATGGGTTTTTTTTCTTTTTTAAGAACTGGCTAATAAAGAAGCAAATTCTAGGCCGTGCAATTGGTGTAGCAGCCAGTAGTGTTTTAATCAAGCAATCCAGGCCTCAGTCCCTCTTCTAAAGACTCTTAGATCTTTTCCCATATATGTGCTAATTATAATCTTGAAAGTTTAAGTAGGTACAAAGTCGTGTCAATTTGCTCACTATTTAAAATAACAAAAGGGCTTCATCTCCAAGGAGAAAGTCTGCACAAAGGGAAATTTAACAATGCAGGAGAAGGAAATTCCAAGTATACCTAAAAGCCTATAACAAATAACTTCATTAACAGGGGGAGAAGTGCAACTGAAAGCAACCTGCCTGGGATATTCTGAACACATACTAGAGCCCCAGCTGCAAGGGAGATAGATGCCCTCCACTGACCAATTCCAGTGAAGGGAGAGTTCCTACCTTATCAGACTATGAGGTGGGTTCCTGAGCGTGGTTACAGAGGCACATATACAGTAATCCAGCAAAGGGCATCATCAGGCATGGAAATGCAAGCTCTGCCCTTGGAAAGAAAATGGGATTAGGAAGACACATGCAACAGGACGAAGACAAGGACCTGGCAGAGACTAGCACACCAAAATGTTCAAGAAGGAAACTTCTCTTGCTTCAGGGACTGAGACAACGAAGAAATAATGAACAGTGGTTACAAATGCGTTGATCTGCTGCTTACAACACCGACATTTAGAATAGCTCACCTGCACTATGGTGTTCCTTTATTGCTCTTTTTCCCCCCATACGCTGGGAGGAGCAATGTGTTGTAGAACACATAAAACAAAGACTGGTCCCAAGCGACCTATAGAGCTGATATGCTGCAGGTCTCCCCCAGGCCATGCACTGAGGCTCCTTCCCTTGGGGAATATGCCATAACTGGAGAAGGAGTCAAAGCAGGCTGTGGGAAACACATGTTTGTGCCTCACTTCTGTATAGTAATTTTTTTTGAGGTTCATTAACCTGGATTTGGTCTCTACTTTTTGCATCAGTCTCTGCAGGACAAGGAAAATAATTTAGCTGCTCTGTGGCTCTTTTTTTTCCATTTTGAAAATTAAGAATTAGTATTGTTCTCTGTCTTTATAAAAGCCTCTGAAGATCTAAGAACAAAAAGTGTGAATTGATGCCACATTGGGACATTAAAATATACTTATTCCAGGTCTCCCAAGTTTCTGACTGTGTCCATCAGCCCTGCTCCCACTTTGAGAAGGCCCTGTTTCAGCAGATAAATCACTGAGTAACAGGTCACCAAAATAGCTCCAGCACCTCCCTCTGTTGCAGCCTTCCACCCTGTCCTGGCTGCTGTAACAGGGCCTTGGAGAAGGTGGCAGTCAGAAGTCAGCAAGGCGGAGGCTTGGAAGAGACCAGCCTGCCCCAGAGCCTGCTCCACACAGCTAGGAGCCAGAGGTGCTGCCAGCACCAGCACAGCCCGGGCTGAAACTCCGGCACTGGGGTCATTGTGCTGCAAAGGAGCCATTGTAGTGAAATCAATAGCGATGTTTTAAAAAACCTTTACATGTCAATTCTAGTGCCAGAACAGAGCAGGCCACAGAGGGCTGATCCTCATAGCAGGTTAAACTCCTGAGGGAGGAGATAATCTCACAGCAGGAAGGGAGGAAAGTGCTGTGCCAGCCTGGGCCAGGATGCTTTCACACTCCCCCTAGCCAGCTTTAGGCTACAGAGCCGGCCATTATCAGAGTCATTGTCATTAATATCTTAAAGTCTGCTGCCTGGCATTCAGGCATCTATCAGAAAAAGACCCTAGACCCTATTAGTGCAGGCAATAAGCCCCCAGAACGAGGGGAGAAAACTCCTTCATAGCTAAATTAACGTTCCTGCTGGTTACATTCCTATCAGCTTTGTTAATTCCGAAGTGACATTTATCGGTAAATCGGATTTTACCATCCTTTCCCATCAATCAGCTGGACAAGTCTCCTACCAGAGGTTTTTTTTGTTGCCACACACACATTAATTTGCCAGGCAGAAACACGACCTGCTGGCCTGGGGGAAGCTGAGCATCAGCCCTCTGCTCCTGTATGAAACCCCTGTGCCCTAAAGGCACCACTGCTGATGCGTCCTGGCTGGGTCTGTGGTATCTGCCTTCCTGCTCCCATGCTGAAGTTCAGGAAATCGGCACTTTTCTATTAAACATATTAATCATTTGTGAAAGAATATCACGCCCTCCCCAAATGATGCTTCTGAAGAACAGGATGCCTAAATAATAGAAAAATCCTTTCCCTTGAAGAGAAGCTTCCATTGCAAATGCACGTTGGAGATTTGAATGCAGTGGTCAGAAAAACCTGTGTATTTTATTCATATAAAAACATGTTAGAAAAGCTATGAGAGTTCATCCCTCGCTTCAGCGAGTCCCATTGAGAATCAAATTCCTCCTCAAGCTGATTCAAAACTGTTTTGTCCTGGTCTAGATGGCCAGTTACAAAAGATAATGGTCTTTTGTAAGATCTAATAAATATCTGAAAGGTTCTCATTTGCAGTTTTAAGTCAATTGAATATTTTACCAGCAACTGCATAAAATACAAAAAGAAGTAATAGACTTCTTTTTGCCCCTCATCTATTCTTTTGGGGAAAGGAAATATTTGATTGTGATGAAATCTTTAAAGATCCAGGTATAAAAAACCATTAACTTCTTGATATATTGCTATCCTAGGGAATGGAAAGGGGTGAAAACTTACAATTGTCCTATAGATGTTTGGGGGGAGGGATCTCTAAATTAGATGCAGGTTTAAGTAAAATAATCCAGGCTCACGAAATTGAGTGTGAACACCACCTTCTTTAAGGTGATGAATAGGACCAAAAAACCTCTTTACCCCTGTGAAGGTAGTTAACTGCTGACTGCCTCAAGATTTGACACCTTTAAATGCCATGTTTAGCCAGGGAAAGATGGATTGAATTAGTAAAATCTTTGCCCTTCTTCTCCAGCCATACATTAATCCACCAAACCACGTAATTCTTTAATTGTCTTTTATTTTGTACCCTGCAAGTGATGACAAAAAGACAGCAGTGAGGAGCCTGAGGCTGAAGTAAAGTAAATTTAATTCTGTTCCCTGGCAGGTGGGAAGGTGGGCAGGGGGTGGCTGGGTGGCAGCATCGAATCAGAATAGTTACAATAGTGGGATAAAAGCTCTTTCTTACAGCCCCCCAGGGAGTAGTATGTATACAGCAACATACAATGCTGCTGAATCCTGCTGAAATGCTGGCTGAGGAAGGGACTTGCCCAAAACCAAGTAGACAATGGCATTGCATTGAAAAGTACACGTGGAAAGGTTGAGGAGAGGCAGAGCTGGTGGCCTCCTCTTGTCCAAGGCTATGCTGACCCCACTGCAGTGCCCGGGCTCTCATGGGGCCACCTGACAGGGCTGGACTGTGCCGCAGCTAAGGCACCTCTGATTAAACCCCGGCACGTTAAACTTCTGATGAGTTTCTAATGACTGTAAAAACTCCTCTTTGGCCTTGGTGTTATAACTAATCATGAGGTTGACCTTTAATTACTCCCTCATGTAGAAATCTTTGATAATATGTCTTTGAAAGCTTGACAAATATGGACCTACACTGCACAGATCAATACCAATATAGTAACAGTACAAAGTAGAGCAGCTTCCACAAATGCAGACGCTAAAATGTATTACCAGCAAAGCTGCTTCAAAGGACTTACCCCTTCAGCTTGACACCGTCGGCTCTCTCGTATTACAAAACGGTCTAGGGAATGTAAAAAAAATAATGCAAGGGATGCCAAATATCAGTGCAACTTAAAGACGGGAAAGGGTATGAACCACTATCCCACTGGGGCCCAAGGGAACCATGGCTGTCAGCAGCAGTAAGGCAAGAAGAGTGGTTGCCATCTGCCACTGCTGTAAAGTCTTCTGCTCATCCTTCGTTCAGGCAGGGCTGGGAATAAATTCATGGTATGGAGTACCTAGTTTGAAAGTCACAGCATTTCTTGAAGTGAAGATCTAGCAAATTCATTATCTTTTGCAACATGAATGCCATCCAAAGAAGTAATGAAACTGAGAGTGGATAGCTATCAATTCTGTATTCAGTTACTTGAATATTCAGTATTTCTTGATTTTTCAAAAGAATGTTTTTAATAAAAATCGTAAATATGCATGGGCATACCTACATGTACACAGATGCACATCTGTGTGCATATATGTGCAAACAAATACAAAACAAAGAGTCAGTAGTACTCTGTTAAGAATGGTAAATACTCTTGGAAAGTACCTGCACAGTGTAGAGGAAGGGTTATCAGTACAACCAAACTGTTATATAAACCAGAAGCAAATAGGAGTCTTATAATCCAAAATATTTAATTTTGATTTTAACTCACCTAGTGCAACTCTATTATTATAATGCAAGTTCAATACCTTGTGGCGTAAGTATTACAGAAATAAGTGTTTTTTTCCCCATGACAACTATTAAAAGCACAAACCTGTGTAAACACAATATGCATCATCTTCAGCCATTGCTATACATTATAGAGAATTGTTCTAAGTTAATGAAATTCTGCTGCCAGGAGGATGAGTCCCAAAGACATAGACTGAAGAAAAAGTAAAGATAAAACTTAAAAGATTGTATAATCATTTTGATTTCATCATTGCTGCTAGAAAAAGAGATGATCCACCTACCAGACAGATATAATCAAAGTGTCACAGACTAAAAGTTTCCATGGATTTTGGGGAGGTTTTAAATGCTGCCAGTCACTTTAGTTTTCCTTCTCTTCTGAATTTACCCAAAATTAAATTATTTTCTCTTACTCAGAAGAACAACGGTTCTACCTTAGCCCTCCCATAGAACCTTTTTGTTTTAACATCCTGGCCAAAACAACTCCCATGAGACAAAATCAATCAAAGCCATAAAAGAAGAATGTTTTTGTCATGCCAGACCCTTACTGCTCATGTCTTACAGATACACAATCAACAGCAGCTAAAGTGGGTTAGACAGACAATCTGAATAGATCTGGCCCATTACTCTAACCAAAATCAACATACTTTTAAAATTTGAATATTATACAGCTAAAAAACTCCTAACATATAGAAATAAGTTATGTTAACACACAGTGATAACAGTGTCATAACGGCGTGGAAACAGAAAAGGAACCTAAAAGCCTTAAAACCAGGCACCTTCCCCACAAAGAGTTAAGCTCAGAGTCATTTTCTTTGAGGCTGCCTCCCTGTCTGCGTATGCACCTAAACTCTCTCCCTGATGGAAAGAAACAAAAACAAAAACAAAAATATATCTTAAAAGCTCCCTCTCCATCCCTCCTTTCCCAAACCTCCAAAATATTAGGCTGAATGCACCCTTGGCAACGTGTCTGTGGGGACAGGTAAAGAACTCAGATGCTTGGGCAAATAACCAAATGACCCCTTTCCAGGAATTTTCCCTTTTGCTGGCATTTTTTTTTCATGCTGAATGTCCTTTTATGTATACTAAAGTAAGTGTGTGTGTGATCCCTTTAGTTCTGAAACTAAGGGGAAAAGACTTAGAAGAGGCATGGGTTAAACAGAAACCTACTTTGATAAGAGTTAAAATACAGTAATATCTAAAGAAGGTTTCACACCACCCTTGACCGTAGGTCCATTAAAATGAAAAAAACTCATTTTGACCAGCAAAAGTCTGGACCAGCCTCGTTACATTGAGTGAAGCAATGACACCCAGCAGAAGCCTGTCTCAGCTCCCCTGGTTCACAGCCCTGGTGTGAAGCTTTCTTTTACTGCCAGCATGGGGAGGGAAGCCTTAGAGAGGACAGCTGTAGACACACCAGGAGAGTGTCTGGAGACACCAGCCATTGCTGCTCTCCAGGGTAGGGCTGTCTCTCTTTCAGCACTGCATATGGCTTACGAGGGGAAAGCCTCCAGCCCCACCGGCGTCCTTCAGCACTGCCATCTCCAGCACTTGCTGTTCCTGTCTTGCCTGTCCTCAGTAGCAGCAAGAGCAGGATGCTGCCAGCCTGCGCTCCCACTTGCTCCTGGCTGGGTGGGTTGGTGGGAAACAGCCACACCTCAGGCTGCAGGGGGAGGTTCAAGAAAGGAATGGATTAATGGATTCCCCTTAGGTTATTTCCTTGGGGTTTGCACATCCTGGAAAAAAATATTTTTTTGGGGAAAAAAAATTCCACTTTTCATTAAGAGTCGTTTGAGTCTGTTGGTGAAACTGATACCGCAGAAATATATATGTTCCTGTGTGCTGTCTTCCTGCTCTGTAATAGCACTTGCATGGGGGGGGGGAGGGGGAGGCTGCTGCTGTCCATTTACTTTAGTAAAGATTGCTATTGAATGAAACCTTTAATGGGGCGTTTATGCTTCCACTCAGCTAAGAGCTCCGAGCTTGTGGCAGAGTAGTCTTTCCCTCCACCTTGACAGCTATTAAAGAATCAATACAGGTAATCCCTCAGCTGGCCGTCAGCACCCACCGGCTGTGGGGCTGCCCTGGCCACTGTGGTGGGGTCACTTGTGGGAAAGCGAGACTTCTCCAGGGAATGGCCTGCCACCGCAATCCCACCGCCACTGCACCAGGCCAGCATCCTCCAAATCACGCAGAGCTCTGTGGCCCTGGAGGGAATGCCACTGACTTCACTTGGATTAAGCCGAAGGGTGGACTCAGCCCTTTCTCCCTAGGGAGAAGGGGCTCTGCAGCTTGATTTCACATCACGGATTGTCTGTGAATTGCATTTTTGGCCAGTATAACCCAAGAATTCATCCCTTTCTCCTTCCTTGATAGACAGAGGACATTTTCTCTGCTACTGCATTTCTGTTTATGACCAAGGTGGCTTCTACTGGCTCTGTTCAAGTCACTGCATTTTTTCACTGCTACTCTGCAGATTAAGAATACCCCAGTTTGCAGGACTGTGTGGCATTCTCACACTATAGCATGCAACAGTACCCTCTACGCTGCTAAACTGCTGGGCTACCCAGAGGTTAGCCATGTGAGTTTAAGCCTGGTTTGCCACTGCTGCAATGCAGCTAAGTGGGGGTTTCCAGAACAGTCCCTACAGCAAGAGCTGGGAATGGAGGTGGAGTAGAGCCGCCTGGGTCCCACTGTAGGACAGGCAGAGGTGCTGTGATGCTCTCCTCTGGTGCTCCCACATACCCCCAGTTGCCAACAACAAGCCCCAGGGACCTTCAAGGGTCTGGCTTTTCAGCAAAGGCATTCGCTGGTGGAGATTAAGTATTTTTAAGGCTTGAGTCAAACACCATAAAAACAGGCAGTTGTGGGTCCCACTGAAAATCTGGAGATGTTTTACACGAGATCAAAAAAGGAAAGCAGTGAGTGAGCAAAGCCCAAGTCTCCCAACCCTCTGTGTGCCCAAGGCCCTGCACTATGAGCATTAAGGAGAAGCCAGAAGGGAGAAGGTACAAGGGGATGTGCATCTGTGAGGTGAGAAAGAGAAATAAAGGTGATGGTGACTGTGTCCATAGGGGTGAAACAAACACCAGCACTTGCTGCGGAAGCACGTAGGATGGAGGGGACAGCCACTCAGGGCTCCCCTGGTGAATGGTCTCTCCTGTTTAATGGACAGTTTGGCACTAATCAATATTTGTTTGTGACATTATCTTCAATTCACTAAGCTACTTGCTTCTTGCTCCTTTTCACCCTCCCTCAGTGGTTAACCACCTCCCTCTTCCCCCAGTCCCCCGGGGGGCACAGCGGGACAGGGTCTGGGGCAGCAGAGGGATGTGGACCAGGTGTTTAAAGAGCAGAGAGATGCAGGAGATGTCGGAGGCAGCAGATGTCGATGGCCGGGCCTTTTGTTCCCTCACACTCGCCAGCCTGAGCTCTGGGACTATCTTTTTGGTTTTGTCTCACCATTGTCATTCACCAGGGAGAGGCTTTTCAGGAGTCAGCCTCACAAGCTCATTTCTCTCCCCACTGGACCAACAAAACAGCCAAGATTGCCCTCATCCTCTGGTTTCTATTTAGATCACTTTCCGTTTTAACATTTTAAAAACCCTGACACAGTTAATGCAAACCACTTAAAATCAGCTAGTGTCTTACAGGGCTGATTTGTCCCAACAACTTGACTTGTTGCTCTCCTTGGCAGGGCAATTTTTAATCCTAGTTAGAAGAAAGAAGGGTGAGGTAAATTTCTGTAATCCTTTGCCTGGGGGAATGCAGTGAGAATGAGCCTCCAGCCAGGGAAGCCTCGCTACAGCCAGCTTAAGCCAGAGTGAGAAATGTGGGTACCTATTGCACATAGTGTATCACTATAGTCACTGTCAGGGAAAATGATGCTGCTGTACCCTATTTGATGCCAAGAAACGGGAGAGGTGGATCTAGTGAAGCATGCAAAGCCACAACCTGGTCCCCCAGCAAGTGGCAGGGACAGCCTGCTTTCTGCAGCCCCAGCTTGGCTCAGCAGTGGCCAGCAGGAGCATGGGGCGCTGCGGTGTGTGCTCAGGAGGGACCTAGCAGCTGGGGCTAACCAGCAAAAGGATCGAGCCTTTAAGGTTGGCTTCATCACAAATATTCTCCCTTCATTTGAACTTGCAGCATAGCCTCCTTCATGTGCATGGCTTTCTGTGCCATACCGTCATCCTGGGAACCTGCCAGACGAAAAAGAGCAGAGCACATATGTTCCCTCCCTCTCCCCCTTATCTGTGTGTATAAATACACCGTGTATAAACCCCACTCCCGGCTGAGCTAGGCAGAGCTGCTTTCACGGGGCTGAGGGCAGCATGGCCACAGAAGGTTCAAGCAAACGTGCAAATCTCCGGGAAGGAAAATCTCAGCTCAGCGGACGCACACAGGGTACATGTACACTACAGGAACATTCCCTAATCTAAATCTAATCTCTCCTAAACCCTGTCCAGCAAGGACAGCAATATGTTTGCACTGACAATCACTGCATTTTCCTTGCAGGAAACCAAAATCTGGCACAAGCTGCCCTCCCGCCTGCTCCCTGCTTCTTAATTTCTCCCCACCCTGCTGTAAAGTGTGCTGCTGGCCAAGCGCCACCCCCACTGCCCCCCAGCCTCAGCACAGCTGGGACTGCTATTCAGAAGGGAGAAGACAAGGATACAGGGCAGTTAAATGCTATAGGGCAATTAAATGCGTTTTTTAGGGCTCAATCCAGATCAATCATCTTGCTTGCAAATGGGAGTGAACTCAATCCAGAGCTGAATCACCTTAGCTTCCATGAACTATTGGGACACTTAAAGCCCAATCCATCAATACATTGGGTGCCTTTGACTTCTAATGCAGTCAGGTGCTACCCAGCAGGACAAGGACTAGAACACCCAGTAAGAGTTTGACTCTGTAATGACTTGCAAATGACACAGAAAATACCCTTCATCCATTTGCTAGTACCTCAAATATTAAACTCCAATGCACTGGCAGAAAACAACCTATAACCCATTAGTGTACATTATAGCCTCCAATAATTTGTCATCCTTTGCATGAATATCATTGTAATAATCTTAATTAGCGTCAAAATTTACATATACAGGTTTAATGTGCAAGACAACCAGTACCTTCAATCACAAGTACAAGCAAAACTCTTCATGTACTTTTACAGACAACTCATCAAATACTGTAGAAGGGTGCTAATATTTTAGTACAAGATACTTGAGGGCTCTTCAAGAAGAAAATGCATACAACTGAAAAGTGAAGGTGCACCCTTAAATAAACTTTATTCACAAGAAACAAGGTTACCTGCATGGGAAGCTAACCATGCATTTCGTAACACTTTGAATCCATTCCTAGTCATAACATTTATTTCATCCTTAAGTAGTTGATTTCATCAAATCCCGAGTTATTTATGAGACCAAACCAGCAAAGCTTTCACACACAGAATTCACATTTCTGTTGGCCGGGGTTCTGTACACTTAGGGGAAAACACCTCCATATGGGCAGACAGCTGGAAGATTCAGTTCCTCCACCTCTACTTCAGCATGGTTTGTAGACAGTAGACACAAATGCTGTGATGTTCTTAGGAGTGAATCTTAGCTATTTAGAGCACACTGGTTCAGCCCTCAATATGTACAAAATTCAGCCTGCTGTGTTACAGTAAAATTTGCTATTAAAGTAAGAAAAAAAATATAATCAGAATATTATCTTTATTCTATCCTAAAAGCTACATGTATGTACAATATTAAATGTCTCACTTATTTCAGATACTATCTAGTGCTGGGCCTCAATATTTTACTTACAAGTGGTTCTATAAATATTTTAAATTTTGCCATGAAAGCAATTAAAACAGAGCAATTTAAGGTACAATAATCCATATAAAATTTAGTGCAAATCAATGTATTTTTAGATACAGTATCTGCATGACATAATTAAATGTGCAGGTAATATTTTTTTCTAGTTCTGCACTGTATTTATAAAGAGATTGTTAAGGTTGGCACAAAATAAAAACTTTTAAGTTATGTGCAAAGTCCTTTTAATATCCTAGATTGCCTCGGATTAACAAGAGAATCTCATCATCCCAGTAACATGGAACTACCAGAGTTAATCAACCAGCTCTAGCAAGGGCTTCCATTATCCCTCCTGTATGCAACACATGGTCCCAACTGACACAGGGAGCCAGCCCCCTCACAGATGCACAGCCCCCTGCCTATTGTGCTGGCCATTCAGTGATTAAAAAGGCTTCTGCACCAATTACAGCACTTCCTACACCCAGTGGTCCTTCAGCACCGGCTTTTTTCTGAGCCCCATCAAGTTGAGATTTCACACATTGCCAGGGAATGCCGTTTTCTTAAGGATTCTTAACAATTCTGAAAATACTTGGTAAAAATCAGGGTCTAATCATATAGGATTTTACACTGAAATCCCTTTAACCATTGCAATATGCACTTGCGACAATATTTGAATAACTTGATGTTTGCTCCACAGCTGTGAGGAGGGAGAGACAACCTCCACTATCTCTGCTAGCTGGCACAAGAGGCTTGCAGCTATCTCATCACACCCTGCTCCTCTCCACCTGGATGCTAACCAGAATCCAGCATCCTCTGGAAGAGTTGGTCTCACCGCCCTGGAGCTCCCTGTGTCCAGCCAGCTGAATGAAGGAACAATACCTACATTGGTCCAGCAGTCAGTATCTGTCTCTGAGGCAGTTCACATTTAAATAGAGCATCACTAAAAGACTTGCAGGTTAAGGGGTAGAGACTCCTATCTGGTCATGCATCCAAACAAAACAAACAGGTTAAATAGGCTTTGGGAAATGCACTTGATAAAACATCCCTCACAGAAACCTTGGTACAGACCACACCAGCCCACGTATAGATGTGGTGCATTAGAGACATGGAAACACTCTCAAAATGATACTTCTGCACAAAAGGTTTATGGAAGGTAAAATTACCTCCTGCCTGTGTTTCCCCTTTTGTGGAAATTAGGGTATGGGAGAAGAAAGGAAAGCTGGGGTAGTGCATGTTGGACTTTACTCCAGCATGGCATCAGGGTACCCAAGCAAGAAACTTCCATCCACTGCACTCAGAAACATTCCCAGGGTCCAGATACTGGACATACCTGAAGAGTCACTGTGAGGCTAAATGTCATCTCCTGCATTGTGCACACAAACACACACAAAAACACGTGCACATAGACATACATAAGCTGGTCCAGGACGCATCTACAGGGTTCTTGACTAATGAGCAGCATGAATCTTCATGTGGAAGTGGCAATCTTCCTGCTCTCGGAAGTGCTGGCCACACACTGAGCAAGTGCAGCCCTTCTCGCTGTTGTGCGTGCGCCGCACGTGGCTGTCGTGGGCTGCGTGTGAGGCGAAGGCTTTGCCACAGTGCTTGCACTTGAAGGGCTTCTCCCCAGAGTGCTGGCGGATGTGCGTGCGCAGGATGCTGGATGCCGTGAACGCCTGAAAGGGCAGGGATCAGAAAGCGGGGAGGAGTTGAAAGTAATCTATTTTCATATATATAATCCCCAGGTTCAGCTAACCCAGACCCCATCAAAAGTACTGTACCCTGAAAATAAGTCCTCAAATAGCTCAAAATCCTCAAGATAATTGGGAAAAAAAACCCAAAACCACAAAAACCAAGGAACCAGACGTCAACACATCACTATACAGATGTGGATCAGTCCATGGAGTTAGATGAAGCTCAGAGAAAGATTTCTCACCAGAGACACCAGTAAATCTCTCCTACTTGTCAAAGGGTAAGAAGGCAATACTGTCCTAATTAGATTTGCAGCTTCCTTATCACCTATACAGTCCTGCATCCATCTTTTGGGGTTTCATTTTCCCTGCTCCATAATACTTTGCTCTTTCTTCAGTCAGGCCTTCCAGCCTGTTTCCCCCCTCCCCGCCACATCCACACACCAAAAGGTACACTCAGCCACACTCCGTCTCCCTCGTAAAAGGTCCTTCTTCCTTTGTGGAGAAAACCCTCTCACCAAGACTTAAGCAGGAATATTGAAAAGTTGTTCATGTGTTCCCCATTTTCTCTTTTCCAGAGAAAGACGCTTCCAGGCCTTTCAATGTTTGCAGACCACGGAAAATAAATTATCTTTAGTACCAATATGGTGCTGAACCATCACAAGGAAGTTTTTACAGCAAAAAGCAATACATCTCAGATACCTTTTCACTAGGAACCTTAGAGCACAAGCCGATCTGAGGTTCCTGTAGAAAAGTTCCTGGCAGTATATATCAAGGTCAAAGTGTGTTTGAGGGCCAGAATGGTGACCTTAGCCCAACACTTTTTCTTTAATCTCACAGTGTCACCAAGATAGTGAGCAAAGGGGGCAGGAAAGCAAAGCTGCCCAGAGCACAGATATCATTAGAGGCAGAAGAGGCAAAAAGGAATCATGACTGTGTAGGAGGAACAGGCGAGGATACTTTAAAATAGCCTGTTTTCCCAGCCACAGAAATGCTGGCTATGTCCCAGGATAGCTGCAGCCTGAAGACCAATGGTTTAATCTGATCCAATCTGCACCAGTCCTACCAGACTGGCTGGGGGGTGGCCAAGGGTCCCACGCATCCTAGAGATCCATTCACAGAGCGACCTGTAAAGCTCTGCCATCTCTTCCTGTGATAGGAAGATTAAAGGATGACATTTCATCCTGAAGTCTGCATCTGCCTACAAGTGTTCAGGATGTCTGGGAGCGAAAAAATATAATAGGCAAAAAGATCTAAGGTTCTTTAATACAGGACACTTCAGATCTGTGTTAGTCCAGCCAGTCATAAACAAAACTCTCCCAAAACCAGAAGCACCTTACTACATATGCTGACGGTGCTTCTGCATTGCATGGACACTCTGTAGCACCTGCAGCCCCTATGATATTCATCCAGCAGCGGCCTGTACATCCATCCTCCGTCTGCTGGGAGAGCCATCACTGCTTTCCCAGGGAGAGCTCACCTGAATCACCCCTCCTGTGAAGGGCAGTAAGTAACAGCCGAGCACATTTTGACCAGTGCTGCGTGTTCTTTTTCAAATGAAACCTCCATGCCCAGTTGCACAATGGCCCCGTTACTTCAAGGCAAGCATGCGCGCTATGTCATGTCTTGCAGATTCAGCTTATCGGCCAAATCTGGGTGCTGCACTCCAGAAGCAGTGTCACTAATATAAAAAAATACCTATTTGATGAAAAAGAGGAATATTGGATCTAGCTACATGCTTCAGATGGCACTTGAAATGCTCTAAATCTTTTCTAGACCTTATCCCCACTGCAGGTCTCTGAGCTAGGACAAAACACAGATTCCACATCAGCTGGAGACCAGATCTTGTTTCTTCAGTCTCTGCAACCCTGTTATTTCAACTGACAACTGTGCCCAGAATATATACTCACTTATCTGGTTATCAACTTAGATGACATTTTCTTGAAAGAAAACAGCAAAGAAACAGAAAAAATTGATAAAAGGAAACAGAGCATGAAAGAGCTGCCTCCTGGGTGATACTGAGCACGACAGGGATGGGACAGGGCTTTGCGTTACCTTGTTGCAATAGACACATTTGTAGGGGCGCTCCCCGGAGTGAACCCTCATGTGTTTGTTCAGGCTGGAGGACTGAGAAAAGGTCTTCCCACACACTGAGCACTGTGAAAAAAAATAAAAGGGATAAAGTTAAAAGGAAGCACAAAACAGCATTGCTGAAACAACAAATTAGGTATGTGGATGATGTGTGCATGTATTTTCCTACGTATATTTATGTATATATTTATCTACATACATATGTGTATTTATATGTATACAAACAGCAGTAATTTAAGCAGTAACAATTTAAATACAGTCAAAATGTTATTTACTCTGGTTTTAAGAACGGATTTTTTTTAAAAAAAGGAAACATGCAAAATTTCAAAGCTTTTTTTGTGTTGTTAAAATTGTTTTATTAAAAATCATCCTCCAGAACATTAAGACTATTGATTTTCAGTAATCAAAATCTGAAAATTTCTGTCAATCTTCAAACTGTAAATCAAGCTGCAGTTGCTATTTTAAATTTTTGTTCAAAAGATACAACTTCCTAAAAAAATTTTAAGGGGATCTCTTAACATAATAACCATTTTTTCAGAACCAGTACTTAGCCTACAGCTTGATCTGTCAGCAGTGACTCTCCTTAAGAGTGAAGCAAGCAGCATTCTTCTGCCCAAGGAGCTGCCACCTTCACGGTGTGGTGTGCGCTCTGTGGGCAGCAGCTACACGGCAAAACAATTCAGAGGGGGCTGAAGTCACTTGAGAGACCTGCACTGATTCAGTGTGATTTGTATGAGCCACAAAATTATTTCCCCCATAGAATTAATTTGAAACAAATTCATAAATTCAAAATAAGCTAAGCTATTACTCATCTTCAAAGAAGGTAATTTTTCTTACTGACATTTTCTCTCTGCTTTTTGAGTCGATCTGTTCTCATATAAATGCAATTTATTCAGAACAAGTTTATCTTCCTGCTGTTCTAAAGTACTTCCTTCATATGCATTCCAAAATAAATGGAAAGGGTGAACAATTACATAGCATTCATTACCTCATATTTGATATAATAGTATTTTTTATCTGTCACTAGATCAGTGCTACATTCTGTCATTGTAATATTGCAGATTCAGTGATAAAAGCTTTTCCTGAAAAATACACATTATTGCAGGACCATCTATGAAATCCGTATTTGGAGGATTTTAGGACCAATTTAACTGGCATTTCAAACACCGGAACTTGCCCTTCCCAAACCTTTAGGAAAAGTCTTGATTTTCAGTGTTCCTAGAGAAAACTGATGCTACAAAGAGGTGTTTGGTGGAAATGAGGAAAAGTATCTCAGCAAAGATTTGCTTCCATCAAACGAAAACCTGCTCCATGTTGAATCTAAAACTTTTTCAACTCCCATTTTGTCCAACAGATTTGTCGGCTCTTAGGCTTAAAAGGAAGGGTGAGGAACATCAGACATTGTCTTTCCTGATCCTGGACAAGTGGAGCGCCTTCAAACACAAGTTACCCCCCACACTGTAAGAAAAGTAGCAAAACCCACAGGCAAACATTTAAAAAGCCCAGTTGAAATACTGTTTCTTTTTGAACTCTTACTGAGACTGTGGAGGTTTTTTTCCCCCCAATATAAATCCATTGAATTTCTTCAACTAAATTCAGCTGCACAAGACAAACTCTTCCTGTACAGGCAGAGCAGTCCCACCAGGGAACTACCAGGGAAACTGGAGGAGGGAAAACAATATCAGCATCTTTCCTCGGCCAAAAGGACTCCTTAAGTAGTTCCCCCCCAGAAGAGCCGGTAATCGTGGAGAGACCCGGGAGCAGGCTCACCTTGTGAGGTCTGTGTTTTTCGTGAACGTGGAGAATATGGATCCTCAGCCTGTCCTTTTTTTCAAAGGATCGGTTACAAAGGTGACAAGGAAATTTGCGGTCCCCCTGGTCCACGCAACGAGTGTACTTGAGGTGCTTGTCCCGGTAGTACTTGTAGGCAAACACCTTGCCGCAGCGCTCACACTTAAAGCTCTCTCCGGCTTCTGTACAGCAGAAGGGAAAGTGCCACCTCCCCGTTACACCACAGCCAAAGGGGGTGTCATTTCAAATCTGCTTCCTTGTCAGAGCTGGTACCTGACGGGGAATTAAGTCTCCGGGAGGGCAATAACGACAAATGGATTCTGGAAACATCAGTAACAAAATACATGTCGGATCTCCTAAGCTTCGCACAGCCCCACTGCTAACGGAGGGAAGCAAACTAGAGCCCATAGCCTGGTAAAATTATTGGGCTTAGCTACCGACTTCAGCGTTTTCATCCTTTAACCTCCATAAACAGCGAGCGAATGTGAAAACTCAGCGTGGAGTCCCACTTCAAAGCGCCTCCCCACAAGGAAACATTGCCAGGTACTTCTTGACAATATCGTCCGTAAATTTTATTTCTCGCCCCCAAAAGAAAAATAAATTTGCACGTCTTTTCTATCATTTTCAAAACACTATCGAACAAAACCACGTTTCTTTGGTTTTCTTTTGTATTTCAAACTGTTCTTAACGCTCAATTTAACAACACAGGAAAATTTTTCAAACGTTTACACAACCTTTTCTTCAACAAAACTTCGTCTTAAGCCTTAAAATGAACTGAACAATTTACCAGCTGTCTGGACCAGGCACACCTTAAGATAACAGAGCTACAAAAATTGCCATGCCAAATTTTCGTGCCAATTTTCGTTTCTCTCTGACTGCTGCACCCGGCTGACCCACCATCCCCCAGCCGCTCCAGCTTTCCTTGCATCGGCACAATGAAACTGGTTTTCTACACAACATAAGTTTTGCTTATAAGAACGCTATATTTTCTACACGTTATAAGCAGAATTACTCCCGGACTAAACGCATTTGGCATTTATTCTGCAAGCGATATCAGCATTATCGGATCGGAACGACCTTGGCCTGCCCCGTTTACCGAGACTGTTACTTGCACAAAAAGCCATCACCTCAGGTACGTGCAGTCATTAAGATAAAACAGAACCAAAACAGGAATGCCCCCCAAAAGCCCCTCTCCTCCAAAAAGGGACTCTCCCTTCGAACAACGGCACTGGGAGGCCGAGGCAAGCTCAGCCCAGCAGCGCCAGATGCCTTACAATAGCCAGATGCACACTTTTAACTCCCCGTGGAAAGGCGAACTAGGAGCAAGCTGCCGGGGCAAAAAGGGGTGCCCCTCGCTCCGAGCCGGCAGCAGCTCTCGGTGCAATCCCCGGACTCCCCGCTGTCGAGGGCAGCTGCTGCTTTGGGGGTGCTGGAGGCTGCAAGGGAAGGGGACAGCGAGCGGACCGGGACTGCGGGGCCACCGTCACCCCGAGCATCCCCGCGGCAGGGCTGGTCACCCGCCACCGACTCACCGCAGGGACTGGGATGCGTTTGAAGTAAAACACAGCTGGGAAAAAGGTGATGCCCGAGTTTCTTTACCTCCCTTCATGCGAATCTAATCCTGGCCAGCCACAGGTCCATGGGAAGAAGGGGCAGTGCCCCTCCGGGGGTCGGTCGCTGGCAGGCTCACCTTCCGGGTGCTGCAGGGATCTCTTCCCCTCCGGCATGCCCTTCAGGCTGATGGGGATGCCCAGGAACTGCACGTAGCAATCGCCGTACCACACCAGCAGCTCCTGCTTCGGCAAGATTTGCTTGCAGGTCTCGTAGAAGATTTGCCCCTGGCACTGGATAGCTGTCAAATTCTGCTCCTCGGGGAACCTGGCACAGTTCACCAGGGACATCCAGTTGCCAGAGGTGCCCTTCCCGTCGATGAAGTGGCTCAGGCGACCGTATTCAAAGATCTGGAGAGCGGGGAGAAGCGGATCAGCTTCGCCGGACCCTTCCCGCTCACACCAGCCCCACCACCCACACTGGGCCGAGCCGGTCTTGCCGGCTGCGGGAGAGGGGCGGCCGAACGCCGCGCCCCGGCCCCGCGCAGGGGGTGCAGGGGGAGCCCGGCAGCGCCTCCGCTACCTCCCACATCAGCGAATTGTCGTCGTAAGTCTTGATCTCGCTGGTGTTGACCACTTTGCCTTGGAAAGGGCCGAAGCGGACTCCTTTGGGTATGGGGTCCGTGCAGAAGACTCCGAGCTGAGACACGTCCCCGTAGGCCACCCGCAGCACCGAGAGCCCTGCGGGGGACAGGGCGGGCTGAGCGCGGCCCGGGCGCGGCGCGGGGCGCGGGCAGCGCCGGGTCCCTACCTTCAGGCAGCTGCAGAGAGTCCCTGTCGGGCAGCGGGGCGGAGGAGGAGGAGGCGGCCGAAGCACCTGCAGAGAGGGAAACCCCTTCTTCAGCCCGGCCTCAGCCGTGCAGGTGCCGTAAGGCGGAGGGAGAGCGTCCCACCGCCCCTGGCAGCGGCCGCCCCCCGCATCGCCCCCCGGCTTTCCCCCGGTGTGGGCTCGTAACACGAGAAAACCACAGGAAAAGGCGGCCCGACGCGCCCCTGGCCATGCCCCGTGAGCCTGGCTGCGGCGGGACCGCCTGCCCCCCTCGGGGGACTGCCCAAACCACACGGCCGGCCACAAGGAGCGACCCGGTTTCCTTCCCGCCGTCGCCGGCAGCGCCTTGCGCACACGCCGGAGACCCCCTTACCTGGGCTGGCGGGGGGCACCCGGAGCCCCGAGATGGCGTGGAGGCTCCCGGCCAGCTGGCTGCTCTGGAGCGCCCCGTACAGCACCGCGTTGAGCTGCTCCTCGGTGAAGTGGTACCTGCAGCTCTGCCCCGCCGCCCCGCCGCCCCCCGGGCTGCGGGCACCCGTGCGCGGGGAGCCCGGGCAGAGCGGCGGGGGCGAGCCTGCGGCCCCCACCTGGCGGGGCGAGCCCTCCCCGGGAGGGACGGGGACCGGCGGCGTGCCGTAGAGGAGGAAGGGGAAGCCGGGTAAGGGCTCGGGGGGCAGGAGGGGCGGCTGGCTCAGGGAAGAGGGGACCCTGCTGAAGCTTAAGGGGGGCAGAGGCGGGGAGGCGGGGACCAGCCCGTCCAGGGATTTCAGGGCCTGGGAAAAGTCGGGGGCCTCCTCGACGTAGTGGCCAGGAGGGCAGAAAGGGGGGTAGTAGGCAGCGAGGCTGGCGGGGTCCATCCCGAGCGCGTCTCCGCCGAGTCTGGGAACATACTCGCCGGCCCAGGACAGAGCCATGTCGGAGCGGGAAGGGGGGGAGGGGGCGGGGGGAGTTGCCGGGAAGCGCAGGGGCTGACACCCGGGTGCTGCCGGCGCGGGGTCCCGCTGCGGGGCGGGGGCAGGACGGAGGAGCGGGAGCTGCCGCCCGCTGCCCTCCGTCGCCCGGCGCCGTCGAGGCGAGCGGGCCGGCCACCGCCGCCCCCTGCGGCTATATGTGCCCGGGGAGGGGAGGGAGGGAGGAGGACAGGCGGGGGCGGCCCGCTCCGGGGGTCGCGCAGCCCCGGGGGCGGGCGGGGAGTCTGCCCCGACCCGCGCCCCTGCCCGGGGCAGAGCCGCGGCTACTCCCGGGCAGGCCGAGCCGCCTCTCTCCCCACCGAGGCCGGCGGTGTCGGAGTGGGCGCTGGGCGGGGGGGGCGCAGCCTCCCGGACCCACCTCCCCCGCCGCCGCCTCTGCCCTGCGCCTCCCCAAGGCCCGGCCGACGGGCCCGGCCGCGGCGCGGGTGGGCTCTGCCTCTCCCCGGAGCAGGAGGCCGGGCCGCGGGACCGGTGCGCCCCACGGGCGGGCGGGTGCTCCCCACGGATGGGCAGGAGCTCCCCACGGGCGGGCGGGTGTGCCCCACGGGTGGGCACCTACTGCAGTAGGTGAGCGCCGGCCCGCGGGCCTCCGTGCTCCCCAGCCCCCGCCAGTGTCTGGGGGGTCGCAGCCGTGGGTTTTGGATACGGAAAGTAAAAAACCGACTCTGAAACGCGGGTGGCCTGAACGCACAACAGCGCGCTCCCAGCCGCTGCAGCGACGGGCATTGCCGAGGCGATTTGACTTTAACGTGGGGTTGCCGGCTGGGTGCCTGGCAGGACACGGGCTCCTCCTGGGGTTTCCCAGGCTCCAGGACCTGCCCAGAAAGGGACCAGGGGAAGGCATCTGGCCCATGCCCTCTGCCGTGGTGCTGGGCGATGATCCCCTTCTGAAGGCTTTCATCCTGGTTTTTGTGGGGTTTCTCCTTCTAATCTCCCCTTCCTCCCAGATGGCTACGTGCTGCAATCGCTATAAAAAGGGGACCTGGGAGGGGCTGCAGGATCCCAGGGGCCCAGGCGTGCACCTTGCCAATGCGGGATGTCACCCCTGCTGGTGCAGGGAGATGGAGAAATTTTTAGTCTGGGGCAAAATTCCATGCAGAGTGCTGCCCACCTTGGGGAGCTTATTCTCTGCCACTGTCCAGCCTGGGTGACACTGCTCTGCAGGTGTGGGGGGAAGGGATGGGGTAGGCTGTGCTACACTGCAGAGAGCCTGGGGACTTGCACCCAGAGCAAGGCAGCGTAAGGTGTCCTGGGGCACGGCACAGCATAAGCCAGACTGCACACAGACACAGCCAGAGTGGGGAACAAACACAGCCAGGCCTGACTCCCAGAGGCTGAGATGCCATTTGAGTGGTTATGGTGTGCTATAAAAATTAATTACCATAGCTCCCTGTGAGCCTCTGTAAAATAATGCCCTCATCCAGAAGAAGGGATGTGTTAGGAATCACTTGAAGTAGCCTCAGAGAGACTGTGGCTCCAACATTCACTGACAGCACTTGACCAGAGGTGAAGCCATCCTTATAGTCCTCATTTCTTATCTGGCCTGAGTGAAGTGCTCTGAAATAGACAGTTGAGAGAGAATCACCAGCTGCCTGGGACAATGAGGGTGTTCAGAACACAGGACCTCAGGCACTGTAATTCCTACCTACCAAAAGCTTGGATTTGGACCCTCCTCTTAATTTTTTCACTCAGGACATAAACACTGAGACAGAAAACACAAGCAAACAACACTACCAAGGCAGACCCGGAACTGATCCAGGCTTTCCCAGCTCCCAAGACACCTTCCATAGTCAGCCCAGCACAGCTTTGCTCCCAAACTTGTTTGAACATTTATGTACTGATGATATGCCAGTGGGCTGCGCTGCCATTCAGCGTGACCTGGGCAGGCTGGGGGGTTGGGCAGAGAGGAACCTGATGAAGTTCAACAAAATGAAGTGTAGGGTCCTGCACCTGGGGAGGAACAGCCCCACGCACCACCACAGGCTGGGGGCTGACCTGGACCTGCTGGAAGGCAGCTCTGTGGGGAAGGGCCTGGGAGTGCTGGGGGACAGCAGGCTGGCCATGAGCCAGCAGGGTGCCCTGGTGGCCAAGGAGGCCGGTGGTACCCTGGGGTGTGTTAGGAGGAGTGTGCCCAGCAGGTGGAGGGAGGCGATCCTCCCTGTCTACTCTGCCCTGGTGAGGCCACTTCTGGAGTGCTGTGTCCAGTGCTGGGCTCCCCAGTTCAAGAGAGACAGGGCACTACTGGAGAGGGTCCAACAGAGGGTTGACTAGGGGACTGGAGCATCTCGTTTATGAGGAAAGGCTGAGATTTTATGGTTATCTGTCTTTTTTTTTTTTTTTTTTACTTTCTCTGTGTTGTTGCAAATCTCTGTTATTTGTAAGACAGAATTGGTTCTGTATTGCTTTAGGAAACAGTTGCAGGCAGGCAGTTTGATCTAGTTTTATTGATGCAGCATCAGTAGCATAAATGTAGTACCAGCATTAATCAGATTTACAGGAATAAGCCTTTGAGCTCTGATTGCACAGAAAAGTTTGAGTTACCCTTAGAAATTAGGTGTTGCCAGATAGTATGGAATCCTTTGGCTACCCTATGTCCACCTATCACAGCACAGGAGAAGGTCCTTGTGGAGGAGACATGCTCGCATTGGAAATTCAGGAGAAATGAAGACAAACACAATGTGAGATTTTAAAATTCTCATCACTAGTTAAATTGTAAACATGCCCAGAAATAAAAATACTCATTTTTTCTAGAAGCTTGATGACACAGGGCCCCGGAGAAGAAAAGGTCTTGAGGCACTGTTGCCGCTATATTGTAGAAAAACTTGAGAGGCTTCTGTCCCCTAAGAGGTTAAAGGCATTTATTGCACTAAAGAAGTCCGGAGCTCGTGGGGGGGAGGATGCGGGGAGAGAAGAGCAGCCGCGCAGAGCCACCCCCGGCCGGCAGGCGAGCCCGCGGCCAGCCCGGTCCCTGCCGCCCCGCTCGGCGGGGCTGTCCCGGGGCTGCCGGACGGGGTGGGGGTTGGGGGGGCGTCCAGCGCCCCGGGGGGTGGGATGCTCCTGTCCTTTCTCGGGAACGGCTGGGAATTCGGCCGCCAGAACGAGCCGGGGGCTGGTATTGCTCACCGTGGCAGGGGAGCTGTTCTGTAGAAATAAAACCAATTTCGAAGTGCTAGTCCCGACGTGTGTTTTCAGCCTGGCCAGGGAAACAGCTTGCCTCTTCTGCCAGTGAAAAAGGGGCAAACAGAAACGCCGATTCAACTCGAGGGGAAAACCCCAGCTCACACACACTTGGTCCAGCCAGGCGCTCCTTCTTGCAGAGCATCCATACTGCCAGCAGTGGGGACGGGTGGACAGACCGACGGGACGGATGTGGACATCATGTGAAGGGAAAATTCACCCTGAAGTTCTGGCTACAAAAAGAAAAGCCTCAAAACGAGCCCTGGGGACTCCCTCACTCCCCAGCAGCCCCCAGCTGCTGCACCAGGAGCGGCTCCCACAGCTGCTGGTATTTAGGCATCTTACAGATGTCCCCAGGCCAGAGCCACCCACCCCAGCACACTGTGCTTGGCAGCCTCCCACCTTCGCCCCGCGGGTCCCTGCTCAGGCTGGCCGATGCGGCTTTCCTGTTTGCAGATTCACCCAGTAGGGAAGCTGAGCACAAATCCCAGAGACACACACACAGGACACACACGCAGAGGACGCTGACATGGCCAGTCACCCAGACTGCCACAGGCAAGGTGCTGCCCTCAACAGCACCCACACACAGGAGCCATGTAAGACATAAACACAGGCAGCCAAGTCCCCTCCTTCTCTCTGGCTGGTAGAGGTGTACGTTCACTGGTGAATGTGCACACACTCTATGTTCACAAGCACTGACACGTTCATGGATTCTGAGAGTATGGGCACAGCCCTTCTGCCTACCTGGAGCCTCCGCCCACATCCCAACCCTTGCATCTTCTTCAAGGGTCCTTCACTCGCTGGCTGGTGCAGCTGAATGCACGGAACGAGCACTCACACGCTCATCCTTTGGGCACTCCACGTTCCACCTGTACTCCAATGTACACTTGTACAAGATTTCACCCTTCCAGGCAGGAGGTAAGCCGTGTTCTGTTTCAGCCACTATCAAGTGTTTCTCACTGTTCCTTAATATGGTCTACGTGACCTTTCTTTTCTTTTTTGTCCTGAGAGTCTCTCAGATTTCTGGTTTGGAATACTGTTTTTCTTTTGGTTGCCTCCTCATACCGATCAAAATATACATCCCACTGAAACTGCGGTGCCTTAGGCCCTCTGGTCTCCTAAGGCGCTTAATCCTTTCAATGCAATCAGCCATGGTTTTTTTCCACCCCCCAAGGTAAGTATCCAGAACCGGACACTGAAGGGAAGGAGAAGAGACATGCAAGAGGTCCCTCCTGGTCACAACACCTAGTGTGAGCTCACCATGCTGGCCAAGGTTGGGGTCATTAGCAGCAGTACTAAAGGACACTCAGACTGGAACCAAAGACGGGGAAGGGTTAATGGGGTCCATCATTCCACCGGAGTCTTTAACTGCTAGGGCAATTTCTTTTGCAGCTGAGAGATGTCCCAAGAGTCTGCCCCTGAGTGGCACAGACCTCCATGCCCAGCTCTGAAGGGCCACCATTCGTACAGGTTCATTCATGCTGGGAACTTTTAGTTAGTGGGCCTCTGGACTGTGTTAAAAATCAATGTATTAAAAAGCTGTATTAAAAGCAGGGTTTCAGCAGCCCCCGCATGCTGCAGGAGTCCACAGACCATCGTGGGCTGAAGCAAGCCTCAGTAGTAGGGATTCCAGAAAGGTAAGAGGACACAAGTCTTATGTACTCATTACATACCTAAGGCCACAGAACTACTTAAAGCTCCTCTGGGTTCTCCTTTCTTCAGCGCAAGAACTACTTTATCATGAAGGTCAACAGCCCCCTGGCTTGTGTCAGAAACCGTGTGGCCAGCAGGACCAGGGCAGTGACCGTCCCCCTGCACTGGGCACTGGTGAGGCCGCCCCTCGAATGCCGTGTTCAGGTTTGGGCCCCTCACTGCAGGAGGGACACTGAGGGGCTGGAGCGTGTCCAGAGACGGGCAGCGAAGCTGGTGGAGGGGCTGGAGCACAAGGCTTATGAGGGGTGGCTGGGGGAACTGGGGGTGTTTGGCCTGGAGAAAAGGAGGGTCGGGGGGGACCTTATTGCTCTCTACAGCTGCAAGAAAGGAGGTCGTAGTGAGGCAGGTGTCAGACTCTTCTCCCAAGTAACAAGCAATAGGACAAGAGGAAACAGTCTCAAGTCACGCCAGCAGAGATTTAGATTGGATATTAGGAAAAATTTCTTCACCTAAAGGGTTTTCAAGCACTGGAACAGGCTGCCCAGAGAAGTAGTTGCATCACCGTCCCTGGAGGTATTTAAAAAGATGTGTAGATGTGGCGCTTAGGGACATGGTTCAGTGGTGGACTTGGCAGTGCTAGGTTAACGACTGGACTCAATATTCTTAAAGGTATTTTCCAATCTTGACGATTCTATGGTTTCACTGTGATTATTGTTTCAGGGGACAGGGTATAAGTTCAGTCAGGATGCCCACTCAGGCTGTACTTGGCATCTCTACCTCTACATTTCATAGCCCACAAGCCAAGGCAGAGGGCAGACACCCCCTGCTGCTCTCTTCCCTTGGCATAGCTGGAGCCCAAGCACAGTGTGAGGTGCAGCCCTCCTCCCGTACTGGATACAACACGTCAAGAACCAGCAACAAGCTGGGGAATAATTCAAGGAACACTGGGCATCCCTGTTCTGCCCCTGTGAAAAGTCTGGTCTGCAAAACATACGGATTTTGCAGCATCACCTTTTGTCTCTTTTGTCATGATGTCAGGTTAGAAGAACTTGTTTGTATGTCACATGCGTTGGTCTCTGTGAACAAAGCCTATCCTGAAAGTGAAAGGCAGCACCTCTCTTTCATAAAGTCAGTTACACCAGAGGTCATCGTTAGGTATTTCAAATGGTACCAGGAGTTTTAGCTAAAACTGTCATCTAGAATTTTCATTTCTTTTAATATTAATAAATTCTACGGGGATAATTTTTGCCTAAAGGCAAATTTCTGATAGGAAACATTTTGTTTTCTCTACTTGTTTCTGACCTTACATTAGGAAGAAACATCTTCTTTCCTTGCTTTCCTTAATGTGGCAGTATTTTCCTCATATCCAAGGATCACCATCATTTTGCTGAAGCCAACAGACCTGCAGGATAAGCCTTGTTTTGGTAGGAATGGTGAAGGGTTAACATTGGAACATCTTTAAAACAACTTTAGCTTCTCATATTTTTAATATAAATAGCTTTTCTCCCTCTTCCATCTCTCAAAGAGAACAGAAGATTTCTCTTCATAAACAAGCACTCTTGTAGCTGCTTTTCTTTATTTATGTTTTAAATTGACCAGTCAAACTTTTCTGACTGCCTTAAATTAACCATTTTGGCATAGCAAGGAGAGCCAGCCCTTAACTCTACTCAGTCCCACTTCACACCACTTGAGGTCTGCCTCTGCTGAAACTGTCATGAAAGACACCCCTTTCATCCTGGCTGTGATATAAACAAGTACTCATAATGAACTGTTTTCACATTAAGCCACCTGATAAACATTTTCTGTTACTATAGCGTTACAAAGATAAAAGGATTTGAAAGTAACACCTAGTTGGAATACATAAATGTCTTCCACATAGAAAGCCTGCTATCTTTTTAAGAGCTGCCGACTCATCTACCCTCTACTATCTTACGCCCTTCTAAGAATAAATGAAGACACAACAGAAACACGTTGAAATCTCTGAAGCCATGTAAAACCCGAAGGCATTAAAATTTATTAAATGATGCAATAACAACAGAATTCTTTATTTACAATAGCATTATTTAACATCAAATAAGCAAATAGCATCAGCAAAGCAATATTAACTTGCATAAATGTATTTAAAATTTCTCTGAATATATCTACCTTTGCATAAACTGCTCACACTAGAAATACAAACATCAATGCAGGTGAACAAAGTGATGTTCAGAGTCAACTCCGTTTTGAAAATAAATCACAACCTGAAACACTGTAAGCTTTCTCCTGAAGAACCATAGTTTATATATTGCTTAATTTTACCCTTGTATAATCTTTTCATATACACACATCTCAGATGCAACTTCATGATGAACTGTACAAATAAAACCCACAAATGACATAAAGGGAAAAAATTAAATGACAGTAAATGCTTGAAGAAATGTGTCCATCATCTCTATTGAACAACATAAAGATTAAGTGATGATGCACTTATTCCAAAATTGTACACAATTCACTATACAAATATAATACATCAGACAGCTATGTAGGAATATACAAGACTTAAAAACAGATCTAAGGCATTATGCTAGATTTTAGCATTTTGAGGTTCTTGCACATAGCTTTTACCTGTAGTAAGAAACTTAAAAGATTTTGTTTTAGTCTACAAAGAAACACCAGGGAGAAAATTCTAATTAAAATCAAAGCCACTACAGTAAATTTTCTTTTGTGCAGAGAATGCTTTTGCTCTTAGGCAGCATACTACCATACAAATACTAGAAAACTTTTAAATTCACACCAACAATTAATGGCTTAAGTTGCATTTCAAAACTGATTGTGTATCTTTGGGTTCTGCAAGTGGAGCTGTGCCACCCATTTCATCTGTTAAGCCCATATGAATTCTGCTTTTAAACAAAGATTAAAAAATGTATTGTATAAACTGCAAAAACATTGCTTTTAATTAATACAGGCCCAAAGGGATACCGGTGTGGGACGATATTTTAAAGATTGAATACAAATTAATTCATTGTAGCAAAACAGCTCACTTCACTTTTTAAACTTACCACATTACATGAACACTTAAAACAGGTCGTATGACCATATATATGCTTATTTTTCACATTATGCGCCTTTCACATTTAGTAATGTAAGTAGAACACTGATTAATTGTTCTGTTAAACAAACCCCAAGTACTTTCTCCAACAAATTTACTGTATACAGGATGAAAAATACTGATAATGAAGGGAATTGATTTGGCTTATTTGTTTCTATAGTGATCAATATGATCAGAAGATTCCTTCACTCACTTTTCTCTTTCATTAGTTAGAAGACGACTAAAGTCACGATGAACCCAAACAGAGCCAAAGTGATAGGTACAATCTCCTTTCTTTCAAAATGGCAATGGATGAGGAAGTATCATAATCACTACAGATGATAAGGGTTTGCAGGTCTGTCATGAAACAGGACAAATTTAACTATTTTGTCCACTGTGAAAGAGAATAATCTGCAGCGGTTACAGTTAAGAACTGAAAAACAAATGGAACAGAAACAAAACTATTTTAAAACTAATTTTACACTTTGCGGTGCATGAAGTTAATTCCTTCAAATTTATACATTTCTTATATAAGTATTTTTTTGTCAGATATATAATACAAGTTTAACACAAATGTCGTTGTAGTAATGAGGCTGTGGAGCTCAGGGCTGACAGTTACTTTGGTTTCCCATCAGCAGGTAGAAGCGATGACTCAGCTGACTAAATATTCTGTTTCACTTTGGTAACAGAACAGTGACAGCTGAAAAATGTTCTTTCTCCAAAACGGTGGCACTGCCCTCCTTAGGGGCAAACACAAGTGCACATTTTCTGGGCTTTCATCAAAAGCCTTCTACAGAAACAGCCCGTTTTGAACCACCTTTTATCATTATTTTCCTCAGCCCTGATATAGAACGGCTGCTATTTTATTTGGACTCCCACCTGAAAACCAGAAGAAACTGAAAGGCGACAGAATAAACCTTTCGCTCCCAAAAGGCATGGCTGATGAGATATTATAAAATGCATTGCATTTTACATGACATCAAAACATTTCATTCACGTTAGAAAGTTTGTGGATTAAGGGTCAGCAGAAAGAAAACAAGTCAAACCCATCAATTTCTTAATATTTCAAGTCCTCAGAAACTGATGTCAGGTTAGTAGAAGATTATTCCAACCACAGTGGGCAAGAAAAAACCCCAAACCCCCTAACAGTGGCCTGCTTAGTAACAGTTTTTCTAAGATTTGTTACGAAAGGATATAAACATACAAAAATCAAGAATTGGTTCCTACAGTGGCTGCATATAATATAGGTTAGTTAAATGACATTATGAGCAGAATCACAAGGTTTAGAAAATGAGAAGTCTCAAGCCTACAAATTAGGTCTAATCAAGGCATTGTGATCCTTTACAAAACACTTTTCCAGGAGACACACACGGCTAAGAAGATATCTAATTTAATACTGAAGTACCTCATTTGGAATCAACTTCACAACATGTATATCTCACAAAAATTATACAAGTAAAACACTTAGGTTTTCAACTTAAATTATTGCTTGTTTACATATAAACTGGATTTTATGTACCTTACAAAACGTCCTTGTAGTCCACACTGCTTTAAAATAATCAGAAACACACGATAGTGGTGAAGTCTGTAGTGATATCTGCTACAGGTATTACAAGAATTGTTATTTTCCCAGCTAAGGGGATGGGAACCAGAAATTATGATGCTTTAAAGCAGGTATCTTGAGCTCTTTGATATTATGCACCAATTCTGCCACTACCATAATCAGTACATGCATTACCATCAAAATTTGCTGTTCAGCATCCAGTAACTGGCTGTCCAGATTGCTGGAAACACACCCAGGGAAATAAAGGAGTAACCTGTTCTTTTATTCTATTAGAAAAAAGAGGAAGATAACAGAGGTCAGGAGAGCCAGGTAAAAAAAAAATAAATCAGGATTTGCTGTTTGTTAGGAATTTAATTAAATAAGAATGTAACCAACTCGTATTTTTGGATTCATGACTTGCATTATAAACATCACCACAAAACCCAAACAAAATGCCCCTTATAAACAGCCCCCTCACAGAGTATTTTTCATCTGTTTTACAACTTTAACCCCATTCAGAATTGGTCTGTATAGTTTTCTGCATTGGTTCGTCTTCTCTGACTTGTTGTCAGTGGAACGTGCTCGTTGAAGATCTCTATATGTACCAGACGTTGCTTCTACACCCTCCTCCATGCCTCCTCTCTGCCCCAAAATGCAGGCCTTAGTCTAAAACACCAGTTTTCAGACAGAACTGAATCCTTTGCACCAGACTGAGTAAGCCAGGGAAAACAAAGCAAAAAAAAAAAAAAAAACCAACCCCAAGGTCTAGAACTAAACAGAAACAGAACAAGAGCATGGTTGTTTTTCTTTAAATACATACATTTAAATACATTCAATCTGACATGGTTTATGAAAATTGCCTGTCAACATTTACTTCGCAGGAGAGATCTAAGTTGCACTAAGGTGAATGCAGTGAACAGACTGAGCAACTGTCTGTACGCTAGCTTCAGACTGTCAAAGAAGAGGCTGCTCTTCGGCAACGACCACCCGGCTCCCCTCGGGAAGGCAGGGCTGAGTCCTGTCGGCAGCAGGCAGCCACCCCTGGCCTGGCAGCTCAGCTGGGTCACGACAAACAGACGCAGCTCTTCAAATCGGTAAGGATTTGGGGCTGTAAGCCCCGTCAGCTGAAGGAAGGAGCAACCAAACCACCCTCAGGGTCAGCAATATTTCTGCAAAAAAGAGAAATTGGAGAAAAACAATTAATTCTTCCTTCTACGACAGTGAAGATGGATAGGTCAATGAGAGTGGGAAGCTGGACCACAGCATCCACTGTCAACCATACATTGGTGGATTACTTTCAACCTGAAATATAACTGGAATTTATAAAGCTAGACTATTCTTTTGCGTACACTGGTACAACTGACCTGTGATTTACCTCCAGTAGTATCGGTGGAGGTTTAATTTCACTGCATTCTTAGGTCCTTAATTCATTACAATTATCATGGACATTATAACAATTCAGGACCATCTATCCCTTGTAGACTCCAGCTAAAGGCACAGCAATATGGTTTAAGAGAAGTCTCCTTCTTGGGAGTATGTGCAAAATCTTGCTGTGTTAGCGTCACCCTCAAAGGAAACAACTGCTTGGTTCACTTTCCCCTCTAAGAATCATAACAAAGAAGGGAATAAAGAAGTAAAAAAAAGTTTCAGCTACTGATCCCTAGAGATGTTCTTCACATCATACTTACTACTCTTGCAGTGTCTTTACACAAACAGAGTAGAAACTGGTTTCAGCTGAGTGGATTATCTTGTACTTTCTATTTAAAACACCCTCAGGATGTGGTTTTCACAGTTGTTTTAAGACTGTCCCTTCCACTGACTGCAATCTGTGCCTCTCTGCTTTCCTCCCCTTGCAAACTCGTGCTCCCATGGTGCACTGTGGTCAGTCAGGTCAGAGAGCCAATAAAGCCAAACCCATTTTTTTCCTCCCCTGGGGTTGCTTTTCACTCGCATCCCATGGCTCCAGCAGCAGAGCAGCTCTTTGCTCACAGACTCCTGCCGCCGCCGTCTGGAAGCTGTCTACACCATGCTTTGGACTTCACCATGCTTCCCTCTGCAATCACATGAGGCCTGGAAATGTATCTTTATGGACAAAGGAAGTCGGTGCCAGGTACCATCCTGCAATTTGGGAGAGCAAGGTCCTACGTTTTGTACATTCGCTATTCTTGGCCCAGAGTTGGAGCTCTTTGAGGGTGAACAGCCACAAGCACAGTCTGGAGGCCCACACAGCGAGTCCTGCTCCTGCTCCTTGTCGCTTTGTCACAGCACAGAGACACCACACGCACATCCCTCATGCCCTGACTAATATGGACAAGCTAAATGTTGGCTCCTCTTCCTAACATGTTGAGAGGCAGTTTGGGGAATGTGTTAGTGCTTTTGATCATGAAGTGCACAACAGAAGCAAAAGTCCTTATTTTCAGAGTAGACATTTAGCAAACAGTATCTCTACAGAGATGCTGAATAAAGGCTCCCACTATACCAGTGACTTAAAAAAAAAAAAAATGTACTGGAGAAGTTTTTTTTAATAATTTAAGAAAGATTTGAGTCACAAGGTGATAAAATATATAAAGGAGTGAGCAAGACAAAGAAGGCACAAGTGTACCTCCAGAAAAAACACTCCCCCACCCCTTTTTATTTACATATAACCAAGGGCTTTAAATAACTATGTCAAATTATTATTTCCAGGCTGCTAGTGAATGTGAGAAAAATTGTTCAGAATAACTTCCACGGCTGATGTACACAACTTCAGAGCACAGAAGTAATTTGGGAAGTCCAAAGATCATTGACTATAAGATTACTGCTATGCTGTTTTAAAGTTAAACTGGATGCCCGCCCCCTCAAAAACCTCAGCTACAACAGTATTCTTCAGACATTTACTTTATGAGGCAGGTTCAAAGTTTTCTTTTACCGTATGAAATTAGTTAATACACATCTGCTCCAATAATGGCAAAATAGTATATTAAACTGTTCCAGTTGCAACTATTTTCAGCTCTGCAAATGAAGGATACTTTGTGCCTTCAGAGAGGCAGAAATTTCCCTGTCCTCTAGTTACTTTAAAAACAGCTTCTCTGTTAAACATCAGTATCATCCTTGCAAGTCTTAAGCTGTAGAAGTTTCATCCTTAACGTGTTAAAATAATGTGAAACAGTATTAAGCAAACAAATTAAAACAGTAAATGTAGAGATCTGACATCCACAGCTGTACAGATTTCAGCAATAGCATGTTATTTCCTGGTTACTCAACTTTAAACAGAACCGATCCTTTTAAATGATAGCTATTGACATCAACTTTGTGAAACACTGAAGAAAACCTTGGATTTGTCAGAGGAGTTTCTTATTTGTCAGATGAACTTCTCAGCTTTCATATGTTAAAGCCACAACATCAATTCCATCCTTAGCTTTCTAATCACACAGCTTGAGCTTTAAAAAAAAGTTATGCAGGGGTAGCTTATTGCACAGGCGCATGAACTTAGTAGTTACTGAACCTCTATCACAGTCCAAAGTTCAGTAAAAGGTATTTACAGTGCATATAAACCATCTAGATTTTCCTTGACAGTCAGAGATGCATTAATAGAATAAAAGTAAAATCAGAGAGTGCTGTCTGACGTACCCTTCCAAAATAATTCAAGAGGCTGTAAGAAGTTACTTTTCTCCAGGTGAGCCAAAACCGCTCTCAGGCATGGCCGCCACCAGTCTCAGTGTCATGGCACCAGCTCCATTATTTTAATTTTAGACCCCACAGGCTCTGTCAAAGCCCTGCCGCTCATTTCCTCCACTTGTACCCTCTTCCCTGACTTCTCTCCACCCTCTCCTACCTTTTTCTGTCACACCCACTCCTTTCCTTCTCTCTCCAACCATTCCTTAAAACCTACCTCCTCCTTCCTTATCTTTAGTCTGCTTCCCCCTCAGCATCCTTACTCCCTCTCCTCCCTCAGTGCTACCTGGCATTTTGTTCTCTTGACAGCCTTGGCTTCTCTTAGCAGCGAAAATGTAAGGGGTGAGGGAAAAACATAAGGCGTGAGGGAACACCAGTCAGAAGGTCAGGTCTGGGTATGTGATAGCTTCTGCTGAAGCAGAACAGGCTGCTCCGTTAACCCTACAAGTGGCCATGGAATGGTGGCAGAAGAGCCCCAGCACAGCTCCCCCACTGCCGGCAGGCCGGCACCCATATTTCCATACGAACCAGGATGGTCTGCAGAGACCTGGCCCCCAGGAAGTTTTAAGTGCATATGCATGCAAAAAAAAAAAAAGGGTATAATAAAATATACGTATGTACGGGCTACTCCTTCCTTAGTACTTCCACATTCTTAATTTTCACTAATCCTGACACCTTTGCAGTCACGTTTTCTGAATTCCCCTTACTATTCACATTTAATAATACAAAACTTCAGTTTTTGCTATAAGATGCAGCGTCAGAGGAAAATTTTATTTAATTCCACCTTTCTGGTTTTGACACCGCATACAAGGAGATGACGGGAAACCACGGTGCAGGAGACGGGCCTGAAGGAGGTTACACAAGGACTCCTGCGGGAGTGAGGGGCGAGACCTGCCTGTTTGGATTACGGCGAGGAGCTCGGGACACGGGCAATTTAAAGCTTTCCCGCGCCAGCCTGCCGAGGGGGGCTGCGGAGGGGCGGCGGCAGCCGCTAGGTGGCGCTTCCCGCGCGCCGCTCAGCGCCGCGCCCCGCCCCGCCCCAGGCGCGCAGAGCCGGGCGGGCGGGGCGGCGGGCGGGGCTGGGGTCCCGCGCGGGGAAAATGCCGCGCTCGAGCCTCAGATCACGGCAGGCCTCGGGGAGCGGTGCGTTTGCTGTGGTGAACTGGTCTGAAATTAAGATTATTTCCATTAAAAAACCTCAACAACCCTTTCCATTGGGGGGGGACGGGGACGGGACGGGACGTCAAAACCACCTCGTTTGCTTGGCCACACGCCAAGAACTCCACAATGTCTTTCCTTCAGTACCGTTACAGCCTGGAATACAAATCGGTTTTGACCTAAGCAACCGCTAATTACCCTGTCAGTCAGAAATTTGTGCAAAGATCAGTTCAGTTGTGCCAGCCACCCTTCTCAGCAGCAGCGCTGCACGGAAAGTAATAAAGTAAATAATTAATGAGATTTTCACCGTAAGTGTAACGCAATGAAAAATGGAAAAACTTTTAGGCAGGATGAAACATGAAGTGGGTTAAGCGTGTAGTCATGCAATTGCGCTGTAAAGAGCAAATACAACTGCACGTTAAGTCTGCTGAACGCGACTGTTTGTTAATTCAATAATGTATTCTGTTAATGTAAACGCGTTCTGTATTATTCACTTCAGAAATGCTAGTGGTACCTGAACAAGGAACTTAATGTCACAAAACGTGGAATTACAAAAATCAGTGGTGAAAACTCAATTCCCTATTACCCTGGCTACTTGTTACTTTGTAAGTAAAAAGATACCATATCCATTCCAGACCACAGTATATTCACGGTTCCGTTGCCTCTGTATGCCTACGTTTGCCATTTCTTACCCGCGTTGCATCTCCATCCTGCTTAATCATATCCATTCCAGGCAGCTGGTTTGGAAAAAGATTGCCTCCCCTCATAGCAGGATCATTAACCTATTGGTAACAAGACATTAAGGAGAATGAATTAAAAAATATGTTGGGAAGAAGGCTGGGGATTAAAAAGAAGCATTATAAACCACTGTGCTGCCTGCACATACCAACAAGCACTTCAGAGATAAGGTTGCGGTCAGGGAAGTGACTCCATAGCCGAGCATCCTTCTGGCGCAGCATGTGTTTGACTCATGTTATTCTGCTTCACAGCCAACAAGAAAGATTTCATTCCTGATACTATGACCCTTGTTGAATATTTTACAAAGCAGGCTCCATAAATTAGGTCAGTATTATTTGAAGAGGACATACCTGCTACGAAAGTCCTGAAAGCAGAAACGTGTAACTGCTTTCCCAGCCTCAGTAACACACAGCTTTTCTATTTGCAAACCACCATGCTATTTTTTCAAAGCCTGATGAGGTAACAGCCAGGCTGAATTATACCAACTATTGACTTGGTTTTCACAACACTCACTTTTCTGCTGGTAAGCAATGGGAGAAAGATAGTATTAAATAAGGGAACGTGCAGCGGCATGCTTTCCTAAAGGGATGGTCTCGACAATTTTCTGAACACAGCCATGGAAAAGTAATGAAGCTGTGTACTTATGCACAACCAAAAGGTCTGTCATGCTTAGTTATGTGGAAAGAATGGTTTGCCAAATCTACAGCCTTGCTTTCTTAATCAAAGGATAAATCTCGCTGTGAGGAAGTGGTATAAAACACAGAACACAGTCATTCAGCAAGGTTCTGAAATACAAGAAAATCCAGCTTTCCTTAGATTTTTTACAGGGAAAGAAACCTCTCCCTAGGGAATCTTTGTTGACTCTGTTCTCTCTGTTACTTCCCTCAGACTAGATGTCTGATAGATGTCACCATATGGTGAAAATATGCCCCTCCAGATTTGCTGTAAGGAAAAAGATGTTTTCTGTGTCACCTGTCCTTTAAGGGACTTGTGGTGCCAAGGAGAGGAGATTCTGCCACTGCACTACCTCACGTCACCTACAGCAACCTACTGCAGCAAGGCAGGGAAGACTCTCTGGAATGTACCACACCAAAGACTTCTCATTTCAGGTCATCCTGACTCATTTCTGTTGCTCTTCACCGACTTTGCAAAATGTCACAAAGCTAAACGCACTCACATGCCACCACCTAAAGAGGTGGTTTCAAACGCTGCCAGAGACGAGACTGCAGTTCAATAGGAAAGGCTAAAACATGGTAATATTTTTGCCATAGGAATTTCAACTCTGAATAAATTGATTGTTTAAGTGCTGCAAGCCTCCTAGCGATGCTTTCTGCTTCTTAATACAAATGGGCAGGTTTCTAACCCTGAATGTGAAAATTTAAATCAGAAGGGAAGAAAGCCACACTATTTTGTATGAAAAGAAAGAAAGTAGGCAGCTTTGCAGCTTTATCTACATGCATTTGACTAAGCAACAGAATCACGTTTGAAAAGTGTTTTCTGTTATTATTGATCAATATTCATCAGAATGCATAGGCACAAATGCTTTTTCTGTTTGTTTAGTAGACAGAGGAAGGAAAAAAAAAAGCAGAAATAAAAAAGTTGTATAGTGCATCAACAGCAGTTTTGGAACAAAAAGGCTACTGCATGATTTGCATCACGGCAGTTAGAACATATATGGAAAAGGAAGATGATTCCAGGCTGCATGCCATAAAAGCAGCAAAAGCATCAGTGAAGTTCCTATCACAGAATCCCTTTGCCAGTGATGATGCAAGAACCCTGATTGGCATGGTATCAGATACAAAAAAGGTCTACAATTTTGCTATAGGAATACATTTGCTTCAGCAGTACTTGAAACAAAGCACCCCACATTCACACTTTAACTTTTCTGACTACAGTAACAATTCAATCAGAAAATTATGGAGAAGGACAAAGAAATGGAAAGGTTTTTATAATTTTCTGAAGACAGGTCAAGTGGTGTTATCAGACACAAAATCTGACTAAAACAAGACAGAAGATGCTTTACAACTCCTTTGCAATGAAGCACATTAATACAGCTCCTGCTAATAAAGCAGAATTACAAACAAGGTGTCTAATAAGAAAAGTTTCCTACCACTCCGGAGCTCCTTTATCCAGTATGCTGAATAAAATCAAAATGCTGTTTCAAGATAACTGTACATGCCATGATGGTTTTGGCCTGGGGAGTACTGCTCTGTGCAGATTAATAAACATCTACTCTGAGAGGACATCTAGACAGGGGTTTATTTCATATACTGAAAAGCCTCTTCTCCTCCATAGGTTTCAAATTGCGTCTCCGATAGCTCAGTCAATAACATGGATTCATGATGCAAAATAGGTAACAGGCAAAAACATGGCAACAGTCCATTGGGCAAACAAGATGAGGACAAGGACACAGTAAGTTTTGTGAACGGTATGACACCAGGAACCCACAGACCTGACAGCTAGCATTTCAGCATCCCTGGTAGCAGCCTCCAAGAAGACACACTAGTAAGAGCAGCCTGAAAAGCTTTAATGTAATTGTAAGGGAGAAGATGGTAACGAGACAACGTTTAATCCCTCAAGTACATAAAAAAGTCTCTAGCCCATTTGGGCATAATCTTAGTTTTTTGCTTGGTGATGCTGGTGGCCTACGTAGTAAACAAGAGAAGTTGAAGATACATGAGTTTGAGCAGATAAACATCAAACTCAGTATTTCTGAGCTCTGGGTATACTGTATGATACAGCCACAATGTATGATATGCCACAAAGAGACAGGAGACAGCCAAACCAACCTGTTTGGTACCAAAGGTAATACACCTGTGCTTCTCACCAGGTAACAGCTTTTTTACCACCTAACAGCTTTTTTTTTTTTTTCCCCACCCACGCACAGCTTTTTACTAACACATAATACATGTTATTTCCAAAACTGTCCAATAACATGTGAAGTGGTAAGGTTTTTTTCGAAAGCTGGAGTGCATTTGTGGCATAACCACTGTTATTCACTGTGATTAGAAAGAGATGAGCATGTGAAGTTAAAATTATGTATTATGGAAAAAAACATGGCATTGAATAAGTAAGTAAAAGTGTTGGTGACAGTGTAAGAAACCCCAAAAGAATAAATGAAATGGCAACAGTCAGCAGAATTAAAGAAAACATAGTAATTTTGAAAACTACCAGTTACAAGAAAAAGTTCAGCACAGCCTAGGTCAATTGCTAAATAAAGATGCCAAATCGCAAAACACTGTGCCCTGAAAACAGAAAAAAAGTATCAATTTTAGTATTCAAATATACATTTTTATTTATTAATGTTTCTCAGAAAAGAAAATGTGAAGCAGCACAGAAAACATTCCTGAGGACTAAAAAGTACTGTCTTGTGGCCCAGAAATGGCCCCTCAGCTGTCAGTTGGCCACCTCTGACCTAGATGAAGCATAAAACATTTGCTTGCAGAGTTTGCAGATGACACAGTGCTGGGGTAGTAAATCAGGAGGAAAACAGTTTACTGTTACTGAATATGCCACAGCACTTTATTATTAAACTGACTCTGTCTAAGAAATGCAATTTGATGTAGACAAAAGGGAGGCAATATATTTGGGAACAAAGAATGCAGGTTTCTTCTATGTAGAATGTGCTGAGGAGGATCTGGGGATCATCGTAAGGGTTTCAGTACGTGCTCTCCAGTGTGATATTGTCACCAACAGAGCCAAAGCAACTCATTGATTGAAAAAGAAATTACAAGATGAACTTGGCTACAGAGCTTTGGTGCAGTCACTGTTAAATCACCGTGTCCAGTTACTCTGTTCGTACTTCTAGGAGGAGATTGCCACAATGGAGTTTAAAGTAGATCCACAAAAAGGACTGATGGGCTTGAAAAACAAATGTTGAGATGGATAAAGAACCTCAGCCTATTCAACTTACTGGAAGTTAGATAAATGCTATCTTGAAACAAGATCTTGTAGTCTAACAGGAAGGAAAAGCAGTGCAACAACTGTGCCAGTGTTAACAGTAGTCTGCATGGCAATCTTTGAAATAAAACCAGATCTCTTTCTACAATGTGTACTTCTCAGTTCAGGTTCCTGGGGAAAATTACGTAGCATGGGCATGCTGAGAAATCACACTGAGCTGTCACCTTCAAATCCCCACTCTTTTTCGGTTTTACTATTGCTTTACTACACTAAACGTGTGCAACAGTATGCACTTGGGAACTAATAATAATAGTAAAGTCTGCTATAATTGGGCTTAGCAACTGGGAATATCAGAGAAGGTGACAGATTTAGGAGTATCAAAATTACTTCAGGTCACCAGTATGTGGCAGCTGTGGAAGACAAATGTGATCTGGGGCTATATCTGTCAGAGTATTCCAAGAGAAATGGGGAAGAACTAGTGTTATGCACATGGCTCTGGTGCTTAGGAAATACTGATTCAAACTGGAACAGGTGCAGAAAAGGAAAGGGAATTTAAAACCTACACGAAGAGACTGAAACACTGTGGCTTGTTTTAACTTACAGGAAAAAGCCCAAGAAACCCCAAACAAAACAATCCAACAATCTCAAAACAACAAAAAAATCATGTTGACAGAAAGGCTTTTTCTAAAATACAAGATGGCAAAAGATCTATTTAAGCTAAAGGACAGTATTGGAAAAGTAAATACTCCGTTATCAAATTTAGGCTGGAAAAAGAACACACATTAACAAGCCACTAATATAACCAGCTTTAAACTGAAATGTTATGGTCTCAGAAAAAAAGTTTACGATATTGTCCACCATAGCAGGAGATGCTGCCTGAAGACACAACAGGTACTTTCCTGCCAGTATTTCTATGAAAAATCCAAAATTTCAAGCCTCTGTTTTGAACAAAAGGGAGTTCAGCTCTGAAACAAACATATGAACCTCTTAATTAGGAAGACTTGTTTGTCAAATACTTATTAATGTGTTATGTGAGTTTAATTGCAGGTTGACAAATGGAGATGTTATTTTCCTTATTTCAGATACCACAAGTAGCAGTCTCAAATAAAATCAAGTGTGTAAACATCCTCTCAGCAGAAAAGAACAGGTTACTTACCTACTTATTCAGCAACCTGTTTTATACGCATCGCATTACAAAAAGTGTGGGTTCTGCGCTCGTGAAGGTGCCAGATTGATAGTTCTTGGAGTTGACTGCCTATTGTCAGGTAGTACAACACAGAGGCAGTAGAAGCATCTTCCACACACTGCCCGCACCAACATCTTTCACTCTTATCTCCAGGAAACGGCTGCCTGCCATTCAGTCCTAGCCTCCACTGCTGAGAAACTGGTGACCTGCAACTGCGCTACAGAAACTTACCTACTGAGCACAGGAGCTAGATCAGCACACACTTTCCATAGAAGTCCAGCAGCAACTACACGTGCTACCTACAGCAGTGCTAGGTCAAAATGGGAAATTTAGATACAAAAAGTGCTCTCTACTTCATCAGTCACCTGGTTATCTGAGTGCAGAGCTAAAACCAAAGCCTTTTTAACATCATAATTTCTCAAGAAAACTAGTAGAAAACTCTAACGGCTTACAGCAGTTACAGCCCAACACAGCCGACCTGAAAAAACTACTGAAAGTCAAAGCAAATCCTCTAGCTGTCATCTCATGTCCTTAAATTCTCACCTGCTCAGGACCCATGGAGGACAACCCTGATGTAGGCACAGAGGTCGCTGAGGTCATGCTGATCTGCCCTGTCATCTGGTTCATGTTGTTCATACCACTTGTGTTGGTTGCCATGGATACACTGATGTTCATGTTATTGTTGTACATGCTGGTGCTTGCTTGCTGCCCAAAATGTGGTGGGGACTGTTGTGAAAACATGCTACAGCAAGGAATGGAAAAAGCAATGTGTCAGAACGCTGAAGCCACTAAGAAACTACTTGCTTTTTAATATATCTTAAGCTAGAATTTGTATATACTGTCATTTATTCCAGCTTCAAAGGGAAAACTACAGCTTTCAGCTACATTAGTGTCTAAGGAATAGATTTTCAAAATTTAAGGTCCCATGTCTGTGCACAAAAATGCATGCCTTTGCGTGTGAAACTATGGCAGAGTACAAATCTGTTATGCATGTGCAATAGCAGCCAATTAGCCAACTAAACGGGTTGTGTTTGCTTTAAATATGTTTGGGAAAACAAATTTTGGAGGGAAAGGAAAAAGCCTTTTTCTCCTTCCAGTGTTAGTACAATACAGGACTGGAGCTGAAATTGGATCTGGCCTAATAAGCTTTCTTTTTGCAGAAGAGGCTATCTGCACACATGAATATCAGATCTGCACATACAATTATGGCAAGTGGGCTCACAAATATAGACATGCAATTGTGCAAAAATTCTTTTACTAATTCTTAGCATCAGGTTTTGAAAATGTGGCACTGCAAGAAACGACATAAAGTCTAAGATAATTACCCTCTATGTTTCTTTAAGGCCATTTCAGAACAACTTAAGGAACTGTGGAAGCGCTCATCCTAGATTTTATCCAAAGCAGGTGCTTTCTGGATGCTTCCCATTATGTCGGAAGTCATAAAGGAACTGCATTAGACTGAAATACTGTGGAAGGGCTGCTGTGTGTTGCATGGCATGCAGTAACCACCTTCGTATCAATGGCTGACTTTCCTGTGAAGCACTGCTCCCACAGCTGAGGAAATCTTTCAGGGTTAACGCTCAGCCTTGCACTTGGGCACTCCATTAGGCTGTTGCTGTGTACTGTGAGACTTGGTGGAGTGCAATGGCATTCTGGGCACAGGACCAAACTCAAAAAATACCACCATTCTCTTCCTTCCAATTCCATGTCTTTTCAGGCCACCTAACCCCATTTTTAAGTTGTTATCTGGATGGCTGAAACAGCACACTACAGATCATTGTGAATACTCAGTGGCTTGTGTAAACACATTTGACACATCTCCACTGTAGAGCTGCAGTTTAGCAAGCCAACCATTAGTCTTATCGAGCTACCCCTGCTGCCGTTTCAGCAGAAGCCACGACGGCAGTAGCTATGCCTCCTGCTGATGCTTCAGGAAGACCGTGAGGAAGAGGCACGGACAAGGATGTGCATAAGAGATAAATCGGTTGCTTTAAGGGAAACTTTACTTTGATCGGCCTCATCACTGAAATACTGGTGTCTTGGGTTTATTAAATCTTTGTCAACTAGCAGGAAAAAGATTTGTGGCTGGGCTGGGATGGTAAGAGCAGCCTGACAACTTCAGGATGACAAAAGCGGTGTGCTAGAGACAACTGTGCACACCCCACTGTCAAGCGATACAGGCTGTACACCAACCTGATAGCTCCTCCTGTCTTCCACTGAAAAGCACAGACCATTGCCATCCATAAGCTCACTGCTGCCTACTGATAGCATTCAACACCCAACCCACTCAACGTGGACAGAACGAGTATTAGAGCTATACCAACCGGGGCATGGGCCTCAGCCGAAAAGGTGACTGCATGCATGAGGCATGCCACAATGCCCTCAGAGAATGACAGTTTATGCTGACCTCCAGTATGTGCCAGCGCTAACAGATTGAACCTGGTTGCGCTCCAGCATCTAAAGTGGGAGGTGATATTCAGTCACCGCAATTCCAGAGCGGTATGGAATGCTTAGGCTCCGGCTCAGCTGATCCAGCCATGTGGAAAGCAGTGTGGGAGCGCGACATGAAAACTGTACGCAGAAGAAATGCATCCACACAAACATTAGGGGCTGGAGTTCACTGTGCAGCAGAGGTGCTTCTGAAGGACACACGGTGTTTTATCAGCTAGGACAGACAAAGCAGTGCATTGTGTGGATGCAGGTCTTTCAGCTATGCACTCACTTTGCCTTGTCTGAAGACAGAATTTAAACCAACTCGTCAAGCCAAGTTGAAAAGAAATCTCTTTTAGGATAGATAGTTAACAAACAAACAAGCAAACAATTACATACAACAACCCCATAAATAAGTGCAGACCATAAATGACCCCATTACTCTGTGTGTTCATTTTGGTTTTGTTCTGGATTTACCTGTTTCCAGCCATATTCCCTTGTGCCCACCCATTCATCTCCGTAGAGGACTGATAGGCAGGATTAGCCTGAGACTGCTGAATCATGGGGCTCTGAGTATGAGCCAGTCTTGGGGACATCAGTGGACTCTGAGGAGTGGTGGCCCCTGTGAAGCCTGGATCGGGCTGCTGACTAATACCTGAAGAAGAAAACGAGAAATGTAGCCACTTAAAGTTAAGCTGAGAGCTTATACCTGCTGGTATGTCTTTACACAGTCAATACTTATGTCATCAGGAACCTATAACCTTGACTCTTAATGTGGGATATCTAGATCAAGAGCAAGAAATCATCAACTGATACAATACCTATAACCTTAAAAAAAATATTTGCCTAAGTATGCTGGCTACCTGTGTGTCCTAATCATACAAGTGGCTTCTCCACTCTACAGACCAAAAGAAAAACACTGCTAAGTGATTTCCCCACCCGCCCCCCCCAAAAACCCCCAACAAAAACCCAACAAGCACCCACAAACCAACCCTGCATTCAAAACAACAAAGAAAACATATTGCTTCAAATCCATTTTGGTGAAAGTTATGCACGACCCATTTACTGCATGGCACCACCTTTTAACATTTAGGCAATAATTTTCAATTTCTTCTAAAGTTACTAGAACCTTAGCACCTCTATTTCTGTGTCCCTGCAAAAACACTCAATGCTACTTTGTGCAAGCATTTAATGAAAAATAGAAAAAATATCTGGATACAAAGAAAACCTAATTTAAGCTGTAAAATGTCAATTGCGTGCAGAAATTTTGTTTTAAACCAAGCCACTTCGGTATTGTTCAAGTTCATCACAAACAGCACAACAAAAACAAGCCACCCTTAATGCTGGGGTCAGAATCAGGTGATATGAAATCTATTCTTACATTCACTGTCTGTGTGACTTAGCTTCTCTATACTTCCTCTATATCATAAAATGCGAGTAACATAATGTCGCTTCATTTTCATAAAGCAATTACAAATACATGAAGGGAAAGCATTATTATGATTTAGAAACTGGTGTAAAGAATAACAGATCAGTAAGAGTAGATAGCAAATTTAGAATTGGATGGACATAATTTGTAATATCTGCAGAACTCACACATAAATTATGTAATACAGTAATATATTGTATATAATTGTATATAATATAATAAATTATGTAATACATAATAATGCAATTGTAATATAACTTATACAATACTTATAAATAAATAAGCTGTATAACAATAACTGTATGGAGTAATTGCCCCATGCACCTTCAGAACAAAGTGGTGTGCAGCTTTGTAAAACGTACAAACAAAATGGTATAAATTACTGTATTACACACAGATTTTAAGGACAGGGAAGGGAATGACTTATCTGAAACTAATTTATTATTATTTAAGTTCAATAGTTAGCTGTTAATTTTACATTATTATACATATATAAATTTACATTATAATGTACACATGAATTACCTTTCTTGGGGAAGAATCTGTCTGATATTTAAGCAATATCTCATCAAAATTTAAAAAAATGATGTACAGCTTTGCTTGTAGTCACTTTATGCTGTTTGCCAACATCAATTCACATGTTTTTCTTCATTTGCACTTTATCAGATATATTGGTTTGTTTAGTTCAGTCAAAATTCAGAGTCCATCAAGCCAATATATACACATGTATGTGTTCACGTGTGCATACACACTTTTACCTGCATGTATCTATATATATAAACAAACACACACACTGCGTTTCTGCTATCGCTCAAAAGAATAGCAGCACTTGGAGAATATGTGGTACTAGAGCCAGGAAAATGCAAAGGCACTATGTTGCATCTAAGGACTTCCAAGGGGCCCAAATCTCCATGTTTCCCATCGCTCCCAGGGAGCCAGGAAGAGGGCTGTGGGAGGGGGGCTTGGACCCTGCAGTGGGGGGGACACGGGGGAATAAGGACTGTCAAAATGCACTGAGGGGATGGAATCAGTACCGTAGTTTGGAGGAAATGGAAACTGCTGTGCATTTGCCTGCGGGATCCGTGGATTGCTCATGGTTGCTGGTATGCCACCGGCAGCCACCATGCTGGGGGTCATGCTCAAGCCCTGCCCTCGCATCATCAGTGTCCGCTGCTGCACCTGCTGCTGCTGCTGCTGCATCTGCCGCTGCCGCAGGTGCTGGCTCAGGATCTCCCGCTGCCTCTGCGCCAGCATCTGCGCGTTGATAGGGCCCTGCAGGGGAAACCACCACCACCTATCAATAACCGCTCTTCTAAGGCAACCTGACCAGTTGGAGGAATCTCCGCTAAAGCAATCTGGAAGATTCCAGTTCTTTCTCCCCCCTGCCCCGCCCAATTAACAATAATATAAAATGGGAGACAATAACCCTATTAATACTTCTGCTGGGAAAGACTTCCAACAGTGCAAGAGTCACTAACTGAAATAATACCAGTGTTTAATGTTGCAGCAATTTGTAATTGCAAATAGAGTAGCTCATTAAAAAAATGCATCTATAGGAAATGAGAAGCTTGGTTAAGAATGCAGTTATATCTGTAGTAAACAACCATCCACCCCATGTAAATATGGGAAAGACTCTTAGATGTATAACAGTAAAATACTTCTTATCATACAGACAGTATTATTTGTATTCAAGCTTTAGAACTTATTGATGTATTTACCACACAGCATTACTACTGTATTTAACTGGGGGGAGAAAGAAGAAAACAAAGTAATTTTTTTATTGAAAAAATACTGTTTCTCTCACCTGCGTTGGCACTCCAGGTCTCAAAGACAGATTCATATTGGAGACACTGCTGATCTGATTTATCAGTGGCTGCCGATTCTAAAGAAAAAACAATAAACCAACACCAAAACTCAAAAGTTTTTAGAAGGAAAAGGGAAATTTTATATACAGAGATATATGCATCTACCTTCCAATCAGTTGGTTTGAGGACCTAGTTTTTCATATTCAAGCAGGGACTAGTTTTTCCGCTCAAGTGCTGTTATCATTCACAGAACACACCATATAAATAACAACACAGGCACTAAGCTGTTTACCAAACATGCTCCCTTTACAGTTCCTGTCCTTTTTGAGTTTGGGACTGGACTTGAGGTTTGCTCTGAATTAGACTCTATTGTGATGACTGAAGGCAGAAATGCTCTTTCCTCCTCCACTAGAAAAGCACTGATACCTTATGTACAGTACTATGAACCTATATATTTAAAAAGGAAATAAGAAACAACAATTTAAAAGTGATCTTAAGTAGATCAAAGCCAAGGAAAAAGAGAAAAAAAAAAAAAGCATGAGGTAACACACAAGAATAAAAGCATTTAGATTGCTGGAAGAGTCAAGATATAATAGAAAGAAAAAGACTTGTATAACAAAAAGCACCACTGCAACCACGCTCAGAGAATTAGTGAGACCTCAGCTTAAATACTAGGCACATTCTTGCACAGTATTACGGAAAGATGCAAAAAAAGATCCAAAACGCATGTGCACCATACCGTCTTGGCAAAAATACCATCACTAGGGCTAGCGTTTTTAGTTTAAAAGCGGAATTAGGTTATAATAAAACAGGGTACACACTGAAGACCTGGTCTATCTGGAGTAAGCCGACAGTATGCACCGCCTAGGAGAGGCACCTGCACTGGTGGGGCAGCGGGCAAGGAAGGGGGTGTACCTGCTGTGCCTGCAGCCTGTGCTGCAGCTGGAGCCGCAGCTGGTTGGGCTGGTTCTGCACGATGCCGGTGGGCCTGAGGCCGGCGCGGGGCTGCATGCGCAGGGCTGCGTACCCTGGGCGCTGCCCCATGGGGTGGAAGCTGGGGTCCTGCATGGGCGCGTAGCTGCCCTGTGCCATTTGAGCCTGTGCCGCGTACTGCTGGGAGAACACCGGAGCCTTCTGCTCTATCAGGATGCTGGAATCCTGGCTGGGGAAGGTCTCTGGGTCCACAGCTTGGCTCTGTAGAAATAAGTGAACAACAGAAACAGCTGTTGGGACTTGGCTTTTCACAGGACTATACGAGACGAATACAGCCACCCTGCAAAACCAAGCTTCTAGGATGTGAATGTTTTTAAACAGAAAATCACACAAATTTTCTTCACTTAAATATAAAGCTTAAGAATAGATATAATCGTACTTTCAAGTGTCAAAACATAATCATGGAGACAAATTCCTCTTCTTCCTTTTTCTTTTTTTTAAAACAAAGACCCACAATCTTTGTCCTGTTCTTAACACAGCCATCGTATCACTCTGCTAATGAATAAAAACCAAGATGACAAACGCTATATCAAAACCTGTAAATTAAGTGACGCCAGCATATTTTTCCCACTGATTCAGAAATAAATTCGAAGACATTACAAATGAGTAAGTAGATTTTTATCAGTATCTTTAAACAAAATAATGACTTCAAATAAAGATGCCTGAAACTATTATAGAAGCTAACGTGAACAGAGTGCCTAATTCTTTCAGGGCACTTTCACACAAACTGATTATCCATTAGCATAAAAAAGCTAACACAATTCTAAACTCTACTCTAGATACTCCCCTAATATTTGCTCTAGCTAGAATAATTTTATAGCTTATTCCACATTGACCTTGGAAATCAAGTTAATCTAAATTTCACTGCCTTCATAAAAGAAAGACTTTAAGCTCCTATAAAATGTTTGATGGATAATTTAGAAAACATGTTCTAAAATGTGACAGTTCTCTTACCTGCAAAACTCCTTAACTGTTTCTACTGACATAATTATTAAATAGCAATATGTTTACCACTTAGTTTGAAATAAACCATTATTCATATCTTTTTGTGGTGGTACTCCAAAAGGTATGTAACATTGTATTAAAGTTTCACACTGCAAAATTGAAGTTCACCAATAAATCATATCTCCAGCTCAACACCTCATGGAGTTCTGTGTTGTACCAAATAGGCTTGGAGATAATTTTCTCATATGCAAAGCAGGATTTTATTGGTCCTATTTCATCTCTAAAATGCAGAGCTACTTCAGAAGTTATGCTCAGGATGCTGATGAGTGCTGGGAAATGAAAAGGGTATTCTAGGCTTCTCTAGGGATATTAAATCATCATAGAGACACAACTGCTGGTTTTGGAAATACAATTTTGATGCCAGAAACATCAAGAACTAGCTTTTCCCCAAAATCTTTTCTTTTTACCACATTTTTTTTGCACCATGTAAGACTGAAATGGACAAGAAACAACTGGAAGCCAACAAAAACAACTGGGGGAAAAAAAAACTGCTTAAAAAGAATAGAACAATTTCATGCTCTAAAGTTCAGAAAGCATGTTCAACAATTTAAAAAAATATAGTTTTTAGTGCTTGGGATGAAATCAACTGCTTGAGGTGAAACTGGTCCCTTAACACACATCCTTGAACTAACGGGAAAAACTATGGTCAAAATTGCATGTTTGCTCATCAGAAAGCTTGTTGCCCCCATCACACAAAGGTGTAGATTTTACTCCTCTGCTCCTAGTACTTTAGTACTTCATATTATTTTTTCTTTCTTTCATGTACCCTGTTGCTGACTGTGATCTTATCTTTCTCCCATACGGTTTGTTTCTCTGACCACCAGATAAGTAGAAGCTTGTTAATTTTTTGGGTTTGGTCAGGTTAGTTGCATAAAGCAAAGTGGCTCAGCACAGGTCAGAAGGAGAGCTAGGTGAGGGTGGCAAGGGAGAGGATGGAAGACTAAACCTGGAGCTGAAGGAAGCTTTGCAGGTGACACTGAGCCATTAGATGGGCTTCCACCAAAACACATAACTCCATCTTAACTTGCAAGAAGTATTTTATAACTCTGTTCTTCAACACACATTTTACCTTCACCTTGACAAGATGTCTTTTAAATGCAATACCTACTACAAGCAATGCAAAGTCCAGTATACCTGGCTAACTAGTTCTGGTATTCCCAGAGCCCTGTCGATTTCTTCTAAACCATCAAAATTCCTTAATGCCATGTAAAGCTGATCCAGGAGAGCGCCCTCATCACTTGGTGACTCTGATGAAGGATGATTACACAAGAGATCATCTGGTGAGCTGCCAAACGGTTGCCTGTGAAAACATGAACACAGCATTGGTAAACAGCTGCTGAAAAGCAAGAAATAATATCATAGGATTAGTACTCAAATTGAACTAACTAGTGGAGAGAGAAATCATTTTAATCACTGACAATTTTGTTTAAAATATAGTCACTGAACACAGAACTTAAATAGTTTTTTTACAACCAATTACAACTTTGAATTTCAGATGTTAGATTAAGTATACTGTCACAAGTAGAAGCACTCATTTCCATAGACACTCTTCTTAACTGGTTTTCTATCAGACTAAGAAAGCCAAAGAGGTCACAGAGGGGTCTGAGGATTGTCTGAGCTCGCATAAACCAAACAACTGGAAGAGCTGGCCAGAAGCATGAGGGAGCAGGGAGAAAAGGACATTCCCCCTTTTTGTTTCCAGCAAAACACTGCATCAGCTCAACCCATCTTATGGAACTGCACACTTGGGTACCAGCTTATGCACTTGGTTGTGTGCCTCAGAAGGGTGTCAGCAAGAATTTGGATACTGTCAGGCAGAGTCTGCTGGCTCTACAAATCCTGCTTACGTCACCCCTGAATTTGTATGCAGAGCACACTCACAGTTACAAAGGCAGAATAAAGGTTTATTCCAAACCCAAAGGACAAAACTTACTGCGAAACAAACTAAATCTGAAATAACACCTTATCTGCAGCCAAATGACATATTTTTGATTTGTAGTTCAACACACAAGCCCTACTTCATGCACAATGCTACAAGATGACAACAGAAAATATAAAGAGCAAAGCATTCTGCAAGCAGGGGCAGCCTACTATATGCATATCATGGAAGAATCTCATCCCAGGTAATTACTCAGAGACAACAAAAGCTGTCACACATGGAGGGAGGAAACAGCACTATATGTGAACCCTTTTTACATGTCTGTTTGGAAAAAACAAAGAAACATGTTTGTGTATTTAGTTTCCATAATGAGATATATGGTTGCCATGGAAGTCTAATCTCTATGTCAAAGCTAAGCAGAAGGAAAGAGCTGCATCATCAGGCTATATACCTAAAAAAATAAAGGATGGCAGGCAGGAAAACTACCACCACCATAGCCTTTTTAATCAGATCCTGGAGTGTAAAAAATAAACATAAGGAGATATATATATATAAAAGATACCTTTAAAACACTGAAAAGTATTAATTGATCTCTATAAGAGCATTTATAAGTATTCTGGAATATGCATACATTTCACGAGCATATAATACTACAAGCATTAAACTGATGTACATTTGGTGAATATTTTATGTAGAACTTTGTTTCTATGAGGTGTATAAAATACAAGCCTGTAAAATCTCTCCATGTTTTGGTTTAACGCTAAGACTGACCTGTTCTGATTACTGAAAGTTGCCTGATCTATAGGCAAGATGCTGTCCGGCCATGGTGCAGTCTGATTTGGAGGCGCCTGTTGTTGGCTATACTGAGGTCCTCCTATGTTCATTTCCAATTCCGATGGCCCTAATCAAGGAAAAATAACCACATCAATTTTATGAAGAGAATCTACTTTCATGTTAATTCTTTCCATTCAATTATCTATGTTACAGTAAAAGCAAGCAAAAACATTAAGACTTCAGCAACATTACACTTAAAGGCATCATGATTTTTTGTAAAAATTGCTTTTAAAATTTGAGAAAATAACACGGGTGCTCTGAAAGTGGTTCAAAACTATAAAATAGCAGATATGACATCGTGGATGTAAAAATTAGTAAGATAGGCATAAAAAAAAGACAGTATATAAAGCCAGTATCATAATGCACTTGCTTTAAAAGTGACCAAGAACAATGATGACATTCACAGCATTTCTTCTTGAAAAAATCCCTAGTCTTTAATGAACAAGAGCAACTTCATATCCTCTTTCTTTGGCCACACCACTGTGGAGCTACAGAGTAGCAGGAATTGTTGTCAATACACATGTTAAAAATTAGTGGTTTACACCTTTTCCTTCCCACTTCCATGGGAAACTTTCACTGTGGAATACAGTTCTCATCCCATCTATAACTGAAGTAAGTCTCTTTGTTTCATTTTTTGGGTTTTTTTCTGCTTCATCTTTGACAGTCCAGCATATAAGGAACAACCCCACACATGCCCTGACTTACCCATATTCATGACCTGAGATGGAAGCATCTGCCTTGGGCCAGGCTGGTTGCTGGGTCTCAAGGGGATGCTGGCCGTGGGGTTGCGGATCATGCCTGCTTGCACCGGCCTGTTCATGGCACTAGCTGTGGGCGCGCAGGTCACCCTCACCGCAGGAGCCTGGCTGCCCCAATCTCCAGATGTCATGGCAGGCCGAGAGGCATTGCCACCGATCATTCCTGCACAAAAGCCAAACAGACTTAGGTGCCAGCACAGGATTCAGAACAGCTTTAGCATCACCCCTGACTGATAAGCTGCATCTTTAGCGATGAAAATGCAGTAGTTTCACTCAAAGCACATTGTACCACAACTGCCCATCTAGATGTGCAAAGCTAAAGAATGATGCCTTACACTGCTTAGTCAAGGGACTGGAGATTATTACACATTTTACAAGAGGAAGATCCTTTTATCATTTCCGAAATGCTGTTCAGAGTAAGTGCTCCCACATGTAGTCTGCAACAGGTGCTGAGGGCGTGTGGATAGCCCTAACTTCCTTCCTCAGGAAATGAATCACGTTTGCTGATGTGCGTGTTAGTGCTTTACTTTCCAAGTGCAAAGTGAGAATGAGTTGAGTAACAACGTGTTATCACTACACACGTTTACAAATTAGAAGGATTGAATTTAAATTCACATTCTGCAAACATCTTTTGGCAAGTCCTTTCATTCAGAACCTAGAGCCTTCTTAGCTTCAAGGCTCACCCAAATAATCTTGAACTAATATACGGTGCAGGGAAATTACTCACAGGAACTTTCCGATAGATGAAGTTCATTACCGTTATTCTAGGGGAAGTCCTCCTACATCTACTGTAAACAGCTGATACAGTTTATTTACACTTGGAATATATAGAGTACTACACTCTGACAGTAGACAAAAACCCCCAACCAAACCCCAACACAAAAACCCCCAAATCCAAAGACGTGCATTCACAGCATTTATACATTTCAGTTTTACACAGTCAAGACAGCGGCTAAAACACTGATTTCAGACTGGATTACTGGTCTCTCCAGCTGCATTTTGCAACATCCTCAAACGAATACTAAAAGCCACACGAATAATTATTACTCATCAGTTCAATTATTTGGTGATATACAGGCAAGAAGAAAAACCCTCTGAAAAGGGTCATTGATTCAGCTGCTGTACAAAATTTACTTCAGTGTCACATCCTCAGGTTTGTTCTATTTTTGTACATATTCTATCAGCCGAAATATGTGGTGTGCTAGAGCAAATGGCAGGAACACAGATAATACTCTCTAACTTGTATACATAAGATGAATAACATCCTCTAATACGTATACAAAACATGAAAGTAATAGGACACTTGAAAGACTACAAGTTGACCTCTAAACTGCTTAAATAGGATATTTTGGTGTCTGGCAGCATGCCTTTTTTAATACTGATGCAAACTAAATATAAAACTTTGTCAGTGAATAGCCAGCTGAAAGGACTTAGAGTATCCATTTATTTACTCAGAGTTCTTAGTGCCAGTTGCACACTTGGACAGTCTAAGACTATGTCCTAGTTGAAATAAGTCAATCAACCAGACTTTTCTTGAGGAATCCCCTATGGTATCTTGGCACAATATTAGGGCAACATGAAGAAATCAATGCATCACAGATCAGGCATAATCCATGACAAGTGGTAATACCACTCCAACGTCTGATGGTTCCCAAGAAGTTTATGTTTCAGAAAAAGATGAAAATATTAGCATTTATTTAATACAAAATCAAAACTAAGGCTAATAAATAAAGGATAACTGAGGGCAAAACCAAGGTCTGTAGAGGAATGCATCGTAAGGGCAACAGTGTAGCCCACAATTTTGTTTTGAAAGAACTACCTCTACAGACAAGTGGTTCATTTGTTTGCTTTTTTGAGGCAGAAAGACTGGATTTTTAGCCATCTAAGCCTCAGCTGGATTTGGATGTGAACAGTCTCTAATTACCAATACACTGTGTTCATCTAGAAGTTTTCAGGTAGGTGAAAAGCAGTGAATAAAGATCAGGACTAAAAACATGCAGAAACAGAAATTCAAACTAAATATACCAATACGTAACAGCCCATGAAACATGATTTTTTTTCCAGACTTTTTGGAAAGTGCTTATAATAAACTGCACTTGTAATAATCCCAGCATTATGTTACACATACTATAGTCTGTTACTGAAGTATATTTTAAAAAATGGAAAGTCATCTTACCTGTGCTACTGTTGCCTAAAGTTCCTTGACTTCCGATCATCCCTTCATTCCTGCCCATCAGTCCTGGCTGAGGTATCACTGAATAGGGGCTACTCGTTCTTATGGGTGGGAAAGTTCCTGCACCTGTTGGGTTCTGCAGTGTGATGTCAAGTGGTAAATTCTGGTTTGGTAGTAACCTGCCCAGTTGCCCTGCTCGTGGGTTATTAAAAGCTAGACAGGAGGAGCAAAGAAAAAAGCAAAGTTACAAGAATGGAAACTTTACTTGTTAAAAAAAACCCAACAATAAACAACCCAAACACACTTTAAGCTCTTGGGCTGAGCTATTTAATGCTGCATAAATTACCACTCCATGTCTGTCTGAGAAACATCCCTTCTTGACATTTTTATGTAAATTTCAAAATGGAACATTCTGACACTAAAACAGATATGACGTATATTTTTAAAACTTTAAATGATGCAATTTAACTGACAGAAGAGCCACTACAGCAAAATATACCACTATGTGATGTGCCTACTACTGCAAATTAATCATATACCTAGTAGGACTTTAATTGCATGCAGATGTCATCCTGAGGCAGACTGTTAGGAATTATCTCAGTTTTGAAAGTTTTCCAGCATAAGCTAAGCTCCTGAAGAAGTCACCAAAATTAAGGACAGACTGAGCCTATATTAGATCCTGTAGCCCCATTTCTACATCTCCCTCTTAAATTCTTTGTTACATTTTTTGTCATTATTAAAAATAAATACTTCCATGATTCAGCAACAATAAATAAGTGGTCCAGAATTAGAGCCGTGCCACCATAATGTTCTGGTAAACAGAACCATGCTTGATAGTGACTGTCACCTTTATAGAACTGTTTTCTTCTTTTGAGGTGTTTTGTACTCTTAAAAAATCAGCCTGTGCAAAGAAAATTGCAGACTCAAGTCTCTAAGTGAGCTTCATATCATGACTGGCAAGCATCTGGCTCAGCTGGTCTTTAGGCTATGTTCCAATGCACGAAAGCTTCCCCTTATGTGCACAACTAGTACTCCAACACAAATCAAACACCCACCTTGTGCCTATGATTCCATTTCCAATCACACCAACAGAGTACATACAAATAAATTAACCATTTTTGTGAAATTATTATTTACAATACATCCTGATAGCTTCCCCAGGACAGTCTCTGATATGATGGCTTCCTTAAAGCAACTTCTGCATTTTTATATTCACCACATTACAAAGAAGTTAGATAACTTCTTACTTTAGATCAAGGTAGTGATACTTTGAATTTGAGAACTTAGGTCTATTAAGATTGGTTAAAAGTATGGAAACATCTTATTACAAAAGTCTCTGTCTTCTCCTCTACTTTTATAAAACCAGACTACAGGAACTCATTGTATTTATTTATTTTTTAATATAAATTCTTTGCTAGGTGAATTTGCTTATATGCGTGTACAGGAATTAGATCACATCACATACACCTAATTCCTAACCATGTGATCAAAATTTTATCATGACTGTCTGTTCAACCAAGCAAACAAAACTCACTTATAAGGCAAAAATGATCTTCCTAAGCTTAGGGGCATCATAAAGTCTAAGGACTGAACCAAAACTGAACTACAGCTTCATATTCTACTCTTGGTCAGGACGGGACTGAAGGAGGCTCCCTGTCCCCCATGCAACAAACTCCAGCAATCTGATGAATCTGGCAGCTTTCAAGTCTTGTGAAGTATTTTAAGTATTTTCATGTAAAACCTGTAAAATTAAAGCTGGCTATTTCTCCAGAAAAAAAAATTTAAATCCCAAACCTCTTCTGGAATTGTATATGATTTTACATTCATTCTACACTGGTTTTCTGTGAGCGTATTAAAAGCCACTCACTATTTCTGTGCACCCGTTTTCTGTATGCTCTTCAACTGAAAACAAGGCAGAAGTTCCCTAGGGGAGTAGGGCACAGACACAAGACTGAGCTGGGGGAAAAAGTTTTAGGGTTTTATTTTACATGGGAAACAGGATGTGCTTTTACAGAACTGCTGCTAATCACCAAGACACTCTCATTTACAATCATACTGTTACTGTTCTGCCAGTAGCTTTGCAAACAGATTTAAAGCTAGGTTAACTCTGGAAAGCCAAAAGGCTACAGTGGAAGGAACCAGCAGACCCTACTTCAGAAAGAATACGCTGAAGATTTCAGATGCACAGAGATTTCCTTCTGACTTGTGTGCTGCTGCTGTTAGTATCCCCATACTTACAAAACCAAGTACATGAAATCCAAGCATCCTTCTCTGAGCAACATTGACAACAAATTATAATTTAAGCATCTGTGGTAGGTTTAATATGAATATACACATTCATTATTAATAGCAATATTAATGTTTATGTAAAAATTTCCAAGTAATAATTTGATTTCATTTGAAAGTGGCATGGTGTGATTTTAATATCATCAGAACGGCTTAAAAATATTATCTAAGCCCTACGTTTTATAAAAAAAGCACCAGTGTACATTTAAAGATAGATGCTGCCACCCTAGCCAACAGGAGAAAGAAATGAAGCAGTGGCTTTTTATGCTATTTTCTTCAACATTCATAGCTGATAAGACTCCTGTCTGGCCCGCTTTCCATTACTCTATGGTGGTAGACCAACATTTCATACTGATTTGTAAGTTAATTAATAAAGTTAAGGAACACTGTCGGCTGGAAGTGACTCAATTAAAAGCCGCAATTTGAAATTAAACTTGGGCATTCCTCTTAATCATACGTCTTTCTATTAATCTTGTGGTTTTAGAGGAAGACTCCCCTTCACACTAAGAAAAGCCTCTCTTGTCCCTTTCGCTGGAAGAGCTGCTGGAAAGCAGCAATCTGCACCACACCGAAATGCACGTGCTCTCCGTGCCAAAGCCCTCGCAACTGCAGCATCACCTATAACCGCAGCAGGAGTGGTTTCATTTATTATAAAACTCCTCCCAGGGCACGGACTTCCAAGGGTGCTGTGTGATTAAGCCAGAACCTCCACGTGTGTTTCGAGACGGGACGACCGCAGATGGCGCTATGTCATCATGCAAGACCAGACCGGGACACGGAGCTGCCCAGCTCCTGCCCGGCCGACCCAGGGGCACCATGACCGCTGCTCTGGGAGTTCTCGAGCTGGGCATACACGCGTGCGGAAGGTGGACTCACTGCTCTGTGAAATCCTCATTGCTGGTTTCTGGGTGGCCACAGCCGCACCGGGGCTGCTGTCACTGGTGAGCTGCATGAGGTCATTGATGATGGCTTGCTTGTCGACGGAGCCTGCTGGCGCGCCTGGGCGGCTATCTGGGAAAAGCTGCGGTAACTGGCTGTTCTGCAGGTCATCCAGAATCTCCTCCAAGTTATCCAATTCACTGCCTGGCTGCAATTAGAAAGAAAACACACAAACCCACAGTACACGTCGCTGCTCCCCTGCAGCTGGCGCATATCCTGCTCGTGCCAAGCCAGGCAGCCGGCAAGCATTGCAGCAACACCGCTTCGGATGCTTCCTGCAAGAAGCCCGATGTGGAGGAAGCTCACAAAGTTGTCAAAAGGGGAGTGTGCAGGTTCCCAGGGTTCATCTGCCTTGCATTTGGAGAGCCTGGTGTAGCACTGGCACCCCTTCAAAACCCCGGCGTTGGGACATACAGATCCACGTGATCCATACCTTGGGCAAAGGGGAGATTCTCCCTGTGCACTCTGTGATCGGTGCAGACAGCAGAGATGATTTGGCAGGGGAAGAGATCCAACAGTGATGAAGAAGGGGTTTATGTAGGTATAACCAATATTCCTTTCAGCACAGTCATATTTCTAGTCTCTTTATGACTTGATTAAAAGCATACGATGGAAAAGTTGCTTCATGGCTAAAACAATTCCCCATACGCATTTTCTTTGTTAAATCCAAAACCTTAACACTGAATAACTCTATATAACTTTATATATAAAGTTAACTGGCAAGAAATATACATTTCAATGAAGTTCTATAAATTAAAACCTGTCAACTAGTTACTAGACGTAGGAATTTATCTTGCTCACAGCTTCCCAAATAATTGAAAATAACTTCTCTATAGTAAGACCAAAAAAAAAAAAAGAAAAAAGAAAAAAAGAAAAAGAGAAATCTAGTTACGTTCAATTCAGTAGAAAATCATCATCAAATAAAGATGGGAAAAGAATTAAGTTCATCCTAGACTAACATAAATACTGACCTGCACGTTTTTCTTAAAAATGCTGATTTTCACAAGTTTTGGTTTTTTTTTTTTTTTTTTTGGTCAGTTTCTCTGTCTATAAACCCTCGAATTAAAATCTTTCTGACTGAAATTTGGAAATTACTACAAGTATATTCTCCAATCCTAAACCTTTGAACAGGGTAGAGCTAAAAGAGTTTTAGGGTTGTAATTACCAACAGGGAGTCAAGTCTCAGTTACCACCAAGGTACACAGGAAACATTTCATGACAGTATTATAACAGAAACCTACTCAAAATCAGTGCCTTCATTAGGAAATGTTTGATGACAGAAGAGAGGCAGAGTGAGCAGCCAGCCATGAAGGATGGGGAACTCAGAAATAACACCACAAACATACACACAACTGAAATACAATTCTTCCTGGGGTTTTTTTTTGCCCTACTGCCACATCATCAACTTGTTACTTATTGAGATAAACCTTATGCCGCAGATCACAGGATAATGTAGAAATAGCTGAGATGGCTTTGAACTACCTCCCGTGGCTCATAGCCTAGCTAGGAAGCACTGCACATTAGTCTGTACTGAATTCCTGTTGCCACAGCTAACCTGCTCCTGGGAAGCCCAGTTATTTTATTCTAAGGTAGCTAAGATGCCTCAAGATTACATCTCTCCATGCCTTTTCTGGGTGACTGACTCCAGATAAACATGGTATTACTCTTTACTCCTTCCACATCATCTCCTAGTCTTACAGATCGGAATATATGGTGCAAAAGAGGAAGAAGTTTACTCTGTAAAAGGCAGCATGTGGGTGATATAGAGGCTGGTGTTACTGGCAAAATGGTATGAAATCACAGAATCAGAGGACTAGAAGAAATATAAAGCCTTAAGGCAAAATCAGTGTATGCCATTCCCTACAGAAGTTCATATAGCCGCTTGTTAAAGACATCCAGTGACAGAAAATCCACAGCTTCCCCGGGGAACTGGTTTCAGCACTCTGCCGTCCTTACAATTTGAGTTTCTCTCCTCAGTGTCAATGCAAAATCTCCCTCACTGAAATTTAGGCCCTTCCTTCCTGTTGAATGTTGAACTTGGAGAACAAATTGTTCCTCTTTCTTTTTCTAACCTTTTTTGTGTTTGAAAACATGTGCCTTTTTGGGTTTTAAGCTGAAGTTAATATACAACCTCAACTTCTTGAATTTTCTTCACCATATAAACCGTTTTCTCATTACTCTTATTAGACCTCTCATTACTCTTGCTGCTCCTGTGGACCATCTTCAGTTGATCCACACTTTCGCTGAAGTGCCATGTCCAGAACAGGACTTAAGATGAAGCCTTACAACTGCTAAGTAAAGCAGAATATTTACTCTACACATAGTATACTCCAATGACATATTCCAGAAAAGCCTGTGATTTTTTTAATTACATGACATTATACTCGCTCATCTTGTGCTCACTATGATCCCTAGACACAGCTCTGAAAATGTCCTCTCTAGCCAGTTATTCCCTCCTCTTTTTTTTTTTTTTTTTTTTTAAATCTGTGACATTATTTCAGACTAATTAAAATAAATAGCATAAATTGTTCATCCTGAATGTTCTCCTAAGATTTGCGCTCCGTATCTCCTGGCTGCAGCTGAATTTGAATTCTGTCCTCCAGTGTATTTACAGACATTCAAGTATCACACACAGCTTTACCGAGCATACACTCTGTTCTCCCATCGGGTCATTTAGGTTAACTAAACCACCGAGCAGCTCTAGAAGCTGCACCAGCTCCTGCAGCATCTCCATTTGACAGTGAATCCTTCAACAACTACTTTGTGTGTAAGGATTTCCAAACAGCTTCCTACCCACTCACAGCAGTTTCATCTTGACCATGCATGTCTAATCTGCTTATGAGAATGCCATGTGCAAGAGGGCCAGAGAGCCTTACTCAAACCAAGACACATGGCATATGCTGCTTCTCTAACGCCAAAATGCCTGCTACCCTCTGCTGAAGGAGAACAGGTTGGTCCGACATAACTTGCTCTTGACAAATCCCCCTGCTGACTTGCTGCCTTCCACGCATTTACAAGCAGCTGGCTGGGCACAGCACACCAACAGAAGAGGCAGAGCCCGGACAAATCAAATGTGACTATAAGAAGCCTAAATCATTGTGCGGACAGGTGATAAGCAGATTCAAAAAGGCGCTCCGAGAGACAGTGGCAAGCGATGTTTATGGGAGCTGCACTTTAAGCACTGGGAGTTCTGGAACAAGAACACAGCAAGAGCCAGTAGGAGACTGATGTAGAGTATCATAAATTATAGAAGTATAATTCAGTAGTCTTTGGGGGAATTAAGACATACAGCCTTCATTAAACATATTTGAGAAAACAGTGAAGGGATGTTTAATATGTTGCAGGGTTGGTTTTTTTTGGTTTTGTGCCAGGACTTTATGTCTTTTTTTCTGCCCTTGCTGCCGCTGCTCCGCTTCCCCCCCCCCCCCCCCCCCCCAGCTTAATATTCTAGCTCCTACAATTCTTTGTTGAAACATTACATGTAAAAAAACCCACCCCAACAACTCCAAAACAAAGTCAGAGAAGACCATATTGATCCAAATGTGTCAGAAAACTGCACTCCCTAACATGCTTTTAATTCCTCTCAGGAAGTGGCAAAGAAAGGCCAAATACAACAGATTATTATAACAACACAAACATATAACCTTCCCTTTTTTAGCTTAACATTATCATTATCAAATATTTCATCCTTATTTTTTGATGAGGGTTTTCAACTGCTGCAAAAACTCCAAGACAGATTTAGAATTAACACCAAGCTATGATGTTAGCCTAAGCCTTTCCAGACTCACCCTCAAAAGGCACCTTATGCACAGAAACTAGCATTAAAATATTTACGTGGTTAGTTTAATGGGATTTTTCTTTTATTTATATTCTGTATTTATTTTGTCAATGGTCTAAATTGTACTTTATGTAAACAGAAGGCACACCCTAACCTCCCTGTGAAATAATTATTTGTCAGGAATTAAAAAGTAGTATGCCTGATAAAGTGCCAAGCATCACAGGAAAGCTCTCTTGCACATATTTTCACTATCTCTAAGCAAAGCAGTTACAACAATCTCCGTAGAACTTGGACACTAAGTGCCAGAAAACTTAAGACAAATCATGCTTAGAAATAGTTTTGCATGTAAGAAGCATCTACTTTCAAAGTACTTATCACTGTCATGTAGAGAAAGTCAGATTACAGTGTTAATTGTTTACAGAATTTTTTCAGCTCTACTGAAAGGCAGTTATATACCTCAACATGAAGTTTGGTTTATAAAAGATGCTATGTCCAAAGTCTAACTTCCAGGGATTGCGAAGGATTAGATAAATTCCTAAACTCTCTGGAGATCTCTTTTCCACCACGGGCAATGTTCATGGCTTGCACTGAGACCCTATGATTCCAAACTTCATACGTGTATACATTTCCTTTACAACCACATATGTATGACAGAGGCACCTGGGACTTTTTCCTTACAACAGGGTGTCTTCTGGTGAGGACACAACTTGAAACTATACTTGCCTTATATAAACCCCAAGTTAGCTCATTAGCTACCTCTGTAGCACGGGCTGAGCATCTGACCATAAAAGGTAAATAAAAACAAATCCCTGCTCCAAACTGGCAATAAATTAAAGGATTCTAAAAAGGAGGAAAGGATTATAAAAAGAAGGAAAAAGTAAATCAGAACTGGAATCAATAGTCTTTTTCCTTCTCCCTGGTAACTGCAATAAACATACAATTGGCTAGAAATTATATTATCAGGCTAATTATTACCAGGCTAATCTACCACTAATGTTTGAAAACAGACCTCTAACTGAAAGATATTCAGAAAATGGAATCCCCATTCTAAGGTTTTGATAGAATTTCAAGATGAAACCAATGTTCTTCATGAATTTAATGGACTCTGGACGTGAAGAAATAGGTTTGGGGAGGATGAGTGGCATGTGTACAGAAAATGTGTTAGTACTGTGAAGATACTGCTTTCGACATAAAGCAAGAGGACAACAGAGTTGATAAAAGTGTGTGAGGAACATCAGAACAGTTTCTGACTTTTAGGACAAAAAGTTATATGCTTAATTTGATTTCTGGACCAGCACTGGTGGAGGCTGTGGCATTGCAAATCCCCATCCGACAAACAGGCTGTCTATGTTGTCTAGTGGCAAAAAAAGAGGAGAGTACACTGACAGAGATAAGGATTCTATTCCACACTATGCCAAGTGCTTTCTCTGAGAATAAGCTACTTCAAATTTCTACTTCTTGGTTTCTTCATCTGTAATATTAATATAATAATACACACACAATTTTACAGAAGAGTTTTGCAGTGCAAAACAACATGGCTAAACAAAACCTGACATTGCTCAGCGCATGACGTTCCTCTGACGTCCCCGTGCACTTTCACTCTCCTTCCCCCAAGCTCTTAGCCAGTCTTTGTCAGATAGTGGTCAGATCTGCTGACCACTACACAGGCTGCTCCTGACCAGCCCCGCGTGCTGGCTGCGGCCACAAGCACGATGAGAGGTTTTTCGAGGGACAGCACAAGCAGCGGTGCACAGGGAAGGAAGGTGCAGGATGGAGTCCCACCACGCAGCCCCACAGTAGCCAGTGGACCATCAGGGAGAGCGGGAGAAGGAAGGCTTACTGCTGAGAGACACCCTATAAACCAGTTCTGTAGTGAATCAGGACTCATGTTTCCACTGCCTTCCCGTTTTAATAGTGGAGAACGGTATGAGCACTCATGGTGCTTGACAGCAGTCCTACTTCTGTTGGTGCTGTAGGAAAAGCTGTGCTGAGCCTCCCCAGCAGGTCTGTTTCATCCTCTCCCCCACAGCTGCTTTAACTGGAATAGCCATCAGCCTAATAGAGCTCGAAAACCATCATCCCACCAAGGAAGGGAAAAAGGTACGGTGGTGCTGGAAATATTCTCTGCCATTTGAGAAAGGCTTCCTGTCAGTTGCTGCTCTCTGCAGAAGTGTATGTTTAAACACACTACCTAGAATACTGCTATTTTTAGTACAGTGGTGCACTTCAAAGCATTTCCTGCTCAGAAAGTCACACCAAAAGTAAAAGGAGAAAACATAATGGCTCCGCCGCCTCCCAGCACCCTGATCCCCCTTGCAGAGGCCATCCCACTGCCGCTCCGCTGCAGTTTCCAGAGAAACTGCACACTCCAGTGACTAATTACTTAAAAATACAACATTCCTTGGGGAGGAGAAGTTTTAAATAAACCTGCAAAATAGGTAACACAAGCACACGGCTAATTTTTACGTACGGGAGGAAGAAGGGTGGGGGGGAAGGACGCAGGAGGGTGGAAGAATTTAGCACAAGAATCTGTGTTCTAGTCTTGTACTAAATAGTTCCAGCTTTGATCTAAATTTAGGCAATGAGCACTTCCTGTGGGAGACCATCTTCCAAAGCTGAAGAGTTTTTGATGCTAAATATTTTCAGTGATTTTATAATTGGGGTAAAGTGGTTATTTGTTTAAAGGCCTGGCCTTCAGCTAGATAAACGCTTACATTATTTTATATTCCCCACCATTTCCTCTCCTACTCCACGCTGAACTTGTCCTGTTTATTCAGCTCCAGGTTTCACTGCATTTTAAGTAGGTTTTAAAATGCTATTTACAAGCAACGGGAGGAGCAACAAAAGCCCTTCTGTCATTATCCAGCAGCCTTCCATCACAGCTTTGGGACTGGCTTCTTACCTTGGTGCTGAGGAAGCCTGAGCACTTCAGCCCTTACCACTTTATCACAACTCCTGCACTGCTTCATGGTTTTCTCAACAGCCCCAGCTCCTGGACCTTCCTGTACCCCCAGTTCCCTCTCTCCTGGGAGACAATCTCCGTCTTCAAATTTCAAGAAAAGGCAACGCATCCATAGCCCATACTCCAACACCCTCAAATCCCTCCCCTGACCTCCGAAAGACAGAGCCTAAAAATAAAAAATGAATAGACTATTCACTTTACAAAGTTCATAATACTTGGGACCTGATTTTCAAATGCTTGAGATTGGCAATGCTTGTAGACACTGAAGTCTGTGAAGTTATTCTTATAGTTACATGTTTACATTTAGGGTGAGACGCCACCTGCCTATCTTTAGTCATGAAAAAGTAAGGCAGCTAGTTTAAGCTAGCTGTCTAGGCTACTACTAGTCAATGGGAACATCACTAGACAGCAGCTTACCTTCGCTATTTTAGACACACTTTATCTAGGATAAGATAAAAAAAAATCCTGGAGTCTTTTTCTATTTTTCCATCAACGATAAAAGGAACTTGTACAACTACCTCAGACTAGACAGATAACTTCTAGAGGGGACAAAACTTGCTCTTCGCAAAAAGGGTTCACAAACTAAGCCATTTTTTGTCTACTCCACAGAGATCATGAAAGAGGAAATTTTAATTCTTTTAGAAATTTAATTCTTGGGGAATAAACCATCTAAAGGCCAAGATCCTGATCTTTTTGGTGATTACCAAATTCTGCATCCTCGCTCAGTATCAAATACTGAGGGCTGAAGGATCTCTGCCCTCAGTCTGGTACTGACTTCAATGTGCGAGATCTGAACTAGGAATTGAAATCTGTTAGATATTTTAAAAATACTTTATTCTTGCCAGGTTAGCTGTGAATTTCTTGATACCTGTGTTTTGCTAGCCTAACAAAGCATAAGTTCTCATGGAGAACCTAAGCCCTCCCTCTACAGGCACTACAACACAGCAGCTGTATTGAGAGCTAAACTAACATCCAGGCTTGAGGTTAAATCCCTGTAGAAATCAGTGCAATTTGGCACAGTTTCCCCCTAAAACATGGGAAAAATTGAAAAACCACAATTGCTCCTACATAATGTTAATAGCTGTCAAATTCTGTTGAAATAAAAGTGAAGTAACCTTAGGAGACGCCCGGATAACTGAGATTTTAACAATGCTGTGCCCACACTGTAGTGGCATGTTTGGCCTCTATGTTTTGTGGTTACAACCACTGTTGAAAGAACTGTCTACTGGTTAGAGACTGCTGAAAGGGCAAAAGAACAAAAAAGATCCAGTGCTGTGACTTAGGGCAAGGAAAATGTTGTCTATCCTTCCTCAGTCTCAAAATACAATATAGGAAATGATGTATTTATAGACATACAATAATTAAAATACAATAGATTTACAAAAACAAACAAGCTCAAACCCAGTCTGCATACTAGAAATATACAGTATTTTTAAAAAGTGAAGGATATGGCTGTGAATTAAAGAGTCATGAACATTTGCACAGTGTATGATCTGATCATGATTTACAAGCTAAGGCTTCATGCACAGGGCACTGCCTAGGGATTAATGACCAGCTGTGAGAGTTGATAGTGTAGGACAAAGCTAAGGATCATTAACTCCAGCTAGTTATAAACTCCCCAGAAAATGCCTTATACTAAAACTGATACTGTAATTACCCATTTTATAAATAAAATAAACAGTAATATTGAAGTAGCAAATTGCTTTTTCTGCATCCCTTTTTCTTGCAAAGCCCTGAAAACTGGAGCAATCAGGGTGATGTGAACCCGGCGCTTTTTGCAAGTAAATTCTGCATGAAAGCCAGTAAAAGAACACTTCTTAGCATAGGTCCTAACAACATACAGTTTATTAGTATGTTGGGCAGCAGAGCAACAATCAACCTTGCACAGAACGCAAAGAAATTCTGAATGAAAAATTCAATGCAGATAACCTTGCACAGGGAGACATGATGTCTGCACTGAACAATTAATCATCCATGGGAATTTGGGGTTGAATATAAAAATTTTTAAGTAAAAAACAGAAAGTCAAAACCACCACCACCACCACCCCCTAATTAGCACAGAAATAAGGGAAGTCTGTTTCCCTTGATTGTAATTTGCGGATCAAGTATAGCACAAAGACTAGTAATGCAAAGCTGGGATCAATCCTTTCAAACAACCGCTGTCCTCGAGCACGAACCAGCTTTACATGGGGGAAGTGTAGCTGCTGTGCTGGGCTAGGTCAAAAGCCCATCTAGCCCACAGCAGTTCAACAACAGCCTGTGGGAAAAGCTGTCAATAACTTAGCATTAACCAACAGTTACAAGTATTTTCTCTTTGTCTGACTACCATCTGGGAATGGTTCCCCAGTGTTCAGTCCCTGTGCCATCCACCTCCTCCCAGGCAGAGTCTGTTCTTTTAGACAGAGTGATGATCACAACTTAAGAACACCAACTGGAAAACTGAGTGAAAACTGAGTTTCAAAGAACAGGTAACAGCCTCTTGAAGCGTTAAGAAATTATTCTCAAAGGAAGTCAGATGGAAAGGAATGCAGGCCTGGAACATCTCATTCACACGTAATGCAAAGATCTGCTTACCTGTTCATTAGGCTCAAAGCTTATCTCTTCTTTTTCCGTCCTCATAGCTATTAACTTTGTGCTACCGGAAGGGTCTGTCTTACTGTCCAACCGCTCCAGTTTTGGGGGCATGTCTGGTAAACCAATATCTTTAGTATCATCTTTATCTAGCAAGTAGCGAAGTAGTGCATTATTATTCTTCTTAGGACTCGCTGGCTCCTGTTTAACAGTCACCTCTGAACTAGGAGCTGTGCTACTGGACTCCTGGTTCAGTTCTTTGCCTGTGGCCTCTGCTGTGAGCTTGGCCAAATCTACAGGAGAACTACTGTCCTGCAATAGTCTGTGCAAAATTTTATGCTTCTCCTTGAGCGAGGTTCCGTGTGCCGAACCAGACCCAGGCAACCCTCCCGTGGAGTCCTTGCTAACATCTCCCATGGTGCTGGACAAAGGCGAAGGCTCCATCTGATCTGATTTGGTGGTCAGCAATTGTAAGAGTTTTGTCTGGCTTTTTCCGTCATGCAGTTTATTCTGTCCATCAGGTCTCTCGCCACCGACAACGGGTGGCATGTTGCTATCGCTATTCTCTTTCTGTTCTCCTGAATGGCAGCTGCTCTCTGCTTGTCCAGTTGTACCTTCTGATTGCTCCCCATATAGTCCAAAGCAGTCTTTAGAGTCCAGGCTTCCCATCTTGCTTAGCTGGGGAGGATTCATATTCACAGGGGAATTTTGTAAATTTCCCATTTTTAGGTCAGGTGAAGCCAACGACGATCCTAGAGAAACGCCGTGGCCCTCGCTGAGGGCCTGAAGCGCGTTCAGGGAACTGTTGGTGTAGTTATGGCTATTTCCTGTGCTGCTGCAGACTCCCACGGGTGAATGTAAGCTTCCTGCAGGGGAGAACTGACTGGGTGGGATGCGAGGACTTCCTGCCACTCCAGGGCTCACACGATGCCTTGGGGAAAGCATAGAGTTTGGCTGCCCTGGGTTCATGCCGGGGCTGCTTTGTGAGGGGCTATTCATTTTTAGTGCATAGTTACTACCCTGAGGAGTGGATGCTTGTATGCTTGACACATGGTTCATTCCCCCTGAACCACCAAACCTGCCTGCTGGCATGCCCATTTGTTCCTTTGGGCCATTTATGGCAAAATTTATATTGCTACTGATGGTCATATCCTGACCTGGGTTTCCACTGCACATGGCCTGATGGGCAGGGCTGCTGGAGCTGATTGGGTTCAGTATCTTCCCCATTCCTTGTCCAGTCAAATCCTGATTCATTCCACAGACATTCTGCTCTCTGTGTGGCAAGGGGAAGAAAAACAACCTGTTAGCTAAAATGACAGCGGCCAGCTTGCAATTACAATAAAGAAAAACAAGCAAACCCCCAAATCTCACTTTAAAATAACACAACAAACCTACAATTGACAACAAATCAACAACTTGACAAAAGCGATATGTAACTTTCGACACGGCTGCATATTAACAGCATGGTTTTTCAGTACCTCATTAACAAATCAGTGGAAGAGAGGAAAAACAGAATTATACCTCATTTCAATGACAGTCATTAGAAATGCAGATAGGTTACAATTCCAGGCTCTCTCCCTTTAATGTGTATCTCTGCTCTACAACTTGGCAAGAGCTAACTTCTAGTAATGACAGAAATCTCATCTGAAACACACGGCCCAAACAAATACATGTTTTACAAGACAGCTGCAGACAGCTGTTTGCTGGAGTTTTCAATTCTGTGAGTTAGCCCCACCACAAGGCTGGAGTGGGCTATTTGCCCACCAAGTTCATAGTGAAAAGAAAGCTGAAGAAGTTGTATTTCTACACTGCCAGAGTATTTCAATCCTGTTCCAAAACAGCACGTGAGCCAAGAGAACTACTGGATACTGCTTCAGAATGGGAACAGTCTGTTAGCAATCCAGTCCTGCACAGGCACTTAGGAAAAGAGAAGAAAGAAAAAAAATACACACACTGGAGCTGAAACTCCTATTTTAGAGATGCAGGCTGTAAGATGGAGCGAATAGAAGAGAAACACACTCACACATGCTAAAGTGTGAGAAGAAATGAAGCACACTACACTGAAGAATACTGAATCTTGTTACTCTATTTGTTACCTTAGGTATAAAAGCAAAGGTGAGTAACGTTAACTATAAAAAGAGGTGGATTTTTAAAACCTTATTACAAATACAATAGTACCAGTCTTCTGCCAAAAAAAGCAAGAATAGTTGCTAGTACCATTTTCAACTTAATGGTGCTTTTTTAAATTGAAAATTTAGCACTTCATGAAATACCAAGTATATTCAGCAATCCAAAGAAAACAAACTTCAGACAACTTTTTGTCAGGTCAGTTTCCAAATCTACAATCTGTCTAAAATGGTTTCAGTTTTAACTACATTTAGACCTGTTTTCTTTCTTTCAAAAAAGTGCTAAGTGATACTGTGGATACAGGGAAACAGCACTGTTAATTATCATCAGCAAATAAAGCCTGAAACAAAATCTGCCACAAATATACCAGGACATGCAATGACTTCATTCAGATTTTACGTTGGAAGTTCTGAGGTCAGTGATTATCTACCCTTCAATTTAACATGTTATTGCCTGTGTCTTCTTTTAAAAAAAAGCTAATAGTGGTGGCATTTCTTAGGGTTAGACATGTGAAAGCCACTACTCCAAGCACCAGAAGACAAGGAATGGAGACAAGGAGTTAAAATATCCAGTTTGTCTCAAATGCAGTTCTAGTAATCATAACACATTCTTTAAAGAAGAACAAAGCCCAACATATCACGGACTACGAACTACAGGAATTTAATCCTTCAAAGGTTTCCAGATGTAATTAAATTTGGAAGGTTTCTTGTGTCTATTATGCAAAATACAGGAAATTAAAATACTGAAATTAAGAACATGAGATTAAAGTGAATTTTGTATGTTTAATGGAAGATCTTGACCTGACAAACCAGAACGCAATTTATAAATCCTGAAATAATCTTAAATCTCTTCCTGCTGTAAGCATTGATTTTAAAAACTTATTTGTTTTCACACTATCAGTTCTAGGTCAACTGAGCATCTAGCAGCCTTAAACCATATATTTACTTTGGCAACTTCATACTTTCTCTGTCTCTCTGCAGAGTGTGCATGTAATAAACCAGTCAGGATTACCTGTGAAGCATATGCAAGGAGATTACAAGCTGAGGTTCACTAGTCGTCTGAGAACGGATGAGCTTGCTCTTTGTTTGGGCAGAAACGATGGTGCCATCAGACAAGGAAAACCGATAAACAGGACTAAATGCTAGTCCCTGCCTCAGCACTGCAAGCAAGCAAAATAACAGAAATAAATTAATGATATACTATAGTACAGGTAGCTTAGCTGCTCAACATCTGATGATGTTGTAAATCCATCAGCACTGATACCACAGACACTGTGTTAATTAAAAGAAAAAAAGGCAGAAGAAAAACTGAAAATCAATAGATGGGATGCATATAAAATAAAGGTTCCCACATGAAATAAAGGGTGATCAAAAGAAAACCTGTAAGGAGTGGCAGCAATAACAGGACAGATACTATGAAATACAGAGCACTTCAGGAGTGGACAAAGAAGTCCTTGATGTCCATTTCACTTTTCATCAAATACAAGTCTAACTCCTTTTGTTCCTCAATTTTTTTCCATTTGTATCATCTACATCATGATGATTAATATAAATGCCTTTAGTTTCTGTATCATCAGTTTCCATTAGCCTATATCTTTTCCTCCTTACTGCCTGCTTAAATTATCTTGTAATGGTTATTCTCACTACTTCTTTAATTTAAAAAGTCAATAAATCTCTTACATAGAAACAATTAGAAATAAGAACTGGAACAAGGAATTACTAAAAAATACACATCTCAAACAAATTAGAAATACATTTACCTAAGCCAAAACTGGGGCTGTGCTATTCTTCCCCAGCATTAGATATGACTGCATTTCAGGTTTGGGGTTTACTTCACTGCACATGTTCTGCAGCCCTTAAGCTTTCAGTGTAAATCTGGATTTCAACAAATTCAGTGCTCTTAACTTCTGTAGACCCCTATGACATTGCTTTAATTAAAAATTAGCATAATGCTATGGAAAAGCAAATCTGCAAGTATTTATTCTACTGTTCACTCTTTGCCATCAATGAAACAACTCTGATAATTTTCCATTCCTAGTCCAAAAGCATTACATTAGGACTGCAGATATGGCAGGAGGGAAATACTTAACTTCAGAATTTTCACATGATTGTTTTGGGAAAAAATAGGAACAAAGCACTACAAATATTTTTAATTTCCTATTTTTACATACATACACATTTTCTGTTGCTTTGGGTTTGTGTTTTTTTTTTTTAATTAACAGTATCATCTGATCTGCATTTCACTGCTTGTCTTTTAATATTTCCTGTTGTAATGAAATGACACGGTTTTACAAGTGTAGCTTTATTAAATAGTCTCTGCTACAGAGTTACCAGATTTTCAGCCTTACAGGATTGGTTATGATTGCTTTCCTTCCCTGTCCGCCCCCCGCCTCCGTTATATATTGTTCTGCAAGGTTTTAAAGTATTATTTAGGCAGTGAGAAAACAGGAAGCACAATTTAAACAACCAGAAGGTTTTTTTCAGAGTAAAAATGTAAAGAAAAACAAAAACCTACAACTGTGAAACAATACAAAGCAAAATTTCACTGCTAGGTATGTCATTGTTTCAGTTTAACCTTTGGGCACCAGAAGGTCCAAAGCTCTTAACTTTAACATATACTACATCAGGAAATTCCAGTACTCAATGCCAACAGGATACAAGTGAAATCTCTACTTAAATCATTTTCCAAACTAATTCTTTAAGCAAACAAGAATGTTTCCGTATTCCTCTTGAGGAAATGCTATTTTTCTGACTGTGGCCAATAAAAACTTACCATATATTTTGCACTTTATACTGAGAGTTAATTTAAAAGCTTTGTGGTTTTCATATTTTCTCAAGCTAATGCTTCCCCCCCCAAACACACACTGTAACACTGATTTACATGTAGAAGACCACTGCTTTCTTTGCTCTTATTCTCAACCCATAATGACTTAAAAAATGCAAGGCATTCCTCAGTCAAATGCAAAGATGTTACAGCCCAAGATACATCTTGTTTTTCTCCTCCATGCTGCAGGGCAAGGGAAAGAAACATTTCAGCCACTATTCCTCTGTAGTGCTGGATCCTTTGCAGCAAAGCAGTTCTAGAGGTTTTTCCTCCTCCTCTTATCACTCTCTTCACAACCAGGAGAAGCAAAGAGCCCCCTCATTTAGACTAATTCTACAGTTTATATGACGAACCTAAGCCTCTCCTGCAAAATGGTCAGTGTAAACTCCAAAACACACCTATTTTTATCCCTTCACAGATAGCTTAGAGAGGACCCACTCAAGCCTCAGCACTGGATGTAGGATCTGCTAATTTGGTCAAGAATAATTTGAAGAGGACTGAAGTGACAAGTGGCTGGATGGCATAACAAAAACTAACCTGACCCACCTTTGGCACAGACAGGTCCTTACCTGAAACTGCTCTCTAACTCCCCTGCTGTAACTTTTAATTGCATACTACCTTCTTCAGTTCTGTTTGAAATCACAGCATAAGGCTTCATGAAAGCAGAACATATGAAAGAATATTTAACTAATGTCGCATGACTAAAGCTTTTTTTTTTCTGTATGTGTGTATTTGATGGAATAATTTGAGATTCCAGTTACAATTTAGTTTCCAAGACAGCACGCCTGTGGTTTAATTGACCATGGCAACTATTTGTTACAGGCCAGCTGTAAACCCTGTTCTACAAACATGAACCCAAAGAATGATGCTTCTCCACTGGAAATGTTTGTTATTCCCCATTGGCTCAGAAAAGACTTTCCTGTGGACTGTAAAGGGTTATTTGTTTTTTGTAATTTGGATCTGTGCTACTAGAACTATCATGGTTTTATGAAAAGAAAATCCCTCATCCAGTCACTACCATGGAAACCTCATGGGGAACCTTTCACAGTGCAGTACCCTCCCTACACCTTACCTACCATAATCCTGACTGAGTATATGTGCTTCTGGTGTATCCTATAACACTTACCAGCTAGATACAGTACAATAATGTAGGCTTCCAGACAGCATGAGTGCTGCATCTTTGACAATTCACACCGAGTGTTTCTCACGGGAAATGTGACAGTAAAAGTCCATTTTTGTAGAGAAAAGGAATACAGGTCAATGAACTGCAATGTGTGAGCTGAGGTTCTGAAGAGTAACGCGTAGTGAATGTTTTCATGGGCAAGACACAAGGGTCTGTCTTTCTAAAATAATTGTGATAATTTGAAGATTTAAAGCACCCTTCAATATGGCACAGTTATAACACACAGGCTAAAACAAACTGGAGAAAGATGCAAAACCTCTCTAGAGAGACATCAGTTAGGCAAATCAGCTTTAAAAAGAGACTGTCAGTAGCCTTTGATTGTTCCATGTAAACATAACAAAGAGAACACAACCAAGATACACACATAACAAACAGTTTAAATATAGAAAGTGCTAAAAATATGAAACCGACCTTCCTGGTGATGCCTCTTGGCAAAAGATATTTCTCCCTCGTGCTGTGAATGGAACCTCTGAATGCATCTTCTCACCAAGTCCTCCCAGCCAGGTTTCATAGCTGCTCGCATGGTACTTGTGTCCAGTGAAGTTATTTTGCCTGATATTAGATAAAACATTTGTTACAGCAATTTCCCATTTGGGGGTGTGTGTGTGAAAGATAAATTTAAACCTCTTATTTTACAATACCTTGTAGATCCTGGCGTGTAGTAAAGCTCTCTGATGAAGGAAGAAGTGGCCTTTCCTTCATCGGAGCTCTTCTTGCAACACAAATCAAGCAAGACTGCAAATCTTAAAGAAAAATGTTACTTCAGTAATTTGTGTAGAAGAAGAAGTTTTCATTTCCATAGGTAATTCAGAAATATTTTTTAAAAGTTCTTTGGGACCAAAAGAATAGATTTTGTACCACTAAAAGAATAGACAGAACTCAGTGATTTTACATCTTCATTATTTCTTACAACATTAAACACAGGAGAGGTGGGTTTGGTTTCTTTTTTGGATGAAAAATTATCAAAGACTCCACCACCGCCCATAATTATTGGCACGTGTTTATGCATACACCTGTGGCAGCTCAACCACTCAGGAGATAAGTAATAAAAAGAATATACTGCATGCACAGAGAGCACATTTCTGCAACGCTCACCATTTTGTAGCTTCTAAGCCACATTTTTTAAAAAAGCCGCAAATGCTTGCTGCCCCTGAGCAAGCAGCTTTGTAATAGGCCATTTTTACTTATCTGAAACCTTAAAATACAATCTGAGGAAATTTACCTGCTGAAGTAGTAAGTGGTAAAGGAAACTGTAGAACGACTGTCTTCAAATTCTAAGAACTCAAAAAATTGCCCATTAAACTTTCCTCTCAGTCAGCTGCACTCTCTTACAATTACCATGATATAAAACCAGGATCTCTTCAAGGTAAACAGGGTTTCCTCTCAATTTCAATGACATCGGTTTAACACACAGGTGCATGCAAGTGTATACACTCATAACCCAAGATGAAAGTACACTTCTACAGTTAAATGAAAAAGGAGAAAACTTAGAACTTTTCCATTTTTCAGGAATTAGAAGTAACTTTATCAACTTTGCCTTCTTTTCAACTGCACCAAAACTGCTGACCCACAGCAGCATGGAAAGACAAAATACTAACACAAACTGAAAGTGGTAATTACCTTCACCGTCCTCCTTGAAGGAATTTGGTTGAGAAACAGCAAAGCACTGCATAGTTTCATATTTCTGATGTGCTTCCTGGTTATCATGGCCTTCTTCAGAATCAGCAAGAGGTTTTACCAGCATCCGACAATTAAAGGTATGGCTATTACGCCTAGGAGTATCACCAGACCAAGATCCCCCGTTCACTGAGCAAAGCAAAGATCGTATAGTGAGATAAATCTGGTAGCAGTCATTTCTGCTGCTTATCCACAGGAAATTAATCAAGGTGCTTTGCTTTGGTTGGGAAACCAGCTCATTGAACAACAACAATCTATTTTTAATATTAGAGCCCAAACCAGCACACAGCAAGGTAATTTATAAAATTCTCAGATTTTAAGAGGACTGCTAATTTGTTCAGCTATCAGGGTTTTTTTGAAGTGACTTATAATGACATAGTAGAAAAGCAAGATAAGTGTCTAAATATTGGTGCATGTAAAAGTTACACAGTCCAGTGAAAAGCCTACTGGGTAGATCAAGTTATTTTATGTGCCCAGAAGAAATAAGGCAGTATGTAGGATCTGTTCAGTGAATTTAAAAGTGATTAATACAAAAGAGATGACAGCATTGTATAAAAATCTGTGTCCAGATTGGAAACAGAAAGAAAAGAAACCAATATGCATGTATAAAAACAGGAAGCAATACAGTCGGGAATATATTGAAACACATAGTCTCAGCTACAATGGGAAACGACTGAAGGCATGAGAATGACCTGGGTGCAGTGATGGATAAAACTAAAGCCTAACACAGTGCTTAAGACAAGTAAAAAAGGAAACAAAATCCTGAGATGCACAAATATAGGTACTGGGCACCCGTCAGAGCAAATTTATGTAACACCACATAAGGAAATAGCAGGGTTGTATTTCAAATACTCTTTACTTGCCCTCTTCAGTCATAAAATGCAATAAAGGCAGTAATTTGTGGGGTTTAGCCATTTACATATTTGATTCTTCAGGGTTTGTAAGTACAGTCATAACATGCTGAAGTGAATTGCATAATATATTTTAAACTGCTGTGAGTAAATGAGGCACCCAGTATTGACTTTCTCTTTCTGTTCACCTCCTTCAAAAACCAATGACATTAAACCCAAAATTAATATGAATCTAAAAGTGGCTGCAACTCACAGGTTTTGAAAGATAAGGGTAAATACTGGTGAGACTAAAGACACTGACATAAAAATTCTAGCATAAGGAGTTTTCTGATTTTTCTTTTATATTCTCCCTCTTTTGGGCCATTCTTACAATAACCAGCATAGGAGAATTAACAGAGAGTTCACATAGCTAACGCTGTCTTTTCAGTGATTCACTCTGGAGATCCATTAAAAATATCAGCTAACATGAGTTACTAAGAGTAATTTTAACAAAGGAGAATCTGAAAAGTGGAAGATGCTTTTGAGAATAATATTAATCATTCATACAGTCTATATATACATTAAAAATAAATAGTATATATGATGAAACTGTAAGTAGTGCAAGGACATTAACTGAAGTTATTGAAATGCTGATTTATGAAACCAAAGTTAAATGAGTAATGTATGATATGATGAAAAGATATATACCTAAAGATTTTGGCAGCAGGATTTTGACAAATTCATTGTGGTCCCCTACATGCAGGATGCTATATATGCTTGTGTTCATCAGCTCTTCTTGGTTGTACCTTAGATACTGTGTCACATTCTCAGAAACAAACACAACATTACCTTCTGGGTTCACTACAAAGAAGAACCCATCTAGGGCCTAAAGGGGAAAAAAACAAAAAAAAGGCAGAGAGAGAGAAAGAGAAAAAGAGAGAGGAAGAGAGAGAAACACAATACCAAACAATCAGATTAATAAGATACCCAGAAAATAAATATTCACTTCAGAAGGCATAGCTGAATCTTTCTGCCTCCATCCCACTTCTTATAATCTTGTCAAAGGACACATCAGATTGAGCACCTAATCTTACTTATATCAAACCTGTGTAAAAGCACAGAAAGGTGCACACCTTGCAAAATAATGAAACCCAGATATGAAAACAAATGAAAACCCCCATCCCAAACAAACAAATCATGGAAGAGGTTGCAACCTATCTGCCTGCCTATGAAGTAAGAAACCTGAATCAGAAGCTGGTTCTGCTACACCTAGAGCCTGTTCAGTCCTCTATGCAGCACAGGGAGACTGATCCCAGGGAAACATCACAAGATGTGCTGGCACAAGGCAAGGAAAACACTCGCAGAAAGAAGGAGAAACACTCTACCCCCACCCGCAGCAGTGCACCTGTGAATATATATTCACGTAGAAGTGAGGCTCCATGCAGCCAGGAACATGAGGCATTAAAAGCAGAGAAGGGCAAAGGGAGCTGAGGGCAGGCAGTGAGCAGCAAGATGGAGCAGCTTTAGTCCCTACTCCCAGGACTGATTTCATTTTCTTTATTTGACACCAGTTTAATCCAGTCCACACACGATCCAGGGAACAGGAACCAGACTTTCACCTCTTCAACTTAGCTCCATGGTATTCCAAAGGACTTAAAGTTTGTGTGAGGAAGTGTCTAAATTAGTAATTTCTGCTGATTAGTTTCCCCCTTATCTCTTGTGATAGTGACAACCTAGCTGCTGCATTCTTTCCAAGATATCTGCTGTATGTTATCTGAAGCCTAAGCCAAATACTACATCACTTTTACCTGATGAGGATAAAGTAAAAATCTGAGTATCAGTAAGAACTTCTCATCCAAACTTTCTTTTCCTTAGACGCAAACATGGTTGTGAATGGTAAAAATATTTCAGAATACATCCCTCTAACTTTATGTCATGAGCAGATGAAGGGGGATACATTTAAACGTAAAGCACCAAAGCCTTTGGTCTAAACATTCATTATCAATTAACCCACACAGACTTCTGCAGCTTTGCCTGATTTATTCACCTCTCTGATGACTGGTGGGAAATCACTAGAACAGTTGTCAGTTACTGCTCCTCCAGGGACAGAAGCAAGTCAGAAAGACAGGCAACCCATGATTCATTCAGGGTTAATTAAACCCAAATGGATCCATACTAAACCTGAACTCAGCTCAGTCTAACAAGGAGCAGTTGCCATAGCAAACATACACAGGCATGTGGCATTTTTGATACGACCAAACTTGTACACTTGTGCATTGGTCTTAGCTGGCAGTTCTCAAGTTCTCAGGCTACAGATACGTATTACAAATATTGTACACTGCTGAGCATGTAGCAAATCCAGACAGTACAAAAAAGAAGGCTAAGGAGGGATCTTACGTCTGTCTTCAGACACCTAGCAGAAGGCTAAAGAGAAGACAGAGCCAGGCTCTATTCAGAAGTTCACAAGGGAAGGACGAGATGCAACAGGCACAGTTTGCAAGACAGGAAGCTTCATGGAGATACAAAAATAAAAAAAATCACCATGAGGGTTGGTCAGATATAGGAAAAGGCTGCTCAAAGAGGCTATGAAATCTCCTTCCCCAGAGATATGCAAACCTTGGCTGGACTAGGACCTGAGCCACCTGCTCTAGTCAGACCTGCTTACAGTGGGAGGTGGAACTAAACATGCTCCAGAGGTCCTTCCCCAAGTGCGTTAATGATTCTGCCAAAGCGGAGGGACAGTGAAAGCACAATGCATAAGCAGAGTGGCTGAGCCAATCATTGCCAAATGCTTTGTTTGTTCTATTTTTAAGTTACAAAATAATAAACCTCAAAAATAAACGTACAAGTATATACTCTTCCTGACTGCCTCTAAATTAGGATAAAATATGTCTTTTTTTCTCCTGATAAATTCTAATCTCTGACTTCATTTTTTATTATTGCCATCTTCTTGTTTCTGATCATTCTTGGTTCCTCCTGTCACTTCACTTTCTTTGCAGAGCCCCTTCCTTTCCATGTGCTTTCATAACATTCATGACATTTTTATGCTGACTAGTATTTAGTTTAACTAACAATGATTTAGAAGATTTAATTAATTGAGGCTCTAATACAATTTCCTATCAGCACCTCTGCAATGCATTAGTGTCTTAGACTGCATTTCACTACTGCTTGAAGCCAATGTAAACATGATGTCTTTGGTTTAGTCCTTTCTACATCATGACAGCTCCCTGTACTGAGGATATGAGAAGCTGGACCTGAGAACTGAATTGGCTGAAAACGAATACAAAAAAAAAAAAAAGTTAGCCACATCAGTCCCTGAACTGGCCCATCATGAAACCACATGGCATTTAGAGCTGGCAGATGGGTGTGGGTTTGGCTGAACCATTCTGCTTGGCAGCAGTTACACAAACTCAAAGGGACTGCAAAACCAAAGCCATAGCAGATGTTTATCACAGTCCTAAGGAGAGATGGCAAGCAAAAGATTATAAGCATTACTGGCATCCCACAATAATCTCCAGTTTTCCCTACTATTTCCTACTCTGGCAACTTCTTTGGCAAGGAAGTGCTCTGTGCTGTTTCCTCACAGCTGCTTCTTGGGTTGACCACAGAAGTGGTCATCTGAGCCTAGAGGGCTTTATATGCCATTTCTTTCTATTCTAATAATAAAATAACGTTACGGGTAAGCAGCAACAGGCTTTTGAGCAAGTTAATGCACCAAGCCACTTAAATCTTTTAGAAGCTTCCACTTTTGCAATAATTTCTTAATTCCTTCCCCAGATACATGCCACCACAACAAAAAATCTCTTTTCAGAGCTACTGGGACAATGGGGGAACAAATAATGGACAACATGCTGGAAGAGAAAACAAGAAAACAGGTATTATTTTAGATGATATACTAGAACAGAAAATACATTTGTGTTCTTTGCTACGTTGTCAGCTCTCTTTATTATTTTTCACCCTCCCTTCTTATCTACTTTATGCTTTAACCAAGAAGCATGTTCAAATATCCCTCAGAGGCAGCTGCATGATTAATTTTACTCACTTTCTTCAGCTGGAAACAGTCACTATTTTGAGGATCCTTCATTTTATTCTTTAATAAAAACAGATAATCATATTTCTAAACCAAATCAACTAATAAACTGTTCATCACCATTGCCATTTTTATTATTATTTGGCAATGGAAAAGGGTAGTTTTTTGAAGAGCTTATATAAAGGGGTTCTGTAAGATGAAATAACTTAATTTCATTTCCTTAAGGAGATAAAGACACAAAGAAAGTATCTGTAGTCTTTTCACAGCAAAAGTATAACAACTTTCAGTCCTTTTAAGTTTCTTGGTGCAAAAGGACCACAGTTTATTAATTTAGTTCCACAATATTTCATTGTTAATATGCAATGGTTTTACTGCAAATGAAAACTAAATTAAATGGAATAACGGATCAGATGGGTGATTTTACATGTCAGGTTTGCTGCAATAGCCAATCATGCAAGATAAGCCAGGAAAAAAAAGTCATCTTATCCTTATTTTTCCTGTAATTAAAACAGGTCCTTACAATTAAATTAATAGGAAATTGAAGACAAATTTTAACAGAGCAATGCAAAAGATGAATGTTTAACCTTGTCTGACAGCAAAACCAACAACAATCAATTCAGTGAGCATGTACAATAAATCTTAAATTAAATCAAACCAATTAATTTGTTACCTCCACTTTTGAAAGAAAAATGTTTTCACTCCAACCTGCCTAATCTTCCTTATGTTTAGTACTGTGACCTTGGAGCCTTTTTTTCATACGTAGTACAGAAAACTGTGTTTTCATCTAACAAATCATGAAAAATAATGCAAATACTTAAAGCTGTTATAACATGCATCTTGTTGCTGCAACATTCAGAAATCACAGAATAATTATGCTTCTACCAAAGTTGGTTCCTTTAGCTTGACTCAGAGTTTGTGTTTTTGTTTTATCTAAAGTAACATTTATTCTTCCTTGCAGATAAAGTCCACAGTCAGAACAGGAATAAACAGTTTGCAAGTGAGCTTGAGCAGATAAAGCAGTAGTGCCAAAGGACAGTAGCACATGACATTAGGTTCCCAGATAACATACCTACCCAACATTACTATTAATAGATTTTGAAACTAGGTTTTAACCATGCAGCCTTCTGGGATATCAAATTAATAGCTAGAATCAGACAGAAATCTTAACTGAACAAACTGAAATAGGTGTGTTGAAAAGCTCTCCTAGATTACTTTCATATTCTAGAGGGAAGGGTCATGCTGAAATGATAAAACATTAAAACAGTATAGTAATGACATGCAATTTTAGAGGAAATATTCACATGTATAATACTGTATATGTAAGTCAATGCTTAGGTACAACAGGTCTCCCAAATCTGTTGTGGTTTAGAACAAACAAAACATGCACACGCAGAAACCCAGGACTTGCTACCAACTGAAGCCCCTCAAGCTGTCTGCATCACAAAGCAGTAGAATCCCCACCCCAAGTTAAAGAGAGTTTCATCACTGAATCCAATAGAAATATGCTGCCTGCTTTTAATGACATAACCCTTGAGCAGCCAGGATGGCTTGTCTCTCTTGACCATTCTTTTACAGCAACCTCTCCACTTTTTCATTTCATTACACTGCTCTTCATCCTAGGGGGAGCAGAGCTGGCTTAAATAAAGAAATTTTTTGCTCTTCACCTCAAGCATCATTGGTCCAAGTGCATCCTTGTCGATGACACTCTGACCCGTAGATGATACATCTGCTTTTTGCACTTCATCTTCATTAGCTGCTGCTGCTTTTTCTGCAAGAAAGAAAACTATGTGTTAAATGACAGTGCAGTGCTCTTTAAGTGATATAGTAAGAGCCCAGAGAGTATTGGGACTAGCTATGAAACAGTTACAACACAACAATTCTGAAAATGAGATTAAATAGTCTCCCATAATGATCAACAGAAGCATAACTAGCATATTTGCTTCTCAGTTTTGACGTTTTATGGCACAAATGAAATAATTTTTGCTATTTCTCTGCTAGACATTTTACTGAACTACAAAACAACAATGGGCAAAGACAAGGGCTTCTTATGAAGGTGCAATCAGCAAAAGCCAGGATCAAGGTGTAGTAGAAGACTGATCTAAAAGAGCATGCAAAGCTTACAGCTGCACAACTTTTCCACGATCGCTATGTTTAGAAGGAAAAACTTAAAGTCCGCAATCTACTGTTTCAGTACTGAGAAACAGCAATCTCATTTCTGTTCCCATGCCTCCACCCACATTTTTACGATCACATAATTTTCATACTGCCTTATTTACCGATCTATTATTGAAACTACATACAATTTCAAGTGCTGTATTTGAAAACTACAGGCAAGAAAATAATGATTTAAGGTTTATGGATCATAATGCCACATATTACAATGTTACATACAGTATCACAGATCACAGCCAACTCCAAATGTAAGGGATACTCATACATATTAGAACTTTCAAATCAACAGGGTTTATAATTCCTATCAAGTAATGGACTGTATTAATTTTTCTATTCCAAGAATGATACTGGTGTTTAAGGAAGAAGTAATAAAAGTAATGAAAATACCATACGAATACATATTCTACATTGTAAGTTAATGAAACTAGTTTTTTTTGTTTCTAATTCTATACTCAAAACATTCTTTTATTATTTTTCAAGCAACTGTGTAAAAGCTAGGGCTATGCTGCAACCTACAATATTAAAAATAATTAAAGATTTCTTATTTGTAATATTGTGCAAAAGATTATTTTAATAAACATGAAAGCACATGAAATTATGATAACAAGAATTTATGCCTTCTACAAAAATAAACCAGAAGATTCATTGTAGGAATTACTGAAAGTGCCATGTGCAGATGGAGCAAAGGGCCTTCAGAAAATCACCCTTAGTGAAAATTAAAACATCAGTCATACAGATTGAAATGTACCCAAATGTACAGTATTTTCCACAATCTGTAGGTCTGCAATACTGCAGCCAAAGTTCCTCTGAACTCTTTCCTTGGCAGAGGTTACAAGGTCAGTGTGAATATATGCTGCTCAGGCATACAGTAAAGGAACTGCTTCTGAGAACCCCTGGGTGTTCTCCTATCAGTGATCGCCCGCTGGCAATAAGGCTTTGGTCACTTGGGCTGTCTCATCCTAGATTTGTATGTTTCTGGCTTTCATGAAAAAAGAACCAGAAAAATCTTAGCGGTCTTCTCAGGGTATGTTCATACACAATGTAACACCACTGTGAATAATGATGAAACAAAATTGTTCTGAAGAAGGACTGTTTCAACTAATGGAAGAATTTAAATCACTCTGATTAGCATAATCTCAGAGAAATAAATACACTAGAAGTAACTACTAACCCTTCCTCTTCCACTTAAGCTTACCAGGACACAAAATTAGTATTTCTGGTTTGGACTGAGGACTACAGTGAGATTTTCTTTTTTTTCTTTTCCTTTCTCCTTTTGGCAAAAAGCAGAAATTAGATGTAACTGAAAAAAATAGAACAATCCTTCCCATACTACAATATAGCAGAGTTGGCACCATATGATGACACAATACTGAAAACATGTTCTAAGAATTCTAAAAGATTCTAAAGATAGGGTTGATCTTTTAATAAAGTCAGCATTGATATTTGTTTAACATCTGTTCCTGGTAGCATAAAGTGATCCCCGGTTTCACACTGCAAAATATTATAATGGCTACAGATATCAGCTTCCTGCTTTCATCCCCTCACTGCTTCAGCCACTGGTACCACCTTGAGTATCAGAGAACACGGGATTATTCTCCGTGTGCTAGAAATGGAGAGGGGGCTGCAGATGTGGTCCGGCAACGGTGTGCAAGCACATTCATTATATGGTCTTTCCTCATTTCACCAATTTACAAAGACTACTTTTACCACCTGTTTTTCACATAATACAAACTATTTGCTGAATTTTTTTTTTCACTCTTAAAACCATGGAGTTCATACAAACCACCAATAGCATATCCATAAAAGCAGCTGTTCTCTTTTATGCCGATTGGTGAGGTTTTATACAAAGGAAAAGGAGAATGTATTCAATTACTAGAATGGTAATCAACACAGAAGCTGCAATACCAGGTCAGACCAAGGATCTCTCTAGCCTCACGACCCGTCACTGACAGGGGCTGCTTTCCCCTCTGGTTCCCCCTTTCTCTGTTTCAACCCTTTGATCCCTGACCACTTCTGTTCCATCATCAGCTGTCTCTCACAACCATTCAATCTCTCCACTTTCTTTTCCCTTAGACACCCTTTTCCACAGAGGGCCCAATACCTTTGCGAGATCAATAAACACAGCGCTTCCTCAAGGAAAATGCAATGAACTCAGAAAATAGGAAAATACTATTTAGACACAAACACTGCCTACCTGCCTCTCCCAGTGAAGGTGACAACGTACACTACGCTACTCATGATGGTTGGTTAGGTATTCTGAAAAGCTTTATAAATCACAAGTACTCCAAAATTATGGACTTCATAATTGGATCTGTAACTGAACTGTGTAAAGTTAAGTGGCCAGAGAGCTTAGAAGAGGCTATACCTTCAGGCCACAGGTCCCTATACATTTAAGTGGCATTGTATAGGAAACCATAGCCACAGACAGCCTCTGAGTAGGACCAGCAGTAACTTTTGCCAATGTTATAAACTGCAGCTACTGATCATGTTCAACTATTCAATAAATTATCTATTTCTGACTGAACTACAGAGCCTCTCATGAAGAATCTATCAGCACACAGAGGAAAAGTAAGTGCAAACCCTGTCAGCAGTGTCGTCCTGACAGCCAGACGTGGGGAACGTCTTGAAATGAAAATCTTTTCTTCAGTGACACAGCACGTGGGGCTAATTGAGAAAAAAAAATTGTTGAAGAAGGTTGGAAAAAACCAACAACTGATACATGAATTTCTAGTGCCGGCAACACTCATGCATTTATCACGAGTCAGTATTTTTTTGTTTTTCTTAACAGTTCCAGCTTCTGGCATTAAGCAGCAGCGCAAAAATGTAAAGTTTACTTTTCCTTTTTTCACTTCTATCTTTTTTAGGTTCACTGGGGGCCCTACAAACAAATCAGAAGCACAGAGAGTTTATTATTTCTACAGTAGATTAATGATTTTTGAATGTTAGGGGTTAGGAAAATAGCTGCAGAGGCCCAACCTTGCAAATCCTCTCGGAAGCCTTTTTTCCAGCCCCACGGGAGTTGCTGGTATTACCCTGTGACTAACCACAGACCCTAGGTTTTTCCATAGCAAACAGGAGCCAGTTCCCTGATCTCGCACCTTCCAGCGATGCCACCTCCTAGAACAGCAATGCCCCTGTTCAAATGGAAAACGCCAGGAAAGCTTACACAGCTAGCCGAGTGAGATTTAGTAAGGAATGAGAAACGCAGCCTTGCGCCCGCAGAGGAGGTAAGCGGGGTGGAAAGGGGCTTCCCGTGGCCTCGCCTCCACACAGGGAAATCTCCACTGGAGAGGGAGTATTAGATTAGAAACTGGTCCCATACTTACGAATATGGTTACCAGGGATCAAGCGCATTTTAGCTAAATTATAGTGGAATAAACCTCACACACATGAAATAATTATCAGCTCTGCTCAATTAAGACTTTAGCCTAGAGAGAGAAAAAAATTTAAATAAAATACAAGTACTCCTGAGAGAGATACTACAAAGAATATATACATCCAATTATGTAGTGCTTTAGTGATGTGTGTAATTTAAACTTTAAACTGTGGGTATGTTTACAATTGTATAAGTAGTAATATACTAAAATACATATTAATATTTTCAATTGGGCATCTTCCTAGTGATCACAAACTGTATTTACTTTTCTACGTTAATATACAGAAGAGAGAAGGAAAAAAAAAACCCCTTATAAATATTTTCTGACAAATTCATCAGTGGGAAAGCCTCAAGCTTTATTTGAAGCTCATTACAGATTCTGAAAGCAAACCTTTGTGAAATCACATTAGTTTAACAGAATTTCCTAAGTCAGAGAAAGAGAAGCCAAAAGCAATAGTTTGAAGTCTCCTGCTACATTTTAACTTCGGAAGCCTTCCTAGTTTTCCATCCTCTCAACTCAAGCTACGTTGGTTCTCTCTGGGTTTCTGACAGCAGACTCAGAAGTGCTACTGATGGGCATCACCTTCTCTTAGTTGTGTTTCAAACCCTCCCCTCCCTACAGGTGGGCAGACAGGACCAGCTGAACCACCCCAAAAGCTCTCTGTCTGTATTCAAGCTCTACTCCAAATTCCTTAATGAACCCAGCCACATAAATATTTCCATCTTGATGCTCTCTACAAAACCAAAATGACTTTTTAAAGTAAAGAACAAAAACATAGCCTCTGCAGGGATTGCAGAAAGACGAAGCATAATCTGAAAGACAAAATTTGCGTCAACACACATGTAGTTTATTTTGCATTGGCGAAATACTTCAGGTTCTTCACAGAACAAGAGAAGCAAAAAAGAGATGCTGGTGAAACCCTGGACAGGGCAGCACCCGTGCTCTACAAACTGCTGAGAAAAGAGATTAAAAGAAAAAAACCTGTAACAGGCAGAATCAAATTTATTATCCAATATTGTTTAAAACAGGTTTTATCAGGTGTCCTGTATAATTGCCGTTCTTCATAATTTTCTATTGGATTGCGATTGAAATGCCACACCCATCTCAAATCATATACCCTCATTTACATAATAAGTAAAAATATAAACAAAGAGATTTATCATAAGGGATACTAGAAAGCTCAACTCTGCACATTAGGAGAATCACACTAATGAAGAAAGATCCCCGTAACAGTGACAGCAACAGTATACCGTTACAATCATGGGAAAGCGATTGTAAATGCTATATAATGTTTAAAAATGCAATTAAATTTTACACTTTAACTGTCTTAAAAACAACTTAATCTTCTCAATTTTTTTGTATGTTTTAGCCAACTACTTTTGTCTTGCCTCATGCATATTTGTGAGTAAGTTTACCCTGGGTGGTTTCTGGTCTCTCCTGAATTGGTGTGCAAAAACAGAACCCAAACAATCAAGGAAACAGTATGTAATTGGCCCAAGATAAGGGTAGATACAGTATTAAAAAAATACACATTAAAACACATAATAGAAAGTAAACTTAGCAAACTACTAAACTGTAGTTGACATTACAGTTTTAAGTGTTAGATTTAATAACATTTAAAATAGTAGATGTAATAAAAAAATCTGAGTAGGACTATTGCTAAGTAATGATACTGGCTATGGTAACAGACAGGAGATTTTTAACATGAATAGGCCTATACAAAAAGTACCTTCAAAGGTACTGACTTGAATAAAAACCAGAAAAAAAAACCCCAACAAAAAAAGAAAGCTTGTATTTGGTAACATGAGTTTTGGATCACTATACATGATGAAGCAAAGCAGTGAAGAATGTGTAAGTTATTCTGATGCTTGGTTAACCACAGGGAAAGCACCTCTGCCTTGTAACTGCTTAATTCAAAGCACTACAATCCATGGCTCACATGGAACTTGATATCGACATGCATGTTTCTTACCCAGTTTCCATTGCCTTGACACAAGTTGGTTTTTCTCCCTGAAAGCAAGCAATTTTTCAAAAGACCGGTGCCTAAGAAACAGCAACTATTTCAGCAATCAATTTTTAGACCAGCTTATCCCATCCCTGTGAATAAAGTTAGCTACTATTTTAGGGAAGTGATTATGTAGTGAGGTTGCTCTTTCATCATACAGCATACATCTGTCCAGAAGCTATTAGACTCTTGAATACATTCCCACCCCCCCAAAACTATAGATCAAGTCTTACAAGAAAAACTATGCAACATCTCAGGAAGGTTTTAGGAGGTAAAACAAGGGAGAATTATGCATCTGCACTGAACTAAAATTAGAAAAGCTGCCATATGGCTCTGTGAAGCCAGCAGCACGTTCTTATTCATTAGGAAGCATTCTGCTAACATAAAAACACAAGGCCTTCCTGTGCTCTCCAAATGTGTTTATCTTTTCAACATTAATGCACGATATATCATCAGGCTGCTGAAATCTCCTGCAGTGCATATTAAAAAAGCACAGCTGCACTTTTTCTCAGCACATTTATTCACTGTGAGCAATCTAAGAGCACAGCTTTGCCCACCTCCCCAACACACAGCCCCCTTGTTAGCATGGCTCGGCTCCCCTTCGGTTGGGAAGGGCTGCGTGCCCACCCACCTGCTTGTCTGCCCAGGGCTGCCCAGCAGTGCCCTGTGCCTCCCCATGCCTGCTCCACTCATCACACACACACGGTTTAGCTTTGTATTTACTACTGTTGGTGGAAACACACTTAAATGGTAAATGACCCCAGGGCTTAAGCTAAAAGCCCTAGGAAAGCTGTAAGCTCAATTACTTGCTCAGGAGTAACAGCACTTGCAACGCTGTAACTTCTTCTCTGCCATGTTTTCAACTTCTAATTGGTACAGGTGATCTCCCAGCCCACACATAACCTGCCCCACTGTAAAGACGCATCAGTAAGACACTGGCTCTATGAAAAGCTTTGCATTCTCACAAAAACACCAAATCCAGCTAAACTTTCAGGGAGCTTTTCAAGCTTTTATTGATGTCTGGTCTTAGAAAATTCAGTAACAATAGCCAGTGTATAAAATTTTCATGGACGCTGGAAGTAAGAAAAGAATTGAAAACCCACAAAGGATTTAGGAATCGCAACAAACAGAAGTAATAACACATAAAATTAATACCAGTTTCATTTCTCTTAATAATATTGACATTTCTCCATCACTCCTCTTTTGTACAAGTCAGCATTTTTGTCACCCAATACAACTTCTGTAAGAAGTAGTACCTGAGAAATAATTGCACCCATTCAGTTAAACTGGAACAAGGACAAAAATAATGAAATTCAGCTCACCAAGAATAATATTTAACTGCTGGACAGAAAGGAGCCTAGTATCTCTGTATGTATTTTTTGCTAAATAATTTAATAGGCATTTTATTACCTTTTCCTTGGTCTCTTCTCCATTCTCATTTTGCTTGTCTTTTCTGTCATCACAAGCATGATCCTTATTTTTCTCTCATTATTACAAAACTCAACGGTCTACTTCTGGGAAGTGAGGAAGAAGACAGGCAGCAGCAGTGGAAGTGCTCCCTCCTTCCTCCCCTCGCCCCAGGGGCCAGCTGGCTCCAAGCCCTGTGAGCTGGGGTATTGCAGTGTCAGTGCTCCCGGCACACGGCTCCATTCGGAGCACTGCGGCTGAGTCTCACCCTCTAAATACACTTAAATAGCTTCTCTGAAGATTGCTAACTCTTGGATTTAACAGCGGCAACTAAAAGTGACAACATTATTTACAGATATAGCATTATTTGCAGAAATATGTACCTACTATTCTCAGATTTATCTGCTTAATGCAGTGGCCGAGGTTATTCACACCTGCGATTACCTCAGAAGGTCACTAGTTCCTGGTAAATTAAGGACTGGGGACTGAAGTAAACCCCAGAGTTACAACCCACTTGTTCCTGCTCAACGGAAGAATGAAGTGTCCTATCTGGGACCCCAAATCTTCAACGGCTCAATCTGTCCGCAGCATGCAATAAAAATACAAAACAACACAGCAAGTGAAATAATTCCCCCAACAAGATTATTTCTAGTATTTTTATTTATCAGTAAAGACACAGAAGGACAACTGCCATCCTACAATTTAAGTGAAATATAAACCAAGACTAAAAGCAACCCTGGATCCAGAAACTACTTCTAACCCCATGATTCATTTTAAACTGTGAGGCTACATCAAACTACCACATTGTGAATGGAAAGCTGGTTTTAATCTCTTGAACATGGAATTAAGCTTCCATCACGCCCATCAGCTGTTGAACCCATGGAGATGCTGCCACACGGACCTTTTCCACTAAGTTTTAAAAAAAAAAAAAGGAAAGTAATAAACTGGATGTAGTTTTACTCCTGCAGAATTTTTAGAGAGCTCTTAGCTTATTAAAATATTTGAGTACATTCAACATATGCTTTTATATGAAACGAAAGGGTGTGCTTAGCTTGCAAACTGACAAATCCAATGTGTGTATGAATATTCCTATGTTTTTAAGTGATATTCTCTTTTCTCCAAAATGACCGCTAACACTATCCTTCCAGTGTACGCTGACTGGCTAGAGAAAAAGCATAAATAAATTAATCAAAGGTGTTGTCTGCCCAGGAGAATTCCTTATCAAAAGGCTAAAATACAGGATGGTGCTGAGAATTTATAATTTTCACTGTTTTAATTTTTTTTTTTAAATGCTGGGGTTTCGGGCCTTTTTTTGCATATGCACTTCCTAGGACTGTGTAGTAACTAGTACAATCTCCAATCTCTGATGGGTTGTGGTGTACTTCAGAATATTTTGCAAGTGCCTAAAATACAGTACTTAGACAACAAAGGAGTACACATTGTAGATTAAGTACACTGGCTATCGATGCTTTACTCAAAAATACCCTCAGTTTAATCAGTCACTTATTCTATTCTGGAATCAGATAAGCAGATTCAAAATACATGTGTCTGTAGCTGTATACACAAACACATACTCAGGAAACAGTTCTGCCTCTGTTGGTACTTAGATGACTTCAAAACACTCACATAAACTACTCAAGTGTACATGATAACAAATGCCATGCATCTATCTGCACTGAGTTAGAATCTATTACATTAATATGGCTACACTTCAAAAAGAAGAGCCAAGCTAACTGACCTCTGCACTGAAATAGTAGATAGAAATATTTGGCATCACTCAGTTTAACTGAGTAATTATTTTCTTTGGTATGTACTGAATTAGGACAGAAAATTTTACCGTATGTTTTGGCATTTACAGTTTTGTAAGTGTTAGATATTTACTTAATGAGTAACCTCATCTTGTTTTGATAATTCATCTCTAAAAACAGTATTAATATGAATGTCTAAATGGTGGGAGCCTGATGTTCTTCAACATTTTGGCTGAGCTGATGTTTTCCAAGACAAGAAATAGGGCAGAATCTGATAATTTAGTCCGAAACAGGGCTCCATCACTGTCTCAGAAATAATATAATGCTTTCACAAAAGTTAACAGCTCTCCAGTTGGTTCTCTGACATGTAAAAACACAGGGAAAATTTTGAAAATAAAGATACAAGAGTTAACACTCTTTAGAGTAGAATCTGCAGATGCAGTTGCCAAGCTAATTAAACCTACAGGTTTCAAAACTTAGGGCAAAATAACATACTGGAAAGCAATATTAATCTAGCCAGACTCTGTTTCTTCAAGCCTTACTCCTATATACTGAACCAACTGTTAAAAGGAAACAGATGACTCCCTTTCTTCGCATGCCACATTGCCATGATTACAAAATATCATCTTTATTTTAGGATGCTGATGATAAATCTTTGTGACACACCAGATCATTCGCAACAGGCAAAGATCTTTTTGCTTTTAGAAATTGCCATTGACGACTGCAAAAAGTTTTCAAGAGACCTAATATGGCACACCAGAAAGAAATATGATGGATCATTGGCTCCCTGTGAGCCCACGAAAGAAAAAAAAGTTTCCATAATAAAGCATAGACCAAAATGGAGCACAGATAATTGAAGACAGCTAAGGAAGAACTGAAACAAGTTTAATTTAATGTGTCCATGCTAACATGGATAACAGGGCTCCTACTGCTTCTAATAGTCCAGATTACAGTAGATAAATCTTGTACAAAAAAGCTCTAAATCATTAAGGACAAGTAAAGTTTTCTCCCTGTAATAGCCCAGTGCTCAGAAATAGAAGCTGGGGCCCCTCTTCCTGCCAGCCTAACCCAACACCACAGGCCTCGGCCAAACATTTAAATCAATTTAGAAACAGAAATGTTCTTATTACTGCAAGGAAAGCATAAGGAAAAACAAGAGCTTCCTAAAAGAACCTGTTTATTTCTGCATGTTAGCTACTTGAAGGATTTTTTATATCCAAACCTTGCGTTTAAGATTAATTTCATATATTTCAATAGTGGCTACATTACTTCAGGTACATTATGAATACAGCATGGCTGCTGGAAGGATGGCAATGACTATTAACACGTATCATTTAGGATATTCTCTAAAATTAAAAGTTCTTTTTTCATTACCCTAGAAAAGCTTGGCTTATCTTGTTGCTAAGATTTACATCCAAAGTCACTTTTAACCTCAATTACATTAATTTGTTCTGTCACATTTTAAAATGCCTGCTAATAGAACTGATAGGTACAAATGGGCTCCTTTCAATAGACTGAACCATACTTACAACTTAATTAATTAGGGGTTATCATTTCTTGTTCTCTATTTCAAAGTCACGAAGTAGGGATCAGCACCTGGTCTCATGTAAGTCAGTATAATCCATAACCAGGAAAATAATTCAACACAAACAGTATTGCTTTCTGTATTTTCTCAATGAGCTTCATCAGTTCTCCTCTGAGAAGAAACTTTGACCGGCCTTAAAAGCAGTTCCCTTAACGGTGTACAACTAGCAGCTCACTGGAAAGGATGCTCCACCTGTGGTGGTGGGTGCTGCCGCAGCCAGCTCCACAACCTCGCTGCTCTTCCCCAGTCCCAGGCTCCTGACGCCGCACAGGCTGGGAGCGAGGTGGCCCTGTTTGACAGGTGCCACGTTGGATATGCTGGACAAATGTGGCTTTAACCAGGAAATGCTGAAGAATAAGGTCTGCCTCCAGTCATGTCCCTGCTTGACATGAAGGCTGGTAATGCAGCTCAGCTGCCCTGCCTGTGCATCAGGTCAGAAGTGACAATCCAGAACCTTTGCCTCCAGTCTGCAATTTACTTACTTGCTTGCAAAAAGGAACGTGGGTGTCTACTCCTCGCTTCACCCATTAAAGCACCAACAGGTGAGACCTTTTAAATAATAGTTGTCATTTCCACAGGATTATGGGTCCACCTCAGCCTAAACATTTAAGGATACTGAGGTTTGAGGTAAGTATCTAAATTCTAAGCCATTTAGATCTGGACTGAAGTCTTCATTAAGAAAAAAAAAACCCAAACAACCAAACAAACCACCAGCACGCCCCCCGCCCCCCCCCCCCCCCCCCCCCCCCAAAACAAACCACAAACAACAAAAACAACAAAAGAAACCAAACCCCCACCTTTGGAAAGGGTTTGCGCTGTCAAGATAAAGGATATACCCCTTGCCTGAGCTTCAAAGAAAGAACTAATGACAATGGCCACTACCATCACAGAGCTCAGGGAAAGGAAGAGTATTCTTGCACCATAACTCACAACGGACCCTGAGAAAGCCAGTATCCTCCCACAGTTGTATTTAACAAAGGTTTTATGGACTGGCTTCTCTGCCTGTATCACTGAGAAAAAAAAAAACATGGGGAAAAAAAAAAGCTTACTGGGCATCTTTACATTTTAGATTGCCAACTGAAAACACATAATTATATTTTGAACATTAAGTACAATGGCCTGACAAGCTATATTATAATGTTCAGTTAAAATCAGCATCTCTAGCAGCTAGACAGATGGTGACTCAAGTTTCAAGCTTAATAGTAATCACAATAATCCTTGATATCGATCAGTGTAACACTCAACGATTCATTAGTAAGTTTTGTCACATTCCCTAAGACTATTCCATGATTCCCTACCATAGCTCTAAGAGAAAAAACAGTATCAGAGAGACAACACTGAATGAAATAAAACTGCCACAAGTATGGTGATGCTGGTCCTAAAATTATGGCTAAAGCCACACTAGAAGGCAAGAGAGAGCATAACTGGGGAAGAAGTGAAAAACAAAATGCAGGACAATCATTAAAAAGGAGAGGAAAGAAAACAGCAAAGGTTGAAACAAAAATAAAGCCTTTCAAGGGAAAAGGGAGAAAGGAATAGGGAAATACAAAGAAAATCCATTCTACATAAAATGTTACTTTTGACAGCTAGTGACAGGGATCACTGTGTTCAGAAAAGTCGAGAGGGATACTAAGAAATAACTAAAGATAGAAAAATAAACTCAAACATTCAAATATTTCCTCCAAGCTAAGGAGGTGAAAAGTTTTATACAAAAGAAGGAAGACAGGAGCAATTTAATGTTATTAGCACAAAATATTTCAATATTTTTCCAGCAAACACCAAAACAAACAAACCAAGAAAAGCCTAAATGAGGGACCCCTGAGTCTTCCGATCTATATTTAGAATTTACAACCTTGATACCTCTTCCTCTCCTTTTTTTACATTTCCAAGTGAATCAATTGTTATATTTAAACACACTTCCTCTTCAATGTTGAACATAGGCCCAGACCTAATCTGACATAGAATAACCCGTCTCTGGAAGACATCTCCCTCAGAAGGATCATGGGAACTGCAGGTTGTTCCAAGTCTTTCTAGGAAATTGTGCCTCAGAAGAAAAAGTGCCAGTAACAGGCTAGTGCTCTTCATGCTCACACGTCTTAAGACAACAAGGGACCACTCTAACTGTCTAGCTGGATCTCTGTAATGCATGCCAAGACGTTTCACCAAGCCCCGCATCACGCCAAGAACCTCCACTGAATTACAATATAAGTTTTGAAGGACATTCAAATCTGTTCGGGAAGACTGATGGAACCTACTGATTTCTTTACTAAGTTGCTTCAAATTTCAGTTAACTTTCCACTAAGAATCTGCACCTTACACATGAGCTGGCTTTGGGCACAGATTCCAGCTGTTAGGCTGTATCCCACCTCTGTGTGTTAGAAGCCCGCTGTGGCAGGCATGCTGCATAGCTTCATTTCAAGCTGCATCAGTAAGCAAAGCAAGGTTTGCAGGGACACGCCTTTCGGCTTCAAGATGCACAGAGCCTCTGTGAATAGAGGTACCACACTGCTGCTTCTTCCAAAGGGGCACACGGATACTATTTCAGATAAGATAGCAATATCTGGAGCATCTCCAGTTATGGAGTATCTACTTTGGAAGTTTTCTACTTAATGTTACATACTTTTCTGTCTCCATCTTCTGACATTTGCTCTGATCTTTTGCAAGCTAAAGAAGAGTGGTTTGCTTTCAGAGGGAAGAGGGAGAGCCTGTGCAGACAGCAGAGTACCCATTGGCTTGTAAAATACATGTAGATGAGATGATAAAATACTTGTATATGAGACTAATGAAAGGAAAGAGAAGGCATATTTTTCTTGGCTCTCCAACCATCTGTCTGAGAACATTCACTAGGAGCTCAACAGTGTACATGACAGAGCAAGTACATATCATCTGCCACATCATTCTTCAAACTCCAGTCTATGTTTTTTTCCCCAGCTGCACACTGTGGGTTTTCATAAGAAAAACCTGAAAGCTTAAGTAATAATTGTTTTCATATCCTCAGTCATTTCATGTTCAAGGACTCCTATTTCTAACTAACTGTCCACAAGCAGAATCTTTTACAGAAGTAACAAAATGCATGACTTGGAACAGATGCAGTTATCTTGGTCCTAGTCTGAATACAGAGGAGCCTTTGATCAATACCCCTTTAATGTGCTGTGAATCCACAGGTTATCAGGATTCAAACATGGTATGAAAGGTATTGCGCTCTATAGTGACTCAACATCATACTATCACTTTTCAGGATGCAGTCTTTAAACAGAAAAGATAAAAGCTGCGTGAAAAAAGCTAGGTTCCTTATAATAGATGATCTTATTTTGACTGAAGTATCATCACCACTTTCAGTAAATTAATTTGCTATTCCATAAACTAGGCTGCACAGAGACAGTCAAGGTAATATGAAGTCTCCTTCATTTACTTGCTTTACATGCTGCTGAGATTAGTACATTTCATTCACTAATCTAAAGCACACAGCAAGCCCTGATGTTCTACATTAAGCACCTCTTACATTGCACATCTTCCAGCAGTAAGAGACTACAAACACAAACATTAAGACCTGGGTCAGCAGCCCCCAATTTTTCTTTTGCACCTCAACTCAGTATTTGCTATTGACCAGACACCTCTGAAGAACAGAGCAGCTGCTAAGAAACACCAGTCTCAAGAGCTTCGTTCATATTGTGGAGGGCTGGATGACAGCCTGTACTTCTGTATTTCCAATCTCCCCCCAAATTTAAAATGCCAAATGCATTCATGATGTTTACAGTTCATAAGAGATTACATGATAAAATACGAAAGAAACTCTGTAAAGCTTTGAAGTTTAAAGTGCTCAGTGACAGTTTAAACACAGCCTGAGAACAATACACTATCTGCAAGGAGGTAGCCTCCAAAATCCTAAATTTCAGGAAGAGATGTCTCTATCTTTCTTATACAAGACATTTCTACTACAATCCCAGAAGTACACAGACCATTCTATGGTCATTAAATACTGAAGTAACAAACCCAAAACTTCAATGAAAATATTCTTGCAAAGGATGAAGAGGGAACACTTGAGACACCCCCTAAAGCATGGTAAATACAGGAGAAGCATCTCAATCCTTTACAGCATCCCCCAACACTAGTATTATAGACCTCTTAGATCTCAACCATCTGCGCAGCTACAGAACATATAATAAACAACCATGCTCCACTAGTTTGAATTATTTTCTCTCTTGGTCATTTAGAATTTATGAAAGAAAACAAAATAAAGATCAAAGAAAAGCAAAATACAAGTAGGATGCAAAACAAGCAAGCAAGTTTTCCCATAACACCTGCCAAAAATAACTATTTCTACCTGAAAAAGACCACAGTCTTAACAGGAGTGAACACTTAGTTTCATTTCAACTTTGATCCACAACTTGGTGTCAAAGCTTTGATTTCTGGTCTAAAACTTCAAGCAAATTATCCCTAGAACTGAAGTAATCAAAGACTTCAAGCAAATTATCTCAACTGAAGTCACCCATAATTGACAGAGTTGAAGGCCACAGACAAGAGACGTGTCTTCTTATGTGACAGTCATCATTCGACACCCTGCAATGGCCAACAGTGCCAAGACAGCTGTGGGTGTTAGCCCACGGCTCAGTCATTGCTGGCACACTTGGACCTGTGTTGGAGGGAGCTCCACCAAGGATCTGTGGGGAGACAGATCCTCCCCTCCCAGTCAAATAAAAAATACTGCTCAGGCTCACCACACAACTGTACACTGTCAGGGTAAGGGAGGGCATGGAAACTCATGCCCAAGAGGAGGGAAGCAATGGTGGAACCAAGGCTTTTCAGCATCTGCCTCATTTCCCACAGGTTAGTCTGCAGCCTGCACATCCTCAGGACAACTCTACTATTGCTGTTCTTCAAAATAAATAATAAAAAAATTGACCTAAATCTCCTAATCAGATGATGAGTAAACAGTCTCATTAACTTTGGGGAACAAGGTTATATTTATTCTAAAACAGCAGACAGGGCTTTAACCATGATTAGGAAGCAAGAAGTGACACCAATCCACTAAATCCTATTAAGTGCATAGATTTTCCACCAGTTTCACAATTTTGATTACCAGTTTGATGATTATTTTTGTCTGTTTTCTTGAAGCAAGAGAATCACAGAATCACAGACAGTTTGAGTTGGAAAGGAGCTTTAAAGATCATCCAGTTCCAACCCCCCTGCCATGGGCAGGGACACCTTCCACTAGACCAGGTTGCTCAAAGCCCCATCCAGCCTGGCCTTGAACACCTCCAGGGATGGGGCATCCACAGCTTCTCTGGGAAACATGTTCCAGTGTCTCACCACCATCACCATAAAAACATTCTTCCTTATGTCCAATCTAAATCTGCCTTCTTTCAGCTTAAAACCACTGCCTCTTGTCCTGTCACTGTAGGCCTCAGTAAAGTCTCCTCTGTTTTTCTTATAAGCCCCCTTTACATACTGAAAGGCTGCTGCAATAAGGTCTCCCTGGAGCCTTCTCCTCTCCAGGCTGAACAATCCCAACTCTTTCAACAGTTTAAGCCCATATGTCATAAAGGCATCTTCAGCTACTCCTCTCATAAGTCATATTAAGAAAAGTCTAACACTGCTTCCACAGAAAACTATTAACATAGCTAAAATGCCATAACTTATGTGTAGGTAAGGCCTAAGCCAACTATTCTGCATGATACACAACTCCATTAAAATAAGCAAACCCCAGGAAATTTCCCACTTGATGGGTCTGCTGGCTAATGGACTACTTTTCTTCAGAGACAGAAAAGAAACTGATGGTATGCATTACCAGTTTAAATTAAACCAGTTTAAATTCTTCAGCAAATCAGTAGTTCTCTGGAGGCATGCAAGTAGCGAAGTCAACATAACTGGATATTTAGCCAAAAAGCTTTACAATGTACAGAGGAAGATCAAAGTCATTTTCAGTGCATCACTCTCAGCTGCAGGTAAAGGAGACAGCAAAGCAAATTCAGTAATAGATTTTTTGTAAATGTGCTGCATAAATTGCTTGACTTCACAGCACAAATTCCTCTGACACTTAATTCAGTCTTAAAATCCTATCAGGCTGAAAGTACAGCACATATAAATAATAACAGCCATACAGAACTCCTTCAAGAAAAAGGATTCAAAAATTGGCATAAATTTTAAATCTCCTGCCACCTCAAGTACAATCAACATAAAAAAAAATAATTACAGTAAAACTGACCAACTACAATATTTGCAAAACAAAACCCAACAAATAAAAACCAGCTCTGCATACGCTCTCGTCTTAATATCCTGATTTGGTAAGATATTTATGCACATAACTTTAAACCCTTAAGTAGTTCCACTGACTTAACAGGGATTACTCATCTGCTTAAAGTTAGGCAGTTGCTTAAATACCTTGTGAAATGTGAATCTAAATTCAGATCTGATAAATTCAAAGTAGCAGCAAAGTTACCCCTTGTCACAGCTTTAAGGCCACACTCTTTTCCTTTAGCAAGCAACTTTACTTACATACTGACACTGGAGGCAACAATAGACTTATCTGCTGGAGTGACTCTGATTACGAAGTAGCACTGCTACGGGGAAGCAAAACCTGGTTTTGCTATCAAATATGGAACCAGAAAAAGATACACATGATTAACAACAAGTCTTTTTAAACTCATACAGGTTCCATAGCTCTTGCATGTTTCCCTTTCCCAAGCACGTCCCCTTCTCCCAATGCTGGTTAGCTTTCACATGGCGATTCGCTCTGTCCAAGGTCTGTCTTCTTGTAAGGCTATTACGAAAACACAATTTGACAACTCCGAAGTGTACATTAATAGCTAGACTGATAATCACCACCCTGATACCCCTTCCCTGTATTACTGAAAAGCTGTTCTACAGAACACCGCACCTCTTCAGAATCCAGTGACACATGAAAGCTGGACTCTGCAGGAAAATGGAACTGAGACCTAAAATCGCATTTGGGGATCCTTTGGCACAGTACATTATATCCCTCTGGATGCCATCCTGAAAAAAAGCTACAGAAAACAGAAAGGCATGGAGACCAGGAGAGAAACAAGAGATGCAGACCTGAAGCTTAATAAAAGGTACACAGGGGACTTGAGGAAAAAAACCCCACTTCTTGTACTTGATGTCAGGACACATTCTTCAGCACTCCTACTGAAGGGGTCAGAGGTGACTGCTTAGCTAGAGAAACTGCTGAAGAAGCTTAAGGTGATCTTCAGCATCCTCTGTACCTACTGCATTACTGATATCCAGAAGAGAGTAAAAGCACAACTAGATAATGAAGAAAAGGTTTCAAAGCCTGAACCAGGAGGTGTTCAAGCAGTGAAAAGTAACAAATAGTGTCTGTTTTACAGTGTGAGTTATTTACCTGCTGAGACTTATGTTAGTATGATGAATAAAAAGAGCTTTAAACTAAAGGCAAAGGTTTAATTTTAAAATCCTGCTTAATACCAAGAAGGGCGGGTGGTGGTGGTGGGGGGGGAATCAGCTCAAGAGGGACGAAGCAGCCAAAAATAATAATGAGAAAGAAAAAAGCAAAATGCACACAGTGAGTGAGAGGAGTCAGGCAAATGACATGATTCAAGGAAAAGGACTACTGTAGCTATGAAATCAAATGAGATTGATCTGAAACAGTTCAGCTGATTGTAAGCTAGGGAAGAAGAGAATGCAGACTCCTCTCATTTGCTCTCAGAATTCTGCTGTCTTCAGATATGCAAAAACATTTGCAGCAGTACTTGCACAACTGAAATTAATCTGCCTTAAGTGCTGAAGTTGTAGTTGCAAAGGTAGGATCCTGGCATCAATCAGACACTATTTTACTAAATATATTTCTTAAGTACAATCAAATGGCTTTATAGCTTCTTGGCTGTCTGGCATACAAAAGAACATTTATCCCCAGTGGTCTTTACACTTGCTTAAAAGAAGCTTTTTTAATTAAGCATGTGTAAACTGGAACTTACTGTGCTTGTACACATTTGTGTATATTATGAACACATCTGCAACATATATGACTCCTACTCTTTCAAAGTAACTTAACACAGACTGAGAATAACAGGAGAGCTTACACTTCCATGACCATGTAACACAACCATAAGCCCACCATTTCATATCACTTTTACGTTATAAATAAAAAACTGAATGACTCTTTTCCCCAAGTGCTTGAAACACAAGTTTCAAATCCCCAGTAGAAATACCCATGTAAGATTTACATGAATACAGCTTCTATTTCATCTTCATATTAAAAATCACAATTTTTTATCTCCTCTGGACATCCACAAATCTCTATCCAATCACTGTAAGATAATATGGTAAAAATCCTCAGTAGAAACTTAAGCTTCTGTAAAGCCACTTGTCTTCCATTTTCCCAAGTACTAAAAACATTCAAACCCCAGATTAAAACTACATGCAATGGTTACATCTTCCAAGTATCTTTAATTCTTCTAATGAATTCAGTTATATGCAAGTTCTTGCAACTTGCTTTGCAAATTGTAATAAACTGAATCTCAAACATACCACAACTAAAGAATCTTGGAAGTATATACTGTGAAAAATGATATAAAGATAACAAATACAATATTGCAAATCTGTATTTGCATATAAAATAGATCAGGATAACATTATACTAACTTACATGATGGTATTGCTACAGCAATAAATCTATTACTTTTTCAGCTACCAGCCCAGCAAGCTTGACATGGGAAATGAATATCAATCTGTATTTCTTCCTTCTTCATTTTCATTCCTAGAACCTAAAATAAAGTCTCCTTGTCAAATCTCAGCAGCAGCTATAAAACTTTTTGCTTTCAGTGGCTTTAAAAGGTATTTATAACTGACCGCGTTTTTGAAAGTAATGAGACCTTAATGTGCAATTCTATTTAGAGATGAATGTTTGTGAAGAGTTTTTAGTATTTATTTCGAAAATCCAACCTCTTTACTAAAGCTTCAAAATAATAAAACTGTAAAATAAGTCTTCACTAATTTAATCTGATCTGTCTTTGAAGAAATGTAGAGCTGGCTCAGCTTGTAAAAACTGAGCCATCTTGATTTGTCCATGTTAGTGTAGAATCACTCAAGAATTTCAGGGTGTTCATTTAGTTCTCTCCTACAGGTATTTAGTGTAATGCTAAATAATCAACAAAACATCTTAAACGTAAGAAAATATGATTTTTAACCTGAGTCTCATGGCAATTTATTAAAGTATAGTATTATTCTCATGACTTTATTTTAGAAATAGATATTCTTAAGACAACGGAAGTGTTTCACCATTATGAAGGTCTTCTAACATGTCTTGCCAATGGAAAAGCAATCAAAGATTTAGAACAACCTAAAAGTTAATGCATTTAAATGATGAATATATAGAAGTGCAGGATTCCCAATCTGAGGTGATAAACTACCTGAAAAAGATGAGACTGCAATAGTAATAGCCTCATTAGGTCTTCAATGTGTTTGCCTTGCTTAGGCCAGGTTTTTTGTGGCACTCAACAGAGGTACAGGTGTATTGTACCCTTCCTGCAGTTTGAATGTTTACTGCATGTGAGACCTATTTGTTAACGAAATGCCTATTACAAAACAACACTGCATTTCAGAGTGTGCTGTCACTTGATTTTTTCTTAAAAAGAAAAGCCTTTTAAATTTACTATTACAACAAACACATGTAGCTTCTACGCAGAAATCAGTATCAAACTTTTAATTGGTTTAAAGGAATAATTTCAAGTATTCTAATCTTTGCTTCTAGATCCTGAGGTACCATCAATGCCCACCTTGAGGGTCTCATTGTTTTGCAATGGCCCCTAGAGAGTCTTAAAGTCTAGTCGGTACCAGCTATGCGTTTCATGCAAAGACCCAGACAGTTAACAGACAATCAAATTGTCCTCAGCTGAAGAACCTTATGCAACAAATCAACATTATAAAGAGTAATTTAGTATCTTTATTGCTCAAGGGTTGCAAACCACTGCTACTTGTTGAAATAAATAGTATTCATAGCATTTTAGTCTGTCTTTAGAAATGTATATTCAGTTGTTTTTGCAATAAAACTTTATGAGCTTAAAAAATTAAGTGCACATTCAGCTTTCATACACTTCTGGCCCATAAAGAACTAATAATTTATATGTAACCTGGTTTGATGAGCGTGAACATTTTATAACAATATGAAAACTGTTTTTATGATATTGGTCCTGAACAACAAAACTGTGGATTTGCCAAAGTTGCCTTAGTTAGAGCCAGATTTTCAGACTATATCTTCTCAGCCACTGAGAGAATTACCAAGTGGACTAACAGATTTTTCTCTGTGCATCCACTTCCCAGGAAAACATATTTTTTTTGGTCTTTATCCCTTCTCAGGTAAGGATAAAGAGAATGCATCTCTTGGTGTCAGCAAAACAAAAATCCAAAACTGAAAGTGAGAGAAGGAAGAAGAAAAGAAAATAAAGAAAAAAACATATCTGAAAAGCCAGCAAGGTGCAAAATGATGATGGACACTGTGCCAGGTTAAAAGGTATACTTCTAACATGGGGCACGGCAACTTCACTAGAATAGCCACTTTAAAAATTATGGCAACTTAATAGCAATAAGAAGAGAACAAGCTGAGAAATAGGTACATTCCTGAAGATTAATCAACTAGAGCCACTGTGGAGGCAGTTGACACAATTTGACACTTTCCACTTTCCATTTAGCTTTGAATAGGCTGAACTTTGAAACTGCAGATGTATTTATCCACTGGTTTTAGAAATAAAGCTGTATCTATATTATGCAACATGTAATCTCTACTTTTATAACTTCACACATATAATATGCAAAAGGAAGAATTATTTTCCCACAGAAATCACAGAATACGAAAAAAGTGAAAGATGTTAGTGTTTGAAAACCAAAGGAATCACTCTAATATAAAGAGATTGATATCCTCTCTATAAAAATAAAACTAATACTACTTGTAAGAATCTGAATCTTCCCTGAACACCTGCAGTGCTATTCATACCTGCCCAGATAGACTTGTGCTACAAAACCCACTTCCAAAAATCTAAAGTTTCTAAAAGATTTTGTTTTTTTTCTTTAAATAGGAAATAGTTCAAAAGAAAAGAAATACAAAACTAATCTTCTAGACAAAGAACAGGAAGAAAACTGTCACGTTCTCTGGTTTACATTTATAACAGGACCCTATCTAGAGATTAGAATAGTTTCAAATCTATTGTAGTTGAGGATATGATGTCATCATTTAAGAGACGTAGATAATTTAGTCCACAATATCTATTCATACCAACAAAAGCAAGCAAATGGGGGGATGCAGAATACTTTCATACCCCACTCTCCTGGATTATTCCTATTTTGCATGGATTCATCATCCATGTAAAAGTACGTAAGTAGCCTTGCCCCCCCCCCCTACCCCCCACCCCAGCCTCAAAGCCATCTGCTAGTTTAACTTTTGTAAAAGCACAAGAAATTCCAATTCCATTAGATGCACGCATCGGACTGACTGTTTTTCTCTCCCTCTTGGCAATTTCCAAATTCTCTGTGAAGCTTATTTCTAAAATATTGAACATGATACTTAACACACTCTGTTTATATACCATTACAACATTTGTCATTACTGATTAATGAAAAACCTAGGAATCTGCTAAAGAAAAGCTGAAGAGACTACTGGGTTTGCCAAAAATATAGGAATAATCAACACAGAAAATATTCAGTCGATTTATTAGTCCTCTTACCTTGTTCTTTTATCTGACGAATTTGCTTCACAGTTTCTTTCAAGATTGCACATTTGTCAGGTTTAAAGTTAAAGTTGTCAATATCATTAAAATTTGCAAAAATCAGCTCTGCGAGTTCTTCTATGTATTTATTCTCTTGCTCACGATTGCGTTTCTCAGTGCTTCTTTTAGGGCTGAAAGAGGAGATTATAAAAACATTGTATTTAATGTCAGTTTGCTTGCCTTCTGGCCAGCTCAAAGATGATGCCAAATGGTTTAAGAGTAGTTTAACAAAATGAGAGAGAACTGCCTTCTCTCACAACAAAAATATAACTTACAAGTTTTTCAGGTAGAAAGGTTTCCTTTGGAACAAGGAAAGTAGATTAAAAAAGATGTTACATATTTTTTCCCAGAAGTGTGTTTTTGTTTCAAAAGAGGTTTGGGATTTGAAATTCAAAACAGAAGATTAATTGGGGTGGGTGGGTTTTGAACATTTACAAGTATCCTTCCACATGGCATTGAGAATCCAAGGAGCATCATATAGCGACAGTGTATGAGAAAATAAAACAGCTTAAAAAGTTAAACCTAACAATCCATACTCCCTGCCTCACTGTGAAATGAGGACAGTTGTAATAAAAAATGGTGAATAAGTGGCAAATCTAAAATTTATGTTGATAATGCAACTGCTATAAAACTGAAAAATATTTTTCAAGTCCCTGATTATGATGTACAAGAGGTGGCAAAAAATCGTAGATTGCCAGAATAAGTGACTGAGGACACCTTGCAACGATTAGCCAAAAAAGATTTTTACATAGCTCCTAAATATTCACCAAAATTCTGTATATTGACACTATATTGGATTCAAAACAAACAAATAATAATATAAGAGAATAGCCCCCACCCCCCACCCCAAACCCACGACACAGAATTACTGCAGAGTAGTTTGGTACTGACTTCTCTTCACAAGAATGGTAAGTTTGTCATTTTCTACCTGCAAGAAATGTGCATGGTACATTTTTTTAAAGTCTTTCAATGCCTTCAGACATAAATGGGCTAACCTGGGTCCAAGCTGATCAGGATCCTTGCGCTTTCTTGACTCTGCTCTGGATGGGTCAGAGGTATTTTCTCCTATCCCACTCATCTTGAACACATATCAGCAACTAAAAGGAAAAAAGTGCAAGAAAGGTTTATGGCGGAGAAGTCATGAGTTCTCTGTTCATGTTTCCAAGTTTCTTGTTCCATGCTCAACTCAGTTTTTACTTGGCAAATCTATCTGAAATAAAAGTTTGTTTGAAAGGTACCAATAAAACCACTGTGTTTATGACTCGACAAATGCCTTCAGAAGAAAATTTGTGGTGGACAAGCAAAGCGCTGCCATCTCTTTGATTGTTACCAGTTATGTAAGAACAGATAAGTATGTTTTGTGCCTGGGTTGCTGAATTTTCATGGCAATTTTGCAAGGCTGAATGAGGAAAGACAAAGGAAAAGCCATAGTGTCACACAACAAGAAAAACCTAACAAAACTGAAATACATGAAACCAAACATATCCCAGCTACATGAAAAGGCAGCACATGCAGCTTTAGTGAAAATATATGCTTGCTCAAGTACATGTATAATATTGTAGAAAGTGAACATCCGTCAACACCAGAGATCACGGAGGAACTGGTAAATATTTTGTACATATCATCTAACTCGTAAGGAAAATAACTTGTCAAGCTATCATGTGTTAAAACAACACAAGCTTATTATAATTTTTGCAATGAACAGCCCATGGAAATCCTGCCCCACTCCTGGCCGTCTGTTGTCCTACGCACCGTAGGACCACATGAAACTCACCTGTCCCAGTTTACATACTCCTCAATAAGTACCAATATTCTGGAGGCAGAAATCATTATTACAAAGGGCATAGGGAGGTGATGTAAATGATCAAAAAGTTCATACAAGCCAGGGCAGCCCTAGTTCACCATCTGCCTAGTTGCTGCCAGTTTTGTAAGGACGATGGCAGGGAGATGTTACCAGCCATTTCAGAGAGCTCCTGTATTGTTTGGGATTAGCAGAAAAACAAACACGAGTGCCGTGAAGGAGGTGAGCATCTCCAGGAGGTGATTCATACCATGTTAGAATAAAAGCTGGAGCCTGTAATTGTACGATCACTTCACACTGGCATAAAATGGAAATCAGGTATCAAAACAAGAGGGTTCACCACCTCCTTCAAGTCCTTCATTTCTGCCCCACCAGTTCCCTTCCCTCTGCTGGCCCGGTCAGCCATGCATTGAACTTAATGAGGGAACTGCTGTTCTCTTCTTTCTGGCAATTCATAAAATTTAGCAGCCAGAGTATGTGTTGGCAATTGGATGTTCACACTTAGTTTTCCCAATGAACTGGCTGAATGAAGGCATTGGCAGAAACAGCCTGGAGACTAAGATCCAAGCAGTTCTGCAGGGATACTGAGAAGGCTACTTATTGAAACTTGAGGAAGCAACCAAGACTTGGAGCTGTCTCAGATTCAGAACCAAACGCCACCTAACATTTTTCTAAATCAAAAAAAGAATAAAATTTTAAAAAGGAATAAAAATTCCTTTCTTTGTACTGAAAATATAGGGTTTTAACCATTTTGAGGAGAAACTGGAGTCATTTTCCTTTTTCTAAATACTGGTCAAGCTTCATGAAAAAAGACTGGATCATGCCTGAAACATGTAACTCCCAGCTGCTCTTTGACACGGATGGTATCAGATTCTACTTGAAAACCATCTGGATTATCTTTTTCTCTATTAAGTCTATACATGTATGTACGTACTGCCAACATTTTAAGAACAATCCACTGCAAGAAGAGCAAGATGGCTCTTGTTCTGCAGCGCAGCAGAGCTGAGCTCTCGAATCACAAACTCCATCCCTCTGCACTTGCTGGGGAACTCCCAGTGACCCTGCCAGGGCACTCACAGCATCATACAAACACCGACCTTACTGCAGACTATATGAAACATCTACCGCAGCCTCCAGCATAGCCTGTGACACTGACTGTTCCTTAACAACTACGGAGCTAAGCACTTTCTTGAAAATAGGCAATTTCACAAGTATCACAAGTGGGGCTCCAAGAAAGGACTAAGATACTATTAAGAAAACTGTGACAGTAAGAGGTTTTGAGGAGACAGCAGTTCCAACGTAGCTGTCGGTGGAGAGCTGGAACTGTCCTTGAGGATCTGCTTCAATGACTAAATTTTTCACTGACCAGGATGACACAAAAATCATCAACATGACGAAAGCTGTACATTCCCAAGATCATCTGATCTCTAAGCCAGACTCAGATGGTGACCCAAAATACAGAAGAAAAATCAGGCTGGGAAAGTCCTTTGTTTCTTATGCTTCCCAAGTAATACCTGAGAAATGTGAATTGGTTAACAATTTTTCTTGAGAAAAACAAGCACAACAATTCACGAAAAGCTGTCAAATATTCAACTGTCATATTATCCCCCCACAGGAGTAAGAATTAAAGACCAAGGTAAGCATTTAGGGGGGAACACCCCCCTCCACTTCCCCTTCCTCCTCAAGAAAACAAATAGGAACAGTTATTGACAATTTTCCCACCTACTCTGTCAGGGTTACTGCAAAGGGAAGTTTATTTTTGCAGTTTCGCCAGTAGCTCCACCAATGCAAAGCTCAATTCTTCTTGCATTCACACTGATGCTGTTCTGTAGGAATTCCACTAGGTCTACATTATCAGCCTTCAGACAACACATTAAAACTAACCTTCCACCATAAACACTCATCCTTCTGTATCTAAGTGAACAAAACTGGTATTATGAAACTAGCATCCTGTTTGCTCCTTATTAAACACAGTAAATGGCTCTAAACAAATTATTTTTTTTTTTTTGCACTTATAGGCCATTATGTCTTTTTCTCAGCAGCATTATCAGTTTGTTCTTAGAATGAGTTACCTGTTTCTTTTTAGTCATCATAAAGTTTTTCTGGAAATCTGCCACCTACTAAGATGTTTGCTTTCTGCTCTCCCCTACGTCTTCATTAAAAATCACCTTTTATACCTCAAAGATCTGTATAGGCTCTGCAGCTCCTGTGTTGTTGGTGCCTGTGCTCCAGAGAAGAGTGCAAAATCCAGCGTTGGGTGCCTTGGAAAGTGGAGAGCTAGAGGGATGGTACTAAGGCAATCTAAAAATTCTCACAGGCCAAAATGAAAGTCACTCAGCAGCATCTAGTACAGAGTGTTAAAATCAAACGGATGTGCCTCCAGACCCTATCTCCCTAGAGATTCAGGGGCTGACTGGGATAGGTAAAGTTCTGCTATTCTACTCTCTTGGGACTCAGAAACTAAAATCCTCTCCCAAGTTAGAAGAAATGAGGAGGAATCCACTTTTAGAAGCTTTGGATAGATAATTTGCTGCCCTGCTCTTCCATAATGCTACGTACCAACTAAACCAGCCAGAAACCAGGTGATGGAGATTCAGCTCCCTCTTCATAGAGGGGTTTCAAGCCTGTATTTATCATCACACGGGACAGCCTCCTAGGTGGTAGGCTACCTGCTTGTCAAAACTGGATGTTTATGAAGCAAAGAGGGCAAGGTTAATTAACTGTTGCAGTGCAGTGGGTATTTTTAGGTGCGTAGCCCTTACCACTAAACTCATGGGTAAGTAGTTCAAACCTGTCTTAAGACACAAGGGACTGAGGTTTGAATCGCTCAGGCTGAGGAGGGTAGCAAACCTGTATCTCCCATTCCTCAGCAATGGCTCTAACAAGTCAAGTAGAGTCAAAGAGGTGAGCACCCTCCTAGTTTCTCCATGTCTTTTTAAAAGAAAGCAGCTATTTCATTTTTTTCCCATGAGCTAATTCACATTCAAGATCTATGCATACTACTAGATGAAGGTATCTGGAGGGTTTAGGTACCTCCACAAATTTAATGCAGCATAGCAAGGAACTAAACCCACATTTTTCAGAAGAAAGTACTTCTGGGCACATGTAGTACTAAAGAGCAGGTACCTAGGAAACTTTCAAGTGAGAAGGGGAAAACCTCATGAACTTAGATCGAATTGATAGATGAATCAGACATACAAACAAACACCTGTGAGTCAGGAACAGCTAAACTGCATATAGAGTTTTCTAGGTTCTGCCCTAACTCCCTTCATACACATTGATTTATCCATCTCAAAATCTCTTGGTTATTCATTGTTACTAATTGTTCTATAACGCACAAAAATTCATAACATTAAGTAAATTAATATTTTTAACAAGATAATATAGGAACTTTTAAAGCTGTTCTAAATATTCTTAGTCTCCTGAACCACACAGCTTCTCAAACCAGAAAATTAAACTCACAAACTTGAAGTCTGAATTTTTTCCAGGAAACATGACAATTCAGAACCAAAGCCACTGTGAGCAGAATGCCAAGTCAGAGGCTCAAAATTTTACTCCAGTAAACCTCCCCTATAGGGAAATACCTTAAATTAGAAAGCAGCATTCATCCTGCTCCTCTGATCTTTTTATACATCTCTGCAGGAACTTCCAGAAAGAAGAACGATAAAGAAATTGAACAGTTTGGTTCATTTAGTGCTTTAGAAGATATGAAAATGTAGTATCAGCTCTACCGTATGTCTTCTGAAACAAAAATCTAGAAAAAGTGGGCAAGGCTTATTTAGAGCAATACAGACTAGGAAAAGGATTAAACAAATTCAGAATTAGTAAAAACAAAACCAGCAGTAATCACTGCATTGAGGACAGAGAGACAGAGGCATTTGTTAATGAAAAAATAGCATCATGATATGTCAGATGCTGAACTAAACCAATTTTTATTTGAAAGAAAATGTCTTACAAAGCTGAATTTGCATGGGTGTCTTTCAGAACGAACTGTCATGCAAGACCAGGCACTCCCTTTTTTATTGTCTAAGTTGTCTGGGAGCTGCACTGCCTTCCAAAATACAAACATGATGCCACACTGTGGGATTAGTATTTTGCCTTCATTGGTGGTAGCAGATTTTTTTTCTCAGTATGTATTAATCCATTTGTCCTACAAAAACCCCTACAACAATAACTAAGTGCTGAACTTCTAATACAGACCCAGATGCCTCTCAAGCTTCAACTCTACTGGCCATCAATGAGAAGCAACGAAAAGATAAATACACGCACCACAGCATTTTCATACAAGGAAGGAGATAATTAGAGAAGCAGAATTAGTATTACTAGAAGTACCTAAAGAACTAATTTTAGGCTCCAACAGATGACCTGCACTAACAGGACATCTCAGGTAAGTAAATATTTTCTTTGTATTTAGACTTAAGTCTATTGTCCTGCTCTCTCAGTTTTGTTAATACAGGCCTAAGCATCCAAAATACTTGTAGACAAAAATCACTGTCTAATTTTTCCAACTGTTAAATGCAAATCAGACACTGAAAGATTAAATTAATAAACTCTTGGACAGTATATATTAGTAATTACAGTCATTGAGACCTAACCAGTTTCTACCACATGTTGGGAGACTAAAACGACAGAGCCTAAAAGAGGCTTAAATTAATTTTTTTTGTTATCAGTAATAAAACAATAGTTTCTGCTCTCATCATGACAGCACATCCTCCTTCACATTCTGCACCAGCAACAGCTCTGAATTAAGAGTACAGACAGATTTAACCTAATTATAAAGCAATAGTAAACATATTTTTACAAGACATTCATCTTTCAAAGGGAAAAAAATAAAACAATGTAAACCCAAAAATAAAACACATGGGAGAAAAAAGAAAAAAAGAGGCCCTGTGAAGAAGGAGACAGGAAAATATCTAGCACAAATCAGCTGTGTGAATTTGTAACATCTCCTCCACTCCTCAAACGCCACGAAGGAGCACAGCATGCAAAGCAAACCTTCCAGCACTGATCCTCAGCATCAGTGATTCCAGTTAATCATCCAGAGTCAATGTAGAAGAAGATAATGTGCATTTTATCTCTTATCAGGGCAGGCCATCTTCCAAACAAGGCCTGTTAAACTGTCAGATTTATTATAAGCCTAACAAATGCAGTTAAAGAATAAATGAGGATTACACCTTCAAAGCTGCTATTTCAATCTGAAAAGTAGCAAACAAAAAGAAAAGTACCATATAGCAGACAATCAGGTAGCAGTACTATACAACCACCCTTCTAGCACACCAGTACATGCATTTAGTGTAGGTACAACTGACAAATATAGAACTGATGTATTAAAGTAACTGTTTTACTGAGTATCAAACAGTAAAAATACTGTTTACTGACTAAAAACATTAGAAGTCAGTGAAAAGTTTGGCACAAATTTTCCCTAACAGTCCAACTAAAAAATATAAACAGCTCATATTCCTGTAGTTAATTATAAACTCAAACTTGCAACCATTGTAATTCACACTTTTTTCCTGTGAAGTTCTCATGACCAAAAGCTTTCGGTCTTGGTTTCATAATTACTGGTATACTCTGTGCAGTATTAATTCTGGTAGAAGTCACAGGAAAGTTGGAAGTCACATGCAGCTTCTGATTCTTCGCATTTTTTCCTGCTTATGAACTCTTTTTTTCATCAGTTCCATTTCTGAATTGGGACATATACAATATTGATACATACTGCAATCTTCAACCCTTTTGAAGAAGGCAGCAGCTGCTAGCCACTTTCCCAGGCCTCAAAAGGAAACGGCTGTCAGAGGCAGGATAAGATTCCAGATCAGAGACTGGAGCCACTGGAGACCATGGCCAAGCTTCCACTGGTGACCCACAGCAGTTCCAAAGGAAGGGCCGCTGTGACTCCCAGCACTCTTCACTGTAGCACCCGTCAGAATCCCAACCAGCTAATCAGGCCCACCCGCCCCGGCACCGCACGGCGCTTGGAAAAGCTTAGCTTTCTCGTGTCCACACTGTCTTTTGCACAGGTATTTCGACAAATCCAGAGAGACAAAGATAAGGGTTTGGAAATGATTTTTTTTAAAAAAAAAAAAAAGTGAAAGTCAAAGGAAATAAAAGGAGCACACACACACACACACAAAAAGACTGTATTGTTTGGTAAAATTAAATTAAAGCAAGAGATCCACCGCTAAAAAGTTTGACAGAAAAGGAAGTTAAAGATATATTAAACCATTCTCCTGCATCCCTGGTATACATAAAGCCACAGGTTCTACAATCAACTTACTATACCCATTCTTCATCACTGAACATGTGGAATTGGGATATATCCCAAATGAAACAATGTCAGTCTGCCAGAATCAGCAAAACATCCAATAACTTGGTTGGTGATGGTATCCTTATATTAAAAATGCAAATTAATTTATTCAAGGGTATGCTTTTTCCCTGAAACAGCACTACCACTTTCACTGTAGATGAAACTACCTAAAATCTTTGCCACCTTACAACAGTCATGCAGTGAAAACAGAGTTTTTGTGAGGAAGGTGGTGGCAGCAAGCTGAAAAATTATAGTCATCTTCAAAGGACTTGTATTAAAATCTGATGTGTACCTGTACCCTTTTCTATCTGAAAATAACACTCGTCACTTGAAATTTCATTTGAAAGGGAGCCTATTGCAGGTTAACATTAAAATAACATTTATGGTAATATGTACTAAATTCTACTTTAGTCTTGAACTCCACAAACTAGAACTAAGAAAAGGAACATAATTTACTAGCAAATGCCACTGAGCCTGTGTATAGAAGAGAACACTGGCTCCAACACCTACTACTCACATTTTTGCTCAGTCTACAAAAAGCCATAACAGACTATAAACAAATGTTTAAGCCAAAGGCTCCTTCCTCAACAATATCTTTTCCCTTACTCCTGTGTAATGGCTTTAGAGTGGTGTATTAGACAGTAAGAAGATGACATATTCCATTTGCAGCCTGAAAGCCAATAATGCTCATGAATTTTTTACCTGAAAGACACTTCAAGATGCCACTGGGAAGACTGTCTAATAAACACATTAGGCTGCAAATGGGCGGCAGCAGCTCTTTAACACATGCTATAACAATCATTTGATGGCTAACCTTAATGTTCAGTGTTACAGACTGGTATTTAATAGGACTTTCTTTAAAATCCACCTAAGCCTTGGAGGAGAAAGAAGTTTTCCTCAGCTGCTCAAACCCACAGGTTTGAGAAACCACTGTTCTGCCTGAGACTTTGCAAAAAACCCGTCCAGGCTGACCTCAGCACTGTAAGATGGCTCCCACCTTCTGTATTCCCATAGGCTAAGGCTCTTAACTGAGCCACTCGCTCAGCTGCTTACGGATTAGGCTACGTCAGCCACCTCTAATATGCCCAGGAATAGCAAGACTAGGCTTTAATAAGACAACAAAGAAAAAAGATCAGAGGAAGAAAATACCATTTTTCTTTTACAGAACATGTAACAGGTTTGCTCAATTTCTACTTTTAAAGAGGAGAAGACTTGTTTCCACCAAAACACTGTCGAATAGGAGGCAGGTGGTACTACTGCAAAAAATTTTTCAAGACTCTGTATCATAATTTCTGGTCTAGGATTCCACCTCTCTCTAGTTATGAAGAATTGTTTCTGATTCTCAGTACTCAAGGACAAAAGAAATGCAGATAAATACCACTAAAGCTCCCCTTAAAACACCAGATTAAAAACCAAAATACAATGCCAGAACATTATTGGTAGTAAACTAGTCACTCTTGCATCCTTTTGTTTATGGCAGGTAGCTAAGTTTGAAATAAAAAAAAAAAAAGACAAAGAAAAGTAATTCTAAAACTTTTAAACCTTCTAGGTTACATTTGATAAGTATCAAAACATGGCTGCAAAAAATATTAAGCCTGCAAGCATTTTCACTGGAAAACAAGGAGTCCAAATTCCCACAGAAGATGTTTATTTCATCTAGAACTTTTCTTATAATTCACGATTAATAACATTACTTATGAGACTAGTTTAGAAGTCTACTATTACAAATCTATGGTGATTTAAAGTAAAACTTTGTGAACAGCGTAGCTGACAAACGAAGCAAATTAACAACACTGAAAAGGATAATATTACAGGAAACTTTGTATTTAAATAGCTTTCATTTCCAGTTGATGGTACTTCTGGAACAGCGAGTTAAGCATATTTTAACTCCCACTGAATCCTCTCTGCCAATCTCAGTTTCAAAACTATTATTTGTCCACTTAAATTCCCACGCCAACTTTCCCCCCTAAGAAACCACCAAAAAGCAAGGGGAAAACCAGACCAGAGAGAGGGGAAGAGTGAAACAATTGCTCTCACAAGTGTAAGGCACCTGGAAAAACTAAAATCAGGAACATTTTCTAATCTCATATATATAGCTGATAGAAATGTATACATTACTTACAATACCAGTAAGCTTACACATGTCAGTGTGATTTTCAAGATGCTATCTTAGCAGTGAGAAAAATATGACTTATCACAATAGACAAAGGCATTTACGCATCTCTGTGTCACGAACATGCTTACATTAGGATTTAATTCCAGTTAAATGCCTGTCAAATACCAGTCTGTTTACTTTAGATAAAACATATCCCATTAATAAAAAACTCAGGCAACTGGGTTCCATAAGGGTAAAAAGTAAAAAGCAGAGGATGAGACAGAGAGAACAGCACCATGTTTCTGTAGCAAATGTATAAAGTAAGGAATACATACAAGTTCCATGGAACTTACACACAGAGATATCAAACCTGTCATAGTTGAATCTGAGTTCCATCATTTATCAGTCTCAGTTTCAGTGACTTTATGCAGCTAGAGGGGTGCTGGTCCTCGTGGTCATTAGGATTAATTTAGCATCTCTACACACTCAGGTGCAATGTGATGTGCAACCCAAATCTGCACTGGAGCCTCAGCAAGAGATGCTTATGTTGCATACCACCTTTCACAGCTCTAACCTGGTCATCAAAATAATGTTACTGCAGTCCTGGAATAGATACTGTTACTTAAACCACATGATCTTACTGATTTTTTTGCTGCAGTTCAGTTCTACGTGTCTTCTCTGGTACTTAATCAAAACTGAACTCACGTTTCTGATTTTCACGTAGCTGCAGCACTAAGGAGGTTTATTTTTCTCTTCTACCCAACCACCTATTACTAGGAAGCACGTTGAAACTTCAGGCTGCTCTTTCAAATGCCAAGCACTGAATTAAAACTCTGATTTGCAGGAAGTGTACCTAAACATTATGTAAAGCATTTCTACACATCTTGACATTGTTATCATGGCAAATGAATAACCTACTCCACACATACTTACAAGATATATTTCCTTCTAAAACACTGAGATGCTCACATAAGCACGCATTTAGTTTAACAGTGTATAACAATAAAGTTTCAATTTAAGACTCTAGAATTCAAGCTTTTTTGTTCCAGAAGGCTGCAAGTTAACAGCAGACCAAAGTGAAACGTATCTATATTCAAGTTAAATAAATGTTAGTACTCAGCTCCACAAATGGCCACAGGCATTGTAATGTTAACAGCTGGACATGAGGTGAATTTGATTTCAAGGTGACATCCTCTGTCAGTCAGGAACGTGGCTGGTGACCACACAGGGTTCAGAACCCTGCACCACTTCTTGGAAAAGTCATCCTCTACAGTATGGTGCCTGGCTTATCCACCCTCTGTGCCTCTCAAGTGCATTTAGCACATCTGCCCTGGAAAACTCAGCATCATCCTCAGCCTAAGGTGGCTTGCCTCAGCCGTGGTCCCAGAGGGTGCCTTGATGACAAGGATGTGGTCCTGAACGTTATGGGAGAGATCTGATGGGGTTTGGCCCCTATTCCTATCCTGCATTTGTGTGAGCAGGTAGTTCCCCTCAGCACATGCTTCCTGCTGATACTGGTACCCATACCAGTATCATCCATTTATAGTGAAGCAGCAGTGTAGGAGTTGGGAAGTAGAAAACATTTAATTATTCTTTTCTTATTAAAGTTTGAAGAACCACCAATTTAGTACATGCTTTTTGAGAGAATACAGCTATATGCATAAAAGATTATACCTGTATCATCTCCCGACATGCAGAATTAGTTTTGTACTTAATACAGATGTATGTTAGATGTATGTAAAACTCTTGGCAAAGCCATCGAGAGTACTAACTACACACACTGTTACTAAGCCCATAAATCAAAGCTAATACAATAAATTACATCAGAGCCACACATAAGCGTCTTGCAAACACTTTCAAAGTACAATTAACTTGATAAAAATTAAGCGCCCACAGTAGCCTGTACACCCTAATCAAATAGATACCTAATACATCTGTGAGTTTAAAAACTGATCTGTGAACCCACTTCAAATTTCATGTTGGTCTTCATTCTATTTGCTTTAGTAAAATGCTGCAACCAACAATAACAAAAGAAGATGCAGATTTAATTATCATTTTACAGCATTTAAAAGGAAAACACAACTCATAAAAATCTTGTTGCTCTAGCTGGTCAGCTGCCAAGGAACAAAACCTTGTGGAAACAAGCTTTGTCCTCACAAGTGTGTGTGTATATATATATATACACATATACGCACATATATAAATCTATGAATACAGACTATGACCAAATAAAACATACATAGGAATGGCTGTATGAGTCAAATGAAAGAGACGTTTAGTCAGTGACTAGTCTGTCATGGAAGCTAAGAGCAGATGCCTTAGGAAAAAGTGCAACGCAGCTGCAGAGTGTTCCTTCCCCCTGATACCTCCTCTCTCTGTCCCTGACAATCAGTGGTTCAAACTTAGCTGTGGTGTTGCTGTCCCTCCTCCTCCCTCTGAGCCTATCTTCAGTTGTACCTAATTCCTTCTTAAATCCATATATACCTTTGGCCTCCACAACACTTACAGGCAACACCCTATAAGCTTTACCGCAGCTCCCTTAACAGCAGGAGTGACATTCTGTAAAAAATTGATGAGTTTTAAGGGGATGTTATGACTCAACTGAAATAAATCAGAATTTTATCACTGACTTCACTGAAGCTTGGATTTTCCTTCTAGCCTACTAGGGGAAGATGTCAAATTGTTATTTCTCTCTTTTGTAGGACATAAATCACTCCATGGGCCTGATGCAACATGTTTGTATCCTGCAGCCCAAGGAAAAAAGGTTACTGTACTATCAAAGCTGAACGTTCATTATCAACCACTTCATCCTCTTTATAAAAATAAGCTGAAATTAATTTGTGTTAATAATGAAACCATTTCTGGTAAAGAACAACCACAAGTCCTAAGAAAGAATTAGCATATATTCCAAGTATGTTTAATTTTGGAATATAATGAAATACAATTACTAAAGAGGGGAAGAAACACCTACTACATTCATAGGAGTTGACCAGAAGCCTGCAATACACTGTCCCAAAATAAAAAATACAGACATTTAAAACCAGTTGGATTGAACACCTGGAAAAACTTGAGGAAAAGTAACAAAGATAATTTTATTACCAGGCAGTTCTAGGGGAAGTTTCTTCAGGAGAATTTTGTGTTAGATGGTTGCTCAATCACAGCCTGTGCTATCGGGAATGGAAAATTTGAGCACTACAGTATCCCGATGAAGTCTGTTTGGGGACAGCGTCCCCAGACAAAATGAAATGGGAACAGCAAAGAGGAGATTTGGGCACAACACACACTGCAAATTAAGCACCTTTCTCATAAATCTTTGGTTTGATTCTTCATTTAGGATCTTCATCAAATTCCCGTGATCTTCCTTACACTCTGTATCCTCACCTCCCAGCCAGCCCTTCCCAATCCCTCGCTGTACAACTCCAGCTACCAGAGAAACTACCAGCAGGGTCAGCCACAGACTCCTGGGTACCGAGAGCAGCCCACTTCTGAAGGACATAGGTTTTCAAATCTTACCCTTTGCCCTCAGAGGCTAAAGCTTTACCTGCTAATGATAATTTTTAGTCCAATTCAGGCATCCTTCTAGGCCTGAACATAAGTGAGTAAAAGCTAAGGAGGAATGTAGGCAGTAAAATGATTCCATCAGGATTTCCTCACAGGTACAGTGATTATCAACTTACAGTCTTCTCATTTACTCAGCTCAGACAGCTTGGCTCACAGACCCCAGTCCTCAGTCCTTAACTCAGCTTTCTTACCACTCTTATGGGTCTATTCTATAGTGGTGCACTAACAAATTTATTCAATTTATTAATTAAGTAGATTCTGAGTATCAAGGTTGTTCTCACACATTTCCTCATTTTTTTGCCTGTCACTAGTCTAAGCAAATAAATAAAATGGTACTGCAAAATCTAACCAGCCAGTTGACTTCGTAATGACATGTTATTAAATATCATGCTGAGAACTCTGGAGTGAAATGAAATATTTCAGAGTACTCCTCTAGCTCAGACTTTCCAAGAAGGGTTTTTTCCTTACAACATGGTATATTTTGCAATGCAGTCATGTCTTCCTTGCACAGAAAATTTACCTTATAGAGATGATTACAAAAAAACCCCAACAAACCAACAACCCCCCCCCCAAAAACAAACAAACCAAACACCTAAAGAAAAAAACTAAAGAAAAAAGAAAGCAACACTTTTTCAACATTACCAGTAATCTTGTTGACTACAGTAGCACACAAAATTTTAAAGAGCAGGCAAACAAAATTACTCTAGTCAAAGATTATCGCTTCAAGTTTTATATATGCTACGTAACATACTTTTGTAAGAAACTGCTTATGGGTCATGGTTTAACGCTATCCCAGCTGAAACCAGGACATTATGAAAAGAAAACACCCCAGCCTGAGTTTTGCGAGAACACAGAGCCACCTGAAGAACACAGTCTACACAAAAAGTTGATTTTGTTTGAATTTTCCCCTTAACACATCCTAAAAGGCATTAGGCAAATCAAAATAACTGTACCAGCAGCAAAAATCTATTTTTCTACCAAACGTAGGTGCCAGCATTTCAGTAAGCACTACTTGGCCCCCACTATCTTGTTAGATCTTCTGTAATGAAATAAAGGAAGAAAACACAAGAAGCAGAGAGGAAGTTTCATTGTTCTTGTGGCTTCGACATTTGGTGTGGCGAACATGACAGGCTCTCAAGCCTCTACTGAACGGCACCGCCTGCCCCAGGCCTCTCTATCAAAACGTAGGTATATTGCAATTAAAATAATCAAACCAAGACAAAAGAGAACAAGCAAATAAATAGCACTAACTTGTTTATGTTTCTGGCTCTGCCCTCACAGTATGAAATAAAGTCTCTTCAAACACATACTACATTAATTTGAAAAACAATAATATTTTCCTTCCCCCCTCCTATCTCAAAGTAGCATGAGTTTTTCAAAGTCCTACATAAAATAAACTAAGGCATTTCCTGTATGTATTTAGTTAATTATTAAATGGATTCTAAGCATGATAGTCACCACCACTATTTCAATATGAAACTGGGAAAACACACTTTTAGCGAACTGCCAGTGCACTGCAGTAATGACTGGGTATATACATCTTCGCAATCCTGCCCTTAACTTCAGAGACAAAATTCTAGAGAAGCGATGATCAGCACTCCTATGCAAATCCAAACACTTCATTTTATCTTCTTCTTGTTGTTGTTGTCTGGGATTAGTATTATTGCTGTGAGATAAAGAGCAATGCTGGGCTTAATGCTGTGTATGACACGAAAATAAAGCCAACAAGCCTGACATAACTTCCCGAGCAGGGGAGACGGCATACCATCTTCACCTACCACAAGTAACTATCTATAACCTTTTTCAGGTGTTATTATTATTTAATCTCCAATATTAAATGTTGCCCTCCCAAGGTTAAAAGAAAGGTAAATACTGCCAAGATATTTAATGACATCAGCATGCATAACCATGAGATAAATACAAGGTCTGCAGATTAAATGAATGTCATTATGTTTACAGAATCACATACTTGTAAAGAAAACTGTTAAGATTAGAGAACAGAAAAAGTTATATAACAACTACAAATGTTTCAGTGTGTTTTGTCTGCTTGAGCTCTTGGTCAGAAAGAGAAAGCTTTATTACAAAAATGTCTCAGTCTGACTTACTCTGGACTTTTTCATGTGCATAGAAATTACCAAATATTGAATAGTAATTACTGCAATGAAAAAGACACTCTCAGGCTCCACCTCATCTTGACAGTGGGAAAATATAGATAGGTTTGTGTATTATTCTGGATGCCAGAAAACTTGCTTACAAAAATATTTCCTGTGCACTAAGATATATTTAGCCTCATAAACCCATAAAACGGTCACAGGCAGCCACAAGTACACCTGTAGACATTAAAAAAAAAGGGGGGGGGGGGAACAGCTACAGAAACTGGAGAATCAAATTTGTATTACTTCTTTGTATTCACTATTTAGAAACATTATCTTTACAGTCTCATGCTCAGAGAAAAACCAGCTCTTCCCCCCAACTCCCCCAAACCAACACTCCCCTTGCCCTCCCCAATCACACACATACCCCCCAGTAACAGCCAGACACCTACAATGCATACATGGGAGCACACATATGTGCAAAGAGAGTCCTAACAATGAAGTCACAGCACTTCAGAAACACACCTTGTTGTCTTCCAGCCTTTGCAGTTGAAGGCAGATCTCACTAGTTTTCCTGCGTCTTCAGATCAAGATGTAGATACATTCCTCATCCATCACACTGGCTTTTTATTAAAAACAGGAGGGGGGGGGGGGGAGAAGGAAAAAATAATAATAATAAAAGACACAAATACCAGTAAATTTACAGCCTTAAAAATATCAGCTCTCCATTCTCCCAAACCAGTGTTATGTCTTGATGTAAACCAAAGCACATGCTGAGTGAGGACGTGCGCACACAGCAGCTTATCATCTCTGTCATCTGCTTCTAATGACAGCTGACAAACTGGCCACGCTAATCCTTCCCTAACTGCTGATCAGAGAGATCCCCCTTTGACAATCCAGCATGGTGGAGTACTCGAAAATTCCTCCTGCTTCTGTTCTGTTGCTGCTCTAAAAAGCAGTTTCCTTTTCATTGAGATAATAGCCTTTTCTGCAGTCACGTGGTGCCCAGGCTACATTAGCAGAGCTTGATGATAATAGACAGAGTAACTCCCCTCCCTCCCTTCTGCTGATTTTAAGGGTACGACTCCGGGAGAAACCCAAACCCTGCACACTTGAAATCATTTTGCATCTTCCTCTATCGAAAAGCAAACTGCACTGTCGGCGGAAAAGAGGAATACATGTGCTCCCTCTACTTGCACCAAAACTAATTATGAATACAATTTTAGGCACTGCCTTCGTTGGGGTACACACACTGGTCATAAACATGTCACATGAGACTAAACTAAATATTAAACATTCTTAATACTGAATATCTGGCATGCTAGCATTCTCTTTTTCCCCTAGAGTACTTTAATTTTTTGCCTGTAATTTTAATTCTACTGCAATAAATATTCTTCTCTCAGCAACATCCTATGGTTGAACTCCTCCCAGCACCCAACTCTCGCGCAAATAACAAATGATTTGCACTACAACCTCCAGTCCGAGTGCCTTTTTTTTTTTTTTTTTTACCCTGACAAACACCTGAACCATTTTTTAAATACAGTGCTCAGTGGGGAAACCTAGCTAAGCTTCAGCTTCAGTTCCCATCCCTCCTGAGTGCCAAGCCCTGGACAGGTTTGCACCTCACTGTTCAGAAGGTGTTTCTTGCTTGTAAAAGGCAAAGTATACGTGCAAACACACTGCTCTGTCCTGCCTTCACTGAAGTACTTCACAGACTGAAAGCAGAACAAACCTTTCCTCTTCTACGCTGGCACACCGTTTCCCTGTTACTGTGGCACACGGCATAAAGGCATCCAGCTGATTCCCCCTGGACCTGTCCACCTCTGAGAGCACAGGTGGGCATGGACCAGCCTAGACTTTCACCTGATATTCCAGTGCTGGCGTTTGCAAACTGTTTCACCACGCTGTGGATGAAGCATCTCACAGTGATTTTCAAGCCCACAGAACAACTTTTGCAGCATTGTTTCTACTCTTTTCCAGTCTAATCAGGATACAGAATTATCTCCTTTTCTTCTTCTACTTCCATCTTTTCCCACTGCACTGGATCATTCTCCTTAAAGACAACACTGATCATAAACTTACAGTTTCTCCCAAAATTGAAGAGGTTAGTGTTAGAGACAGTGGCTGTACTTACAGAAAAATAAAGTGGAAATTGTGAATAGTGGCTATCCTGTACACTCCATCTTTCCCGACACTACCCTGTCACCCCTTCTGTTTACTCCTCTCCTTAGGGGCAGCCTTACTCAGGAAAGTGGCCCTTCCCAAGGCTCTGGGAGATCCCTGCTCCAAGGCTAGCAGATCAAAGCTGAGGCACAACCTTACTGTGGCTGAGGAGCTGGAAATGGAACGGGAATGAGGCCCCTCCTGCAGCAGCACGAATCCTCTTTTCTACTCTTTCCTTTTCCAGGCTTTAGAGAGAATCTGCAAGAAAGATCCTCAGTCCAGGAGGAAATAATCTGGTTCCATAAGAAGGCTATATAATACAGTATATTCAGCAGAAAAACACATAAACATACAGACTAAATGGAGTAATTTTTTTTGCCAGTTCTTTCTAAGTATGTCCTTCCATCTCAAAGCGCCACACTACACAGGGTAAGCAAAATGAACATTATTTGGAGCAACATATAACTTTAAGCCTTATAGACCAAGAACTGCTTTGTGATCTTAACTTTCTTTTATTAAAACAAATTGTCACTTGCATTTGCCATATTAATCCCTTAGCTGAAGGAAGGTGCATAATGCATAATGTTTAAATTGGAAAATGATACAAATGTGGGAAAAACTATGAAGATTACAAAAAATCTCTGGTATTCAAAAAAATGTATTAATAGACAAGCACCAGAAGGAAAACGAACTTTCACAAGAACACATACACAAAATACTTCACTTATGAAGTACAAATCTAAGGAAAACATAAAAAACAAGAGCATACCAGTCAGATACCATAGTGAGAACTGTACTGTTGATATTTACAGGAATCATAAGATAGGAAATTCAAAGGCATCACAATATGGTGAGCACAAACACAATGATCACAGTGTTACGGAAAGAATTACGCATAAATAAAAAGGAGATAACAGAAACGGGTTGTTGTAGCAATAAAATGTGAAGACTGAAAGGAGTAAAAGTATACAGATATTGTTAAAAAGATTGCTTAGTGAAGAACAGAGTACATATAAAGTGAATGGAGAAGAGGGAATATACCACTGCAGTACACAGACTGATTCTAGACAGAAAGGAAAGAAGAAATGAGTGAAAAAATATTTCTGTTAGAAAACACCAGTCTGAACATAAATAAGAACATGCCACAGCAAGAGAGGAAAGGCTCTTCAGTTTTATCAGGCAGTGAATACATGCTTCCAGTGGAAACTACAGAATTGTTGCTTCCTTTTAAATAAGAATTTCACAGAAATCATACACATAATTTGGGGATGAGCAGGTGACCTTTAAAACCAATACTGGCACTACAGATTTTTTCATATTAGGATAAGACATCTTGCACAGCAAAAGAGGGTTATCTCAATTTTCTCGAAGACATATATTTCATTAATACTTCATTTTGTTTGCCTAGCCACAGGTGGCCTTGCAGTAGACACAAGGAAACACTTCACTAAAATGTTTACAGTTTATGTTTTAATGTGATCAAATAATCAAAACTGATAAACAGAATACTGCTTTCAGCGTACATGTATTACAGTTCTCTTGAGTTTGCGTTTTCTTTTTCTTCCTTTATTTTCTCTTAAGAAAGAGCGAATTTGGCAAAGATGAGGACAGACTACAACGCAGTCTGGTGGTGTTTGCCCTTCTTCATAACATACCTACACCTGAGGCAAGGACTGGTAAAGCAATCCCAAAACATCTTTTCAGTCTTTTTAATCCCAAAACATGAGTTTTTAGTCCTTTCTCTCACCCTCTCTACCATATCCAGGAGGATCCAATTCCACCTTCATAATATCCCTGCAATCCTCTCAGTTGGGAGTACCCAAAGGGGTACCATAATTGCCAGCTCTAGTGACGGCCCTAGTTTACACTGCAGAATAGTGGGACACTTCAACAAGTGTTTGAAAGATTACAAAGCTGACTTGCTGGGCTTAATTCAAGGCAAGAGGCCACTGACTCTTAGGAAAGCTGACTAGGCAGCATTAAGTACCGCTTGCGAGGAGGACTGGAAGGGCAAAGCCTTGCACTGGCACCAAGACAGACAAACAGAAATTACTAAGACTTACTGCCAAGAAACACAACAAGGATATTACTGCTCAGGTCAGGAACAAAGACAGTACAATGATTTTTTTCATGTGTTACATTTCAGTAAAGCAGAAAGAAGCATACAGTTTTCCAGTATTAGGTGAATTTTTAAAATCTGAACACTAACAAAACATTAGTGTTTTCACATCAAAACTAGAAACCTGTTGATGTGTATGTCAACGGTATCAACATTTCACCAGTTCAGGAACTCCTAATTCACCACTACTTGAAAACTAAGTAAATTTTTCTTTTTCCTTGTACCAGATGAGGAAAAATAAATACATAACTACAGGTTTTCTGCCTTTTGCATCTTGTCTTGAGGGACACAAGAATCATATCAAACGTACTGCCAGTGAAAGTTGGAGCGCTTGGCATTTCTCACAGTCAGTTTCCGTATCAGCAGTATACATCAGTATACATAACAACAGCGCTAAGCACCTTGCAACTTCTGACCCTGTGAAGGCAATGAAAAGACATTCCCTGCTCTCTCAACCTCTCAGGTATTACCGTTGACTTCTCTTTGTAGTATGAAAATGTCCGTGCTTCTTGAACACAGTTTATCATGGCTCTCGTAACTTCGTAAGTATGTACCCAGCGACCCACTCAGACTACTCTGTGTGCAAGTTTCTGCATTATCTAACTGGAGAATCCAATACTGCAGTATGTGCTATATATAGCAAGTAAGTTCTGTATGGGCATGTCCGCTAGTAACTGTGCTCTTTTTTTGTTTTGTTTTGTTTTAAATCTCTACTGCTTTACTCCATTGCCTTTAATTAAGAAGGCAAGAGAGAAGAAAGAGGGGTTCTTTTGGTGCATTCTGGAAATGGTCAGCTCTTTCTCCTCTTACGGACTAAAAAAAGGGTCAGGTCAGATTCCCCAGAGTCGCCACCTCAGGGTGCTGGCTCGTGCTCTCTATAGGTTACACACAATAAGAAGCTCTGTTGGAGATGGTCCTCAGCCCACAGACAGACAAGTTCAAGAGAGAGGGTTGCTTCCAACTGCACTGATGGCACATGAGAGGAACTCAGCACAGGAAGCTGAGCAAGCAAAGAAAACCAGAACCAGAATGGAGATACTACAGCACAGAAATAAATATTGTATTAACAGGATACATTACATAAATGTAATAATATCTAGTGCTACCATCCATTTTTTACAGAATGTAGCTAAATTATGAAGAGTCCAGGGTTTTTTCTTTAAAAAGAAATGACTTTTAGCTCTACAGAATGTGCCTTTTAGTGAATGTATTTTCTAAAAAATCAGCTCAAACTCTTTTATTTCACCTCATCCCAGAACAGAAGTACTTACATGGGAAAAGACTTCTGATAATAAAAGGTTCCCAAAATTTGCAGACCAACAGCTGGCAAGATTCAATGGCTGAGATTTAAATCAGACAAAAGTCAGACTAGAAAATGTTTATTATTAGTAGTGGAATAAAATCATACTAATTCATCCAAGGATAAGGCAGGTTTTCTTTCATGTAGTCTCAGCTAGAAACAAATATATTTCCTAAATGACATCATATGACTCAACCAGGGTAGAGGATTAAGGAAGAAATCATTTGGTGAAATTTCATGGTCTCTGATAACCAGGCAAGGCAGCACAGTGTAACACTCCATCTGGCCATAACAGCAACGCTGTGTGAACTCAGCAAGATTTGATACATTGCATGTGGTTTTCCTTGAAACAGAAAGTTGCTGTTGTGTTTAATGCAAGTGGGACCTCTACCTTTAGTTCAGAATACAGCAAATTACCATACCTGGTGACAAATACGCAGGTCTTTGCACCTAGACCTCTTCTTATGTCTCATCTATGTTCAGTAGCAGTCTTCTAACTGCTAGCGGCTTGCAGACATTGAGGCACATTTGAAAAGCCAACTCCTGTGAGCAGCAAGGAGGAAACAGGCAGAGACTATATCTTGCAGACACTGAACTTCTGGGCTTTCACATTCCTCCAAGAAATCTCACTGAAGAAGGGAGATGCTACCAATCACAACTAGCTTCCCATGGGAGAAACTGGAACGTAAGGACAGTTGCTTTTCACAAATTTGAGAATAAATTAAGCAGCTAATTTAATGCTTCATCATCTGCTCTAGCCAAATCATACAAGGACTTCAAATAGCACAAAGTCAGCGTGAATGCTGAACTTCGGTAAGCAGCAGTAAATACAGAGGACTGACTAAACCACTAGGAATTAAGTGCGCAGTAAAGCAGGGTCATGCCTCAAATTTCCGTATTATTAAACATCCTGAATATCAGTGGATGATACAAGGTACAGAAGAGAAACTAAAGAAAGTTAGCTTCTCTATTAAGAGTTTTAAAGTGTTCTGGTGATAATTTCTACCAGTATCAGACAGAATCATCAAAAAACCCATTTCACTGAGCCCAAGCACAAATGCTCCTGAAAACTACAAGGGCTGTCAGAGATAACACTATTTGATGAGAAAACCAAGAGCCAGAGACTGCAGCCTACCAAGTAAAATAAAAGTGAAAGGAAAAGTACCAACAGATGGAATTAATTTGATTTACAATAAAATAATTAAATACTCTGGTATGAAATAATTATCAACTTTAGGACAACTGGTCTGTGCTCCTTTTTATAATGAGGTTGATGCAACAAAAGTGAGATTTAACTGAAGTAGTGTGAAAATTCAAGAACTTCAAATTTTACTTGGTAAGAGTAAAAGATTAAAAAAACTACCTTGTGCTAATACAAAAGCAATCACTGAATGTAGGGTATTGAGAAATATTTAAAACAATGACAGTTATGTGTTCAACAGAAACCAGACTTGTTCACTTCTCGTCCAACAAAAGTGCAGGTTTGCTACTAGTGCCAGTAATAACAAATGGCAGCTCTAAAACATGGAAGACAATACTCATTTCACCTAAATAAAGAAACAGCATAATGTAGGTATGCAGGTAATTATTTGCAGGAGAAACAAGACATAACACTCTAACAGAAACCTAATTCTGAGCAGAAATGCTACACAATCTCAAATAACCCCAATGTGGTTAGTGTTGAATATTTAAGTCTATGATAAGAGAGGAAACATGTCTGAACTTGGGTCTACTGCTAACTCTTGAAAGAAAAGTTCAACACACTGAATTCCAAAACAGAAATCTATATCTCAACTTCAGTTTGTTCTGGGTTTTCCCTAAAATGAACTGCAAAGTAGGTGCGTATGTAAGACTGAAGAGAAAGGCTCAGAAACTGCATACAGCTCAATCATTTTAACCTGAAATATTTAGAACATACAGCAAAACCTGTCCCATCCTGAGAACTCCTACACACACATACTAAGGTTATATTGTACACCAGTATGAAGTCAGTCAGATGTAAACTTTGAAAATCGATGGCAGACACGTTGCAACTGCTACCAACTGCAAATAGCAGGGCAGACAGTGTAAAATTAGTGGTTCGTACCATGTTTACACATTTTAAAATTTCCACAAAAGCAATCTAAAAAGCATTACCTTACTCTTAACAAAAATATCAACAATATGGATGGCACAGTCCGTTTTCTTAGAGACTGCACTTAAGCATGTTGTACTGAAGCACAAGATGATACAAGGTCAGTTAATGGGGAGAAAAGTCAAGTTTGGGAGAATACATGGCTATTTCACTGCTTTGCTTTTGGCAAAGATACTCTGGTTTTTTATCTTTCAAACACGTGGTTGTCATGACTCTCTCATCTTGAAACTGCAGTACCTCACAGTTCACAGGACTATTTCTTAAAACCCTTAGCAAATCATCCTTAATATGAGATTTACGAGTTATTTAGATTTTTACAGATTGCCTGTCCCCAGGTTCTAAGGAACCCACATTTTCTAAGCTTCAAGTTAATAACATAATAATAAATAACATTGCATAAGCCCTTTACCATGAGTGAAGAGGGTATCCTTCTCAGAAGAGATCACCTAAGTCCTTTCTTATTAACTGTCCTTTCTCCTGTGCGATTTCTTCCCCAAAACTACAGAGACAACAGGCAGGGCATGCAACACATGAAGACAAAAGGCCTCGCAGAGAACATTTTGCTGGCAGTTTTAACAGCAGTACAGCAAAAGACAGGGATGATCTGTGAAATAATCTGGACGTAAAGTCATATATGACTGACAAAACACAGAAATTCAACCACAAGTCAACAGACAACCAAAGCAACTGTGAGAGAACTGATGTGCTCTGTGCTTCCAAACTATACGTTTGCCTAAGAAGCAGGATGCCCCGCAGGGCAGCCTTCAACACCCAGTGCACAGCCACTGCACTGTCCGAGGGCAATACAGCCAGCCTTACTTGCTGAGCAATGTCTAAAGACCGTGTTCTACATCATACGTTTGTATCAACTGATTTAAAATTGACGTTGCGGTGCTAATTTTGACCACGTAGAGTCCTGGACATTGGAAGGTTGATTTTCTCTTTATAGTGTGTGATGAGAGTTGTGCGTTCAGGATGCCGTTTTTTGGAACATCTACACAAACACTCTGATAGCCACTCTGATTTTGGAAATTGCTTCTAACTTAGCTCAGCAGAGCCAAGGCTCAGGGAGTCATTTGTTCTCCCAGACAACAGCCTAACATGGGTGGATGCAATATAATTTAAGTGAACTGGGGCCATTAATTAATATTAAAGGAAAATGTGCTCTCAAACTGGTGTGATTCTCTTGATAAGCATTTTTGACACTGCATGTGCTTGCTAATGTTACTGTTCCAAGAAAGTTAAGGTATTAGGAGACAGCTGACAGATTTATTTTTTTCCTTGAAAGGCCTCTGAAAAAAACCAAACTTTTTCATTTTTTTAATCTTACACGGGAGTGGATACAACATACAGTGATAACCATCCAGAAACGTACGCCCTTCCAGATCAGTAGGCTAAGATCTCTAAAGTAAAAGAAGATTTAAAAAACATGGAAATAAGTCAATAAAGAATGGTAAATCTATGTCCCTATTAGCAAAGACAGATGCAATTTATTACATTATACACTGTCTGAAGACTTTGGATTTAACACAATTCTGAATATGCTAGCTGTACATACTATATATAGGCATATACTAGTTGGCAGTGAGGAAGGGTATACGTGAGAACAGTTTTTGAGAGGAGCAACAGCAGAGAGCCCCCAGTGGAAATAATGAGTGATGTGCTGGGAATTAAGTACCAGGGTCAATTAAAATGCCTTGATTTTAGAAAACCAGGCATCATGGGATTACAGCTCCTGGCTGCAATGGTGTTCTCTACTAAAGCAGGGTTTTAAAAAAAACTTCAGTGGTAGCAATATTATTTTATGAGTTTATGTATTTCATAATACAAGGGGAATACACAGCAAAGGGAGTACTGAGACGGGTACACCCCTGACACTAACATTTTTATTTGCATTGGAGAATACTGAGAAGGATAAGGAGAAAGAAAAGACAGTGATAAAAGTACTTGTTTAGGTTTTAGGTACTTCGGAAGCTTCCATGGCACAGGATCCCTGAAATCTTTAATACATTACACTCCCTTAGTATCTATGCTACATGTAAATTTATACAGATGAATTACCTTTATTAATATATAGCCTGCAGTACCTCAGCCACACTCACAGTCAGAGCAGTGGGCAGATAAGAAAAATCAGACTAGCAAAGTCCTCAGAGTCTACAGCTGTGAAGAGGGCTAGATGAAAGTATCAAATAAATACAAAGAACAAGCAAAATGATGCCTAAAGCATAATGGAAAAGAACCAAGGGGGAAGGCAACATGAAGGGAAATATTTCCAAGCAGATGGCTCCTTTTAACCAAACAATTTACCACGGCCTAAAAGTACAGTCTTCTAAACCAGCTACATTAAGACATGTAGAAGTAATTTTTCTTCAAACAATTTTCTCAAAAATCTTACTTGGGCATAGGACTGCTTCCCTCCTCCATCACAATTTTCTCGTAACATCTCCCCAGTCTTCCCAACTGGATGTGACTTCAGCTGTAAAACTGCACTTCCTCCAATAGCGCAGTACAGAATTAAAGTTATCCAGGAGTCTGGCATCCCCAGGGGAGTTTTAAAATCTGAGCAAGAACCCCTCTATTGTCAGTACTAGAAAGTCTGGGCCTATCCCCAATAGTTAAAAACTATTTTGGATTTAGCTGGATACAGTTCTGACCTAATGTTTGGACTTGGATTAAAGGCCAAGCACTTTAACTTTATAATAATGTCATGCACCGCAGTGTTCGATAATTTAAGTGTGCTCTGATGAAGACCATTCCTTAAACTCTTTTAGAGGCCAAAACTGATATAGAGAAACCCAATTATTAAAGTAGCAGATCTCATCAGAAACTGGTATACCAATTCTTCAGAACCCGTGCTAGCTGCCTACTGATTTCCAAGTACAGTTGAAGATGTTCACATTGAAGTGTAAAGCCCTAACTGGCTTGCAACATGCCTGTTCTTGCTTTTTGTATGTTTCATATCTTTAGCTACCTATATATATGTATAGATAGCTTATCTTGAATAACACATACCTAAATTAATAAAATAAACAATATAAATAGTAAGCAGAGAACGTGACTTTTTTCCTCCTTCTATACTTAGATGTATAGAATCAAACCCTAGGGAACACACTAAAAGAAAAATCAGTTTCTTTCAAAGCATACTGCTGGCATGTCAAATAGTAGGAAATGGATAATGGCTATGAGTATTAGCAATTACCTGGAAGTTAAAGTGACCTGCTACTCTGTAGTAACCCTACTACAATTGCGATGCCATGAAATTCTAATACCTTTATTTCAAAAGCCAGTCTTCCCCCAACTCTGACTATTCTTTCTAATCTTCTCATATTAACTCTTTATTTTTAAAAAGTTTATTATTTTGAAAACTGCATTTGCACTTGTCAGGGGAAGATGGGTATTAACACTTGAAACCAATTCACTGGAGGTACCAAAGTTTCAATATTATCACATACTCATACACATGAAGACTGTATGAGGTTTCATGCAACGAATACTTCTTCTCTAAGTAGAGCTCTGAAGGTATGACTTCTGTTCTCAGAGGAATAAGGAACAGACAGGATTTCTACAGCCCTACAGTCTGCATGCTGTGCATGTCATGTAGCAATAAATAATTCATATTTTGACCTTATGGGATACCTTTTACTCATGGATTTCAAAGAGCTTTTGCAAAGGTGGAGATATGTTTTATTATCTACAGTTTATAGATCTCAGGATGAACAGAGACATAGAATGACCTATTCAAGGTCAGTCAGTAAACCAGGTGTATTTAAGAGTGTAATACCAGGCATGCTGCCTTTTTAACTCAGGTTGCAAGTTACAGTGACACTATGGAAACAGTCAAATACCGCCTTGAACACCAGCGATACCCATGAGAAAGCACAATGAATGTTAGCTCTTTTACAAATATAGAAGTCTAAACATATTCATGCAGGAAAAGGAAAAAAAATTGCTAACTCTACTAGGACAGTACAGAAATGCTCCAGAATAATTTTGTGCAAACACCCTGGAAAGGGCACTAGCTCCACGGGCAGAGCTGTCAGGATCTGCTGAACAGGGATCAAAAAAGCTGTCTTCTTCCACACTCAGAATTTCTTGGAGACTATCAGCAGACTGAACCTGAAGAAAGCAGTAGTATACTACGATATGAATTACACAGAGAGGTACTTCAGCAGATTATTTTTTTATATTGATTTTAAGACACCTTGTGAATAGTCCAACCAGAAAATAATTAATTTTAGAAAGATTGATTCTACTTACGGCAACTTTACCAGAAGAATGTATACTACTAGGACTTAAGTTATGTAAAACAGAATGAGCCACAGGAAAAATTCTAGGAAATCTAAGATACTCTCTTATATTTTCATGAGCTAGAGTGGTGTTTTCCCTTGTGTTAATACCACACTTTAACTTCTGAAAAGTACTTCAAATAAAAAACAAATGTGCAAAAAGCTTTGGATAGACAACCGTTTAATTGCAACCCCAAACTGATACATTAATATAAGAATATTTATGAGAACGTACCATGGTGGGAAGATAGTTTATTTGTTAGTTAACACCACAGCAATAATGCTTTCAATTAAATACTTAATCTTGCGAACTCTCTGAACTGTCTTACCTAACGTTAAGTCCAAATGTCTTTGACTGTAAAGATTATGTGCAAATGCTTTCTTGGAGTAAGATCAGAACGTTCTTTACTTTTTAGGATGGAATCCTTGTGTTGTCTTAGACTGCTGAGGACTTAGAAGCATATAACATGCATAAATTATCTGTTCAGCTGCCCTCTGAAGTACAGCAGTAGTAGGACCCAAGGTCCTTATGTGTTAGCCAAGAAAGAAAACAAAGAAATAAGCCTTGGGTTGTTTCTTTGTTTTGCTTGTGTTTGTTTCTTTTTCTTTTTCCCCAAAGAACGAATGTACTATAATCTGCCACAGAGGGAGCTTACTCTGTTCAAATAACATGATGTTTAAACAAACCAAAGATTTATATTTTACAGGGGGGAGGAAATTATCACCACTGGCTTATAGCAATTGGTAGTAAAACATTATTTCATAAAAGGTCAGCACTTCAAAGCTAGATTTAACTAACACCATCATTGGAATGTTTCCTTAACAGAAAACAAGCTTTTAAAAAGAAAAAAACAAACACAACCTACACACGCACCTTATTCTGCATGTACTAACCAAAGTATCAGTGTGAAAAACCCCAACCCCCTGATTTTTGTCTATGTGATCAGAATGAAATGGAGTTAAAAGACATACAGCATGCACTAAGTAGTAACAGATTTCCCAGAATTTTCCTGGGATTAATTAAAAGGGAATAATTTTAAATCCTTCTCTTCTTCCCAAGCCTCTCCAAGCTGAATTTACTCCATTTAGGTAACACGCAAAGTAGGCAGGGAGGCATGTGCTATTTTCCCATCAAGTCACCCACAGCAAAGCAATCTAGTTAAATAAGAGAATTTTTTAAATTTTCAAAATATCAAATCATTCCGAAGACCAAACGAAATATATTACTCTGCACAAATGGAGTCCTTCAGATAGTAAAACAAAATGTGCATACGTCATAAGAAAATTCCTGTGCAGGACTTACAAGAAGCTGTCAAAAAGTCTTGATATTTATGCCCAACTGCAAAAATAGTTCAATGTAATGAAGAGAAAAGTAATGCTTCTTGGTGGATTCAGTTTCTGATTCCCCTATGTTGATGTGTGAACAGGAATATCAGCATGGAGGACTGGGATGAACACAAGCCCCCACGTGAAAGGGGATGGACAATCCTCATTACCCCACACAGCACGTGCTTCACCACAACTTGCCCCATACCTTCCCCATATTTAAGTGTCTTATTTCTTTTTGCACTACTACTTTCACCACCTGTGCTTAAGCACAAATTATTATAAGCTTATGGGGAGGGTTGGTGCTCAGTGTCAATCAGCTTTCACTAAGCTGCACCGGACCCATGCTCCTGCTGTGCCTGGGATTGACTGTCAGGAGGTCAAAACCATCCCCTGAGCCAACGGGGCCAGGGAGCCTCCCAAAATCACATCCCTGCCTCCCTCTCTTCTGCTAAAGGCAGGCAGCAACCTAAATTCCCACATGCATGGAAAACAAATGTGTCTTGGTTTTTGGTTTTTTTGGGGTTTTGGTGGTTTGGTTTTCGGGGTTTTTTTTGTTTGTTTTTTTTTTTTTTTTCCGGGATGGGGGGTGGTGGTGGGGTTAAGGTGTTTGTTATGCCACATTATGTTGTGCAAAGCTAGCGATCTCCACAGCTTAGGTGGGGAGTTGTCTAAAGAGAGTATCTCTCTCAGAAGATCACACACCTCGGGGATGGGGATCTTTAGAGTTCCTAACTCATTTACAAATGGAGAGCGCCAAATTCAACTCTTTCTTATAATAAATGTTTCACCTTTATTTTGATGCTTCATGTATTAAAAACACGGTCTGAACTTGCACCTTGTCTGCTCTTCCACTAGCAACCTAAATTTATCAGGCAAAACAGTTCTCTTTGCTAGATCTGTTGGGAAAATTACTACTTTTATCCTCCAGTCAGACAGCGCGTAGCTTGGTGAGCAGCATGCAAATAACTACGTGTTATACTACATACTAATGTAATCTATGCATTAATTTATTTGTAATGATTACACAATGGTTTAATGACAAGTTAAAATCTTCTCCATATCCAGAATATTCCTGTGACAGTAATTCACTTGCAGTAACCTACATATTACTGGCACAGAAGTGATGGTGCCCTCTTGCCACGCTTATTTCAATCCCGAGACAGACCAGGGAAGCACTGGCACGAGTAAATACTGACACAGGTGAAAAATGCTTCCATACAGGACAAAAGGAAAAACTCCACCAGTTTTGGAAAGCTGCCTTCTGGGAGCAGAAAAAGCTCGCCACACTTTACTTGTATCTGTATGCAAGATGTAGTGTAAGAAATGATAGCTTTTGTAAGTTATTCTTTCAGAGCACATACAAAGGAACGCTAAATTAGGTATTTAGATAAAACTGAAAGGAAACGAAGCTTACACATATTGCACACAGGCATTTCACCTACTTACCAAAGGATAGATAAGAATGTTTTGTGCAACTCATAATGGAAACCTTCATACTTAGCTTTGAGTGACACTAGGAAGAGTCATTTTAACTACTTTATTTCCAGTAACGATTAGGAAACATGAGCATTTCTGTTAAACTGTGGCAAGAAATAATGATCAGAATCAGAAGAATATGCAAGCACTATGAAGCATGTGTCACTGGCTAAAGGTTTACTATATCCCTCAGTTTGGTTGATGTGTTTGTTTTAAAGAAGCACACAGGGTATTTATTAAGTAGCTGTAATTGTTGAAGATCTTTCAGTTACTGGAATACAATACTAGTTAGTATTATTTACAAAATAGCTGTGAAAAGTACAGGTCCTTCATTTAGATTTCTATTTTAATCAGTGAAATTATGGGAATAATCCCATGATATTTCAAGAATGTTTCAATAATAACATTCAGCAAAAACATTTTTATATTTTTTTGTATTTCAAAAAGCACATAACCAGGTAAAATCACTTTCTCATGTATGAAACTCATCTCTTTAATTCATTTTCCTTTCTACTCCATATATTCAGAATATTTTTTCTCTACAGAGCTGGTTTCTGTTTTCGCATCTCCCAAGTACCACAAATCCAGAATACCTCTATGAAGTTGGTACTTAGGAGGCAGAACAAAGGGAGTAACTGCCCCTATTTTCAGGCGGAATAGCTGTCATGCAAACAGCCCTAATTCATACAGGTCATTAACACAACAGACAACCACCTCACCTTGAAGAATTCTGCTACTACCTTTAGATTAAGATTACTCAATGACATTTTAAGGAGGTCTGTTGGGTAACTCTGCCAACCCACCGCCTCTGGCAGAGGCCAGCTGTAACCCCCACAGCTCAGCCCTGGCAGGGAGCGCAGGGCTCATGAGCCTCCTCTGAAGAGCTGGGGCTTCAACAGGTCCAGGCAAATTTCAAGTGCAGCTCAGACCTGGAATATGAAGCCTGCTCATCAGTAAAAGAGATGAATGCAGAAGCGGTATTTTTAAATTACTTAGTTTGTTCTCATGGTGGGTTTGTTTGTTTGCTTGCTTTTTGGTGTGTGTGTCTGCGTGTGAGGGGTCAGAAAACTGTAGAAGGACTTAGTCTATCACAGTGTATGTTGTTTAGCATTTGAGAAGAACAGCTTTCATTTCACTATAATTTAACAACCAGTAAAGTTCCAAAATCTTGTGTGACCAGATCAAACTTATGTGGTAGCAGTCACTGAGCCGTTTAAGCACCTTAAAGCTTTCATCAGCAGCTCTTTGCTGCAGGTACAGACACGGCTAAAATGAAGACAATTTGTCTCCAAAAAGAAATGGAATTAAACCCAGCAGTCTATGTACAGTACAAGCTTCAGCATGATTTAAAAAGAAAAAAAGCCAACCACCCACCCTTTATTTTATCAGTATTTGAAAATTCTCCCTTCCTCCAAACAGCATTTTTCAGTATTTTATTTAGCTTATTAACATATGCTTGCAATTTCTACTCTTCGTAGAAGTCATTCTGGAAAACCAAAGGAAAATTTTTGTGAACCACAGATATAATAAAATAACCCCCTCCACGAAATGGTCTAAAAGCTTGGATTGCTTCTGTTCCACCTCCCCACATCTGGCACACGCATCAGATTACAGGCCAGAAGGCAAAGCGAAGAGACGGAAAGGGAGATAGTGGCTGGATCACAACTAGAAGGAAGCATGCCTTCTGTAATTCAGACATCTTTCCCAAATGCCAGTACGTCAAAGCGTGATAAATAAAACCAAACATGGGAGAAGTCCACACGTGCACACACAGACACACAAACACCTGACAGGCAGTGAATTACATGAAATATGCTCGGATGACTTCAGAACTATCACTCTGTGCCAAAAGTGCAACTGGGCTTTTGATTTTGTTAACTGACAAAGTTCACATCATTAGAAATCATTCATTTCTAATTCACACTACTCTTTCACTTCTACTTTGTCAAGTATTTCGTAAGTACAAACAAAATGAAAGCCACTGATTTGTCTAAATGCCACAATACTGTCAAAAAACAGTTTATCAATTGGTCTTTTTGCTGTTTAAATTTTGCAAACTTAAAACTCAACCAGGAAGATGTATGCATCTACACTAGAATGTAAGGAGCTGGTTGGGAGCGTTGTTTCTCAGACCTCTTTCTGAAGCCACATTCTCCTCATCCCTTCAACCCCACATCAGCAACAGAACAGCATAAAACTTCCACTGAGTCGGTCAAGCCTAGCAATAAATCCACTGCAGTCTGAATTATCAGAATTATTCAGACCGTTCAAATGATTTTTTTGTTCAAAATGGACTTGGCACGCTGGTCAGGAACTCGTCGAGTCACACACGAGCAACAAAAGTGGAATTCTTCTTGCTAACCTAATTGATGGTCCTGCAAAAACAAAACACGCAACTGCATATTCAAAACTTTCAAAGACGCACTGTATTACAGTTACGAAGTGCCTTCCCCTCTGCGCCTGGTGTAATATGATCGTAATTGCTGTGAAAGGGCGAGAGACCGACTATATGTTAAATCCTGCCATCTGTAGGTGCTTTACACAGTTCCATTTGCTGCTGCCGGGTCAAAAGTTTACCCTATTTCACTTGTTCATAACCAATCACACAAGCCTCTGCTATGTGTAATCTTTGACCCACTCTCAAAGCAATTTTTGTATTATACAGTCAGATAATTACACTGAAAAAACCCACACATTTTATTAAGAATACACTTCTTGTTGGCTAGCTTAATAATTATTATTATTTCCATATTGACTACGCATACTGTACCAACCTTGTTCTTCCCAGTTAACTCCCTTGGAGTACAACCATAGTGACATGAATTCTCCCCACAAAATGTTCCAGCATTTCTGGCTAGCTGCAATCCAGAACCACGTGCAAAACAGGGCTGGAAAGCATTCATGGTACCCGTTGTTTTAAAAGTAGGGGGAAGCAACTGCTAAGTTTGACCTAACAGGTAGAGAAGATGCTATGCAAACATTTAAATTAATGTTCACAGTGAAAACAAAAACTGTCTCTGAAAATTAAGATTGTAAAAAGAATATCCCTGCATATTTACTTTAAAAATTAAACATGCAAAAATATATCGCACGGAAACATTTTTGCTGCTGCTGCTGCTATTATTATCATCATCATCTAAGGAATGAGCAGTCCCAAGAACAACAGAATTAATTAAGCATCATCTCCCACAAATTTACACCTCCTGATTGGTTGACTTTGGTGTCTAGAAAGGTGAAAACTTTGAATGAAGCTTTTCCCACAGTTGGGACACTGTTTAAAGTCTATCTTTTCCCATCACTAGGATTCACAGCAACTAAGATGATTATTTCACTCTGTAACCTTTCCCTCTGTCAGGGCACCTTTAGGTGATCCCACCTATATTCAGCTACTTATTTTCACAAAACTTGTGGGATGTGAATTTTGAGGCCTCCACCGTGCCAAAAAATGTGCTCAAAATCATGAACAGGTTCAAAAGCTACTGAGGGGAGATGAAGCGATGCGTGTGCATGTACACAAATGCACAGCGTGACCTCATGAACCTTGTTTCTATAGGAAATGAGGCTAAAAATAAAGGAGAATATTTGACCTCATAATTTCACAAAAAGCTAATTTAGATGGACCAGACTAAACAGCTGCATTTAGGCAAGCGTGTCCTGTCTCCAAGGTTATAAACACAAGTAAGCTCTCACACAAATACTTCCATTGCTCCATTTCACATTTGACTTTTAGATGCTAAACCCTTCGTAAATGTAACAGAGAACAAAAGCAAGCCCATGCCGCTCAGATCACTTAAGTAACATATACCAGAGAATGTGACAGCATTAAGCCATTTCTAAGCAGGTCATAAAATCTGTTCACATACAAAATTCAAATACTTATGAAATCAAATAATTTACTAAATGACAGAGTAAAAATTACTCCACATAAAGAAATCAAAATACAGATTTCTAAGGCCAAAACAGTCCATAGTCATAGCCTCACCTCTTGTACAACAAAGACCATAGGATTTTACTTAGCAGCTCTTAAAGCAAGCCTGATACTTTGGTATCCACCAGCAAAGTTTATTGCATTTATGTGATGTTACCAATAACCTACGCATTTCAGACCTGACCATGTCTGGACATACATTTACTGTCAAAAGCAGAACAAAAAAACCATGAACTTCTAAACTGGCATCTGTGCTTGGAGAGACCTCCATGGCTCTGTTCTGCAGATACAGTTAGAAGAAAGTTGTGCCATTCTCAATGAGCCCTCATTCATACCTAAAAGGCTAACAAACTTCCCAACAAGGTAGAACTTTGATCTATGTGCCCACCTAATACTTGAACAATTCTCTACATGCCCATAAAATGATTTTTTTCTCATTTTTGTGTCCCTTATTAATAACAGTGACAGAAGATTCATTTAGAATTCTGCAGAAACAAACAAAATTTAAAAGTGTCACAACTTTACTGAACTGTGTAATTTTTCTTGCTGTAGGAAAATGTAAGAACTCTAGATTCACAGAGTTCAGGTTGGAAAAGACCTTTAAGATCATCGAGTCCAACCACTAACCCAGCACTGCCAAGTCCACCACTAAACCATGTCCCCTAAGTGCCACATCTACCTGCCTTTTAAATACCTCCAGGGGTGGTGACACAACCGCTTCCCTGGGCAGCCTGTTCCAGTGCCTGACTATCTGAAATGGAAACCAGATCTGAAAGAACAAACAAAAGCTGGGAGAAGCCCTGAGACCACCTTTTAATTATTAAAGATAATAACCGGAACCTTAGAGAAATCTTCTAAATGAGAATATTGCTAGATAGGAGTCCCACCAGAATAAAAATACACAGGAATGGAGCCGAAGATGTTACGCACTCTTTAATGAGGCACATCTCTTTAGAATGCTGTCCATCAAGTCATATAATACTTCCATAAACTGATCAGTCTCAGTCAAAGCCTGATCTTTAGAAAACGAAAGCAACTACTGGTAATGCTGTATTTCTCCTAAACAAAAAAGTAAAATAGAAATCAACATTTTAAAGCAATGAAACAGATTTATCCAACTAGGAAACACGTTGGCAGATGTTATTTTATATATAAACATAAAATAATTAATTATAAAGTGATTAATACTAACAATCATATACAAGACATTCATGAGCTGTTAGATGCTATATAAAAAATATAAACAACATAGATGTTCGTTTATATATTATATACCTGAATATAAAAAATAAGTCAAACGTGTGCACATATACATACAGCATTCAGAGATCTGCTGACAGGACTGGTATCACCTATGACTCAGGCCAGGGAAAAGTGAATAGTCTTTCATCCAGGGAAAAGCAAAATGGATGACATTTAGAGGAAACTCACCCTGCTCAGCTTATCAGCAGCAAAATGGGCAAAGAACAATGGAAAAAGCCTGATATAAAAGAAGCAGCAAAGAAAATAAGGCAACAGAAATTAGTCTTAAGAACACGAACAGGAAGGCTGAAGGTACTCAAAGGTATCTACCTGTCTGAATGCCAATTTTTCACCTTGGCAGAAAACTTTGATAAAGAGCAGAGCTCAAACAACTGCACAAGACAACAAGACTGAAGGAATGAACCTGAGAACTCAGGAAACCTGACTCAAACCCCAAGGTGATCCAGTAGCATGGCAACGCTGTAAAGCTGTTTGTTATTTTGCCTGTTTGTGCATCTCTTCTCATTCTTCTACAATGGAAAAAGTGATTTTAGAAAGTTTGCAACCGAGCATGAATTTATACTAGTCTATATATTACTGGAGCAGTTTGGAGAGTTCAACACTGATCTTAGCATTTTGGTTCGCTGGCTCATGCAAGCCCCATTCCAGATAAGGAGAAATAATCTGTCCCCAGCAAACATACCTTTCATGCCAGAGCCAGAAACCTTACAGGAGTCTGATGAGGCTTAGGGGAATTTTTAAGTACCCGGATTTCACATAGGTCCATAGAGCAACTGACATGACACTGGATAATTGCTTTCATTCGGTTTTATTTAAGAAGAACAATTCTGTTACACATGCTAGAGGCCAGGCTAATTGCAATAACTCTTTACAACAGTGCATATATTTCTCTATTTGACTGTATTTGACTTAAGCAACCCAGATTATTTGTATAAATACACATACACAAAAGTAACTTAAAAGCTCTTCTACCATCAGCTGAAAGAGAAACATAGTAAGTCAAGGTCTTAAAGCTAGCGCCCTCCTTGTACATGATTTTTCTGTTAATTCACTTTCACCTGAACCATCTTCATTATTACAAGAGTTTAATGGTTTCCTATGTGAAAATTCTTTTAAAAGGGAATCTGAAAAAAAAAATACAAAAGTTAAGAATTATATATCATATAAAAATCTAAATATTTATTTAGTATTTAACCTTACGATGATAAAAATACAAAACCAAGTGTGGAGATGACTGTTAGAGGCTTTTGTTTGGGATGACCCGCACAGATCAAAAAGGTATTCAGTGCTCTCATGTAATGGGTATGTGTATTATCTCAGGATTATAAAGACTTTAGAGACTATCACTGCATGCCAATGAAAAATACACATACAATTTTTTCTTAAAAAAATTTTGGTTTATATGTATACATAGACCTTTCCAGCTTCCCATGCTCTTTTCAGGTTCAATAGTTACAGTCTCAAATTCATTTTGAAATTCTCCTGAAAGGCAATAAAAAACTGTATCAAAATCCCCATAAAAATCAGTATTTGACTTCTCAAATGGCAATTAGAAGTTTGAATCTGAATTACTTCATATGCAAATAAGGTGCTTTTTATATGGCATGGTAGCTTGTAATTGACAAGGGCATATTTAATGAACTGTTTTAAAGGATGTGGTTTTCTATTAAAAGAGGTCACTTACTACAAGGGGTTTGCAATTATAGTTTGGTGGTTGGATGCAGAACCTCCCACCAACTAATTCTTACAGATTCCACTTCCTAGTCCTCCGGGTAGTCACCAACCTGACCAGCCTGCACATGCCACAAGTAGCTAACCTAGAAATACTGTCAAGACGTCATCACAGAAATAGGACAGGACCGCGAGAGAAGGGAGGCTCTTCTCCCTCGCCCCTTCCACTCCGCTTTCTTCCACTCCCCTGGAGGCAGCCTTCTAAACTGGATTGTGGCAAGCCTCCAATACAGTCCAGTTGCTGGCCAACATTTGCTGCTGCAAAGCTGTTCTCCATCTCCTTCGGTGAAAAGCAGAGCAGATGGAAATTTCCTGTAGGCTGGTCTTGGCCCACAGACCACTGTTTGGACCATACTCCTCTACGAATAAGAGCAATCTATTCATTGCATCAAACTGACTGGCCCTACTGTCCTCTTTTACAACACAACCCCATCCAATCCCTTAACTCAGTGATAAAACACAGTGCAATGTGAGCACATTTCATCGCCTGTGCTTGGGCTAGGAACTAAGCCACGAAGGAAAATACGGCCATGTCACGCTAAGCAAAGAAACACATGAGTAACTCTGGCAAGCACCTAAGATAAGGCTCTTCTGAAAGACTGAAGGTAATGTTATATTGATGTTATAATAAATTATTACTTACACACAGAGACACAGAGTAAGCAAAAGCAACACAGAGTAAGCAGCAGCAGCTGTGCAACCATCCCCTTCAGAATGGCAGCTGTATGTTCTCTTAAAACACTGGAAGGCACAAATAGGAAGGAATCCTTTACAGAATTAAAAATGTTATAAACCTTGCCATGTCCTGAAAGCCTTCCATATTTCATTTAGAATGGAAGGAACACCTCAATATACCTAGCAACCTTGACTTTTCACAGGATGCAAACAGGACTTCTCACCTTCATTGGTCTTCCCTTCTCTCCTCTGATAAATTACAGCTAAAAACACTAGGGAGCTGGAAGCAGAACTCTGTCCTGGTTTCTGTTCCCTTCACAATCACTGTCGGATGTACCTTAGTTTTTACACAGAGGCTCTTAAGACTGCTTTTGCTTTTAAAACTCCATTAAGAAAGATGAGTCAAGGTTCTGGTCATTGACATAACTTTTCTGGTTGTTCCAGTGACAACAAAATGGGTTATCCAGCTTTTCCTGAAGAAGGGAAAAAACCTTGAGTAGCACAGGATGAAACAGTCCTTTTAAGGACTATTAACTTTCTTGCATAAAGTCAAAAGATGGTCACTATGAGTGTATGACATTTCATAAGGTCTTGAATAACTATTCTCCACTATTTATCTGATCGTTGAAGAGGAAAGCTAGGAAGGGGAAGGGAACTGTCTCATACTGTGTTTACGACACAGTGATGTTTGTTGAGCTCTGCCCAAAGGTTTCTCACAGGGCTTTGCAAAATGCAGTGCCTACCTCTCACATGAAGAAAAGCCTCTCTCCAAGAATCCGTCACAAGAAGAAAAGGTCTACTGTCAATTACAGTATGCAGCAAGTGCTGCAGCTTCAGTAACTGAGCAGACCTTCCCTGGAGACACTCTCCTGGGAGAACTCCCTTTCCCTGGAAAGCCTCCTTACAGCTCTTCCCAAACAAGCAGAGTAGAGCAGATATTTACTGCTTAAGTGCCTGATATCAGCAGAGACAGAGAAGTGATGACAGACCTTGTCTGGATGAAAAGTTTGGGCTCTCCTCAAAGGCCCCAAGCAGCCTAAAATACGTTTGCACCAACCCAAGAGTGTACATGTGCGGAAGAGGAACTCTTCTTTATCCTTGTGTACTCATGGGTTTCTGCCATCCTAAGTGCACAAGCATGGTCAGAGGCAGGAGGGGTGAATTAACTCAGAAAAAAAGCTGTCCAAAAAAGCTGAGCAATCAGTCCTCAAAAAATTAATGATAAAAGACTTCGAATAAAGCCAATTTGTAATGGAATGTAAGAAAGGAAGTCCCTAAAGAGAAAAACTGTCTACCAGCTCTGCAGCAGGTTTTGCTGCCCCATGCAGTTTACCATGGCAAGAAGCCAACTTGGCAAGGATCGCTCTTCTCCAAGGAGCCTGGCACCATGCCAGCCACACTCACAGGTCTCATTTCTGCTGCCAAGCTCGAGGGGCAATCGAAGATACTGTTTTGTGAATCTGCAGATCTGGTTATGACCAAGAAAATTTGTGTTTTAAAATGTTCTTAAGCAAGTGAAGTTCCCTCTGTTTATACAGTGACTGAACAGGCGAAACAGAATACTTAACCCAGCTAGAGAAAACGAGCCACAGATTGTTAATTATATGGCTATTTGCACTTTGACTGGAAGAGGAAGTAAGCTGGTTATAACTACTTTGGGCTTTACCCCTGCAACTGCATTGAAACCACATTTATGACAGCTGAAACTATGCAATTTTATATAAATGTGGGCACTTCCTGTTTTTGAAACAAGTCCTCAGCTGCTCGCCCTTACCTCACGGTAACATTGCTGGAACCAGAACGCGTCACGTGCTCAGTTTTGAAGATTAGTCTTAAGTTCTTATTTTACCAACTATTTTTGAATGTGTAGATAAAATGCATGTATTGGGCTACTGCTGCCAAGCATCTCTATTTCTAGGACCTAACCTTAGGTGTTAGGAAACACATATGTTTTCCATGTGTGAGACTGAAACGCCCAGCTGTCACCCGAGGCGTGCTCAGTCCCTGCTGACGTGGTCACGGTCACTCTCGGACAGGGAGGCAGGCGCATCGCATTCCCCCAAGCAGGCAGGCTGCGCTCTGAATCACACACGCCGGCAGATCTGCCTTTTTCCATTCAATATGCAGTATTTCAAGTAATTTGTAATAGCAGCTTTGTTATTTTGCACAGTATGGTATTAATTCTTCATTGCGGCAAATACATGTTCAGTTTTATAGACACTGAGTATGGGGAGTAACACAGCCCTCCTGGCATAAATCGAAGAAAATCTTTACTTGACTAGAAGATAATTTTGAAAATACCATTTAACAAACCTAATAAGCAGCAGTACGTTTCCTGCACCTTTTCTCTTACTTTGCTTATTTATGTTAATTGGATCGCACAAACCAAACTTCTGCAATGAGCACAGTTACATAAATCAGCACTCTGCTTTTCTGTTGACAGTCATTCTCCTAAGAAATTACCGCAGGAAGACTGATCATATTGTTCAACTGAAAAGCAAATGCCTATCCAGTAATCCCCGATAATAGAATGTGATAATTCTTACTTACAAAAAACCCCCACCCACATTTAATTTACGATGTATTCCTCCAGATCCAGCTCGTGACACGATGCCCGAGAGTCATGTATGCCCTATAAATGCGAGGTACTTACAGTCAAGATCACCAAAATCCTTAACACAGAAGAAGTGTCAGCATTTCTGCCTTTGTTTTGCTCCCCAAGACCACAACCTCTTACTTCTGACAATTAGATCCCACCCTTTCACCATGAGAATGTGCCAGCTTTGCAGTGCTAACAGAGAGTGAACAATTAGAGACCTCTTAGTCTCAAACTGGAAGAAGATTAAATACAGATTCTGTTTAAAAGCCCTTATACAAAAACCTCCAACCGAAAGAAACACTAAAGCTAAAATTTCAAATTCAATTACACCTGATCTATTGATTTCCCTTCACGTAACTCTCAAAGTAAGCACGGTATATGGTCCAACATGCAGTTCCTAAGAACACTTCCCTCGGCTGCCACCTTCTCGCCTCAAGTCAAGGCACAACTTCGAAGTGGCAGAGCAGAGGCTGGTCCTGCCATCCCTCCTCCACATCATCTTCAGCACAGACATTTGTCCAGTGCTGCAGTTTGCAAGTTCAAAGAGTTAAAGAGCCAGCCAAGTAACCCAACCAAAAATGTGGTTAGATGACCACTGGTTTGGCTCCCTCGACCAACCCACCCCAGCGTTGCAGCGGCAGCAGCGCTGGCACCGAGGGATACTGGGTAATGTCTCAGCAGGGAGGGTGCGAGCCACGCTTCTGGAACCCGTTGGACCAAGGTTACGGGCAACGATGCTGCATTTGTCACCTCTCCACAGAAACTGGCCCCATGTTCAGCTCCTACCCTCCAAACAAGGCAGGACACAGAAAAATCCAGTTCATGGGGTGCAGTCTGAAGCTGCCCAATTACCTTCAGAGCTTCACTGAATTACAGGCTCAAAGTCTCAACTCCTCTTATGACTTCTTTTTTTTTTTTAACTGAAGCTTAATGCTTCTACATAGAAGCACTCAAGTCCAGATCTTTGCAGACTTACTCCGAAAAGTAACATGAGCGTTTCTAATAAAGAAAAGAAAGAAAGACTTAATGAAGGCAACCCGGATTAGCTAAACGATACATCATAGTGGAACAATTCTGCTGTTAAAGATCATGCAGATGTTACGGTGGAGGCAAAGAAAGCCTTTCTTTAGCTACAGCACAGCTGCTGCATATGACTTCAAAAAGACTTGGCACAGGACTTCAGCCACAAAGCTTCCCCCTCACTTCATTTCATGCACGTCATCTGAAACTTCAGCGAGCTGCACCAAGGACAAAACTGACACAGGGGAGTTTGCAACATCTTAGCAGCAGCAGGGCAGCCCCTTGGGCTGCCAATACTCACATGCACCTTCACAAAACGCAGCTGCACGTCTCCATTCCTCCTCAGCCCAGCAAACCCTCAAAAGCAATGATATCCTCACACTGCCGTCCTTCTTATTTATACTTGCATTATCTTCTACTTTAAAGAAGACAACTTTTATGAATTATCACATAAGTAATACATATTACAGCTTCAAAATTAGCCATAATAAAAAGTAAAGGAAATTATCTGTTAAAGTAACATTAGAAAGTATTGTCAATGCTCGTTCACATCCTTCATACACGGAGCTACTCTGAACAGACACTGACCACAAAGCTGAAAATGCCATAGCTTACAATCACATTGAATGTACATGCTTAATGCCAGTCTTGTATTTTCCACATAATATATGCACTACAAAGAAAATACATATATTCACTGTCTCAATTCAAAGTTCAGTTTTTCTCTTTAAATGTGTCAAAGTATTACAACTACTTACATGTAGTACAAAAGAACAACCTGGATTGATTTTATCTATTTAACAGAAAGCACGCAGAACTTAATTTGATCTGCATACTAACATTACACTTACTTGTGATTTAGTTTCAGTGATGATATTGATAGATGTATGTACCTGAGAAAGCTAAACTGCTTTAAGTATAAGATTAAATTAGAGCATTCCTGATGCATGAGAACAGAATCTCAGAATGTTTTAATTTCTCCCTTTAACTGTCTTCTTTTATTAATTCATATGGCATCAGCTTATTGACTCTTATGAAATTCTTAGCTTTGACCATGTGAAGACACAAACCGATTTGTCACCTACAATATTCTTCCCACAACTGTGAAGCTACAGACAAAGAATTAGTCCAAATAAGAAAATAGCAGTAGGAGCAAATAAAATTCTGTCAATGTTCAAACTTCGTAAGTAAAACTGAGTAGAAAAGAACTGCAGATACAAGGAAATATAAGCAGAAATACACCAAAAAAGGCTTTTTTTAAAAAATTACTCAATTACTTCATTACTAAGAACTTGATAAAAAGCTGGAAGCCCATGATTTTAAAGTATATTAATAATGCTGATTAAAACCAGTGAGGAACACTCATCAAAGCAAAGGTAAAGCTTGAAATACTAGAAATATTAACCACATTATTACTGTATTCACTTCAAAATGACCTACTTTTATAACATTAAAAAAATTAAAGAATATGGGCACTAACCCCCCAACTCCGCTGGCTTTATAAAACACCATCTACTTTTCAGAATTAGTAACAGACTCATGAAACTGAACCAATTTGTTCAACAGATGTTTCTGTTAACCCAAAGGAATTTTACTTTTCTATTGTAGAAATAGAGCGCTCTGAATAAAATGCCACTATTATTAGCAGCTTTCAAACTATATTAGCTCAAAATTAGCTTCCATTTCCATTCTTTCTTTCTTTCACATAACAGAAAACATTTTCCGTACTGGATTAGATGTGCCACCAAAATAAAGTAGGCACATTGATAAAACAAGTCGCCCTCCTCCTCCCCTCCACCCCCTGTTTTATGGGATACGCAGGAACGGCAGAGTTTTTATTTTTCTTGGCGTTTCTCTCTCCACATTAGCCGATAATCTTCCCCGTGTAGCTCTGCCAGCATGCTGCCCCGCAGGCCCACAACACCCCTGCTGTTCCAGTCCCGTGCTTTTCTCCAGCGGGCTCTGCGAATTGTGCGATCCTTTCGTAATGTGTACTATTGCATCAGTCTAATTGCAACATAATTTTCAACGCTCTAGGTAAAGCAAATAATTTCATTTTTAACTTCTGCTCATAAAATACAGATTGTTTCCCTCAACACCCCCCCTCTCTTCTTTGTTTATGTTTAAAGATTTAAAGAATGATTTGCACTGCACAGCAGCAGTCAAACAAAAATACCTCAGGTTTTCTTAGAAAGCTGCACTTAAAAACATTGCTCGGCGCCTAAAGCATTACTGCAGCCTTTCACAGAGCCATATGTAGCAGATCCCCCATGAGCAGGCTGGAAGGGAAACATGCATTCTTACTCTGTGTATTTAATTTAATATTTAGCCATTATCAAAGCTTCACAGCTTTTACTGTCTCTCTCTCCTGCAATAGAGAGCAACAGCTTATCTGGCAAACACACTCACTATGTTTCTAGGCATCAAAGACACGCTCTTGGTTCAATTCATAAAATCTGATCCAAAGTTAGATATTTTGCATTCGGGTTAGCTAAGTTAAAACAATATTTAGCTTAACCATGCCTTGGCCAAAAAAATCTCTGTTATCTACTGATCACAACAGCATTGTAGCTAGCTATGGACATCCCACTGAGAAAATACAATCCTGAGCCTGAAGAAAGGCAGATGAAATTCTGACCTTGAGCCATTCTGATAGTGGGCATTACAAACACTGTCTACTTTGTATTTGACACAATAACCAGGCACAAGAGGCATATGCCTGCAACGAGTGATGAATTTACGCATCATTTTTGTTTTAAGCACATATATTATCTGAGTTGACACATCAAAAAATGCTGTGCTTCTTGCACCTGAAATCTTATTACGTGATACACTAAAACCAATCTCCAGAGGCAAGCACTCACAGGAAGAAATGTCAGAAGTAAGTTTCAGTGAAACCTAAACTTTGCTTTTGTTTGCTTCTGTGGCATAGTATACACCGCAGTTATGTCACACCATTTCCACAGCACCTCTGCTTCATGCAGCGTACAGAAATGCCACTAATCAAAACAGCAATCTGCTTTACTCTTGGCATATGGTCTGATACCTTATTTACTGCATGCTACTCAAATCTTTTTTGGTAGATGGAACAAGTAATTTCTTTGTGAATTCAATGGTGCAGCTGAGTGCTTCAACATAATGGTTAGCCCTACTGGTACTCCGTTGCTCCCAACTTAGAATAACTGTGTTATTTCTAACTTCTTAACTAAAGCAGTGACAGCTTTAAGGTCAAAATTATTTTCCAATTCTGAAGACACCTTTGTCTCCAGTTTGGCATAACTCAGACCTAATTTCTTCACAGCACTTAGCATTACATTGTGCTTTATATAGCACTTTCAAACCTCAACCCCCACTGCCTCACTGCGGTTATCAGTACTCAGCACTTTTCCAAATCAGATCCAAAGGTATCAAGTCACCCGCAAGAAAGTAAGACGCATACAGTTAGCAAAGACTTGAGAAAAGCCAGGACTGAGCAACTTACCTAGCATCACCTAGGAAGTCTGCAGCACAGCCAGGAAGAGAGTCCCGTTCGCTGGGGCAGCATGCAGCTGCGCAGAGCACCAGAACGGCTTCTGCCTCCGGCGATCCCCTGCCTCGCCCACCACACACGTCCCGACTTCAGCTGAAAGTGAGGCAGGGGCACTACAGAGAACAGCCTTCTCCACTGCATCAACCAGATTCATTCCCGGGGCAAGTCCATCCTGTGCACAGAACGAAGCAGGGGTCCTGTGGAAAAAAACAGCACGTCAGCACATGGTTTAATTGTAAGGCTTCCTCATGAGGAGCCAAACAAAAAAGCTTTGCAAAAACAAGCTCAGTTTTGACATTCCTTGACACGGACACTGCCACACTGCAAAAAAGTTTGCACTTGCTGCTTCTAGAAAAAAGAAATTGAGACATTAGATCTTGTACAGTAACCCCAACAAAAAACAGCAGTAGGGTTGAAATCTTTAGATATACTACTGCACAGCTCCAGCGGCAAAGGATTAAATTGGTTGCAAGCACAAAACAATTCTCTGCATGGGGACTAGCCATAGGTGATGGTTAAAACCATATTCTCAAGGAGCTTCTTAGTGAAATCAGGCAGTGTTTATTTACATTTAAAGATCACTAGAGAAAAGGATCTTCCAGAACAAACTCCTCTGCCTGTTTTCCTCAAGCCATGTCCTCTGTCCCCTGTTGATTCAAGCCATGGTCCTTCGTTCTTACCTTCAGCGCCCTTGCCAAGTCTCTCCTCACCCACACTCCCCAGGGCTTTTCATCTCTCCTGGCTCACTCACTTCCAGGCTTGGCTGGCAGTGCCACACTCTCCCCCCGACTCCCCCTCCTTCCTCCCCCAATGACCCTCACATTAACTCTCACTGCCGCCCCAGGTCTGCCTCCCCTGCCCAGAGCCTATGGTATCGTGGGGCCAGGACAAGGTCCCACAGCTCTGCTGCTGACTCTCAGGTGCTGGGGCACAGGGCATCGGTTTTATCCTCCAGCTCAGACTCCCCCTCCCCTTTCAGGCCATACAGCTCTTACATGCTCAAGATGGCAAGCAAGAACTGCGATTCCTTTAGAAGTTTTGCTAAAACAGAGATTGGCGCAGTGCAGACAAAGGCAAAGCCATGACTCAGAAGCTGCTCTTCTTCCCCAGTGCCTATCACCAGTGCTTCCCACACTGCCACCTAACTCCTTGTCTCTGCTTCAAAGGGAGGGACATGGAACATTTCCAAAAAAAAGGTGGTTTTGTGGTGTTTTGGGTTTTTTTAATCTACAATGAGAAATAACTTTTTCCACACATTCTTACAGATAGCTGAATAATTTTGGCAGCAAAAAAAAAACAAGCTAGAGGCAACTGCCCAGCCCCAAAAGCTAATGTTTTGCAAAGCTATAAAAAACTCCAGCCAGCATCCCACACTGCGAAGCATCAGGCAAAGCCTTCCTTACTGCAATCCCTGGCACTTCCCTTGCAGCCCTTAATAGCCTTAGTCATCCAGCTCACTGAAACGAGAACTGTGCAAGTATGAACACCTGAGACCAGTGGTCAAACCGAGGAGTAGTGGCTGTGGGTGGACAGTGCTGGAGTGCGCACCGTGCAAACCGCCTTTGTCTCCACCACCATTTCTGTTGTATGCCTACAAGCAATGTTCAAACAGCATCATCAGATGACAGCACACGGTCCAGCTAGCATTTCTTCGAATGCCACCCTTTTCATCCTAGAGGTACCAGCGCTTGCCTGAAAAGCTACAGCTGCTCACGAAATATTTCTAGGCCACAAAAACCTTAAGTAAAATGGGTTAGCTTCATTCCTAGTGAAGGTCATGCACAGCTAACAGAGATAATTTAAGCAAATCCATTTTACTTCACATTTGTACAAAATTAGGAGCAGTTGTGCATCAGTTTCAAAATAGGAAGGGTAACTTCGTACAATACTATTGCTTGTGATCATCTGCCCCTGCCTGGAGGGGAAACAACCTTCTTGTATGAAACTCTGGGAAACTCTTTCTTTGCTTTTCTCAGCTTAGCAGTTATTTTATCTCAGCATAAGAAACAAATGCAGCACACTGTCAGGTAATATATAGAAAGAGGAAAACATCTCAAAACAGACTACACGTTTTTTTATAGCAAAATCCAATTTACAAATTTTTTTACTGAGCTCGTAATAGCAAACAAGACAATGATTTCTCAATGGCTTTTGTAAATACTTCTGTACAAACATGGTCCAGAAGGGCAGACTGAGAAAGAAGGAAAAAAAGCATCACATGCTCACAGATGCATGCAAATTATGGTATGGATTAAATACACTATGACATTTATTTTTCAATACAAAATAATTGAATTGTAAGGAATAGCTAACTATTCCTGTGAGATCGCATTTAGTCTAGAGACATCTGATGTGCCTAATTTTCAAAAAGTGCTGATTAGCTATGGTAAAAAAAGTACTTGACCCACACGCACACTCCTAGAACCTCTACGTTTATTGTTATGAAAATGAGAAGCTTTAACATCAGTGTGTAAAACATAATGAAGCATTAAAAGCACATTTCCATTTTCAAAAATCACTAATAAATTATTTTATTGTATCTTGAATTCAATTTAAGTAATGAAACTAGCTGTCATGCATCTGTAAGAGGTAGCTTATTTATTTTTTTTAAGGCCAGAATAATTATCTGATCACTAGTTACAGTTAAAAATGTAATTAGGTTGAATGAAGTACTGAAGTTTCAACGTGCAATCATGGAAACTACATGAAACTTCTTCCTTAAAAAAGAGAGCAGAATTTCATGCACTGTTTCATTTGGCAGAGTATAACATACTTGCTGTCAGCAAAGGACTTTTTTCAATGAAGAAAAGGAAAAGAAAGTATTTCCATTCATACAGCACTGCCCAACTGATTAGAAGTATCAGGCACTAGGTAGCTGTCTCTCAACTGTAAGCAACTGTAGTAGATTTAGTTCCTACAGACCATTATATAGCATTCCTAAAAACTCATCTGATTTCCAGAAGACCTCCAAAAATGCTCGCTGTTTAACAAACTAATTATTTTGTCATCAAAATCAGTATTTATGGGCTAAAACGCTACACCGTCAAGTAGGAAAGCTTTCATGTAAAACAAATCATAAAACACTGATAATATAAATGCTTGAAAAGGCTCTAGGACTGCATGTATTTATGTAAGATCTGTGAATATATAAACACTTAGTGATACACTTCAAGAAAAAGGTGAGGCTCAGTGCAGTGAACTAATCATAAAAAGACTAACCTTCCTTAGGACAAGTGTATTCTTACAGACTTAAGCCAGCTGGCTGAAGTGTATCAAACATCTTACCCAACAGCAAAGATTGCTCCAAGACCATTAATTCATTTTAAGATTGCCTTTTTCTTTTTTTTTTCTTTCTTTTTTTTTTTTTTAAGTATTTTCAAGCATTTTTTAAGTACAAGCTATTCCTTGAAAACCTTCAGCAGCTTGCTGTTACTAATACAACTATCACAAAAGCCAAACTACCAGGCAAATAACATATTTGCTATGATTTACTTCCTGGCACCATTTGACAAAGGATTCTTTCTCTACATGATAAAATTAATTCTATTACTAAATTTGTTTAGGGAAGCCGTTCTTTACATCATCATAAGGAACATAATTTCCTACAATACTAGAACTTTCAAAAATTCCCAAATCATGCTTCCCTTTCTAATTTCAAGAAATATCTCAAAGAATTGTAATATCCTATTTAACTAATGCTACAATAGCATCAACACAATAACCACTTCATGCATTGATCAACATGTATAGTGTTGTCTACTCTTTTATTTCAATCTGTTCAAATGACATGACACAATGAGTTCAGTATAAAACATTATGGTTCTTATGCAAATAAACAGACTCCCACATTAAGGTTACTGCTCCACAATACATTGCACACAGCTGCTCACAGCTTGTCCTCACACTGAAAAGTAGAATAAAATGGAATAGCAACCTTATAAGTTGCTATTGTAAGCATTCCATTGATTTTACTGACTTAGGACATATTATTAAGAAAAAAATAAAATAAAATAAATCTGTGTTACGAATACTGGTAACAGCATCTACAACTTCCAACTACTGTAGCACAGCATCCTTAATTTTGTGGCTTATTATCATATGAAAAGAAGTCTGTGTCCTGGAAGCCAAGTCTGACACAAGAAGCACCCACAACACCAACCCTCTACTGCTAACCCCATCCCCACCACAAGTTCTGGGGAATTTAGCTTCAGTTCCGTATTTTTAAGGTCAAATGCCTCTCCCATGCTTTATCAAGCACCTGGAGAAACACCAGATGCAAAGTGAGTCAAAGTATCACACCTTTATGGACATCAGCCCATGACCCCCATGGGCTTTCTTAGGATCCAGAGCAATTTCCAGCACCACAAGTACCGTTCTGGCTGACTGAAGGTTTTAGTTGGTCATTTCATAAATGCTTATTTTAGACCAGTATTTAATCTCACCTCACTTCATGTACTCTTCAAGAGAACTTGTTTTTCTTAAGTCTATGAATGACAGTGCCAAAAATAGCTACACAGCAAATAGTAAAGGGTATATAGTAGTATGTTATCCATATGGTATCAACTAATATAAATCTATGTATAGTCTGTTACATTTTCAAACTAATGTCTCAGGTGTATGAAAATTGGAAGTTACATACTTATGTGTGATTTCACTTTTTTCTGTTTATTAAATCAGAGAGTTACAAAACCAAACCTGAGTAATTAAGGACATCTTGCATAGAAAGCTAAGAGAAAGTCCTCAGAGTAACTGCAAATACACCTGTACTGCATTTGACTCTGGCCACTGAACTGGCTCTTAGGACAGACATATCTCAGAGTGAAGATGACTCCTGGCACACATTTGGGAGCACCGTACCAAAGCCAATCTTTTAAATTTGTTCCCCTTATCACGGCTTAGAACAGGAATATATTGTGACCATTTATTTTTGTGAGCAAAACCACCTTTTTGCTACAGGGTTTTATGACTATTTTTAAACTGTGCTTTAGTTTTCAACCCAGGTAACTTCCAGAAATTCAAAAATACATTATAAAAATCATACATTTGCCAAAGGCACAAGAAAGTTTTCCACAGAGCAGAGAATAAAAAACAGGAGAACTGAGAAATTTCATTTCTCCTAAACATACAAAAATGCATGTCATGCCCTGTTTTCTTCATAAACCAATGGTCATTAGAGTCTATTACGCTGTTTGTGCCTAATTTGTGAGATTCTTTGAATAAAATGTCCTTTTTAGCACCACTTTGCCATTCTAGTAGTGTACTTGGCTCTAGAAATTGTAGGTTGTGAGCCTGAAACCCATGATGAGAAGGAGCAGAGAATATTTTCCAACCAATACTCTGTAAGCAAATGTGGTTTTGATGCCTCAAAGCTTGACAGCTCTGATCTAATATGCTGATTTCTCCTCTAGCCCCTGGGCTACATTCGTAGAACTCAATAATCTCCTTTTTGAGATCTCTTACTTGAACTCACAAATCCTTCCTCTCATGGAAATACCCCAAACATCGTCACTTTATTCTGGCCAGAAATGTTCAAAGTGGGTTGCTACACCAGGGTGCTGAGCCAACCTAACAGCTAAGAACCTAACAGTTCTGTTAAGAACTTCTTGTGCTCCTGTCCCTTTCCTTGTATTCATGCTATCCTTTAGTAAACCTGTTCAACTCACTAATTTAGCATAAAACTATTCAATTTTTTGTTGTTGTTGTTTGGTAGATTAGCAAACTGAATCAGTTCATCAAGGGCTGAGAAAACTTTTACAGCCAGCCAGACAGTAGGGGACAACATGGCAACCTGGCCAAGACGGGGGAGAAGTCAGAAGACAGGGAAAAGAAAAAGGACTTTCATTTCCAAAAGTGACCATTTTTTCCCCCCTACCAGATTAGCTTGATTTATCCCGCCACATCAAACCTTCTCACTCACCTGTTGATGCTTCTCCACTTGGCACAGATAGATTAACACTTGCTAGCCCAAAGACTAGCCATTAGGCACATCTGCCGTCAGGTGAATACATTTGCCTGAGCCAGACAACCCCTGTGAGGCACGTACCTCTACCGCCCAACAACCATCGCCATCTCCTGTCTCTCTCCTACAGAGGGTGAAGAATCTCCGAATACCCCAAACAGCAGTTTCCAAACTGGTCAACAGCCATAGCACTGGTCTATAGCTAGTCTGACAGAACTGTGCTGTTGCCTAATTTTCACAGGTTTATAGCAGTAGCCAATGGGAAAATTTAGTAACAGGGGGGAACACCCTCAAAAACTTAGGGAAGCACCTAGTGCTAAAGCTTGCCAGCCTGAGTCCTTGCGGAAGAACTGATGAAAACCCCCGGTACAGTCGATGGACAGAGCAAGCCCCATTCTTAATCTATGGTCTCAGTGGTACCTCTTTCATCTTCAGCCAGTGCAGCCGGACACCATGAACACCGCACAGTTAATATACTCCAAACTGGACAGTGCAGCAGTTATGGAAGTTTTTGTAAGTCTTTCAGCAAAGAGGAAAAACACAACAACAGTAACTTCAGTATTTTGGTTTAAATTGAGCTGCCTGGTTTCTGTTATTTCTGAATTTCTTGCCAAGCATCCCTTTTTTTTGTTTTTCCTTTAAACCAATTCACCAGCAACTCACTATGGAACCCGGATGAAGAAACAGCTTCTTTATCACATAATCTCCCCAAATGTGAAATGGTTTTAATACTTACCTCCAGTGGCGGTTACAACACAGAAACAAAGAATTATTATACATATATCCCATGAATTTCTGAGCAAAAAAGAATGGACAGCATTGAAATACATGTTTAAAATGAGATAACTCAATTTACTACAAAATCAGATAGTACATACTACACATATATATACACATACACACATGTATATACAAAACATACATAATTTGTATGATTTCTAACACTGAGTAAAATAAACTGCTCCAAGAATGCTACTCAGTTCTTCTAAAACTCAAAACAGCTCCAATTTTATGACTAAATGTGATGACTCATTTTCTTCTTTGGCTCCAGGATATTTCTGAAGACACCCCCAAAAATTAGGAAACTGCTTTTGGTCCTGCTGAATACAAATGGAGTAAGCTGCATCTCTCACAAGAGAGAAAATATTTTCATTGTTTCAAGTGTTCCTGTAGCGCAAGTGGAAGCAAATGGAAAAGCTGTCGTATCTACAGTTCAGAGCAACTGCAGTCCACAGCTTTCACAGAAAGTAATGCTCTCATGCAAGGTAGTCGCAAAGAAATTCTGACTATAAATAAAAGAGGTAAAGAGCTTCACACTTTGCTACAGCTATCAGTCATGCTCATTGCACCTCTCTGGAGTGCCCTGAACACCCCCATGTCACATTTCCATCCTGCTGCATTTCAGAGACTATTGACCCACCTCATCCGCTCCCTGAGTCATATGAGCACTACTCCTCCCTTCAGCAACTCTTTGGGAAGCTAAGGGCCTTTCATGTGATTGCTACCTGACTGGTTTCTGACCAGGCAGGCCAGTTTTACTGCTGTCTTAATGACTGCAAATGAGAGGACTGCATTTTCCAGTTTTCTCAGTAACCAATCCACTAGGGGATATATGGAAATGCCAGTGCACATGCCTGGCCATGGCCCTGCAGCTCCCAGCTCTTGCACTGCATCTGCTCTGCACCCTTGGCGTGGCTGGTACCACTGCACACGTGCAGGGCATCTGAGCATGTAAACCAATCTTCTTTAGTTGCCTTTTGGTTTTCTTTAATAACTGGCCAGCTGGCATGCCTAACTCTGTTTTTCTCCTCTCACATGTCAGCAGGATGGTCAGCCTCCCATTCCTATCAATAGCCCGCAAAAGGTTTCGTAAGTCATCTTTTGGTAACACCAGGGCTTCCCACCTCACAGTTCTTCTACCTCCTCTTCTACCCTACTTCCCATACACCCCGAATTCTCATTCCCATTTATCTTCCTTTGGTTCAGGAGGTAGGTCTTTCAGAGTGCCAACTTTTTGAGCTGCGCTAGGAGGATGGGCAGAGAGGGCGCTGGGGATATTATGCTGGAAGGTGTTAACAGCCACCATCAAATGGTTCTTTGATCTCCACACAATTACAGAGCTGGGCCTGCTAACCAGATGCAAGGGGCTCCCTCTTTCCCCGGTTTCTTCCTTCTGCATCCCAGACGGACAGAAATGTCATCAACTTGAGTGCAAGGCCCTATAAACCAATTACAGGTTTATTTTGAGTTAAAAAGAAGAAAAGGACTGTTTTGCTTTCATAGGAGATGTCAGAAGGAGTTTGCAAACCAACAGTTTAACACTGAAAGAGGCTCTTGTAACAACTCCTGTCTGCTTAAGAGCTGTCTGAAAACATGCAATTTGATTGCTGAAGTTTGACAACACTTAAAATTCTAAAAAGTTCTTACGACAATCATATATAAAAAGGGAAATTTTTTTAAGCTTCAAATACCAGACAAAAAGCATATGAGATTGTTTTAGTGCTTTCTACTAATTAATGCTGCTTCTATTATACAGGGCAAGAAAATGACAATTTTTTTTCCTAAACTGGCAGTGAACAGCCAATTCAGTAAGCTGCGTTTTTGTTTTCTGTGACAGAGCAGTGGAAAAATCTCTTTCATTTATTAGGTCTACAGAGACCAAAACTGGCTGGGTGTCAAACCTGCTTTGTAAAAGCCCAGATCCACTCAGCCATGTGTAGATTCCATAATTCTTTACAACCTGTTATCAGTATCAACTTCACAAAAGATGAAACTTCAGTGTCTCCCAATGAGTGCTACTGCAACCCTTTATCAAAGGCAGCAAAAACCTGAACTGACAGTTCAACACAGAAAGAAAAAAGCCCCACCAACTAATGGCAATGCCAAATTAAATACTTATTAAAATCTAAGATCTCATTTATTACTTTTTTTTCCCTAGATGAGCTTTGCATAAAGATATAAAACGAGATCTTCTACAATGGTGGAGAAGCAAGCTGGATAACTATTTAAATTTTAATAACTCTGCTCCAGGCCCGGCTGTGTGCACCTATTCTGCTTAAAATGCCCGTTTTCATCACCTCACTTGTGACTGCAAGGTAGCTAAAACTTGTCATGGGGGCAGACAGGGAAAGACCTTACACTGAAAGGGTGCTAATAGCAACCTGAGATAGAAAAATGAATGTTTCAGAAGGATGGGGCTTTCAGGAAGGAAGAAAACTACCAGGGTGGAGTGACTGACTTGCTTTTAACTACAATAAGGATAGGTTTCTAGATGGCTTTGATGAACTGATTAAAAAGTGCTGCCTTGTTAAAAAGGTGCTTCTCACATCGAATCAAGTGCACGCTGTGTTATATCCAGGGAAAAATACTAAAATTCAGTTTTTAGTAAACACATCCAACATCACATTCTTACATTTTCTATAGGAAATATGAGTTTCTGCTATAGCCTAAGTTTATGAATAACAGCACTCACAACACTTTTTAATCTCAGGCTTTAAAACTGAAAGAACTAATCAGTCATTTTATTCAACTGAATTATTCTTGCTATGCTGACTGCTCTGTATCTGTCTATACTAACAGCATTTGCTTGAATTGTCCCTTTTTTTAGCAATGGATTCTATTGCATTCTTTAAAATAAACCTGCAAACTCACAAACATTTCCTATTTTACTATTTCCTAATTTTACTATTAAAACAAGTAAATCCTGTGAAACATTTGGTACACTTCACATAAGCTAAAAGTCTAGTGTCCACATTCAGTACTAAGTTTGCAATGCTGCAAACTTGCATCTGACGCAAACATGAATGTTAGCAGTCTTAACAACCCCCTTCTGTGCAGGTTACATATATTTATCAACACAGATAAACATGCATGTGATTTTCTTCAAAGTTCAATAAAATCTGCTGGGTCTTTAGGTCTCCTGGAAGTATGTGTGATTTTTATCGCCACCACATAAACGGTCCCCTTTAATACTCCTCCTCACTATGCAGTCTGCAGATTACAGGAGTGCAGAGGCTCTGAACACAGTTTTATTTGCACAAGCGTGTAGGGAACATTACACAGCACCATTTCTCATATGGAGAAGGCGTGAACCCATACTCTTCACATGCAGATTTGCCACAATTCAAACTTCAGCCATAACTCGCCCATAGCTTGAGGATAACAAGTAAAAGCTTTAGAAGTAAACAAGCCCAACATTCATGGATACGACATAGAAACAGTTTAGCACCGTTTTAGGAGTACAAGGTACAAACATGGCTCACCTACTTTATAGAAATCTGCTGCAAAACATTACAACTCTTGTAATCTTTTTGTCCCTCGCTTGAAGCAAAACAGCTTTGTGTTGCCTCTAAAAACAGGGAGGGAGCAGTGGGGGATGGGAAGAGGAGAGAATAAGAGGGTTAAGTGGGAGTAAGAACTGATAGACCATACTGGCATTAATTTATAAAAAGACCAGTGAATCGTACTCTTAGTCTATGGCTTTCCTAACAAAGTCAGGCACATTCTCAATTATCAAATGAAAAAGGTCATCCTGTACTTTTTATTTTGTACATGCACATGCAAAGGAAAAAAGGAAAAGTTTTGTTTCATCTGTTACCAAAACCATCATTCTGCAGTCAACACTTTTAATGAAATACAGGCCAAAGGATTAGTCAGAACAGATTCATGGAAAAACAAAGGAAATCTGTATGCAAATACAAGCCTACCACACAACTACACCCAAGAACAAATCCTGCTTGAGTACCTCTGAACACTGTCCTACATGGCTCCCTGCGACGGCTACCACTCACCCCAGCTCCACAGCAATTAGCAGCAACTTTAGCAGCCACTGCCCTGAAGAAAACAAACTATACTAGTATCATTAAAGCATTAACTTCAGCATTCTAAACACAAAATGTGTCAGAAATAGAGTCCATATGTGTTGAAACTCTTAAGAAGATTCTGTTCATTTTTTGGGGCAAGGAGCAGACAGGGACCTGGTGGAAGGCTACAGGAGAAGCTATAGGGAAGGCTGCTGCAGAGCTATTGCCCAGCTGGGAAAACAAGTTATTTGAAGGTTACGGTGTTACAAACAAGCAAAGGAAGTCAACTGATCATGCTTGTCACAGGAAAACTGCTGCGGCGATGAGCCAGAGGCTGGCTGATGGACAGGCACAACACTGGAGCACCACCAACGTGGCATAAGAGGGCTGGCCCTGGAGAGGTGGAAGCAGCAACACAACGCTTTCCATGCCTTAACGTTGGGCCAATCTCAGCTAGGGCTTTGCACAGGTAAATATGACTCTAAGAGTTTTTCTCAGAGGGTTATTTTTAAATACCTGACCATATGAGCTTCCCTGGAATAGGAAAAAAAGGGGAGGCAAAACTAAACAGTCATTACATATATGTTTAAATATAACGTTTAAAAAACCCACAAGATATTTAAACTGACCAGAAACGTTCACTTTCATTTTAATTTTAAAGTTGGCAATGGACTTGGACCAAAAAAAGGTTATATTCTGACTGAGATGCAGCAGCACGAAGTTTCTAAAACCATTCCTTCAAACAAGTGGGGGGGGGGGGGGGGGGCGGGAAGGGGGAAGGCAAATCTTGCTCAAAATCTCTCACTTACAGAAGTAGCAACTTGAGTTTCAGTCCTTATTCGGAGATGTGCTAAAGTCACTGGGAAAGCTCAAGTAGGGAAGGAAACAGTACTAAGTGTGCAACGGGAGTATGTGGCTGTACAGAGTTCAGTTAACAGCAGCAGTGTCAACAAGTAAGGTTAGGAGGTTTGACCCCGAGTTTTCTCAATACCACTTTCCATGCAAGAAGCATCTGCACCAATGCCAAAAAGGCACTTGTAAGTCTTTATCTACTTCTGCTTCAAAAAACAGACATAAACACATCTAGGTCTGTGTAAATCATCTCAAAAGATGCAGTCGGATGCTCAGAGAACATATGGTCACAAGCATCAAGCATTAACAAGAGAAAAGGCTGTGACCCAGAAAGAAAACATTTATATGTAATGGCACATTTTGGGAATACTGATACTGTTGGACTGCTGGGAATCTAACAACTGTATTTTTCCACCAGTACCTGTTAATATATTTAGAATCAAATTTCATAACACTACCTAAAATTACAAAGCAAACAACTGCTTGAAAACGTGCTTCCAGTATATAAGAACCATATTATTGTTTATACAGAAAATATATCTGTATATCAATCTCAAATCAACTGTCCCTTTCTGTTTACTTGGGATTTTTTTTGCTGTCACTATCAATAATGTATGCAAGAATTTGCATAGCTCTGCCATACTGCTGGTTAATTATCCATTTGCTGAAGTTCTAAGTAAAATTCTTTTGTGTTAAACAAAATTGTCTTTTTAATAGAGTGTTTTGACAATGGAACAGGAAAATTTGACAACAGAACAGCAAAATTTAAATATTAAAAGTATATTATAAGATCTCTCAGTATGTGACAGCATTAGCTATTGAAAGAACAGCACTTCTTCCAGTGTGCATACTACCTTTCATCGTTACTATAATTGCTTACTCCCTCATCTTCTCTTGGCTTTCTAACTTCGCACTTTCATATGATTAGAAGAAACTGATGCTCTGGTCTCAAGAGAAATACACTCACCCAGCATCTCAGCATGGGAAACATGGAGATAGTGTCTTCTTTCGAATGATAACGCCCCCAGAAATAAAAAAACCCAACAAAAAACCCAAAGAATAAACCAACTCCCCTTTCCCCTGAACCCACTAACAGAAGAAAAACACCAGAAAGACCCAACCTCAAGCAAAACTAGTTAATACTTACAGGTTTAGTAATTTTAATGTTTGGATCTTCAATACATTTTCATTTAGTACATTCACATCTGGATTTCTGCAACTGCAGAGCTTCCCTTCACATGGCAGAACACACCAAAAAACTGCACTATCTGTCCCAGACTAGTTTCCTTTCTACTACACACACCCCATGTATTTGAGATGATCTGATAACACACTTCTGGTTATGTACAAGTACTGCAGCTAATGAAGTTTTTGGTTGTTTATTAGAGAGGGAAGGAAGAGGTACGTTGACTTTTAAACAAACTCTGTGACACTGTACAAATCTTTACTATAGTGACCATTGATAAATGTTCATTTCAGTTCCAAAGCAGAAATTTTCTTTCCGAGTTTATAGGATTTCGCTCAAAGTACATGCCTTAAATATAATAATAATCAAAAATTAAAAAGAAAACCACCAAAAAACCCCACAAAAAAGAGCACAAGCATTTACACATGTACCACATGTGCACTAATCATTGACAGAGACAGAATAAACCCCTCTATTACATGTACTTTTGAGTAACAGCAAGTTCTGTACTTGTGTTTGCAATACCCCTATAGGTCCTTGGGCTTGTGAACCCTTAACCTCAGGCAATGGATTTTGGGTTTCCTCACCCCAAAGAGCTGACAAAAGGCTGAAGGCAACAAGCTGTGACTGACAGAGGAATGAAATGAAACGCTCAATATTTACAAGAGAAGATGTGCAGTTCCAACCCTGAATTAACTTTCTTCAGGGTTGTTTTATCCCTTAGTATTTATAACCAGTTACAAGATAATAGTTAATTTGGCGTGAGTGCGACTGAATATCTGCAGGAGACTAAAGCCATTAAAACCATCCCCAGACAGTGAGGGGAAGTAAGTGATCCTGGAGACACTTCTTTCTGCTATCACGTTTCTATCATGAAGAGGCACTGCTTCCTTTCCACCCCTATAAAACTTCTCAACATTCAAAAGAGTTTAAGTTATAAAAACATGACAGCAAAAAGCAGAAAAAAAAACACTTGGAAACCCCTTAACACAGTCAAAAACAGGTTAACATGACAATAAGGGTTATCATCTCATTTGCCCTGCTTCTATGTTAATACACCCCCAAAAAACTCCAAACAAATAGAGCACAGGAATAGAAAATCAAGCTCTTGAGTTAGGACCTGACAAATCAGTCTCCTCATGTGGATGAATTATAATGCATTTAACCATGCACGTGCCCTTTTCTAACTGTGCTGTCCACTGTACTTCACCACAGTATTCACCCTATTCAATGTTTTGTCTTAATTTCATTACCCATTTCATGACAGTATGCACCATTTCTTGCAGTATTCAGAAGTGTTCAGTGTCGAGTGTTACCCTTCATAAGAGAGCTTTCCAAGAAGTTCATCAGTAAGTTGACCTGCTTCACTTACAGCATCATCTGCATTTAGGATCAGCATTATGCCTGCTTCCAGCGTGAGCAACAGGCAATGTGTAAGTGGAGGTGGTTATGGAAACTTAGGCCCTTATTATATCTTAAAGCTTACACCCTGGCCATATTTGCTTGTTCTTTCATTGGGACAGAAAAAAAAAAGCATTACAAAATGGGTTTTTTTCCTAGAAAATGAAAAAAAAATAAATCTTCACTCCAAAGCATACAACCTATAAAATTGTTAAGAAAGAACACAATACAGTTTTAACCAGTCTCATGCACAAAAACAGCTAGAAATTTTCCACTGAAAAATACAGAACAAGTATTTATTAATTCAGCTTTTGGTAGGCGCCTACCACAAAAACTTGGTTAAGATGCAAGCAACTGAAAATCAGATTTCATATTCATATTGAGGTCTGTCAGCATAAATTATAGATATTATACTAACAGTGTGGCTTAAAATATTACCTTCCCCAACTGTTTTCCCCTTTTACGTGGGTTGTCAGCTTCACAAACTACAATTTTTAATGCATTGAGCTTTATTGTTTTATATATGTGTAAGTATATGTTTCAACATGTTTATATATCTTACATATAAATAGGCTTCTATGATTTAAATATATAAAAGACTAGAGCCAAGATTTTATTTAAATACTAAGAAATCAGACTTCGGGGGGGGGGGGGGGCGGGGAGAGGGAAGACAATGTTTTGTAATTTAAGTAAATGAACTGTTAAAGAATAAAACACACATGTTGTAAAATGAGAATTTGATGAAAAACTTCTCAACTATACATGAAATACATTAAAAATATGATGCCAAAGAACTAGAGTTGCCTTTGCAGTATATTTGCTGCTGAACTGTTCATTTATAGACTACTAGCACAAGTTTGAATACAAATGTAATGTGTAAATTACACAGCCCCGATTCAAGATGTCTGTGAACTAAAAATAATAAACTAATTCAAGTCTCATATGAAGAGCCAGATGTTTATCATGCTGGGGAACTGGGGATTTCATGTGATGATGTTTTCCACCTTCCCTTTTGGGGTCCTTTAGAAGGAGACTCACTATTAATGTGTGTAGTAAGAAAACACCTGATCACATTACAGAGCACAGACTAATAAAACCAGAAGATGTATTGTAATCCAACAATCTTACTATAGGCAATAAAACTAAATTAATTTTTTAATTTATCTTTGAAGTAGTGCTTTTCTTCATAGAAAGACATCTGATCTTGATTAAAAATTTCTGTGAAATCCACTCCCGTACATGGCAATGTAATGTTCTGCTGTTGTTATCCTTCCTATAAAAACTTGCACCTTTAATTTTGAATTAAATGTATCAAGCCTTCCTGCCCCTGGATCTGCTTATAGATTTATTTGCTTAACTTAAGGGCCTGGTATTGCAGAACCATTCATTGTGTAGGAACACTGGGCAGGCGAAGGTAACCTCTTCCAACTTCAGCCTTGTCCTTTCAAAGGGAAGCACCCACAGGTTCTCAGCTCTTTCAGCTCTTTTCTGATTCTTTAATCAAAAGGTCTGACTTGGAGCAGTTCTAATTTATGAACCCAACTTGTGGGTGCCAGCAAACTAATAATTACTGTAGCTTAATGCACAAATTGTACAACATCCTGACTCCTGCAGTACATCTTCGCTCTGTGCTTTCTGTTCATACAACTACATTTGTATTAGTCCTTTCCACCACGATCTGGGGACTCCTGGATTCAGCTCATTACTCACCATCACCCTTAAAACAGCCACCTTTGTTATTTTGTTTCTGGATGCAGAACTCCGTATTTGACTATTCAAATGCACATTTTGTTAGCTTGCTACCACTTGTAAAGTGATCCATCCAGCTCTCTAGTACTTGCTTGTTCTCTTCACTGTTTCTTATTTCAAACACTTTTGTATCATTTAAAGACTATTTTGATATACAGAGTTCTATTTTGTATCACAAATTTCAAAGGGCATATGACCAAATAAGTTACTCTGTTTTCTGTTAATCTAGTTGCTCAGCGATTCCCTATTTGGAACATACTAATTAGCCAGTATTAATAGCGGGTACATGGAGTTTGCCTTGTTCTAATTTCTTAAAATTCTATGCAACGCCAACTCAAACTATATGGTCCACAGGGCCATCAAAAGATTTACCCAGAATGAATGACAGTCATGGTTCTAATTATACCTTGAATCCCTGCAGCATCCAAATGCTCATCATTTGCACTCTCTATGCCTGTATTTCACTATGCAGAATGACTGGAAGAAACCCAGGCAAAATGTGATAGCAAATGCAATTTTATTTTATTTATTTTTGCCTACAGTTAGGGAGCTCTTTAAAAGAGAAGAAAGGCCCAATTTCTACTCTTTGTTCCAAGGTCTGTTTCTGTTCTGTTTTTCAATGGCTCTGGATTAAAAGAACGAAACAAAAAATACTTTTAAGAATGTATAAGGGAACACTGTACTGTCCTTCCACAGCTACTGCTGGGAAGAGGAAGGAGCTGGACAGCAACCTCAGCACTTAAGTCACTTAAAGTTTATCTGAGGTCTGTTAATGAAATATATTGTATATTAGCACATTACATGAAAACTACTAATTGTTCCTCCAGATAAAATCAGAGGTGATCTTGTCAAACAATACTGGCTAGCATTAATTATATTGCTCTGTTTTAATTCCTGGTTAATCAAGTCCTTGGTCAGCCTCTTCAAGATTTTATCTGAGGCTGGAGTCAAGCTGTTAAGTCTAGAACAAGCAGCTCGCCTGCCCAAGACATTAAACTTCTTCTACGTATATCTAGATTTCCCACATGTGTCAAGTTCAGGGGTGGGTGGGTGTGTAATAAAAAAAGAAAAATCAACCTTATCAGTACAGATAGGTCTGCAGATAATCCCATGAAGTTATGGACAGAAACTGGCATACTCCAACTACTCTGTCCTACAGGAAAGGCAAGGGTTTCAGCAGCAGCTCATGATATCAAAACATGGCGAGTATTACTTAAAAAACAAAACAACAAACCACACACACCAAATAATCAAAATAAATACGTTCTTCATTTTCTGTATTGTTAATTGCCAAGTTAGTTTTTTCTGTAGGTTGTTTTGCTTTTTCCTTTCTTACTTCCTACAGTCACAAGCTTCTGATTTAAAGTTATCTTCTCCCCGCCCCCCCCCCCCCCCAATTTGTTACACACCATTCCCAAACTCCTTTAATTCTCTTCATAATATTGAAGATTTTAAACCATCATTGCTCATCTACAGAGTGTTGGTTTGTTGTCTTGGGTTTTTTTTAAAGCAATTATTTTTCAAATCATGTGGCTTACCACTATTTGTGTATTTGACACTTTCTGCAGTGTAAAATAGACAAATTTATGCACAGCTAGCTTTAGACATGTACTCCCCCCCTCGCCTCCAACTGGTTCAGATTTGATCATGCCTTGAAACTTGTAGCATTTTTTTTAGTTTCACATTCAACTTTTCTTTATTTTACATAATGCGATGTAAAGACTTTTTTTCAGAGTAGGATGCGAAACACCTTGCATAAGGAAGTTGCCATATCTACATTTAGAATGCCCAGTGTTACGGTACTACCAGAGCGAGACTTAGCATGAACTCCTCAGCTTGAAATCTCCCATGATACCCTCCTCTATTCTCTCCTTCATCTCTTGGAGGGTCAACCACTCATCTGTAGCGTAACCTTAGCAGATCTTCATCTTACGCTCTGTCATAAACACTTAAAATCATTTCCCTCAGGGTTGTCTGAAAAATCACAGATAATTAATGGCACAGTTTCTGACAAAGTCAGATGTCCTCAATACACTCAGGTATGTTTCAGTTTTCCAATCATAAATTTGTATTTGAAGTGGGTTGTTTCGAGTTTTTTTAGTGGTGGTGTTTCGGGGTTTTTGTTTTCTTTGTTTTTCAAGGATTTCCTAATGGAAGCAAGTGTTCCTCAGAGTAGATTTTTGGGTCAAACATTACTATATTTTCCATCAAATTTTTCATGCAAAAATATTCACCAGATTTGCAGTACTGCTCTTCCTTAGCACAATTTCCTTAGACCAACAGGTGAACCTGAAAAGTCTCCTTTCACCAAGGAACTGAAAAGAATGAGACAAAAGCTCTAATGGCCGTGTTTTTCCTAACTACCATAACTTCTCCACCTAAAAGAGTATCAGCCAGTAACCTAAAAAAACTCAAAACAGAAAATAAATTTTAAAAGAAGAAAAATAACCCAAAACGATCTTGTCAAGTGCTTTTTGATCTTTGGATTGTTCGTGTATATAAATTGTTCACTTTTCTAACACAGGAAAAAAAAACTAATCAGCGTTTGCATACATACTTTTTTTTTTTCTTCTTTGCTATATATTTATAACCTGGATCAGATGTCCATACACTGGAAACAACACTCTAAAAAGTCCACAGTGATTTCCCAAGAGATGCCTTAACTTGATCCTTGGCTGATTTCCATCTAGCTGACTTTTGGGGAAGAAAGTTCACTTCCTTCACCGCCATCTTCATTTTATTGGAATGGAAAGTGAGCCGAATGGAAACAGGAAGATTCCAACCACAACACAAATTTTTTTTTAAAAAAAAAAAAAAGTTCTCCAAATGAGAAGCAGAAAGTGGCAGAACTGGGGATTACTTCAGTTTTTTGCAGCACAAGTTAATCACAGCTGTACTCAAATTAGCACAGCTACAGAATTACCATCTGCATACCAGCACGCAGGGCACAAGAACTCCATCACTTTGCTCAAACTAAAGGCCAGCATCGCTAAAGCCTTCCAAAATAATTTTGGAATAAATCTTTGTTCTCAAAGATACATTAAATCCCTAAATTTTGTCAATGTGAACTGAAATATGAAATGTGGTCATAATTCCATAAAAACATGGCTGGCTTGGTTTGTTGATGGCATCAGTCAGGAACAAAAGCACGTTGGCTTGGAATGGCTGGCACCCTGCACCTCCGCTCACCAACTCCAGTGTATCTTACCCACCCCAGTCTGTTTCCATTATTACTCTCATGTGCACAAAGATCTGCTATGAATAAAAAGGGCATTGTTAAAATAGTATCATCGTCTGTCTCTGACCCTCATAACTTAAAAATAAAAAACAAACCCAAAAGCACAACTTTATTTTCCTTATTAATAAAGTAAGTAAAACAGCAAAGCAAGACAATGTAATAATCTCTGTGAACTGAGACACAAACAGGAGCTATACTGATCCCTTTCATTAATTAAGCAGAGAGGAGAAACAAGGAAAAATGAAGCCATGCTCTCAAAGTAGAAGATTAATTTTAAAAAGATGTTCTATTACAGCAGTTCTAAGACATTTTATCATTTTTAATTTTAATAAAAATTTTTAAGAAATTTTAACTAGAAGCAATAAACATCAATTTACCACTTTTGCATTTCTGACATAAGAAATGCTTTAAATTAAATTAAAACCTTGTTAGAAACAGACACCAGATAGTTCTGAGATTTGCCAAAGCAGCTTCATCCCAACACACAATAAATGAGTTTCGGAATTAACAGAAAAGACAACACATTTGCAGGCAAAGAAAATTCCACTTCTTCCCGATTATCTAAACAAACAGATAACATTACAAATCTGAAGCAGTAGTCTTATGGGAAAAAGCAAACAAACTCCTCATTAAAAAATGCCCTTTGCTAAGCACTTCTACATACATAGGAAAAGTAACCAGCCTACTGATGCCATTATGCAATCCTTATGTACATATACATGTTGATTTTCATATACAGTGAAAAGTTACAAGATATAATCAGTGATCTAATTGGTGTCAAGATTCAAAGAAGTCTTCTACGTGTTCCCAAACAGAGAAAAGCAAGACATCGAGTCACAGAGATGTGAAAGATATAGATTAGCCTAGCTTCATATACCATCTCTGACTGTGATGACAGACTGATGCTTCGCAGAAAGCTGAAGCATCTTTCCCCTACAATTGCACCTAAATATTGTTCCCACTGTTGTATATGGAAAGAAAACTGATCTGACACCTTGACACAAGTTACTTGAAAAGTCTCATTAGCAAAAAAATAAGACCATTTACATGGAAGATTACATCCAAGTATGAGATGCTTCAATCATCCTACAGAACACCTTTAAAGAGTCTACAAAATAACATTAATAAATGAATTTGTATGCCTGTTCTGAGTCAAATTTAGTCCATCATTTCAGACTAAGTTTTGACTTTACTAATGACAGTGTAATGTATCTTGAATGCACCTTTGAAATCTAAAGTAAAATTTATCAGTTAATTCAACATACACACAACAAATCACTGACTTCCAAAAGCCAGGCTGTTTAATGCAGATTGCTTACAGTAAACCTATTTGTGAAATAATACATGCTTGTTAAACATCATCATTCAACAAGCACTGTAACTAACAAAGCTTACTTTCCTACAGGTTTGTGTCATGTGGTGGACTGAATTTGTAAAGCTTTTCCCATGCCAGAGACATTTATGAAATCACCCTAACCTATGCCAGCTCCTTTGGGTCCAACGCCTTTTCTTCCTCGGTTCAGGTATTAATAAAGTCTCTCTCCTTTACTTGACTTTCTCTTGTTATAGCGTCATTGATACATTTATTCCTTCTCTCTTTGAGATATTTGCCAATATTTGTTGAAAAGGTCTAATAATTCAAAACTAGCAAGTGATGAAACCCTAAGACAGGCAGACAGCCTAATCATAATCATTGCTTTTAATGCTAAACTGGTTTAAACATTGAATTTCTGAGTTTTAAATGGTCATTAAATCCTTTCTAAGAGAAGGGTATCTTGGTATACAGGGAAAACATAGCACCTCTCATCACATTTGTGTTGTACTACCCACAGTTCTCAAGAGCTGACAAGAACAGAGAAACTGCACTGAATCACAGAAAGCCTGAAATCCTGGAAGTGCACAGTCAAGGTTAAGGCACTACACCGCCTGGAAATTAAGAGTGGTATTGGATCTGTTACCTGTTTAGATCTAATTAACTCCTTACTAAAGCTCTAGCAAAGACAAAGCAATTTTTCTTCAAGAAGTGCTCAACTTCACAGGTTAATGCATAAGCTTCCCCCTAGGCTTCAACTCCATTAACTAGAGGTATTAATTAGATCGAGCTAGGTAGATCAATCAGGATCACACCTTTAAAGCCTGGACAAGACAAGGCCTAACCCTAATATACATTGAGTGAACAGATTTATTATCATGCTTATTGGCCTAGCAAATATCCCACTAGGCTTGCAAGCATCAACATCTATAAGATGCAATAATATAAACAGATTAAAGCTTTATTGTAACAAAGAAAAGTGACGCATTGGGCTAAGTGAATACAATACAGTTAAACTCAACACACCCTTCTTTAAATGGATCCAGACTACCATCTTCCAGCATTTACTTAAACAATAAAGGTCTAGCTCTAACATCTCTAGATGAAACCTTCAGCAAGATATCATCTGTTACTGGGTTAGGTTCTGAACTCACAATTGCAATTCTGTAGTGGATCCAAGGTCCCTACAGCCAGCACGAACGCAGTCCTGGTGTACAGTGTTACACTCATAGCACCAGGCACTCATTGTAAGGTAGTCTAGCTTTTTCCTGAGGGATAATTTATGCTGTACAGATACCACAACAATGGCAAAAAGGAATACATATAACAGAGTAAGAGTATGCACAGAAAAATCAGGTTTAACTGACAAACAATAACTTGCTCACACTGCACCGATGCAAGTCCCCTTACTCTAGACTAAGCAAGACTTTAAAACTATTCCTAACTGAGAAGAAAGGGTAGCTCATTACTCCTTGGCCATTTTAGCAACATGTGAGTGAGCAGTTCTGGAGAGGGGAAGAGTAGGTGCCCTACAGGCAAAAACTTGTGTTTTACTTTTACTACAGCTTCAGGTGCAAAAATCCCAGAACAGCAGGATATAAGAGCACCCAGTGTACAGACTACTTCAGAGATGATTACAAGAGGGATTTATTAATTTAGTATTACTATTTTAAAAAAAGCTAGATAGAACAATTCCAGATTACTTTCTGCACCAGGACTTCAGCTTTTTGAAGTTGAGAGTTTTATTTGAGGTTGTCACACAACTGGGAAATTTTGCTGCCTGAAACTTAAGAGCACATTAAAATGCTATGATTTTTCTAGAGCTATCTTGCTGGAAACAGTCCTTACATTCATACCCCTCTGAAGATGTTCAGCATGTGCCAAGTCTCCTATTTTAGGATCATCTTCCATCCATCTCCCTTATATGGGCAAAGTTTTCCAAGTTTGAATCAATCCAAAGCACTGATTATACATTTAAAATGTCATGCTAAAATCCCAACTAAGTTATTGAACAATTATTCAACTATTCCCCCTTACCTTTTGCAAAATAATGTAGATTAAAAAAAAAAAAAAATAAATCCCAATTTCAGTTTCTCTCAATCAGCACTACCACCCTTCAGAGTTTGAACCCAGGACTAAATGCAATAACCACACTACACAGAGCTTAACAAATGCATACTGTAATAGTTTTCTATTTTTTTTTCCCCTCATCCAACTCATATTTGAGCAGTCCAAATATACTACAAATTTTATAGAAGGAGAATTTTAAACCGCCTATGGAAGAATTAGGGCCTGATAGTGCTAAATTACATTTTAGAGCAATCACTATATATAGTAACTTTCCTTCAAACTTGCTGCAGCATTGACACATTAAACAGAAAAGACATCGCAGTATTCTAGTGAAAAAAAGTATTTCTGTGCACTGGCCTTCTCTTAGGTGAGTTAAGGCAAGATAGCAATTGTATGCATGTAGCACCTCACAAATGATGTAATCAACAGCAGAATTCCAGTCTTATCTGAGACCTGAATGCTTTCCTGAAGACAATGTACTCAGTTTTTCTTACTACTGAATCCTTCTTGCCTTGGCAAGTCATGAAACTTTGGCTCCAACCTCATGAATGCCTAGATTTGATTTGATAATATCCAGATTTTATACCTACAATTCTTATTAATGAAGCAAAAAAATAAAACAAGATAAGAAGTAATGCAAAAAAGTGGAAAACAAAACCTTTAAAAAGGCACTGTATTCACCACCTCGGTATTTCTTTGCAGCTTTAATATCATCCTAGAAAACTCAAGATGTACTAGGTATACATATCCCATTCAATTAGCAGGAGGTACCTATTTGTAACTCCAAGTTATGATCTGAAGCCTAGCAGAGTTCCGTGGTCAGGGCAAGGGGCTGTTGGTATTTTGGTTTGGTTTTTAATATACAGATCTACAAAGTAAAAAACCCACACCATTCTCCAACCCCAAAAAAGCCAACTCAAAACTACTAGCTCCTAGAACAGCAACAGTTTTCCACCCTGTTGTATTTTTAATTTTGCCATATCTTCAGGGCCAAACTTTGCATGCAATCTTTACAAGTCAACTGTTTAGAGTAGAAGGGAAACCAACACAGTACTAAATATAAAGCAAAAAATTGCTTTTAAGGCAATAAAATGAAGAAAGAATTACTCTACTGAATCACAATTATGTTAACAAGCACTTTCTAAAGATCGTATCAAAGATAACTAAATGATTTAAAACCTGAACAAACAAATACAGACTAGAAGGCTAGGCATCTTGGCATTTTGTAGAACAATTGGGAGTATTAATTTTCCAATACACTTCCAAAAATCCAACTGTTGCATTCTAACCCATCCACTCTTCCAGGTCTTATCTGCAATGAATTCACCCTTTCAACATTTGTAGCCTTCTCACTAAGTAAACCTACTGAACTATTTAATGTACTGCTTTTAGGTACAAAATGTTGTTGTATGTTTAATAGAAGAAAAAGTTTGATTTAACATACCGGGGATTTCACTCCTTCCACAGCTGAATGTAACTGGGAGAGCTACAAATCCTAGAAATTTTGTATTATTCGACAGGATCACAGCAGGGGGAGATACTGAAGAGATTCCAGATTCCTTCTCATATGAAAAGTTTATCTGAAAGATTATTTTAGAACCACTATATAATTCCTAAAACCTCACTATTGTCCAGTAAACCTGCAGAAAATGATGAAATTTTGCCACGGATCCCAAAAGCTGACAACAAGTACACATTTCTGGTCTGTTCTCAGTTCCCCAATCTTCAGGAAGGCCAGAGAGGATAGGCACATTACAAGGGGATGCTACTACACATCAATACTCCTCAGTGCATTCTCTTCATATTTCAGTCTTCAGGAAAACTAAAATCACCAGGCTTTCTCAATAAGTTAATTCTGCTAAAACTAAACGACTTTTTCTTGTGAAGAAATGAGGAACACCCAAGAGGCATCCCACAGAACAGAACTGACTGTACACACACCGCAACAATGACAATCTGTTCAGGCATGCTTGAAAACCTGTAGGTTTTGATCTTTCCGTTTACATTTTTGCACCAAAGGACGTGGCAGTGCACAACAAGAGTCAACATGGGGAGGCAGGCATTCAGCATCCACCATGCGAACAACTACCATGCCCTTGATTGGATGAAATTCGTTTCTGCAGAACTGAACTATCCACATTATCCTCTGTGATCATGGTTGAGGAGCTGGTCCGTAACACAGCTAGATATAATAGATCAGTACATAATAAAGTTTCCAGGGGGTGCAGTACTTAGTACAGACACCAGAGGTTAAGAAGGAGACTAAACTATGCTCTCGATCCAAGCAGCAGCCACAGGAGATACTTGGGCAGGGGCTGTATTTCCCCAGACAACTTTTTCTTTAGACAGAGAACAAGCAACCCTAGGACCTTCCTTAAACATCCAGTGTACTACACAGGCATTTGATTTAGGAAGGCATGTCAACATCACTTCAGTAAAATCATCTTGCTTTTCAATAAATATGGTCAAAATGAAATTTCTAAGAAACACAAGGACTTTAATATTTCAGTTAAATCAATCGCAAATCCAGAAATCTTTCTCTAGTCCCCAGTGCCAATTCTGCCCCACCCACACTTCACTGAAAACTCAGAAAAACAAGCCAAACAGGCAAGAAAGTCTCACAGCCGCCTCTGGCTCACAGTAAAAACATTTGAGCTTGGCATATATTAACTGCACTTTATGGCAAGCACTCTATTATGTAAACGTTTATGAATAATTTCTTTGTATTTAAATTAAAAATTCAAATGGAAATACAAGGCTGCATACCACAAGGGTTGTTTTAATTAGTGTAATGAAATTAATTCATGTTAAATGTCAGCCCATTTAGCCAACCAGAACCTGTGTGTCAAACAGATTTTGAATGAAAATGCCATCAGACAGTATTGGTGACAGAAGCCAGGCACCCATACCAAGCACTCTAAGAAATATTAAGTCTTTTTATAAAAAGATAGTTTTAGATGCAGTATTTTGTCATGGTGGAAGTGATTTAGCATTACATTACATTTAGCAAGTGAGTAAATTATTCTGAAAAGCAAAAGCTGCAGACTTATTATTAGCAATATCACATACCAAGTTGTTCCAGCAAGACCTTGCCATTTAGGACATATTTTCATACTCAAGCCACACAGATCGCAGAGGCTCAACCCACATTTCCTGATTTCTACAACAAAGAGTGTCATTAGCTACCAGCATCATCAGGAATGCAGTACTACAGTAACCATACTTAAAGAAACCTTTCATCTAGTTTGAGAAAAACAAAAGTATGGTGAGACTGGTATGACAAGTTAATCAACTTTTAAGCTATTAACCATTAGCTTCAAACAAGACAGCTCAACTAGTAAGCACAGTCTTACACTGACAGAACTTGTGCTGAACTCAAGTTAATAGGAGTATTAAATGTCCAATTCAGCCTGCTTATTTCGCTTCTTAACATCAATTCAGTCTGCTAATTCTAATTCTCTACTTCTTTTTGTTTTCATTTTATCCATACATCAAGTAATGCCTTATTTTGTATGATTTAGCGGCTAAACCAAAGTCTCAAAGGAGGTTTTCCTTGCTGCCCAACTCTACCACTGGATTCTTATGAAGAGCACAGATTTAAAATTTCTTTTACCAATATGCTGCTGTTCAAAAAAGTCTGTGTTATTAGGTTAAGGTTATGACTTTTCTAGGTCTTATCTTTTTCTGCAAGTTGCGTTTAACTGTTGATTTTAATAAAGCATTAAAATGTTCTTCTATACTTAGACTCAGTGGAGTCTTGTAACTCCTGGTAATCTTATGACTTTTAATTCCTTACATTCTTGTATGTAATTTTGCTATGCCACAGCGAGTCTAGCTACAATGGGAGCCAAGATCTCTGTATACAGACCCTCTGACTATGCCTCTTATTGTTATATCCATTGCCATTTTAATATGTTCTACTAAAACAATACTCCTGCTTGTATTTTTACTTTGCTTGTCCTTACATTGCCTTTTCCATAAGGTACATACCTAGAACAACGTGTACAGATGAGGAACACGTCAATATAAACAAAGTCCCTTAAGCCTCTTGTGTAAAATTGTACACAAATTGTACAGTATTCTAAAAAAAATCATGGAGAAAAAACCCAACATGCAGCTGCTGAAGAACACTGTTCCTGTTTCATCTGACTGGATGCAACCTAAGCTGGAGGATTCAAGACATGTCTTCCAGCAACCCCACAATCAACTTGCCTGGAACAAACCTCTGCTTCCAACTCCGCTCAGGCAACTACCACTTCTCGTTACACACACAGGCTTCTCTGCGGTACTGCCATCGATTTCTTAACAACATATGTGCACTGAGCTTCTAGAGATCACAGGTTAAATATTAGAGATAATCCTGTTGCAGTTAACCATAATTTGTTCACATAAACGTTGATTATATTGGCCAAGCTGGTGGAATAAAACCACTTGCTATTCTACTGTGTGACTGCAGAGCCCTGCATGCAGTTCAGCTAAAAAAAGCAATGAAGGTGGTATTGTTGTAACAGAACTCCGTTTTCTTTACCTGCAATTCCTTCTGTATTTTGTTTACCAGTGGTGTTGATATGAATGGCTGCATCAGTAAAATTGGCATCTTCCAGGAATATTACCTTCTGAAAAGCTTTTGTTGAAGTATTTAAGATTGATTACAAACAATTGTATCTCTGTTTATTTAACTTCACAGAAATACAAAGGAAAAAAATTACCCAAGAGATAATTTATCTTAAGTATAATTTTCAGAAATCCTAATTATCTTTTTAAAATATATTTTTAAATGAAAACCAGAAAGCTCCTCAGTCTTCAGCAGCGCTGCTCTCTTCACATCGCTTTTCATCACCTGTTTGATTCTTAGATCTCTGAACAGCAGCTCCAGAAGTCAAGCTACAATTTGTCACTGAAGTTGCTCACTAGTTGAGATTAAGAGAGTTCCTGTCATATCCCAATTAAACCTACATACACCAAACAAATTAACTTTCATTACAAATTTATCAAGTGTATTTGCTTTTTTCAGCATTAATAAACTTTCTGGTTTTCAACATGGATACCTAGGGAAGCAACACATTAAAAATTGCAACATGCCTGCCGGTTGCAAATTTTGACCTAACTGGCCAGTGTCCATCAAGGCTGAAAAAGGGAGAACATCCCAAATATCAGAGAAGTTTAATGAAAATCAGGAGCAGGTGACTCTGACATCCTCCAACTCTCTCCCTCTCTTTCTCTTTTTTAAGCAAATATTTTGGTTGTTCTCAAAGACCTTATTTAGAATTAAAGCTTTGCTGTTCTGCGAGCTGCAAAAACATAAGGTGACAGCCTCTGTCTTGCAAGGTCTACTAGGAAAGTTAACAGCACCCTGCAGGAGTTTCCTATTACACTCAAAACTGCTGTTTGCAAGGTAGTAAGAATCTGGTTAGAAGTTCTGTAGATTTGAGTACACATCATAATAATTTTGTCCAACAGTTAAGTACATAATACGCATACACACTAAAACAAAGACATCTTAACTACAACACATGCATTATGCCTAAACACTTCAGAAAGTGTAATATGCAAGCTCCTGTGATTTCAAGATTTGCTTTTAAAGGGATGAAGTTTCTAGTAATTTCAGGGCATTGGTTTGCCAAAGTTGAATTTGGCCCAGTGTGAGGCAGGTCACAGATGAAAATGCCAGGCATACCCAAAAACATCAAATCACAGTATCTTTTCAACAGTCTCAATGTCAAATAGCAACAATGAAAAAAGAAATAAAACAAAAGACCTACTGAGGTCAATGGGATATTTCAAATAACACTGCTATGTACCTTCTAATGAGACTTCATTAGTAACACTTATACTTCAACTGCCTAACTCCTTTCATCATAAAGGATCTTGAAACCTTTTCAAGCAGAAGTGCCTACATCTCAACGGCTTACAGTATACCTTTGATATTCAGCAGAGGAAATCCCCATGGGATACATAACTGTTTTCATTTTGCCCCATGAAATTCCATTCACTTTTGGATGATGTATAAACTGTTAAAGTCCAAATTTTTCTCCTCTCTTGCATTCCTGCAAAATTTTTGGCAGCACAACACAGTCATAACCAGCAGTTATAAAGCTGGGCTCACCACCACCAAAGTAGCAATGGAAACGCTAGAATCACTTTGAAAACTTTCTACTCCCATGTACTCTCAATTTACCTTCCAAAAGTCACCATGCATGTCAGAAGATCCCTTACCTCCAGCCATGACACAATGATCCTAAAAAAACAGATTCAGCATGCAGCTACAGCGGCCAGGATCCCACTGGGTGGGTAACAAAGAGAATAATTTTCTTAAGTCTTGGACAAGGGAAAAGACTGCATGACCAGTCATGACCAGAATTGTTGTTGCCTATCCAAACAACTTAAAACCCAAATCGAACTACCCGTCCTATTGAAGACTGATGGCTGGCTATTTTGTAGTTTAGCTGAATACTCTAAGACAGGGGTCCTCAAACTTTTTAATCAGGGGGCCGGCGCACGGATGAAGTGGCAGGCAGTCACCTGCGGCTGCTTGGTTTCCCCCCCCCAACCCCTGGCAGGGGGGTCCTGTAAATGCCAGGGGCCGGATTGAGGACCCTGGGGGGCTGTATCCAACCCACGGGCCGTAGTCTGAGGACCCCTGCTCTAAGACATCAGTGCTGCATCAAAATTACAACCTTTTTGTCTCCCACTAATTAAACCCAGGAATGTTCCTGCACAAATTGTTAGAGAACATAATTCAGGTTACACACTCAAGACTTTGAAACATGACAGTCATCAGTGCTGCTCTAGATATTCTAGTGTCATGCAAACACATTATGATTGTGTTTACTTATGTAATACCAATCTTCCATTAACTGTATCTTCTTTACCATGAAGAAAACCAATAAACAAATGTCTGAAAAAGGCAAATGAGTACAGCAACCAGTACAAGTAGACCAGGACCCTCCCATTGTAGCAACTTCCAAATGAAGAACGTAATCTCATTCACATACTCTTAATTCATTGCCATAGGAAGACTTCTTCTGGCCAAAAAAGCCAAATACTTTTTTCAGTATTAATGAGAAAAAGCAGCTTTGGTCTAGGGAACCTTGAATCCAGAATTCCCTTTCGCTTTGCTTTTCCCCCTCCCGCTTAAGAACAGAGAAATACAGAATAAAGTTTTATGCTACAAGAGGGCTCACAAATGATGGTACCAGAGCAGGATGTAAACTATATCTGTCTGCCTCAAAAGGAGAGTCATACCACACTTTGAATTAAGAGCTATTGCTAATTTTATTTAGTGCCACTAGTTCTTGGACTGTGAGTAAAAAAAATTAAAAAAATCAATTTACAATTGTCCTGCTTTTAATCTCTCCATGTCATTCATGATCCACCAACCTCTATCCTAACCTTTCTGGCCATAGTACAGACAGCTATTTCTTCTCCAGAGAGAAGAGGTCTGTTTTCAGACTCAAAAGAACAGCTGATCACTCTGAGTGAAGTAAGAGGGTTATATGGTGGGAATCAGCCACAGCTCTTATTTGCAGCTGCAGGTTTCAACTGATCCCACCTCAGGAAGACTCAAGAGCTGCAGGTGTTACCCAACCAGACAGATAATTTCAAAGAAAAGCCAATACTGCCTGAAATTTTCTTCTTGTTGCTTCATATTGCATGGAGTTATTCCTGTCATCCCACCCTCATCCCCAAACTGGGGAAACTTACACTGGAATCACTGTGCCACCACCACAGAATGGCTAACACTGGAAGGGACCTCTGGAGATCATCTAGTCCAATCCCCTGCTCAGAGCAGGGTCAGCTAGAGTGGGTTGCACAGGACCATGTCCAAATGGGTCTTGAATATCTCCAAGGATGGAGACTCCACAACCTCTCAAGGCAACAACCGAAGTCTATGTAATTTTTCATTTATGATGAGCCCATCCAAACACCGTATTTGGGCACTCCTGCCCTGCTGCACTTTGGAACATGAAAGATTCATCCAACTTTGGGATTAAACATGCCTCAAAGCCACTTGAAAGAAACAAGCTTTCCTGAGCACAGTCAACAGGCTCTCCAAGCAAAACTTCTTCCCATCTCTATTTATATTCACATAATCTATCTACAGACTAGAGCCCAGGGGTTCTGTGTGGTTTGATTAAAACGTTCAGGAACGTGTTTACACCTTTTAAAGAAAAACTGGTAACTGCTATCTGCCCTTCTATGCAATTCTAGAAGGGAGACAGAGACCTGCTACAGTTCATAGTATGCACATTAATGAGAACAGCTGAACATGACTTGAGTAGCCCAGTAGCTCACTTGTGGAATATTCAAAGAAAACTAAGATCTTCCCATATGATATCCACGGTATCTCAACAAGAACTTCAAGAAAGCTTAAGGAAGTCCTGGCTACAGCTATCAGAGGCATAGCCTCAAACAACAAGATGCCTGAATCTTCCTAGACCTTTCAAAAATGACTGCAGTTGCTTCAGATGGAACTTAGCAAGAAGCCAAGGAGAAAGATCATTTTGCAAAGCAAAGCAATTCAGTCCTGTGCTCCACCTGCACTTCTTAGGCAGTAAGTGAGAGGTCTTCCTGCTTTCCTCCAAGTAAAGAATATTTAACAAGGAGATTTCTTCAAGGGATGCCTAAGTGAAGAAAGGAATCTGCTAAAAGGAACAAACAGCGCTTTTTTTTATACTACAGAGCCTTGAGATACATGGAGAATAAAAGTACCTTAATGGAAGATTTCAGACCTGCATTACACACCTAGCAGTCTTAGTAGATGAGAACATCATCTTTACCAGGAAGTACCAGTATATCAACATTAACACTGCAGAAACAGTCATACTTCGATGCATTCAAAGATGAAGGATGCAGTACTGACTCCAAGGTATGTAATCCTCCAGCCTCAACCTCACAAAACTGATGTAACTGACACAGGAGGTGTGCCTGCTTAGAGAAACCCTCATGAAATCTCTTATCCCCCTGTTTAGCCAACTCAGTGAAAGCAAATAATGCTGGGCCACACCTGGGAATCTTTGATCTTTCCAGCTTCAGGGAGAAGGAGCAACCGCCTGCCCAGACAGATGAAGTGGGTCAGTGCATTTCTTCATGGCATGAAGTTTCTTTCAGTCAACAGATCTGTCTCCTCAAGCTGGCTCTTGCAGCCAGAACATGTGACAGAGCCAACTTCAAAGCAGAAGTCTGCTCCTGAGACAGCATCTCAAGAGTCACACCAGCTCTTCATAACCTTTTCCATTAAGAATAGTTTTAGACAGGTATCGCAGACTTCTCAGAAAGCCTCACAGACTCCCCACAAAGTCTCCATTGACAGTTTAAAAAAGAGGAGGGGTGGAATGCTAGAAAACAGGCCCTCCAAATGACTGTCATACAGCAAGAGGCATTTCAAAGACCAAATACTTTAGGGCTTTAGGGCTGCCTCAAGGCAGGACCTGCTCACTCTGCATTATCTGCTGATAATGATACACAAAAATCAGGTGCAGCCAGAGAGCACCCTCCTGCACAGACACAACCTCAAGCACCTCAGCAGCTTAGCACTTGCTTGGCACAGCAAGACATACATCCTGGGCAGCTCACAGGACAGCAGTGTGCCAGAAAAGGGGAGTCTGCAGGGCAAACAGTACATATGGACATTCTCAGGCTAAGCACCTATTGATTGCCATCAAACACAGACCTTGGTACCAAGAAACAAAAATAAAACCCAACAATTTATGCCTTACATCACAGTAAAAGCCAAAGAGCTCTAACTAGAACCTCCCTAGCAAAAGTAACACCTAACTACTTTCAGGTAAAGGGAAAAGCACAGCTATCTGTGGCAGAGTGACAGCTGATGTTGCAGCTGCTGTACCTTCCTTGGAAGGCAGAGCACATGCACCAGCCCTAAGCAGCTGCACACATCTGGTATTCTGCATGCACAGCTACTGTGGGCAATCTGGGCACACACCCAGCGTGCCAGGTTTCAACTCAACACAAACACAATGAAATAATTACTCAACAAGAAATCGCCTTTAAAAATCAAAGCCGAAAGCCAAAATCCGCTAGATTGAAGAGGTTTACTAATGTCACAAAACCAGCACTATGGATAGACTGAAAAAAAATCCGCTTCAATTCATTGCTGCTATTTTCAAGTAGTTGTAGTCATCTTGATGAAATACACATAAGAAACTATCAACCAAAACTTGAAAGCTTTCAGTTTAAAAGCAACTCAGATTTATTTCAACCCTTTTCCAGCCTGAACATGAGAACAAATTCAACCATATAAACTTCTTTCAGTTACTTTATGCAATTCTGCAATTGTACTTGGTAATATCCAAGTTGTTATACCCATAATCATCAGTTACCAAAGCTGGGCTTGCTTACATTTCATAAAGACCGAATCAAGGAAAAAAAAATTTAGCAAGCTCCGTTTCCAGGTAAGAAGATACTCCTATTTAACAAAGTGTATGTTACTCAATTAAATGTTATGTAAATGTTTTCATTAAGAAAGAGCATGCATTTAATAGCTGTTCTGAAAATCAGAGCCCATCAAAAGTCCATATGGGGAAATGTATGTATTGTTATTTTTAAATGATTCCACATGTACAGTTACTCAAGTGTAAAAACTTACATTTTCCAATACAGCATATCAAACATGAAATAGTGGAAGATTTATCTAAGAAGAAAGTCATGACAGTCAGCATCATAATTTTTATAGTACTAACACTATTAAAACACATGTTCTTGCTGTGGCCAAGAGTTATACTATAGGCTTGCAAATGAATATTCAGCAGCAGCAGTTTCCAAATGGTGGTCCAAAAGGCCATGGTTGGCACATGTATTTTCCCCGTAGGTCTCTATTAGAAGTGCACGGTGGTCTTGAATGTATTGAAGGAAAAGAGCTGTGCCACTGCTAAAAAAAAAATTCTGGAAAACCCTGGCTCAGTTTAAGTTAAAGAAAAAAGTATGTTTAAATACTCAAATAGTTAACCTTTCCTTCCATACCTATCGAATACCCATTAGAGGTTCTATAGAAATAGTACCTAAGTCAGAACTAGCAATTATTTAATAATGTTTTCAAATATATCCAAGCTATTTGGGCAAACTGATGCCTTTGGAATGATGTTCCTCATCTACAGTCTGAAAGGTAGAAGCTGTTCATACTAATCAATCATATAACCCTTTTTTACATCTGAAAAGCAAATATAAACTCGCAGGGTTTCTCAAGACCTGAAGGCCCCCTCATTAACTAGCTTTCCAAGCTAATTAAAAGGTGTTTTTTAACATCACTCCGACAACGTTTTGTTTAAATAAGTGCTTAGGAAACATCATTCCATTCAATATTTAAATGTATAGTTTCATCGACTCACTGGAATACTATAGCAGAATTTACTATCCTCAGCAAATAAATCAGAAGCATTATTTTATTCTTTAAGTAACCCTTAAACTCCATTCCAAAGAGAATATAAAGAAAGAGACTTGTCAGAAACGGACTGGCTTTCATTTACCTGGTCAAACATGACACACCAGTCCAGGAAACAAGCGGGAAGTTACCCCTTGGCTTGAGCCAAGAACAGGAGCAATTTCTGCCCACTGCAGAAATTGAGAAGACACCTAGGTTTGTAACACAGCATGTGTTTTTGTGCTAAGCTGGCACACCAGCCTTTCAGGTAGAGACAACACTTGAATGAGGCACGGATCTATATATACTCTAGAGTGTGTAGTAGACCACAATTTTACACATGGCTGACAAATAAATCCATGTTAAAGGGCCCATATTTAGGAACAGTAAACCAAAAAAATACCCAAAATACAACATACCCTAGTATTTCACGTTCAAAAGCCTAACTAAACTAAAGCCAACTCAGCCACACATAAGGCAAAATTGTTGCAAAGATACTCATAGAGCTATAAGGAGTGAAAAGGATACTGTTTGTAGTCTCACCCACTTCCAGATGGGCTTAAGGGATTTAAAATTGCTAACAATTTCATTAGTAGTAGTATTATTGTTACTAAACTTACTATGGTTCATAATAACTACATCCTGGCAACAACATATAACTGCAGAACGGAGCTTCTAGTCTGCCTGATACCTATTAAGCTTACTTTTTACTTTGTCCACCTGATAAAAAGTCAATGCACTTTGCCAAGACACAAGATTGGCAATAAATAGGTATGCACGTTCCAGGCTGTATTTTATACAGAATAGACAGATATACACTGTACTGTCAAAATCTTTTTGATTTTTCTTCCTAACTCAGTTGTAATTTACGTTTCATTTGCTGTTTATAACTTGTTTGGTTGTAGCTGTACTACATACAAAATACTGCTGCTACGAATTGCCCTGTAAGGCCAACATGATGAACTGTATACTGAACACGAGGCAAAACTGTTGCACATACACACAGTCTACCCAGAAACAAAGCCACCGAGTAAGAGTAAAACTGTGTACTTTTTTTCTAACAGGTTTCGGAAACTGTTTATTTAAGGTTAAATTATTATTTTCTTCCTGTAATAGCAACTTTTTCAAAGTTCATTAAAATGTTTGCTGTTATAATCTCTACAGGTTGCTAAACACTTTCAGGGTACAAAGTCACAAGTTCTGTGGAATGCTGCTCTGTGTACTCTGCCACTGCCAGCACAACTTTCCTAGGTAACAATATGCACGACAGAAACACCAGCTACAACTAGAAAGCTAGAGGTCTGTGCTTTTAAGTTTTACTAACAGAACACACAGCAGGTTCCACTTTACCATGCAAAGAAAGCGTCTTCTTCTAGGTTTCCTATGACCACAGTAAGTGCCAAGTCAGTGCATCCCTTCCATGTAGCCAAAAAGGTTTACAAGATAATCCAGGAAGTCAAGAAATCACAGGATTTGTGCAGAATTTAATAAAAACAGAACAGTGTTTCCCTGCTCTCTGATACAGTGAAAAAGCATGTCAGCACTCCCTCAGTTTTAATACTCATAATTTTTGGTAAAAAATTATAAACAAAATTCTGTTTCCCCCAAGTGTTCTTCCAAGTAGCATTGCTCTACATAAACATTGTGTTTCCATCAATTTTCACTGTTAGTAAACAAGCATATAAGGTAGTATATTTATTTCTGTTCTTTGTAACACAAATGCACTAAATTTCAGTTCCTGAAACCAGCATCCTTGTGAATTAAGATTTCAAATAACAGCTAGAAACATTCAGGTTTGTTTTATGTGTTAAAAAGCTAATATCACACATGTCAAGACAACTAACATTACTGGCTAAGTGTTTCTGCAAAACTTAAATTGTGCTTCATAACATTTGGAAAAAACCCAAATGGGAGAACATGCAGCCTCCTGACAAATGAGCCCTCCTCCAGGGCAACATATCCCATGTCTAAAATTCTGCAACATACACAGGGGTAACAGGCAAAGATTGCTAAACATCCTAAAGATCAATACCTTTGCACAAGCAGCATGACCTAGGGAACTAAGCATAGAAATGGTAGCCAGCAGCTCCAGGTTTAATGCTGGTGCAGAAACAAATATGTACCTTCCTGGTTTCTTAAATAAAAACACTGATGCATAGTTAGATTATAGAGGGGTTGTAAAGTTCTTTGAAGAGATATATACATCCAGGTAAAGCACAAAAGCTTCTAAAGTAACAAACGATTACTGCCTCCGTTTAAAGAACCTTGGCAGCAAAAAAAATTCTAAAAAATTAAAATATGACACTATCTCTTTCAAAAAATAAAGCATTTATCTAGTGCTTCTATTAGCTCAGTGAAGAGAACTGATCTCCAAAGAGAAAATCTTCAAAGAGAAATATGCACAAATGAATAAGCCAAGATAAATAAAAAAAAACCTCAGACAAAACCAGATAGCATGATAGGGGCATTAGAGACCTGGACATTTGGAGCAACTACTCCAGCTGTCAAACTTACCATTCTTATTAAAAAGATGGTATGATTTGGGTTTGCTTCTGTGAAACAATATAAAACATGTAATTGAGTTCTCTAAATAGTTAACTTCATAAGCAAAATTTAAGTTACAGACCATTATAAGATGCAGGTTTTTTTGTTAAAACAGCTAATAAGAGGTTTTAGGAAACACCATGTACAAACATCATGAGAGAAAAACTATACAAACAAATTTTAAGAACGTTTATCCTTGCAGTCATTCAGAACACAGAAATCACAAATTACTAAACCAGGCCTAAAAAGCTCTTGCATGTATACTAGAGGTACCCTTGGAATTCGTTATTTCTTCTAACTTCCTCACTAATTTCAACAGAATTGAAAAAATCCTGATTGGCTGACAAGTTTTATTTTATTATTTTCTAGCCATAGTACAATATTTTAGTGTCACAAAAATTTCATCTAATGCTTTAAAAAAAGCTCCAGCATATCTTTACATCAGTAGATGCGCTCAAAACGCCACCAGAAACAAACACTGTCACACCTACAATTTATAATTAAAGAAAATATTCTGATCTAATTCACATAAAACTTAATATACTGTTCCGCTGCAAAGTTGAGGAGTACCCTGACCTCTCAAGTCCAGAAGCCACATGAAGGTTTGCTACATGAACATATAAAAATAATAGCAATTAAAACAAAAAAATTAAGAGCTGGGGGGTGGAAAAGAAATCTAAAAAAAGAGCAAGTATTCATTGAACCTATTTGTAATGTGAAAATAAGGTAATACCATTCTCAAGTACTTCTGACAGCAAGCAGAAAATGCTAGCCCCTCCATTAGCTGGAATATATACCTGGTTTGGCTGAGGTCTTTCCCTCTCAGCACTGTTGACTTCTACCCAAGATTTAATTAAAATAAGCAGGTTGTATCTATCAAAAGTATAAAAATGAATAACAACTACAGCTTAAGTTGAAGACAGGTAAATTTGTACTGAGTTGCAGAAGCAGGTCTTCTTTTTAACTCTGCAAAGAAATTAAATGTTCTAATCAGTACGTGAAGGCAGATAATTCTCAAACCTGCATGCACCCAAGCACACAAATGGAAAGAAAGGAGATGCAGTAAAACCTGTTCCAACATGCTGTACATTAGAAATCTGACACTCATATTTCATAGGAGCCAAACTACAAGAAAGATGCAATGAAAAGCAGGTTAAGAACAAGGTAGAACAAAACCCGTGCAACACATTACAGTATTGAGAAAACCCATTAAAACACATTTTTGCAGTTTAAAAAGGTCAAAAAAGAAAAAACCCAGAGGATTTACTCTTAATTCTGTCTTTGAACACACACACACACACACAAGCCCTTCACGAGCGTCCTTGGATCTTAAATTAAACATACCTTCCCTATAGATCACAAAATTGGCAGTATCAGGCAAAAATATTTGGCTAAAGCAAGATAACTAAACCAAACATCCGTAATTGAGCAGAAAATGTTGAAATGTTACAAAACAAATGGACTTAAGAGTACTAATAGTTTACCATGAGGATTTGAACTTTAGGTATGGTAGTCTTCTGAAATTATAGACCTGAAGAATGACAGCACAATGAAAAAACTGACAGCAAAAAGTAATTTCAAATGCAACCAAATGCATAGAAAAACTACTTGTCCTTTTGTGTAGAGCCCATTCAAAGCTGGCTTTGCAATCACAGCTCTGTGGGGCTATTTGTAGGATGCCAGGTAATTATTTACACACAACTTTTAGAAGCAAAGATGGACATAACACACAGTTAAGGCAGGCAAATGACAGGCAGCTGAAGCCTTCACTGATACTCTCTCCAAAGCACTCCCAATGTGGAAAGCTTCTTTCACAAGAAGTCCAGCTAATTTACAACAGCAGAGGAATCATCCCCGGACAGCTGGGCTGAGATTTTGCTCTGCTATTGGTTATATTACATTCCTGGTGACAAGAGTTGTTGACATTAAGGTTGAATAGTAGAACTGGCTCTAGAATAAAAACCGCCTTGCATATCCTTCCAACATTTTTTCACTACTAACAGCACTTGAATGGCCCAAGAACTTTGTTTCAAAGTTTCAGTACAAGACAAATTTCATAAAATGTGATTGAGGAAGTAAGTCTTATAACTCTGCCTTACAAAAGGCTGGTTTTTTTATTTGCTTTTCATTAGCATAGGCCAGTGGTACTTTGTCATTGCCTTTGAAACTGTTCACCTATTTCTTTTTTACTTTCCAGTTCCTACGAAATTTATAAACTCCAGGCCCAAATGTTTCAGGGCTCATTTTCCCTGAAGGCCGTTCCTTAATGGGATGAGCTCACACATGTGGCCAACTGCTATATTAAGGAACACGATTAGTATCTGAAAACCGATCAACATCTACATCACCATTGAATGGAATAATTGAAATTACACAGCACCATCATTCATCGATAGGCCCGCAATCAGCTCCAAGCATCACTAACGTGGTGCATGAGAACAAGAACAGGGCTTTAAAAACAGAGTTGCTTTCCTAACAGGTTGTCACTGTTGCGAGACGTGACTTGGAAAGCTTATGAGGTGCAACTGAGTACTTACTCAGCTGGAAGTAATACAGCGATACTTTCACAAGGGCCTTTAAAAACCAAGCGTGCAAGTGATGTAACACCAGTAGATAGAAAAAGGACAGGAAAACGACGTGTAGAGAAGAGGAACAAAACGCATTTATGTGAAAAGTACGATTGTTACTCTGAAGGTTTTTTCTCATAACTCTTTTGCCTGGTAATAATAGTGCATATTTTAGTAACATCCATTTGTGTGTTACACTTGGGAGACAGCAAAACACTCATTTAATTTGTAGATCAGCACTAGATGCAACAGCCCAATCTTACCACTTCTGTCAGATTTTATATGACAATTTATTCATTTACTTGGTTATCTGAATTGTGAGAGGCTAGACTTTTGCCACCTTCTATTGACCAAATCCTGAGATACACAGAAATTATATAAACCACTTAATTCACATAATTATGTTGAAACAGTACCACACATGTTGTCCATACTAACACACAGAAATTTGTGATCACCGAAACCACCATTTTAAGTTCTCAGCTTAGGAGATTTGGAAACAGAAACCTTAGAATATACTTGCACATAAAAACTAACAGTATGTCTTAATTAGATTTTCCCGGCTATTACTGACGTTAACAGTGCAACAGAAATGTATGTACTTCAAGACTGTAATATCTTAAAAATAAAACATGTTCTTAAAGGATGGTTATAAAAATATCCATCATAGTATTTGTAGTTAAATACACAAATTAATACATTTATAACAGAACTAACAAGCCATAACACTTCCTTTGCCAAAAACTTTTGTCACTTGAGTAGACTAAATAAGTATCTTAAGTTTTTAAAGGCTTCTGCATTTCAAATTTCTCATTTTATTGCCCATCCACATGCTTTTCTTCATTTATCTCCATGATATTTCATTACCAAATGCAGAATTTATGTGCATTTTTATAAGGGAGATGAGAGGAGACTTTCCATAAAACTAGAATTTTGAGTGGTGTTCAGATATATGCAGGTAACGTTACTGGTTTTGTAATGCTGGCACAAATTAGGTCCTGTTCATTTTTATGGTTTCTGTTACTGAAGGGAAACAAAAGAACGAGTGTGCTCCACCTGGTTTCTTAAATGAAGAAAAATGGAAACTATCAGAAGTACAATTCAAAGTGATGCTCATTTAAGGGCTGAGAAAAAATATTTTTCAAAAAAAGTGTTAACATTTCAAACCATTATTTGAAAGCTCTTAAGGGAGAAGTTGCTGAAGGAAAGGGCAGGATTACAGCAATGATATTACCACAAACACAGAACCTTGTAAAGTACAGTGGAGCTATAAAAGTGTGTGAGTGACATTATATAAAAGGAAATACATAAATGAGTCAACATTTATTGTTTTTAAAATATCCATGAATTTTTGTTCCTTCATGTTCAGCAGACTTTAAGATTGCGAGGGAATCCACTATTGCTGTAACCATGTGTCTTTTTCCCACTATTTTGTTTTCTCCAGAATCAAGTGCCATTTGCAAGATCATAAACTTATGGCAAAAGCAACAGCACCCAGTTTCTGTTCCTTCCCATGTATCTTGCCACAGCAAGGGAGTGGGGAGAAGGGGGCACTGCTGCAACTGCAGACTGCTCAACTTCAGGCAAGCAGCACTCAGATTTTCTAAGACAGCGTTCATCAAAAAAAACCAACAACTTACCAAAGCCAGTTCCTCTGCAAGAACATTCCAGTTAGAGTCCTGATAGAATAAGACTCAAGATGAACCTATGAGCGAGAATGAGAGCATCACCCCAAGACAACCCACTGATGCTTACTGGTGATTACTAGAGATGTTAAAACCCTAACTTGAATTGGACAAGTTGGCAATTTTACAACTCAAGTCCTTGTCACCACAGAAAAATGCCACAGCACTGGCTATTTGTTATCTCAGAATCTCTTTCATCCACACAGCTGGTGAAAAAATTCTGAAACTGTAATCACATCTTCATATAGAACAAGCATGTATCAGATCTCTTGATATTTTTGAGAAAAAAGAAAATAGAAATTTGGCTTAGCCCTATCCTGCTTAAGTTCTGACACTTGTTAAAGCCTTAAACCGCGTTTCTTACCCTTCGCTCCCATTTCCTAAGATACTCTCGTGAGCGTGGGCTGACAGCTGGTGCGAGGGTATAGCAGGAGCTATGAGGCCATCGAAGGACTCTGCTGTGTTCAGTTCCTCCTCGGGAGGCACTTCCCGGATGCATCAGGAAACCAAGTGGCAGAAGGGCCAAACCCCAGAGACAACTCAAGCTTCAGGGGGACTTCACTTGTTTGTCAAGGATTTAGAAACTGCCGTAAAATAACATATTATCCAAATCTAGCTAAGTCAGTGCAAAATTTTAGATTATACACTTGATTACGGATAACAGGACTCCGTCTGCTCCTCAAATCAGCTTCATGAGTTTCTGAAGGGCCACCATAAGGCAATGAAAGGAAAAATACAGCGTTAGGCTCCTCAGGTGGGCAAAAGCTTCTCTATCAGAATAAGATGCTTTCAACTCCTTTTTCTAAACCCTAAAGAATGGTCAAAACCTTTTTAGGTCATGTTTTTGGTAAGCTTTTACTTTCTGCACAGCAATTTAAATTACAAGTACATTTTGCGGTAAAAATTTAATCTACTAAAATATAAATGTGCATAAAAGAAAGATAATTAAGCTTCATCTGCAAAAAATATTAAAGCTGCCAATATAAAGTGCACACATGAAAAATTAAGCCTATAAAAATATATAATGAAAGACATCTGGCACAAATGTCAGCCTTCACATGCTTGTTTTGTCAGCTGTCAAATCATGGTAATATACAATGGTAAAAGGCACACTGACAGCAACATTCCTGGTATTTTAAAGAACCATAAAATACATGCAGCTATAAGAAAATATCTGCATTGCTACCAAAGTAACTGAACAGGGCTGGGGGTCTTTAGAAAAATATTAACACTTAATGCTTCTAACTCTCAGATTGAAGTCTGTGCTGGACAGGTCCCAAATTATTTCTTTCCTACACAAACCTTTTTGGGAAAAGCTACCTGGAGTTCTGAGCAATTACACATGCAATCTCTTCTAGAGTTATTGTCAATAAATACTGTTCCTATGCAGCAAATGACATAAGGTTGAGAAATGTTGTTCATTATATACTTACCTTTGTCAACAAAAAAGGTCTTTTAAAAATATATCTGAGAGGAAAAAAAATTCTTCCCAATAATTCTCAATTTCATCTCAAAAAGTGAATTACTTTGGTATGTTTTACTGATTTAAAAAGCCAATGTTTTTCCTTCATGTAAAACACAAGTTCCAAATACAATTTGTACTTGCGCATATGGAGTACTAAAAACCAAAAAGCCTCAGAATATGGTCCCATTATTGTCCTCCCATGGTCCACCCAGACCAACAACAAGGAGTTAGAAGGAAAATGAAAACATTACGTTGTATTAAATTCAAAACCTGTATCATTTCTTCACAAAATAATGATTGAGCAGTAATACCATGGGACAAAAATGAAAATTGTCTGAGATGATGCTACATACCTGAAGATTTTATATAGCGTTATAGTCATCATCTCCTGGAAACCAAGGGAGCAGTAGTAATAAGAGTTAGTCATAAAGACTGCAACCTAGTTTCCTGTTAAATATATAATCATGCTGCAACAAAAACACATTACTTTTAAATAACCATTCCTTAAAAAGCATGCCTGAATTTTTTTCTGCTGTAGTCAGGAAGCTAAGTCAGGCTTGCATTTATTCACTTACCAAGTACACCATGCCGTTTACCTTTTAATGCTGAGGAAGGTGAATGAAGAAAGTTTTTGCTAGAAAGTAAGTTTATTTACAGTTTAATTTTTTTTCTTTGTAACGTTGATTTCTGTCTTGATGTTACGAAGTAGAGGAGTTTTAGCCTTTCTTACACCAATTCTGAAGTGAGAAAGGGAGAGAAGACACGTGAGACAAAAGGGATAAAACTAAGAGTCCTGGCTAGCAGAGACACTGCACCAGACAGTGGACTTGTGAGTCCTGGTAGAAGCTGGATGTGACTGGCTTTTCTGGGGAAACCCTAGTACAAAAATTTGATGAGGTGTCATTTTGCAAGATAAACTGAAGCAAAGCTATGCAACCACTGAATTTGGAATTAATGAAGCCGAGGCTGAAGCTGGCTTGCAATTATGCTGAAGAACCTCTGTTCAGGGCATGTAAGAAGACATTGCATCTTCCAGTTTTCCTCAAAGTGCAGCTGGCCTCATCAGGGGCATCACACCTGACCAAGGGCATCTTCTACCTCAGAGAAATCTCCAATGAACACAAAGCTGGCCAGCAACAGCCTGAGGTTGTGATGCTTGTCTATACCACGTCACCATTCAGAAAACTTTTTTCAACCTTTTTATTGAGTAACACTTAAAATAGGCTAACTACATAAATCTCACTGCTTTCACTCATCCAAATAGGAACTAAGCATGTAAGAAAAAGTTCTCATAGTGGTTTATGTCTACAATCACTTGTGCCAAAAGATATATATACATATATCTACACACATATATCTCCACCTCACTTTTAAGTAAGTTTTTGTTATCACCGAGACTATTAAAAATGAGGCTTTCCACATGAGCAGTAGCTCAGTGAAATATCACTGCCATTTCAAATGCTTTCTGTATAATATCAAATACTGCCAAGATAATCAATCTGATTAAGTATCTGAGGTTGAAACAAACAACTTGCAACACTGACAGCCAAAATCATTATGTTAGACATGGGGAAGGATGAATGAAGGCCTGCACTGCACCACTGCCAGGGAACACTGTATATTTTCTTCCTGACTCTACCCTGAAAATCAACAGAGACTTATAAAAAAATAATGGATGTTAAGACATGGCATTATGGCTAGCCCACAGATGAAAAAATAAGGCTACAACTACCAGCAATAACTTTAGTAAAATAAAAGGGTCTGTAATCTGCATATTCAACTGAATTTCCCAGTGTATGTAAAGCTTTTCACACTTTTCTTTAAAGAAACTGAGTTCTAAATTTTAATTACCCATATATATCTCAGAAGATTATATTAATATCGGACATTAGTTCCATCAATAGATTTTGAAGCGCATACTACAGTGTCTTGATATAACATGTCTTCTGATTTTTAATCCAAAAGCCTTAAACCTCACAGTTCCTCTGCATCACGAGGTGTTTCAATTTCCAGCTGACAAGCAGAGAGTAAGGGGCGTGGAAATTTAGTTTGACAAACATGCCGACACCTCTGCACTTGACTGACTTTTTGCCCTCGGCCATCCATAATCTTGCTCTCCCATAGTGATTTCCTGATACCAGATCAAGGCTGCCAACAGGTAAGGTCCTTCTTTCACTAACAGGATGGCAGTCATCTACCTGACCAGTATTTTCTTGCAACCTGCAGAAGCAGTTTCTTTGGGGCAGAGGAAGGAAACTGCAAACACACACACACACTACCCCAGAAACACACATAAACAGGTTTTGTCTCAATCACGATCACATGAATTTAATTTCCTTTAGAAACCAGACTGAAAATGAGGAGGACAGGGAAGATGCATAAATACACAGCTATCAGACTAATTTATTCTCACACTTTTTTATCTCTCTCCTACTCGCTTCCTCAGTAATTTTTGGTCAGCCTTCCCTGTTACATTGTACCAAACATCAAAGAGAAGCCTGGGAAACGTTTTGGCATCCATGTAATTCTTGTAAAAACACTAGGAAGTATAATCCTCTCAAAACAAGGATCCTAGGGAACTAGGGAAGCAGTATTTTGGCTTTTTACCAACCAATTTACAGCAAAGGTAATTAGTAAGTTACATACCATTGCAAGCAACACTAGCACAGATCTAGCTTCCCGCACCACTTGCTCTCTCTTCTGATGATGCCAAGATCATGACAGGCTTACTTAGCATGGTTATTGTTTCACATTTCAAGCACTTATCCTTAAGTTTCAGCTCTAGATGATCGATCTTAAACAGCCAAATAAACTAAAAATACTCCAACACCGTTACCCCACCTTTCCCCACCCCCTCACTATAGCAACTATGCATTGGAAACACTTCAGAAGACTTTTTTTTGTGCTGAATGGCTGATTTGGTAAGTACATGTGATAAGCTACTTTTGAAATAAATCACACAGAATAACATATTTCAGTAACACTAAGTATCCAGATTGTGGTCAGTCTTCCTATGTCAAGAGGGAATTCTATGTATCAGGAGCAAAACTCTGTGACAGAAGTCATATAAAAAAAACAACCCAAAATATGACTAATCAGCTGTGTTTCATGCACATTAGGTACAGTCTTCCATCACCTGACAAACTGGAAGAGCTCTCTGTCTTGTACAAAAACCTATTGCTTTTTTGAATCAGAAACTACCAGACATTTGCAACTGGGTTTAAAGTTTTATATAATACATAATTACACATGCGTGCACAACATACACCCCCCACCCCCAATGGAATTCCAAGATTTCCATTCAAATGCAGAAAGAAGAGCTGAAAAGATTGGGACGGTGATCAGCATCTCAATACGCCTTTCAAGAACCAGCAGGAAATGATAACTAATGAAAAATTCCAAATATTATTAATACAGGAAAATACGTCCAGTTTTGACAACCAACGCAGTCATGGAATAAACACTTCCATCATCAGTAGTTGCTAAAACAAACACTCTTTTACAGGCTTTGACAGAGAACAGAATTCATTTCCCCTTTACAGCTGCACTGCTTCAAAGTCAGTTAAACATCAATGTGACAGCCTTACTTGCAAGGGCTCAGACATTTACTGTATCATTTTAGTCGGACATGAGCAGAAAGCAGAGACTGTGAAGGCAGAGAAGTAGCAGGGGAGAGAGGGAAATCAAGATTGTTTTTCTTAAACACCTTATGAAGTGTTCGTCTTATTTGTTGCCAGAGAGTTATTTTTCTTATTCGTTTATTCTGTATGGAAAGGCCCAGCTAATACAAACATAGCACAGGTCTGAAGGCAAAAAGTTCACTAAGATAGGACTTGTGTGCAATGATACTACTCAGTTACCAACTTCTAACTCTGAGATACAGTGTGCTTCTACAAATGAAACTCGATGGGCTGAGCTATTATCAATGCTTACAAATTAGACTATCTAATTTGCAACTAGCCATCACCCTACTGATTTTTCTCATTAATATCTACAAGACACACAGTTTAGGTTCTTACTGTAATTTCTGTCACCGACTTTCCTGTACGACCCCTACCTCACCAGACCATCATGAAGCTTAATAATACTTATTAATTTCACACAGAGCAACAAGCATGATAATAAGTACTTACTATTAAGTGGGAAGGAATATTGGCCAGATGATGAACTGACCCTTACAATGTGTACAGGCCACTAGATTGAGTATCTGGAACAAAAAATATCCACCAGATAACTGTATCAGCCATTTGCAAAAAGTGGTCAAGAGTATTTCCTGAGATGCTGTAGAAATCTGGCTGCTCACATGATGGCTCTGCTTACTTCCAGATGTTTAATTGCATTAAAGAAAACTAAAAATACATCAATCCATGTTCTAACTACTGGTTTCCCATGAAGTCAGTTGTTGTTGCCATTTGAGGAAATGACATGATCATCAGGAGAAGATGTCTTATGAATTACCTACCAAAATACAACCCAAACTGCTAGTGGAAGATTTGTTAAGTGACCAGTTCTTTCATGGAAAATGATCCCTCAAAACTGCAACTCAGCAAAAATTCCCTACAATAGTGAAAAAAATTTCCATTAGGACTTTGAACTTATTCAATACTTCTCCCTGAATGCTATAAGCAAGCCTGAAAAAAAATCTGTATCTCTTCCTTTATTCTTAATTTTGTACATAAATACAGAAGAGAAGGCATATCTGAAATACAGCCTAAGCCACCTATCTACTATTACAAAAAATAGAAAACAGTAGCTAGTAAAAACAAAACATCACATGAAAGTCTGCATAAATTGTGTTAAGTGGGTTTTTTGGGTTTTGTTTTTTGTTTTTTGTTTTGTTTTTTTTTTCTTATTTGAACCCCAGCATTGGGCCAAGTTGAAACTCTACAGGAAGCCTGATGATTTGTGGCCATAACATTTGGCAAAACATCTAAGTTTATATTCAGGAGATCTCCACATCTCAGCTTAGTAGGAGTTTAAGCCATCTTTCACCTTCTGAAGGTTCACCTCAGGGTTAAGGGAAGGCAAATCAAGATGCATGTCATCTACCAATAATAAAATCATGTTTCTTCACACTCAACAGCAGCCCTGATCTGGAGATTTCTATTTCACAATAACACTTTGTATTTTACATTTCTGCCTGGAAGTTGTCTGTGTGAACTCACACACTTATAGCAGGAGTCAGAAAAGACACTTCAGTTTATACTTCCCCTCTAGGAAAAAAAGAAGAAAAGCAAATCAAGCATTCCCTGCAAAAGCTTTTCTACCTCTATGCAGCCAGTCAGCCAGACTCAGGGGATGAGCTAGCCTGCAACCCTGCCTGCCATGGGGAGATGGTGTGTTTTGTTTGAGCATTTACTTGTTAAAATCTTGGTGTTTGGAGGGTTGGGGAGGTTTTTTGGTTCTGTGCTGCTGTACTGTCCTTACTGCAGCACAACTATTTTTAGCAACCAGCAATGGGTAGCTGTAGGACCTCTCCTATCACCAGAAAGCTATCCAGCCTGAAGTGGCAAAGCAGCCCAACTCGTACATGCTAGCAATTTTTCAGATAGAGGCTTGCAAGCCCAGCCCTGCTTCCTTCTGCTGCAACTAGCACATTGTCATATGCACTTTAATCCAGTAGACAGAAGAAGGGCTTTTTTGCCTTTTGTAAACAAACCTTTGATGGAAATATTGTAAAATAAATCTTCCTATTTTCTGTTTTTATAAATGTTATCACACTATGTTATTTACATATGTCAGCTCCTAGAAAGCACAGAAAAACTTTCATATCCTAAAAAATTTCCCTCCCCTATGTGTGTACAGAACTGACAACTACATATTTCCTCCCAAAATCACCAGGTCCTCAGACTTACATTTCCATGGCTACCACTAACTTCAAAAACATGCCACAACATGTTGATATACAAATTAAAAATTGATTACAAATTGATATATGTGGAACTGTAAAGAATACTTGTGCTCTTACGGAAAAAAAAACAAATCAAAACCTCAGAAGCAACAGTAAGTAAATTCTGTTAGATATGCAATTCAAACAATGTATAGCCACAGTTACTCATATCAGAAATCTTAGGTGAAATATAGGCACGTGGTACATGACAGACTGGCAATGGAAAGTTCTGCAGGAAGACTACGCGCAGAGTGGCACTGGAGCCGAGCCCACGACTCATTTCAAAACTCATGTCAAAAAGTCTTGTGAAATTTCTTAGTATATGCAATACACACTGCATAGCTTGTCTCCATTCAATACTCTTGAAGAGATGCTAAGTGCTGTTAAAATGATTTATTATGCTAAGCTTTCCATTGTATTAATATATACCCTATGATGTCACAAACTATAGATGTTTAAAAATTCAATTTAATTTGTAAGATAGAGAAATATGTAACCTGCTAAAATATGACTAGGTGTGTTATATGGCTTTTAAAAGTGAACTGCAGCTAAAGAAAAAAACAACCTTTAACAGCAATATGCACAGAATATCCAACATGAAATAGAATGAAAAGTACAATGTTGGAGGAATTCATTATTAACTGAAATCTTGCCTTTATCCCCAAAATTCAAGTTACTAATTAACTGCCAAATGCTCCCTTTATGTATGACACAGCATAAAACATTCGAGTACTTGTATTTCAATACTCCGCAAATTAATTGTAAAGGTTTTGGCAGGATAAACATTACATGCATAAACTTGCAAAACATTCAAGCTGCTTCTTTGTCTACTTAGAAAAAGCTGAACTTCTCCCTTCAGTTCCACAATCACATGAATGTCATTTAATAATCAGCTTTATTATGAAAAAACTGAAGTCTTCTTGTTGAGGCACAAAACATACATGTTAATGTTAATAGAAGAAATACAAAAGAAACTTCCATGCATAAATAGGACTGAAAACAAAATAAATACTAAAAGGCTAACCCCATCCCCCCCTCAGGTAAAGAAAAATTTTTCCCCCCTATCCTGTAATTATATCCAATTATACAAGTAAAAAAACCACCAACAACAAAAAAACCCCAAAAACAAAAGATAAAAAAAATTTGCAACTTTCAACCTCAAGGTACATCTTAAAAATAAGTCCCATTCATATAATCCCTTAGTCATCAGGGGACAATCCTAATTTAAAACAACAAATTCTCCCGTGGCTCCATTATAAGGTGATAGCTAGCACCTCTAGTAATTTAAAGACATCCCATTTTCCTTGAGGTTAACCAGACAGCAAATCAAATAATCCCACAGAGGATTCAAAGCAGGCTTGACCCATTACTGAAGTGTTAAATTAGAATTTCAAAGAGTAACTCCATAGTCACCCTTCACAGAGATAATTTTTAATTCTTCCTCTGTGAAACGTGAAGTTAAGTCAATACTCAATGTTTTATCTCATAACATAAGCAGACAAAAGTACTGCTAACTCAAAATAATCTAGGTTGATTTTTCTTTAATAAAATAGCAAAAGGCCATTGCTTCACCATTTTAATAGGCAAGTTCTCCCTAGCATGTTTTTACAATTTCAGTATTAATTCACAACATAGGTAGATAGAAGCAGGCATTTTATTTACATTTGAGGAAAGTAAACACATATTTGTTTTCCTTACACAATCCACAAACACCAATGAATCAGAATTCTGCATACGGAGAAAATAATGAGGATTGACCCCATTTTACAGTGAGGTGAATGACTTGCAGCTCACGTGACTTGTTTAGTACACCTCTGGCAAACCTGGCAATGAAGAGTAAGCTCCTAGATCTCCGAGACAGGACTAGCTCCATCCGTGTCATTACCATGTAAGATCATTCCCATGGGTATAATTATAGGGACATTTCCATAACATGCAAGAGTGGCTGATACTACCTGGACAAGACAGAACTCAACACTGGCAATACACTGTACAAATTACAACACAGAAACAAATGCAGACACACACAGAAAAAAACCACACACACAAAAAAACCACACACTGTTTCAATTATTAAAATATTAAATAAAAAATTCTCCTGTTGTTGGGGTATGCACCCTCACCAAAAACTGTGTTGCATTAATTTATTCTGCTCCTCAAGACATTGCCTGTGTAAGAAAATAGCAGTTCCCTTTTACTTACTTCCTCCCCTGCCAGCAGTAAGCAAAATCAGTTAAAAAAAAAAACAGTAAAACAGTTTGTCTTTACATCCAGCTAATGCAAGTGAGAAACATTTTCAATTAGCAGAAGAGGGTGACCGAATATTGGATTTTACATTTTCATCTTTCCTGTATTGCTAGTTAGCTCAGCCTTTCTGCAAGAAACCCTCCTATTTCCCTTCTCAGAATCTCATCTCTAAAAAAAGTCCCTCCTCCCCCAAGGAAATTCTGAGGGCAGGCTCGCCATTTTCCTTTCTCAGCTTCTGCAATACAACTTGAGTAAAAACTATTTACACAAGTTTAACAGACCAGAGTACAGTTCATTATGCAAAAGTTACCACTATGCTTATACAACGGTATTTCCACAAAATCAGAACAGTAAGAACAGTCCCCAAATCATGTCAACAGCAAGAAAAGTTATGGCATATGGCCCTTTCCACCATAACACAAAATATTCACCAGTGCTTTTAAGTTCTGAAGGGTTTATTTCTACCTTTGCCAGACACGTTACATATTGTTCACATTTTTACTTCTCATTTGCTCTGAGAGATCTAAATATGCCTCATTTTGAACTTTTCAGGTTTTCAAGAATTCATCAGTTTTACATTGTAAAACACTTCACACTAACCTTATCAAAGGATTTGGATAAAAAAAAATATTGCGTATGCAGTGGCAACCACGTGAAACTTTAATTTCTATTATAACTTTGTAGTCAAAGGTATCCATTTAATTATGGACGATGACACCTCTGATATGAGGAACAGAACTGTGCCTATAATGGACGTTTCATTTCAGCCACTAAATGGGGCAGAGGCAAAACACCCCACGTATTTTAAAACTGTTTCAAGCTGCTCAAGTACTAAGTTCACCTGGAAAAATGCCCTTGTTTCAGATAGCTTACTTCACATCTATCTCAAAGCATTAAGCACATCCACAGGAGGATTTAATTGCTAAATATATCTGTGAATGTACACTTTAGCTTCCTTTGCAGAACCTTGTCTGAGACAACAACCTTATGAGTAGCAGATAAATAAATTAAATCTGTAGAAGTGGGCAAGTGAAGAAGCTACTGTCCTTCACTGTAGGACATGCACAACAGATAGGGTGCTCAGTGCCGATGCAGGACATTCAGTTCTCCAACGAAGTATTTACACGCCTATAAAAAAGCGGGGCCCTTTCAGAGGCAGGAAAGCTCCGCTTGAAAACATTCAGCAGCCCAGAGACGGCAGCAATCTCCTAGGAGGCAGAAGACCAAAACACAAACCTCTGCTTTGAAGCAGAAGCATCACTGTTCCCTTCTCCATCTTGCTGCGCACCCACATCCCACTGCTCGGAAGGCAGCACGCTGCAATCCGCCCTCCCGCCTCAGCAGCGGCTGGTGTACCCCCATTCCCATGCGTGCTGGTGCTCATGGGGGTACAGTAAAGGGCTCCCCAGCCCTCGCGGTCACTCCAAGCGAATCTGGTGACGTTGGGAGCCGTTCTCTGCCACGGTTGTAAAACAATGGCAACCTGTCCATTCCCAGCCTGGCACCATGAGGAGAGGCAGGGCCGCCCTGGACCCAGGAACAGCAGGATAAACTGAACCTCACAGGGAGCGAGACCAGACACCAGGAAGCAGATGAGCTGTGGGACCTGTCACGAGCTGCCCCTCTACCTGGGGCACAGGTTGTGACACTGAAGCTGTAGCCTAGCAAGAGCCCCCACTGCACACCCACAGCAGCTACCCACTAAGGCACACCCTTGCAGCCAGCCTACCTCCCCATGGTTGCTGGCTTTTAAGTCTTCCTGTGAATCCAGCCTCGAAATCCAAAACTCCTAATTTCAGAATTTCCTAAGCGAGCCATTACAGCATTTCTGATTAGTAGGGAATTTTCCCCCTTCCTCAACAAAGCCACTTAGGAAATTCAAGCCAACCCATTAATAGCTTCAAACTAGCCAAAAATACATTTTCAGTAATTTTCCCTCAAAAGAACATACACACACACACACACACACACACACACAAATAGGTCCAACTCTTCCTAAACAGCCTCATAAACATGGATCAAGCTGTCCTGACCCAAAAAGTCACTCCTCCTTATGTTGCTGCCTGGGTACTCTGACTGATAGCAAAGGTGAAGGACAATGAACTATCCTGAAGCTTTAACAGATTGTATCAGAAGACCACAACACACAAAACACCTCTCCTGGAACCTGGGGGTGGAAAGAAGTAGCGCAGAAATGGAGTAATGAAGCAAGTAAGACAAAGACTAAGTAGGAGGCAACTTTGATAACTACTGTTACTGGAATCAAGCTCATCAGCAGAAGGCTATTACTTTTTTTCTTTTTTTTTTTTTTTCTTTTAAGAAGTGCCCACAGTACACAGTCAGTGACAAGGAGTATTTTAAAAATCGGTAGTCAGGCATCAAGCTTCATGTATCATCAGCCGCACATAAACCCTATTCCGCTGCAGGATACTTTCTGGAAGTTACATACTGTAACTCCAAAGTTTTACATGAGTCTGTTCAGCAGGACTGAGCAATAAAAACACAGTTAACCAGGATTTGTGAAGAGAAGCCAAGCAAAAAACCACAACTGAAAATTGAAAGGCCATAAAAATTAAACCAAGTGAAATTTCATACGAGTTGGCCACCTACTTTTAGAGAAACGTAGATGTTTTTATCCCATTTTACAATACTACTAAACTGTGCCACCACACAGCAGAGGTTCAAGCTTACAACCCGAACAAAGAAATGCAGAAGACACCTCTTTCACAGCAGCAAAACAGGTACCTAGAGACAGAAAGACAAAGGAATCCAACACAAAAAGCGGTGACTCAAGGATGATCTAAGGATGAGGATTCAAATTTTAAGTGAGAATATCCAAGTATAAGGGAAAAAATAAATAAAGAATGTAAACATTTTAACTTTCTCTGACACTACTATGGTTTCCCTCAAGGATGAGCTGATTTGCAATACCTACAGGAAAAACTAATTCTTTTCCCAATCTAATTTTAAATATTCCTATATTGCCTATTGCTGTCATTTTAAAAGATACAGAGTTTGGTGTACGCAGAATGCTGTAGTTTATTGAACTGGGATTACTGAAGGAACAAAAGTACTGATAATGAAAAAAGGGAAGGATTTGGACCATAAAACAGAGATGTTGCAACAGGAGAACAGAGCGTATTCTTCATTTATCATGGCCATTTACACACCAACAGATACTGTGTATGTAGGCGTGTCAGTAACCCTTTTTGCTTGTGGTGAGATGACTACAGGAGGATTTTGTAAAGCATTTTGAATAGTTAGAGCATTTCACAATGATACTGTAAAACTCACCAATATTTCTAAATCATTTTAGTAATACTTCTTAACATCTGTAATTTATCTAAGACCTTTCATCTGAATTTTTCAACATCTAAAGTTTGTTTTAAAAAGAAAACCTGTAATTTCTTGTCAGTTTAGTTAATACAAAGGTAAATTAATCAGATGGAAATGTACTATGCCACAATTTATATTACCCAGCTGCAAATTTGCTTATTATTCTAGTCACATAAGTCTTCTGAGCCTAAAATCCCAGCATTGTGACATTATAAAAATTCACCCACTTCCATGTACAGAAATATCCATGAACCTCAAATTATTGTACTATAATTCTGTCAAATAAACAGACTACTGGAATTCAATTTCCAGAAAGCCAAGGCAAAAATCTACCGGCCTTAATCCGAAATACCAGTGTCATTTTCAAGCGCCGTATTTAATTAATACTATTTACTGTCAAGAGCCAAGCTGGGTAAATATTTCACTCCTCTGAATTCAAGGGCTAAATGCAGACCCAGAGGAAAATCTGCCCAAGTAAATGCATCTTATCTTCTCTGATGATGCAAGTGCTCAGTTGTCCTGTTCTTGACCCCTCTAGAATTCCCAGACTCCAATACTGGTGGTACAATGTCATCAATCTATATTTATAATATATATTGATTTTCCACAGATGATAATGACAGCTATTTCTTCTGCAGATGCATATACTCTATACATTTGCCCATATAAAAAGGTTCCTATCAAAGTAAGAAATGAAAAAATCTTAGCAAAGCCCATTACTAGGTCAAAACCAATATTTAAGCAGTGAATAAAATCAAGTTAGCAATCTCATTTCCTAAATATTTTTTTATTTGTCTCACTGAAACTGAAATGTTAAAAATAAACTTCCAAGATATAGCCACATCCAAAAGGCAAGCTTCAATCAATCGAATGAGAGTGTTTTCAACAGTCCTGGATATATATGAAGTTTAGTTCCATCAATTCAGTGAAAACTTCACTGACAGAGCACTCCATTTGAGTCCATTCACAGCAATTAATGAATTTAACATATTTAAGAATGGTTTACTGCAGATATGTAATGAGTTTGAACACTGTGGCCTCAAGACTATGAAAGTACTTTAAAACTGCTTTTATTACCAACAAATCTAGTTCTGCTAGTTTCAAGCACGATGAGATTTTTCTCTGCAATACTCTCAATTTTCATCAATTTTAAAGGAAATGCAATATATTACGTTTGTGTAAATTTCAGCTTTTCCACAAAATAAACCCCAAAGATTTCCATCAGCTCCCATTTACAATTTGGAGGGGGAAGGGGTAGGGGGGTGGGGGGTGTGCAGGGAAGGGAGAATATCTATCTATCTGTCTGTGGGGTACAATTGTATAAATCTTAACAGATGCTCATTTTTCAGTACTGCTGTTCTCATTGTACCACCCACACAGAACTTCACACTCAGATTAGGAGTATCACTTTAACGCTGATTGCACTAAATTCACTATAATCAAGCAACTACTTTTACAGGCAATTCATGTTAACTAACGTTGCTACTGAACAAGAGTGACTGAAAACAGAAAAATCTGGTATTTCATGCAAAACAACTCCATGTTTCAAGGTCTAGGAACGGGAATATATTCCCTTTATTTATCATAAGCCACTTCAAAATAGATTAAATGTCCTTCACAGATCCCTCTGTAAATGAGAAAACCTGATGCAGTAAAGATTATCCATGCCTGTGATAGATACCTATATTTTATTTCAGGTATTTTAGAAATACAGCTCCTGTGGGAATTAAGGTGCTCTGAAGTGATTTCAGACCTCTAGGTAGGCACCATCCCAGCTTGGCTTTGCATGCTGATAGAAATGAGCTCTTACTCAGATTTGATACTTGGAACCTACTGTAGGTTCCTCACTTGCATCCTTGAACTAATACTGAAGGCTTTTAAAACTCATTTCAACATAAGGCACTCTGTTTTCAGTACTGCACTTTATTTTCTGACAGCATTCCCTTTAGACACACATGTATTAGGAGGACCACAGTCAAAAATGAGACATCTGTCAGAATTTTCTTTATCTACTATGGCTGTAAACAACAATAAGGAGTGCTATAACTCATAACAAAGAGACACACAAATATTTTCTATCTATCACACTTGACATTAACTACAACACAAACGCCAATGAAATCACTACAAAGTTAGATTGAAACAGACTCTCTAGATCAAGAGTGACAGAAAACTGAGACTTCTCTAATCTACGCTCTTCTTCTGCTGAGAAATATTCCTTACACAGCAAAAACCATTTCATGCAAAAAGAAAAGGAGAAAAAGAAAAGAAAAATGTGTTCTAATTGAAAACTTTTAGATTAGGAACAGAAGTCAGTATTTTTATCTGTTTGTTTATTTTTTTTCTTAAGTCTAAACTTATCACCATCCTAATTGCACGGCTTTTTGGTTGCACACAGCAGCTACTTCCACCGCTCAACTAACAACAATTCAAGGGAGCAGCCACAAATTCTGTCATTTACATTATTTCTTATCAGTTCATATACACACATTCTAAGGCCATTTAACCAGCCCAGGATTCACACTCTTATCCACTCTAACATATAAAAATAGATCCAATAAGTATCAAGCAGTGGTTTCACTTCCCAAAAAACTTAATACAGTGGTAGACAGACTGAATGCGCACAATTTCAGTCACAGTAGTGGTACAATGTCACAACACACAGTCAAACACAACATCTATTCCACAAGCAACTCCAGTCAGAAACCAAGGACAGGATTTCTTAAATGAAACTCCAACTGATACATCCTTCAGACTAGTGTAAGTTCAGATGGATGTACTAGTCAAAATCAACAGCTACAGCTTTCTGATCTTGTGATGGCGAAGGTGAACATCTGATGATGTTGAAAAATAGGACTGAAATCCTGGACATTCAGAAATCAATGAAAATATTTCCAAGGATTCAAAGGAACCAAAATTTGAAACTATTCCTTGCCTCATGCAGCCTTCTTTTGCTGCTATCACATGGACACACGGATAACTATCCACTTTAGAGCAAAACGGTATTTTTAAGCTAAGAACTACCTCTCCACTTCATCCTTGCCCTCTAAATCCTTTCATGACATCCCATTTTCTACAGTGGTTTCTTCCTCAGTGTCATCAGCATAGCCTTCATATACAAATATTTATCTCCTACGTGCTCTTATTAAAGGTTCTGAACTTTTCACACACAGCAACTATGTTTTAGTCAATATCTGTAAAGGTACAAGATTACTTTCTGGCACAGCAACAACCAAATTTATAATTTTGGTACAGAATGATGAAACACTAAGCAAAATAAAAGGGGGTTTTGTGCCCACGTATATTAATTAGAAAAAATATATATGCAAATTGCTTTTTATTTAAATATTAACCTTTTCTAATCTTTACCTAAAGCATTCCTTTTTTAACAGAAAATTACAATGGAGACAACTGAAAACAAACATACTAGCAGCTTGACAACAAAATTTCATGTTTTCTTTCAAGAATTTAGGCAGTGACTTTTTCCTCTATCTTTATTACCCATACCTAACTGATTCCGAGTCCTACTCCCTGGAAAAAAAAAAAGAAGTCTTACTCTTTCCTTTTTTTAAAACAATTTGCTTAAATGATCACAAGAACAGCTTATTATTGAGAAGACCTGCACATGCATATTATGATCATTATGCAGCCCAGATAAACTATATTACTTATTTACTCTATTTAAGTAATGAGTGTAAATAAGTAGTAACATCTATGTGGCTGAGCATTTTCAAGTTAATATAATACATAAACAAACTATTAACCAGTATTATAAACTTCACTGAATGCAATGAAGTACAAAGTGTTTTATCAGAACAGCCTAGGGAACAGGCAGAAAAAACAGCAGCACTGGAAAGCTTCTTAATCTTTTCATCCACTGATGCTAGAAAATTCAGTAAATTTGAAGAAAAGCACTGTTAGTTTGCAAAAATTGCTCAACATAATTAACAAAAGAGGAAATTATACTTGAAGTGGACATACATAACTTTACCCATAAATGGTTGGCATTTTATAAACAGTTATCCCACACACCACTAAAAACCTTTCCAGCAGGCTCATTTCCCACCTCTATATTTAGTGTGCAAGCCTCAAAAATACATATTTCTGACCTTAATAAGTCACTCTACGCGTTGAAAGACAACATTTATTCATGAGTACCCTGAAAAGGTTCTCACATAAAATCTCAAATGCATATTTGTAAAAAATTTATACCAAGTGAGTATATTGATATATTAAACATACCGAAAATAAAAACACAGTATTTATATTCCACTTCCTTTCACTGCACTACAAAACTATTATTAGTCTGCATTTAACCAATCCACAGGGGTCCCTTTTTCTAATTCTCAGTGGTATTATCCCTTCTTGTGAGCAGAGTTAAACAGGCACAGCACTGCCTGATGGAGTCATCAGACAGTAATTCTTGAGCAACAAGCAGTTTAAGTCATCAGTGTCATTATACCAATTTCAACCCTCAATTTAAGTAATTTATTAGTGTAGATAGTTGGATGGAAAAGCTTGTATTATTTCATACTCAACCTTTGCCATAAGACATACCATAACCAGCACATCTGAAAAATGTCAATTCCTTAGTTATAGTATAAAATATCAAACAAACTTAATGTGAAATAACACCACATGCTGATCCCTTCAACCTTTCTCAGCAGAAAGTCCCATTCCTGATCCTGGCACTAAAGCAGGGTCCCTGCTTCCATAACCAGTCTGAGCATTATTTTTTAAAGTCTCTAAAATGTTTGTATTTCAAATCACTGTATAATATCATACATTACTTAAAAACCAAGGCTTGTTCTGCTGTATCCACACAATCAATTTAAGACATCTCACATCAAATTCCCCAGTGAAGAAGATAAAACTGTAACACAATCCAATTAAACAAAATAGGATATAGACAACTCACCAGGACTCAGTGAGCCAGACAATGATTTCTAGAGGCTGTGCGTGCAGGGGGCCTCACTACCCAGATACATCTCAAGCATGCTAGGAACAAAATTGAGAGAAAAATATTAGTCTTTTTTTGGAGACAGGCATAGAAAAATAAAAATGTGATGCCTAGCACATGGCTGTTTTAAGCATAACACAATGAGGGAAACGTAAACTTTGCAGAGCATTATCTGCTTTTCCAGACGTAACTACAACCCCCTTCCAGTTGCACAATCACTCCAGGCACACAACTTCCTCTGTACCTGCTGCCTACTGCAAATTCACAGTGATAGCAACTAAGATGTTTACATTAACTTACTCGGTACACAGCCTTTATTTTCACAAAAGAATCTGTGGGAACTGCCTGTGAAAGTGGTTGGTTCCTTTTTTGGTTGACTGCTTGGCTGGTTGACTTTTATGACACATTAGTTTCAAATCTCTAAAAAGGAGAAACTGGTGTTCTTATAAAATGTCTTTCAGCCATTATTAAAAGTTGTACATACAGAAGCATGTTTCTTCTCTGATCTCCACTTACAATACTCCAGACCTGAATGACGAGTATCAGCGGACAAATAAACAGAAAGCTTTTCATAAGTATAGAGCTTAAGAGTCCAGTAGAGCAGAGGACATACATTGCACAGCAATACACATTTCTTCAAGGAAAAGGAGCATGCCACTACCCACATTAATATTGTGCCTGTGCTTCTGTTTGTAGGTCAAACAGTACTGTACGTCAAACGTATCCAAGCAAGCTACCAAAGAACAGTTTTCTACCTTCTTATTCTGACAAACAAAGAGGCAGAACAAAGAAAATGAAGGATACGCTACAAGAGTCATCAACAGGGAAAAAAAGCACACTAATTATGCCTCAAGAGAAATGAAATTTAGAAACAACTTCATTTTTTCTGTCATTTCTGCCATCTCACAGGAACCTTTTCCAGCCAAACTCTGCTTAAGTTTTCAGTCACAGGCAGGATACCACCACAGTAACAAAGTAATTGCAGGCACCACTAACAAAGAAGTATTTTTATATGAGATATACACAGAAGATATGACTACATTGTTTCCTCAGGAATGTTCAAAAAGTACACAAGCTCTACTGATCACAAACCTGGTGCTTCAAGTGGGTCCTCCTGACAGAAAACACCATCTTTTCTTAGAATTAAAATTTTAAGTAAAACACTACTAGACCTTCTGGCGATTTAGCAAGATTTAGAGTCAGTTCAGAGAGACCCTCTAAAGGGAAGCCACTGCCTCAGCAGCAGATGCGGGCTGCAACCCCAGCCCCTGGTGGGGAGAGCTTCTCTGCAGAGGAGCGATGACCATGAGAGCGCCTGTGTACACAGAAGCATTTCCCACCCTTCTCCTGTCTTCCGGCTGCTGCACACCAGTGAATGAGAACGACTGCTCCACTACCATTTTGTTTCTTGATAACTAGCCTGGCTGCTCACTGGTGTTCTCCTACTGCTGATTTATTTTCAAGTCCCACCTCTTGACCTACACAGCTGCCAGTACTGCAGCTCAGAAAGTCCGCACACAACCAACGTGGCTCCCAACTGTTATGCTGTGGCCCATGGGGCACCACATGGCAACAATGGAAATGACAAGTTTTGCTGATTTTCATCTGTTCTATTCATAAAATATTTAATAATAGTACTGTCTGAAAGTGAAGGCAATACATTATAGTGCTACCTTCAAAATGCTACTAATGAGGTTTCTTTCCAAATAAAACTCTTGAATGATACAGCAACTAGTGACAAGCTTACATATAAACTGATATATTATTCCAGATGTGTTCCTCTAACTAAACTAGACTGTCAGTGAAGAAAAGTGATGAACATGAAGTGATGGACAAGGAAATGACCTATTAGTCCTTTGCCTTCCCTTCTCTCAAGTGCTTTCTGAAGCCTGAAATAAAGGAAAGCCAACTCTGCAGCAACAAGCAATGCTAGCACCCATGGCCACACAAACTCCCACCCATTCCCACAGGAATCAGGAGGGGCTTGGGATGGCCCCTCAAAACTCAAGACAAACCACTCTTGCATAAAGCCAGCTTTCACAGGAATGTAATGCTGTTAACGGTGGTGCCCAAAGGCCTACAAGTATGCCACATGCAAAGGCCTACATGAAGAATGGGTCTCTGCCTCAAACAGTACATAAATTATCAGCATTAGCTACAATATAAAAATTAAATGCGCTATAGCTATCACTCTCCACATCTGCCATTTTCCAACACCACCATTCAATTCTCCATCCCACAGAGTAAAAGAAAACTTTTAAAAAGAAGTCAAACAACAACTAAAAGCAACTGGTACAGCCCAGAATAACACACTGTCCTCTGACTTCAGAGCGCTTCACGCGTTTATGCCCCATTCATGCACAGCAATTTCTTTCTTTTCCAGGACATCTGTATTCCAGGTACCTAAAGATGTGCTACCTCCTTGCCCCATAAAAACTTAAAGTTGCAAACAAAACACACAATACCCGCTCTACAAACTACAATTTAGCTAAAAGGGAGGGAACAACTACCACTTTCAGACATAACTGGAAGACACCATCACTGACAGCATGCAAGTTTGGTGAACGTATTTTTTCATCCACATAGTCTTCAAGTTCCCTCATTCTTATACTAATAAGAAAAGGTGTTCACAAATGATCTCATCATTGTGCAGTTAACACTAATTTCACACAGAACTGTAGCAAAAAAAAAATGGAGGCCTCAATAAAAATTCAGTATATTTGTAGTAAATAAGCCATGATTCTTAAAAAAAACCCAGCAGCAAAACAAGCAAAAGTATCTTTGCACTGCAGATGCCAACACAAATTGGAAAGCAATTTAAAAAAAAAGCTTTAAAATATGTTAGACCTACATTTTCTAGCTAGTCAAGTATCAACAGGTTGACTTTAGGTTTTTTTAACATAAAGGCAACAATTATTCTGGCCACACTGAAACACAAGAGTGTATTTCTAGTTGTAAATTTTTTTGGGGGAAAAAAAACCCCAAGATTTAGACTTGAAGAACAGCTTTTCTCCTTGAGAACAACATTGAAATCTGCTAAAATAAATAATGTATCTGTATACACTCATCATCTTCCTCCACGAAGAACCTATTTTAGGAAATTGGTGGAACAGGAAAAGGACATTGCTCGTATCTCTGGAGACCAAGGTGCAAGGGTAACAAGTGAAATTAGTTGACAACAATTGAATTTATTCCTGGGAATACCATAAAGGGTTGGTCAGCAACCATTGACATGAATTTTGAAATAGTAAAGAATACGGACTGAAGAGCTACCTTGTGAACTCAGAGTACGGTGTTGGAAGAAGTACGAGGAAAAGTAGTCTCCACTGTAGGCTGGGTGATATCTGAACTCTCACTTGCACAAGTATTAAAATATATGACCTTGGGGTTTGGGTTGTTTGTTTTAAAATTTCATTCCATCACCCAGGCGAATGATGAATTTGTAAGTTCATAAAAAGACCTGTAATAAAAGCGTCAGTATATACTATCAGATATATTCATCGTCAGACTTTCCTCCATCCTTATAAAGTTTTCTTTTTAAATGCAGTTTAATACCTCCTAAATAATCTGCAAGGTACAAATAGGTGACATACTGCATTGTTTTTAATTGGAGTCATTTTCTTCAAAATCCATGGGCAAGACTCATTAGAGACCAATACTGACAGCAATAAAAAACTAAATCTGTTCACACACAGCTGAATTGCAGCACGGGCAGAGTAAGAGTAAAACTCCATAATAATTCTGACCTAACAAGTAAAATGTTATTTCACTTTCCATGCCCATTCTTCAATCCCAGACTTTTCCACTGAGGCAGCCAATGAAGCAGCCAATTGTGATATGCCCACTATAATTCCTACCAAAGAGCAACAATATGTCTTACATAGCTCATTAAAAAAGCATCAAAATAGCAACTCTCAGTTATCATCACAGATACATACACTCACTATGGCCCAGGATCCACCCCACCACCACCCAGAAGCTCTTGTAATCCATGATATTTTAATTAGTTTGTCACCTATACTCTCTGTCCTTTCATTAATACATTAATGATTTCCATATACATGGAATATTTTAGCAAAATACAAGTTATCCTTTCCAAATAGCAAGTAACTTCTTGAAGTTTAAAAGCAAACAGGAAAATGTAATTAGGCTTTGCAGAGGGCATTGCATTTGAGATGAAAAAAAGCAAATGCACACTACAAAGCAGCTTCTGAATTTTGAAGTAATGGGAGTACACTCACAGACAGAGTGAGATTTACTATCATTTATAACTCCTAAAATGAGAGAAAAGCAAGAATAATATCTCTCAGTAACTATATTAATGGGAGATTGTTATGGAAGCCATTTAAGGAAATGCAAGACTTCAAATAGTATAACGATGCAGCTGCAGAAGAAGAAAAAAAAAAAAGGTGTGCATTGTTAATAAGTTGTTGTATAGCTTCAGACATTTAAATTAATGAACTAATTTCAGACTTCAAAATGCCAAGCACCCCAGTGACCATACTCTTTCCATAGGAACTGTGCCTATTTATTTCCATAAAACTCTTAAGCAAAATTTCCATTAGTCTTTCACTAGAATAATGTGCAATTTCCGCAGAACAAGACTGAAAAATCATAAGCTGTAACAAAACACAACGTAGTAAATTCACCGTGTTCAACATGTATTTTTCAAACTGTTCATTAACTCAAAATAATTGTAGAAAATCAGCAGAAGCATTCCAAATGCTCAGGAGAAGGAACGCTGTTCTAGGTAATAGGTAAATGCCAGACAAGAAAATTAATTTCTTCCACTCAGTTTTTTTCATCATGTAAATACTATTTCTCAATACTCACAACAGTGACAAAATAGCTTTGTTTTAAACCCCTGCTTAAAAAAACACCTGGGATTGTTTGGGTTTTTTTAAAAAAATTCTGTATCTTAAATTGATTAAACTATACAAGCTGTCATATTTCATGTCACATTTCTCCTTGGTATGTTTTGAAAAGGCTAAGCTACTGAATCATTAAAAATAGGGAGTGTTCGCATAATGCAAATACTGCTGACAAACTAGTAACCATAGAACTGGTAAGATGCCTTATTAATATGTAACCACTGATGTAATATTACAAATTATTCTTGCTTCTCAAAGTTGCCATTTCACCAATATGTATGCCTGTTCAAAATGTTATTCAAACACAGAGCAGGAGTCCTGGTAACTGTATTTATTCCATGAAATCTTAAAATATTATCAAAATATTATCTATAATATATATGTGAAATATATGTTATCTAAGCTCAATTATCCTGATGGGTAAAAGCCAAAGAATACTTCTGTAAGGTTTAAATTCCCAAGAGAAGAAGAGCCCAGATCCTGTCCGCAAGCACACAATGGAATCACAGCTGACGATGCACATCTTTTTCTGGATGTCTCCATATGCTCAGGAGGGTTTCCCCCCACCCCACCCCCTCTACCCCCCCCCCCCAGCCCACCTCCCTCCCCGTTTCTCCCTCTCCGCCTCCCTTGCTCCCAGCATTACATTGAAGATTTTGTCATTATCTGCCACCAGGAGTATGAGAATGTTTTAACAACTAACAAAAATAAAGTAGTGCAGTGAACTTCACCTCATTTAAAAATAAAAATAAGGGATCCTGCCAGAGTAGCCATCTGTAACGATATTAACTAATAGTAGAAAATGAGTGGATGAATGGATGCTCTAATTTGCCTTCTATAAAGTAAGTATCAGTGTTACTCTGTTCTTGGTTTAAAATGTTGTATCACAGACAAGAGTATATATACTGTAATGACACATCTCACCTCTGACCTCCAAAGCCAAACATAGAAATAAGCGAGTACTGAGCATTTTAATGCCTATAAGAATACTGAAGAAATGTGTGGAATTTGTCAAATACTTTATACCTACTTGCATACAAACTGCATTGTTTGCAGAGGCCAACCACAGCAAACGTACAAAAAATGAACGTGGCAAGAACAGTTTTAGTTCAGCATTGCCTTTCTCCAACACGCAATCTATTGGCACTCGGCAGACAAAGAGGGTTACATGTATACTTGAATTTGGTACCAGTCTTTAGTTCGGCTGCTTCTTTTAAATGAACTGACAGCACCCTCAAGGCTGAGACCTCAATAAGCCTCTGCAGCTTCTGCAATTCTGGTGTCAGGTGCTAGAGAAACTCCAGCTGAGCGCAGAAGCCCAGATTTTGCCAATGAGACAGTGACATCAGCAACAAAGGCAAGGAGCAGAAGACAGTGGGCATTGTAGCAGCAGCTGGCTCGCTCACTGACTTTGTTCTTCTTGCTGCAAAACCTGGGCTCCCTGCAGATGGGCTAGCTCTTACTGGGTTTCTTTTTCTGAGGACAGAGGGAAAAGCTGGGAATGTCAACACTACAGGGTGCTTACATGCCTCTTTTGACAGAGCCTTTCAGCCTTATAATGAGCAAGCAACATCCTAAATGATTATTAAAACATAAACATTATTCTTTAATTTTTACTTCAGAGCTTCAGTTTAATGCAATGCACTGCACTATATGCGAGTAAATCCTCTGTACTTTCTAATTTTGCCTCCAGAAATATTCTCTCCCAAATAACATTGTTCCAGTTTAAAAACTTAAATCGAACTGCCTTATTCCAAAAGTATCATTCTTGATACCAATAAAGCATTCCTTCCTCAAATGTCTCAAGTTTCAAATTTAGCACTGACACCACTAGGACACACAATGGGGAAAGATTTACACATTTACTAAAGAGGCGTCTTCAGACATTGCAGAGATAGCGATTAAGCACGTCATACATGGATCCTCTCCCTAGTAAAGACCACAAGCTTGAGAAAATATATAAAGTTGAGAAATCTTCAGTTTTTACATGAAATAAAAAGAGCATGGTGGCTGAAAAAGTGAGATGATGACACCACCTCTGTCAGACACTTATTGCATAATGCTCACCAAAGCATTGATGAGATAAGATACAGTCTTATTAAAAATTAAGTGATTCTTCAAATATTTGCGTGACGCTAAAAAGATCAACCTTTCTTCTTAAAGTTGTTCTCAATATTCCTGAAGGATGAGTCCGCGACAAAGTATTTTCATCAAGATCACAGATGACCAAGACTGGCTATGAACACTAAGCTTATCACAGCACTTCACATAAACTTAGGGATTAACTGGGGGCAATTTACATCTTTCTTTTATCTCATGTGGCAGAGCAGAGCTGACTTCTATGTTCCAGCCCCCAATCAGCTGTATCACAAATGCCAAAGTAAGGGACACAAATGCATGAGCGCCCATACGCACCTGCGTACGCATCTGTACGTACAAATATGCATAAGCCTGGTATATCCTATTTGTGACACTGCCGCTGACGTAAACAAGCAAGTGTCCTGAAATACGCAGGAGGCGCAGCACCCACACCGGCTGCGATAAAACGACCGGGTTCCATTCACAGCGGCCTTAAGCTGCGTGCAAGCAAAGACCAGCCCTGCTTTGGGGAATAACAGTTTCGGTATGACACTAACAACGGTGTGCAACCTTGTCATTTCTCCGAGAGGATGCAGCACAACGGACTAGCAGCTCCCCCCCTTTCGGCACTCCCAGAGGGCTCCCCCTTGCCCCCCGAGGAGCCCACCGGGTGGCCCAATGCCACTACCGGGTTGTAAAAAGCCAGGAAATTAACTGGCTAGAGTTGATTTTATGGTTTAGTACATAAAAACCTAAAAGGATTAAAAAAAAAAAAAAATGACTGCTCTTGGTCACAACAGCAGCAAACTAAGGACAACAACAACAAAAAAAATGCTTTAAGTAAGAAGACCGGCAGTCCTAAACTGCTTACTTATTTACAGCAGCAATAGAGCTCAGCTCTGTCACAGCCAGACACTATATGCTTAGTTCAGGCTGTACTCAAATACCATAAAAATATTATCGGTTCAGTTCTAAAGCCCCTTCACCTGCTCCCAACTACTCAGAGAAAGAGAAAATACAAAACCAACTGACTGCTACCAACAAGCAGGCTGCTCTCCTTTACAAGGAGACTCTCCCCTGGCTGCATTACAAGTGTATGCACGCCGCGGGCCCGCATAGGCGCTCAGAGGCACACAGGCTTAGGCGAACCACGGTTCGGGTATCGTTATTTCCCGGCGACTACCAGCAACCTCCTCGCCGCCCCCCCGGCCTTTTTTTTTTTTTGCCGGGCCCCCGGGCAGGTTTCCCGCAGGCAAACCGCGCGGCCTGCACGCCCCCCGCGGGAAGGGGGGACGCGCTCGGGGCCAAGCGCGGGCGAAGCGGCGAGGGGCGGCGAGGCGGGGGACGGGGCTCCGGTTACACCTCGCCCAGGAGCCTCTGGCGAGCGCGGCGGCGGGGAGGGGTTGAGCACCCGCCCTCCGCGGAGGCGGCGGACATCTCCCCACCCCTCCCCCGCTCCCCGTGCGCGGGGGCCCGCTCCCGGCGGAGGCGGAGCGGCCCGCAGCCTTTACGCGCAGCCCCGCGGGAACGGAGCGGGAGCAAGCGGCACCGCCCGCCCCGCCGGCAGCACCCGCCCAGGGACCCCGGCCCCGCGCCCAGCCGGCTGCCGTCCCCTCCTCCCCCTCCTCCTCCCGCCGCCGCTCCCCGCCCCGCGCACACACGCAGACACACGGCACTGCGGCGGCCGGGCCCCCACCCCTCCCCGGGCCGCGGGGAGGCGGCGGCCGGGCGCCCCGGGCTGCGCTCGCACGCAGCTGTGCCGCCGCGGCCTGGCTGCGCGACTGCGGCGCCCCGCCGCTCGCCCCCGCGGCACGGCCCGGCGGTGCGCGGCGCGCACACGCAGGCGCAGCCCCCGCGCAGAAAGTTAGAGAAGTTGCCCGCTTTGCCCCCTCCTTCCCCGCGCGTCTCCTGCGGGCGCGCAGCGGCGGCGGGGCGCCCCGGCCCCGGCGCGGAGGGGAGAGGAGAGGGCACCGGGCGCCGCGGCCCCTGCCCGGCGCGGGGAAGGGGGCGGCCGGCTCAGCCCCACGCAGGGAAAGCGGAGCGGCCCGCACCCCGGCGCGCCAAGTCCTTGTCAGCCGGGGAAGGGGAGGGGGTGAGCGCCACCCTGCTCCCCAAATCACCCCTTTTGTCACCGGGGAGAGACCCTCCCTCAAGTTTCCCTGTCGGCGTGTGCTCAGGGGCGAGGAGGGAACGTCCTAAACAATCCCTTGAAAATCTCCCTCCGCACCCCGGCTGCCCCATCCTCCCCGAGCACGGGCAGCCCCTGCCCCCCGGATCGCCCGCGGCAGCCCTCCCCTCCCCGGCTCCGCGCACTTTCTCCCCCGGCCGCCCCCAGCCAGCGGCGCGGAGAGGCGGCACCCGACCTCCGCCTGGCCTGGGCGCAGGAAACCAGCCCCCCCGGCCCGGCAGGGTGGGGTGCCCTAACCCGCCCCCCCCCCCCCCCCCCGCTCCGCCGACACGGGGGATGTCCCGGGGAAGTAAACCCGCACCCCCCACCCCCCCGCCGGGCCCCGGGGGTGCGAGCACGATGCCCCGGCGAGGGGCGGCCCGGCAGTCCCCTGCCCCCGGCTGCCCCCCGGTTCCCCCCGGAGGGGGCCGCAGCCCCCGCCCCGCTCCCCGCCGCGGGGGAAGCCGCCTCGCCGCGGCCGCGGTGCCGCCCGCCAACGCCGCCCCTCCGCGCACCGGCGCGGCCCCGGGCGTCCCCCCGGCATTACACAAGGCGGCCGGGGAGGCGCGGGGGGCTCGGGCACACCCCCCGCCGCGCCGGGGCCGAGGGGGCGTGCGGGAGCCGTTACCGGGGTCAGTGCCGTCTCCCGCCGCTGCCGCCGCGGCTGCCGCCGGCGCTGACCTTCGCTTTGTAAGATGAAGCTGAAGCTGGGGCTGCGGCCGCCATGTTCCCGTTTTAATAACTGCCTGCTTGTTTATTTCAATGGAGACCCTCCCACCACTCGCCCTCCTCCTCCTCCCCTTCTACCCAGAGGAGGGCTGGACGGGGAGGAGGCGGGGGGAGGCACAAGTCACTCCCCCCTGCCCCCGGGCACGGCGGCAGCGGCCGGGCCCCGGGCTGGGGGAGGCTGGGCCGGGGCGGGCGGCACCGCGGCGTGGCCCGGGGCGCCGCCGCCCCTCGCAGATGCCGCCCGGCGGGGCGCGGGGCTGCCCCGCTCCCCGCCCGCAGGGACAATGGCAGCCGCCCCGCTCGCTCGCAGCCCTGCGCGGCGCTCCCGGGAGCCTCCTCCCCGGCACCCGGGCGGGGGAGAAAGGGGAAGGGAAGAAGGAGGGAAAAAAAAGTCCTTCGCCCTCGGAGGGCGAGACTTTAAATGTGGCCCTTTGCGGGCCGCCCCGGGAGGCACCTCGCCGCCCAGCGGAACCGGCGCGATCAGCCCCGGCAGGGCTTTCGGTGGCCCCTGTTCACAGAAACGGAGAGGCGCGGGGGCGAGGGGGGGGGAGCACACGGCACAGGCTTGTTTCCTTTCTTTGCCCCCGGGGGGATAAAAAAAAAAAAAAAGGCACACATGCTGAAAATCGCGTCACAAATGCACGGAATCAACTGTGCCTTGCTCACGGGAGCGAGGGGATGGAGATGCAGGCTCTTCCTAGGTTGGAGGAGTGAAGACGTGAGTTAAAAATTATTAAGGGCCGGAGGGTGATTGTTAAACATTGCCCTTTAGTTCAAGAGGCGACCCACGATGCAGAAATCCTTTCGTAAAAGGAAAGCTTTAAGTTTTCACGTATGTCGATAATGGCGAGCTGTGCTCTACAGCTTGTAAGGGTTGTTATTTTTGATGTTTTCTCACATGGGTGTGCAGCCCCAAGTTTTTCTGGAGCTATCCACAGATTATATATTGTTGCTGGTGGTATGGCTAACTCTGCTTGCAATTAGGCTTGTCCAATACTTTTTTGATCATAACCGTTGTTTTTCAGAGGGTTACATTTTGCCCTGCTGTGCTGCATGCAATTTCCCATACTTGTGTCTGACTCAATTTTTTTAAAAGCTTTTTCCTTTCACTGGGCAAAAATAGTTCAATGGGGTTTCCAAACATATTAAAGGGAAACTATCTTTCCCGCTCTCCTCCCCCATATTAAGAAAAGTCTTTGCAAGCAAGTACTGAAAACTTGTAATATTTTCCTCTTCAGGTATGGGATTTCCTATACTCAGGTATGGGAGAGATGGCCATCAGAAGTCTTATTTGAATGTAGTCCCATTAGGAAATGAGGGTGGAGGGATTGTAGTCTGTAAACACTCAATTAGAGCTTTGCTGCCAAAGTAACCAGAGATCCTACCTACATTAAATGCCACTGTTTTAGGGGGAGTGATTTTGGCATCATCTCCAGAAGAGAAGCAGGCGTGCTCCAGTGCTGGGCTGCAGTAGCTGGGGAGGACAACCTTTCTGAATGTCCCTCCCCATCAGTCATACTCAGAGAAATTACTCAGTCTTCAGGAAGCTTTTCTGCCCTGCCCGTCAGGCAGCAAAGAGATCGAAGGTTAATTCTGTCTGGAGAGCAGAGAAATCAGAATATTACCTTGAAATAACATGGCAAATGAGAGTAGCTTGTATGTGAAAAAAACCTGGGGCAAAGATTTCTGGACAGACAGAGCTTTTCCTCTGGCCTCATTTGTTATATCTGTGCAAACCTCTGTAGCAAATAAGCTAACATTTATATAGGCAATAATCTCATTTACCTCACAATCATGATTCATTCGTTCTCCTATGCTAAGTGAAACAGTGGGCCGCTGGGGGCGGGGGGAGTATGTCTTTAATTTGATGACCATAAGCAGAATTGCACAGGTAATTTTAATTCCAGCATTTCTTACTTATGAAAGCTTGATTTTTTTCCAACTTCACCCTTCCTTTAACATAACCAAAAGTCTTAAGTATTAAACTAGTACCTAAATTCACAGGGAAAAGCAAGGAAGATCTTTTAACTTGCTGCAGTACAAACATAAAAGATAGCCCATGTAACACAAAGTTTATGGTCTCAACGTTGACAAAACCCTCTGAGTCTGATGTGGCTGAGTGTTGTTGATAAACTGGGTGAGAGAAGGGTTTCAGCTACACACATATGCTCAGATCCACTGAAATTTGTTACAAGCTTCTAACTCATGAGCAGATACACTTTGTCATCTAAGGCCAAAACCCAAACCCCTCGTTACAAATATCACTGAGTGCAAAGACCAGTAATTATGCTATTCCTGACTGCTGTTCTTTAAAGGGAAAGCGCCGTCTTCCAGATGTGAAACAGATTTGATAAACACACTTCAGTGTCGGGGTTTATTCAGCATTACAGGTCTTCTCTGAACCTCCAGTGTCACCATTGCTGTGCAGTGCTGACTACAGCTGGGCTTAGTTATTCAACAGAAGCTTCATCCATTCTAAACAAGAGTAATACAAGCTTTCCATCATCCTCTCCTATGCGTCCTCCTCCCATTTATACTTCTGCTGGCTTTTTTGTTCACAGCATCACTTTATGCATTCACTTGATTATTCACTGTGACTTGCAAACCTTTCCTGGTGTGAAATTTAACACAGACAGAAGGTTTTAATTATTTTGAATTTTCAGTGAAGTTTGGTTAAATTTCTTGTCATAATTTTTTTCCCCTAAATCAACAGGAGAAAAATCAGAATCTGAATGCAACCATGTTTTTTTCTGATCAGTATAGTCATCTATTGTCAATATTTTTTTCTTACTTACCTTTTCCACATAACATATGTCTCAAAAAAATTGATACATGGGGTGCTGTGAGTAAAACTAGCATTTTCCGGTGTGTTTTTAACTGATTTTCAAACATTACAGTTATTCTTCTGTAAGGTGAAAGGTTATGAATGAATTGTTGAATGCTTACAAACTTGGTGGGCCACTCAGGTATGGTTGCTGTCTCATAAAGCTGTATCCACAGCTCTAACACATAAGGAAGAAGGGTTTATGTGCACCTGCTGACACCAGGGCTATATGTAACACAGCTGTTTGTGCACAAAGCCTTTTTCATGAGCAGCTGCATTTACCCTGTAGAATTGCTCTGCCCACCTTTATGGGGAACTGAGTCCCCACTTACTCATTAACCTTCCCAAGTGGATTTAAATATGGTCTTTATGAAACCAATAAGATTTTTGTTGACACAGTATATAACCAATTCAAAGCCATAAAGAAAACAAAATGAAATTTAAAACCATTTAAACCTACTATACCATCTTCACCCTCTTCAGGATGTGGAGGGACCTGTCGTGGTCTTCCAGTTGAAACCTCAGCTCTACATAGGGCCATTTTTTAAGTTATTCCAGATTTTCCAGAGCCATATCCAGCTGAGTTTTTACTGTCTCCAGGGATGAAGAGTCCACAGCCTCTCTTAATGACCCGTTCCAGCTTTTGACCACATTTGTGAATTTTTTTTTGCCCCCGATATCTAATAGACCTGTTCCACCTTGTGCCTGTTGCCTGTCACAGGGAAAAGGCCACTGTGGACCTCAAAGAAGGCTCCATCTTCTCTGTGCCTGCCCATTAGGTAGCTGAGGAGAACAATGAAATTCATGCCAGCCTTCTCTTCTTAAGTCTAACAGCCTGACCTCCTCAGCCTCTTCTTGTACATCACATGTTCCAGCACCTTCACCATCGTGGCAGCCTTCCTCTGGATTTGCTTTTTTATGTCCATGGCTTTCACGTACTGGGGACCTCAAAACTGCACACAGTAATCCAGATGTGATCTCACAAGTACTCCATGGGTGGAAACAACCACTTTTCTCGACGTACTGGCTCTTCTTTTGCTATTGTGGCCCAGGATGCCATTGACCTCCTTTGTTGCAAGATCACTGCTGACTTACTAGTTGCTTATCAGGATCCCCAGATAATACTTTTTTTATAAAGCTCTTTTCTATCCACTTGGCTTCCACCTCCTAAAGTGGGTGGCTATTCTGTCACAGATGCAGGATGCTGCACTAATATTCACTGAATGTCATGAAGTTCCTGCTAGCCCATTTCTCCAGCCTGCTGAGGTCCCTCCAGTGCACCGACCACTCCTTCCCAGTTTGCTGTCATCTGCACTTCATCTCATCACTGAGGTCACTGACAAAGGTGTTTCACAGTATCAGTCCCAGTATCCACCCTTGAAGCACACTGGCCACCAGCTGGACCTGCTACTGCTGATGACAGCCCTTGAGCCCATGGTCCAGCCTAACATCTTTTTTCCACCTAACTTATCTTCTACTTAACCTAGCTCATACCTCTCCAATGCGATTAAAGGAGGCCTATGGGTGATTGTGTCAAAAACTTTGCTAAAGTCAAGGTAAATGATATCTGCCACTCTCCCTTTCTCCACAGACTCAGTTATCTCATTATAAAAAGCAGTGATGTTGGTCAGGCAGAATTTACCCTTTGTAAACCCTTACTGCCTGTCCCCAGTCACCTTCTTGTCTTTCAAACACCTGAACGTGGTATTCAGGAGGATTTACTACTTAATCCTCCCACAGACGGAGGTCAGACTGGCTGCCTGTAGTTCCCTGGATGTCCCTTCTTGAAGGTGGACACAACATTTGTCTTTCTTCCAGCTACCTAGCACTTCCCCTAGTCGCCATCACCTTTACACAACACACACACACCTGTCAGGATATGCATACTCTATTGTTACCACAATTACTGTGCCCCTCTGCTCTCACATCACATCCAGACCATTGCTGATTAGCCCATCGCCATATTCTGCCTTCTCAAAACAACACACTGACTGACATAGCACTATGTTCTTTTAAAGCATCTAGGATCTGGCTCAACTTCTTCAGTGGCACTTTGGCTTTATTGCCATTTGATACAGTGATACATCAGACTCATTAAGAGCTTGCAGTGAAGAGCATATCCTAGTCATATAGAGCTTATGTGCTAAAAGTAAAAATAAGGTATTTTTTTTGTCCTAGAAAAACCTCAGGCATAAACAAAATATGTTTTGCACCTCAAATAACAAACTTATAAATTAAAAAGTGGCTAATCAAACATCTTATTGCATGTTGATTTGCTTCATATTCATTTTTCTAAAAATCAGATAACCTTGAAAAGCTCCATACTTTTTTAATACAAGAAATCAATCAAGATCAATTTCACCTTATAAAACATTTTGAAGAAAGTTATAAATGTATAGGGTAAGAATCAGAATTTTAATCAATATTTGTGCCAGTATTTTTATACTAGAATAAATAACTCATTTTACTCATGCTACTCTGATAGCAGTCATGCTAAGACAAAATAATGTTCAGCTGAGGGAAATACACCTGTAGAACTAAACCATGACTGCTATACTAGCACCAGAAGTGTATATATTTTTCTTGTACGATAACACCATACAAAAACCCCTTGCACTTTTACCTTGCTGGACCAGCACCTTCATTTACCTAGCCCACTTGCTTCTGCCACTTTCCTTCAGTTACATGTAGCAACTATGACCACAGAAGTGCTGGATCAGTCAAACAAGATCTGCCCCTAAAGTTCTTCTCATGCACTGTGGTGGGGACTGCTGAGCAGCTGGCACCAAATTCCAACCATGAGAAAAAGTGCTGGGCACTGCTGCGTAGGCTGCTGGAGATGACCCTGCTTGAGCAGGGGGGCTGGACCAGTTGACCTCCAGAAATCCTGTCCAGCCTCAGGAACTCTGTGGCTCTGTGATACTTTTTGTGGGGAAAAAATTCTTTCTGCTACTCTGCTTTATTTCATTCACACCGATCTCCCAACTTCTCCAATCATTCTTCTCTTCAGCCATCTCTTTTTTCTTCCCCTTCTTTTGCCCTTATTTTCCATTTTATCTTTATTTTTGCAACTCTTCCATTCTCAGTCTCTCCCACATTCTCATTCTGCAGTGTATGGTCAATGACACTTATGCCATGACATATTCTGTATATTCACGCAGTCTGTTCAAAAAGACATTGCCATTCCTCCTACTGAGGATGAAAAAGGCCCAGCTCACCCCTATACTCCGCCTTTAACCGAAAATGTACATATACTCAAGCATACATGTTAAGGGGTATGATCGAGCTACATATAAGAAATAGAGGTAGAAGTGTTTCATTATGATTTTGCTGTTTAAAGAGCAAGGTTGTCTTCCCCTTGTAATTACACTTTTGAACATGTTAACTTACCTTTTGTTCAGGATTGTGTAACACTGTCTTCTTCCCTTGACTTCCTGCACTTGAATACACACGTTTTTGTACCTTCACAAGATTTTGATAATAAAAAGCATTGCTGAGGAAGGGCAGAATTAAAAATCATCCATCCCACCATTAGCAAGTGGAGATGTAGGCTTTGACAAGCCCCTTGGACACACTCTTTGTGCTGCTTTCTTTGGGATGTCCTCTGAAAAATTATTCTAAGGCAGCTTTTATTAATTCATAGTTAACAATTACTTCTCATCCCTGACCACATACATTAGAATGCTTTCCTCCTAAATCGTAACCCTCAGCCTCAGTTATGCAACCCTCAGCCTAAGTGACCCTACATCTTTTATATTGAGAGTACTTTCTAAATTCACTAGTAATCTGATTATAGCTTGAGGATGATCAATCTGTGTTCTCAATTGGCCACTTACTATGTAAATCCAGAGTTATGTATACATGTCAATTTATTAGCCCATGTAATTAGAGCACAGAAGATACAAAAAAAATAAAAAATCAGAGTGGTGATGAAGCATGTTTTTAACTGGCAAAAACTTAGCATGTCTGTACAAGTAGCACATTTCATGCAGCAGACTTAAGATCTGCCTCTGTCTGTTGCAGTTCTTAATGCCATTATGAAAGAGATGAAATCAAGATGGAAGGATGACAGTGATTTAGTCACAGAACCAGTTAAATGGCTTTCCAAACTTGAGGCCACAGATAGCTTTTTGATTTACAGATAGCACAGAAGCTTGATCTTACAAACCTTTACCTGAAGTAAATAAAGTCCAGAAAGTATGAAGAAGTAATATAAGGAGTCTGACTTTACCTCAGGATAGAGTTAAGGGTTTTAAGTTCAAGTTCTGTAAATTCAGGAATTCAGCTGCTCATGGCTTTTTAAAAAGTATTATTTTAATCTAATTTCTTTTTGTTATTATTATTAAACCAATTAAAGTTTCTTAAGCTTATATTTTCAGTTTGGCTTCCAACCCTAAACTCTAGAACAACCAATTTTTTTGTATGGAATTATTTTAATCTAACACATATCAGAAAAAATTGTCCCTAATTTTTTTGGACTATGTAGTAGGACAGAGGTTTTTCATTCCCTGAGACTACCTCCATTTCACCCTAATGGCATGCCCTCTGAAATCTCCTTAGCATGAGCTTCATTTGACTCACCGGACAAAGGCATCAGGGATGGGGAACAGTCATTTTTGAAGACTGAGCCAGACAGTGCAGAGCAACTAGAAGAGCTGAACATTTCCCTGCTCAGTTTTGGACATCTGTCCTTTCCTTTCCCAAACAGGTCCTTAGATTTGCAGACTCTGTGGTCTCCTTGAGTTGGTGTCTCCCACTTTTGGGCTTTAGGAGTAGATACTATTACCATGTGAACCTCTATATGTAGGATCAAAATTACACATTGCTCACAATATAGCAAGAAGTTCTGTGGTTTTCTTTCTCCTTTCTTGTGTCAGGAAGGAAAGGTAACAGTGTTGACTTTGAAATAATCACTGGGCATCAGAATTAGCACCTCACCAAAATAAGTCTCTGCTCCAGCCTCCTTGTGTACTCAAGGAGACAGCTCTATATCAATAAAAGATAGTTCATGTTTCTGAAGTTGCAATCCTACCATGGTACATTCTCACATCTCTGGGTTTTGCACACAGAGATTTTGCTTTTGATTTTACTACATGTGGTGGTTACATATGCATTAAATATGGCTCATCAGGAAATAGCAAGGTTAGCAAAGCTCAGACTGAAGGAGGAAGAGGCTACAACTGTATCAAATTTTGATATTGTTTCTTGTGCCATCCCACTCCAGCCATTCCACTTTTAAGCTCTCAAATACATTTTCAATAATTATCATAATGTTTGGAGAAAAAAAATTAAACAGTAAAGCTGTTTCATAAAAACAACAAATTAAAGAGAGGAAAGGGACCAAGAGAGAAATTAATAAACTAACTTACGGCTTGTGTTTGCAGTAAGATAATACATGCTTGACTAGGTGCTTGAAAGATAATGCAAACACACTGAATGGTTTGGAAAAGCGCAATTTGTAACCAACTTGCACATAACTTAACCAACCTAACCTCACCATGGTCTGGTGACTCCAACCTGACAGCTAAGGTAATAGGCTCTGTCAATAGTTCTGCTTGCACTGTTTAAACCAACAAGTGTTTTGCAAGAGCCACTGTAGCCCTAACATTTGGAAGACAAGTGATATAAAGCAACGCCCCCCCCCCCGACTTTTGCGGTCCTTTCTATGTCCCTTTCAGAAGACAAGCTGCAGCCTAAGCTCTCCCCTCCCCATCTTGACTTATAATTAAGAAAGATCCTGCCTTAGACAATTCAAGTATATTTGATGAGATCATTACAGATACTGTGCTTGCTGGGATGCGGACTTACAAAACCAATTGTCCTTTGTATACTCCTCTACCCAGTCTCAGCTTTATGCCTACCAAAGGGAAAAAAAAGTCCTGTGAAGGACAGACTGAGCTCAGACAAAGGTGCCAAAGTATGAGGAGGAAATTAACTAACTTCTATATAGAAGACTATCATGTTCCCTCTTAGTTTAAATACAGCTGGGTTGATTAAATGTATACCCTGAATCCAGAAAAAAAGAAACGACAAGATCAAGAAGCTAAAAGAGGTCAAGAGGCCATCTGTGTCCAGCCCCCTCCTTTAAGGCAGGATGATTAACACCTATCTCACTCCCAGTGCATTGGTCTAACCTGTTCTTAATGACCTGTGATGAAGACATCCCAGGCTACTGCATTGCTCTACTCTCCTCAGGATTAGCTTTTCTAATGCTTAGACATGGTTTAGTTTGCTGCATTTTAGGCCTTTATCTTCTTCTCAAATCTACCATGGATATGGAGTTTTTTTCCCCCTCTACTTTTGTCAGTTCTTACCCTTTTGCAGGGCTGCTGCATTGTTGCTCCTGTCTTCTACTAGCCTGAGTAAGCTCAGTTCCTTCTAGCTCTCCTTTTACAGCACATTATGCCGGTCCCTGCTCATTCCAGCTGCTATAGACTTTCTCCAGTTGGCGCAGAGAAAAGGGTGCGTTTTTGATATTGAGCATACTACTTAGTTTGAGGCCTTACTGATGCTGGAAGCATTACTTCATTTGCCATGCAGGCTGTATGTCCTTTTCCACATCCTAATAAGCATTTTTTATTTCCCCCACCCCTCCAATAACATGGTATCACTCACTGTTGTTCAGAGATCAGATCTACTATGCTAATGTTAGTATTCCAACATTTAAAAATGCAGTTTAGTGAATTATTACAGACATTATATTGATGTAAAAGACATATACCACTTCAACTGAAGACCTTGCCCAGTCATTATTAAAAAAAAAAAAAAAAGGAAATCTAACAGAAGTGTTCAGAGCACTACTCTTTGTACATTTTGGCAAAATCAAAACTCAAAATCAAAGCATAATAAACAAAGACTACTGCTACTGTTTGTGTGTAGATATGCCTGAATTTTTCAAAGACAATGGCACATACATTATTTTCTGTACTGGCCATATTTCTACAAATCTGGATCAGGATTGTCAGAGAACCACTCTTTTAACTACAGAAAAGTCTAGTAACACCTCATTATATCCTCAAACTAAACAGTCTCATGTGTAGAAAAAACCCTCCAGGGATGAAGAAATATACTATTTATGTCTATGAAATTGAGATAGTCACATTTACTCACATATTCTATTCATACCTATGTATTTTTGAAAGATGTCACGTAACTATAGGTTCAAACAGGGAACTACACTTTTGCTGGTTCAGGGATTAGTTGTCGAATGGGATCCCATTTTGCTAAGGACTACACAGGTTTATTGCAAAAAGATTTTCCCTGGCCAAACATTACAAGATAAATACCAGATAAGGAACGGGTGAATTGGAAATCCCCACCCCCCAATCCCCCCCAGTCTACAACCTCCATCCCCACCCTGTACCTAGAGAGTGGAATTAAAAGGAGCAATGAAAAATTGGCCAAGTACAGGGTTTGGTATGACAGAGAGGTGTCCTACTCGAGCAGCTGCTGAACTGTTGTTGAGTCACTCTTGGTAGAAACTGGAGCAGGGTAAACAATGCAACAATTCAAAAAATTCAGGAGACACCCTTAGGTAAGTGATTTGGCAAATATATTTAGCTTTGCTGGGGACACTCACTGAGACTACTTACATGCCTAAGTACCTTGCTAATCAGGAGGCTATTCGAGCTATTTGGAGTAAAGAAATTGAAATGTGTTTGTCTGTGTGAAGCTGGTGGGCCTGGTTTTAGCTAGTGCTTGCAAGACAGAATCATGCCTGATACAATACGCCTTCCAAACATGCCTTTAGTTGAATTTATTTACTCCCTATATATATTTTAAAGATATCTTTTTCATACTCATTATTGTAGATCCAAGTATTCCTTTTTTGTGTTAAAATGAAATGCATGAAGTAAATGAATCAGTCCAACACTTCAGTGTTTATGATACTTACAATTTTGAGGCAAGGCATGTTTGCAAACCAAAAAAAATTTTTTTAGAAATTACTTAAATCTCATCCCCTGCTGCTTTGATAAAATCTTTCATTTTCTTTTAATAATAATGATAAAGAGGGAACCCTGGATTGTGACATGTAGAATGACTACTATTCAAGGAAAGCAATGTCTAATTGTGTATAACTTGTGTATAATTTTGGATGTGTCAATATTCATAAATGTAACATATTTTGTTTTGTTATACAACAAAACGCATGGCTTGGTTTTCTGTACTGACTCTCTTACATGTAATTTTATGACAAAAAGCATTTTGTTTGATAAGCTACCCGTAAGAACTGAATTGTCTATTACATATTCCTATTAAATGGATTATATCCCTTTTCGCTAGAGGATCTGCTCATGATATTATTCAAGAGTTCTATTTAATTCACTACTTTAAAGTGTGTTAAATTCCTCAGTGCCTGTTTCTTAGCATCCTCTTCACTGACACGTTGTGAATACTTGCAAATTTTGGTGGAGTAAGAAAATACGTTGGTTAGAGAAGACATGTATTGTATTTCTATTTAACCGCCAGATGGCCTATGCAACTATGTAGTAATAATTTGCAATTTACTCACTGTGTGAGCTTATTTCCCAAGTACTTTCTCACTATTCTGTCAAAAACTCGAAAAAGTACATTATAACCACAGATACCAGGGAGAGCATGAGCAAGGATTAGTAGGCTTGCCTACACAGAGTAAGCCTTCCTAACTCACATGACTCAAACAAGAAAATCAAGTGAGCTGGCAAACCTCAAACAATGGAATGAAGAAGTAATGCAAAGGTAATTCCTAATTAATGCTGTTTATTTTGTAGAAGCAGAGTATTTAAACATTTGGAATGACATTTGAACATCACCATTCAGAATATGTTGGTTTTAAAACCTGTATTTATAACTTGTAACATAATGCATTATATCTCAAAATGTGCCTATATACATATTATAGGCATAAAATGCCATCTATAAAATCACCAGTTGTAATTATTCATACTCATTGTAATTAAGTATACTGAAGTCAAAGCAAAGAGACTAAGTAATAGAAGCTAAAAAGAGGAAGAGATAAAATTATGGTATTTGTGTGCAGATAAAATTCTAATAAACAAGAATACATTCAAGAGATAGTTTCTCCTATTTACATGCAAAATGCTAGTTTGGTGAGTGGAGTAAGAAATTCTGGAAATTAAATGTAAATTAAGGTGAAACTGAAAATCAAGTTGTTTCTTAAACAAGGAAATGCATGTACATATTAGATATCCTATAATCCATAACCAAATCATGACTGAATTGCTACTTCAGAGCAAGTGAAAAGGCTTATTGCAAAAAAAATAATAAATTCAGTTCCTGAATAGTTAAGGTATGGAAATGTCTCTTTATTTAGACCTGCAGCAATCCCAAACTTCCTATGTTCCTCTAAAACCCACCTACCTATAATCCAGATAGGAAAAACATGGGAAAACACAGAACAGATTGCAATGAGGATAGAATCTACATTGAAATATAGTATGATTTCACTGCAAAAAGCTGCCAAGACAATGTGAAGATTCAGCCCTATACTGTGTTTTGTAAATGCAAGTATTACTCTAAATACAAGCAGAAAGGAACCCCGCCCTACCTCAAATAATAGTGTCTGCAACTACCACTTACTGGGGAAAAAAAAAAAAAGAAAAAAAAAAAGAGCACTTTGTAGTTCTTGTGTAACTGGTTCACATACAGGTAGGTAGAAATCTGCATCACATGCCTGTGTCAGCTCTTTTTTATATGGATGCCTGGCGTTACCCCTTTCCTTGCCCCATGCGTTGGGATGGAACTGCAGCACTGACATCACTTACATAAAGCAAAAGAAGTTGTACGGTGTTAAAACCAGACCACATTTCTCTGGCTATACCCTGTGCTTTTTTCCAGGTAGTAGCAGTTCCCTGCGTTGCAAGCTCTTCCTATTGATAGTTACTTACTGTCCATCTCTGGAGAAAATGCACCTACGAGCAGGGCAATAGAAGCCAAACAGCTTGCAGTGTACCAGCTCCAAACTGAAGGCTTAAAATTCCCTAAACATACTATGTTTTTAACTCTATTAAAATGCATGGTATGTCTGCACTACTTCACAGTCCATCCCATAGTGTGTTTTATACACTAGAAATTAAGCCCTACCCTCACATCCAAACCGCTGTGCTTTTGGAGGTTCCAGATGCAGGAGGTGCTCCAGCACTGTAAGTCAGGCAAATCTTTAGGCACTGAAGAACACGCTTGTAAAGCTTCTGAACAAAACCACTATGGAAACCACATTTTCAAAGTTGGCACAAACTAGCTATCCTAGCACAGTTTTAATTGTGAAAAAAGGAATGCAAGCATTTGTCTTAAGAAACAAATCAACTACTTTGGACTTTGCCAGAGCTGTTATTTACCACTTGGGCAAAGGGGCCCATTTTGCTCCAAGCCAGGACAGAGGCACAAGTTGACACCTCTTGGATTTGCACCCATACAGTTTCTAGTGGTGCGCTCCTTTTGCCCCGGCTGCAGTACTTTAAAGCAATCCTTGCCTCCATCATATCTTCTCTCAGTCTTTGCTTCCTCTTTCACCAAGAGTGTTAAAAAAATCCCCAGCTCCCTTTTTCACAGAGAAGTTGCTTTCTCTCCTATCTTGAGCAAGTATGGCTGGAGGGGAGGTGTTGAGGGGAGGATGTGCTGCCAGGGGCAGCTGGGGCCAGGGACTCCTGCCTTGCTGGGTGCTGACCAGTGCAACATTGTTCCCCCCAGTCATCCCAAGCCAGCACTCCACCTCCACAGCCCCTCACAGGAACCAGGAAAAAAAATTAAAAATCATTGCATTACTGGCAATGAAGCAATAGGTGGGTGATGAAACAATACAAAAATAATAAAAATTCTGAGGTTTATTTATATTAAAAAAATGTTTTTCTGTGGAACTTCTTTTCTTGAAATCTGGGCATTGGGGAGATGTAGGGAAAATAAAATAAAATAAAAAATAAAATAAACCAAAGTAAAATCAAATCAAATCAAATCAAAACCCTACATGATAGTAAGAAAAGCACAACTCCCCTTTGCTTCCCATAGGCAGTGCCACATGGTTTCAGGTACCAGGCAGCACGCCCAGGAAGAGCAGCCCCAGGAGTCAGTACCAACAGGCCCTTGCTTTGACTTTCAATACAAAAAGAGAACAGGCCTGGAACAAGCATAAGGAAAACGGGTCTGATGCTGATGGGCCTGAGGCACAGGGATAGGGCTCGTAGCAGCAAAGCCCATTTTGTAATTTCCTTGTATCTCTGTAGAATAGCTTCCGTAAGCAATTAATTCACTTACAAACTAATTAGAAGAGGTTCAGCACCTTCAAAACTTAGGTCCTCATTGTTCTAAAAAATTAAGAAAATACCAATTCTGTTTGCAGAAGTGGATTTCCCACAAAGTAATAACTGTTTACTCTGGACTTCAATTCCTTAGTTAATTTGATTGCATGAATTAAGGCATAGAAGCTTCACCAAGAATATAGTTAGTTGAAGTCTCTTCAGGTTATTTAAGGGATGCAAAAAGTTGTGCTTATGTAGCTTTGCTTGGGAACCTAACATTTACTAAGATAAATAGTAAGGTAATTATATTCAATGTTACTGAAAGAAAATGACAGAGAACCTTGTGTCATCATTCTATTTCTGCAAATCCACATTTTTTAGTCTGCAATCTGTATTTTACCCAGCCATATCCCAATTTCCTCCCTAAGACAAGCTGCAAATTGAGTTTATAGTTTATTTTAATATTTCCTGCCATCAAATTATATGGATAAGAAATCCTGTATACTCGTGCCATAATCCCATTGCTGATGAAGAAAAGAATACACAGGCCTGTAGTATAATATTGTCATGCAAACAGTTTTGTGTCTCACTATCTTAGCTTGCCTACACTTTGAAATATTTTAAAGCAAGCAACATATTTTTCTTAGGTTAGCTGGAGAACAAATGCAGAAACTTCACATGGAAAACTGAGATATCATCTTTCAAATTGAACAAAATAATGGACAATAAAAACCCCCATGTAACACGGGTTTGCTTACAGTTCCATTAAGTGAAGAACAGTTCTCCAAGCCCTTCACTGAAATACTACAATATAACTTGAGACACAAAACAGATCATTGTTTTATACTAAGCACAAGTTTTGTGACATGCATGTTTAATTTCATTAGGAATTGAACAAGAAGCCACATCTGTGAGGATGAAAGTCAAAGAAAGAATTATACTTGCATTAAATTTCAAAAGGAAAAAAACCCCAAACCTCAAACAAAGAGTCATTGTGCAGAAAGCAGAGTATAGTACAGGAGAGCAAGGTACCTTTAGGAGATCAGAGAAATTACTTTGATTTCCTAATGGGGAAAAAAAAAGTTGATACGAAAAGTTAATGTAAAGGAAAACATAGTGGGACCATCATAATTCCAGTTTCTCCACAGGAATACCAAGTAAACCATAAAAATGAAGTGAAAAAAACTCAATTACATTGTAGATAGGCAAGATAAAATCAGTTGAGGGAGGGATTTAAAACTGGTGTTTACATGTTTTTAACACAGTTGAAATTGTTATTATAAATCCAGTAAAGCAGGAATTATACATCTGTTGAAATTCCTTAAATCAGATTATTTCTACAGCAAATATATAGCAAGACAAAATGCTCGTGTTTTTTATGCTAGATGATATGCAAAGTACAGAGTACGATCTGGGGAAATGAATGCAGTAATGACCAAGATTTAATAGCTGGTAATTTCAGGGTACTTGAAACTTTAATGTAGTCTGTTCTTCTGTCCTCAATGCTTGCTGAAAATCAGGTCCGCTCCGATGTTTCTGCAAAAACTGGAGCACACAGAATAACTAGAAATTTGTTAAAACTGTGGCCTGAGAATACCTTCAGGAAACAGATGACCTCACAAAGTCTGATGAATATTCTGACTGACTCCTGTGAAAATTTCGGGTGAACACAGAATACAGTAGAATGTCCAACACATAAGTTATATATTAACACATAAATCACACCTTCTTAAAAGGAAAACTAAAACGCAGCACCTTATATTATAAAGTTATGAAGAAAAAAAAAAATTCCAACTTTTTTATGAGAAGAAGAAACAACCTCCCTAGGGCATCAGCTGGCAGAATAATCACTAAGAAGCAAACCAGTATTAGATGTATTAAATGTTTTAGGGAAGTACCAAACTAAAAGCCAGGAATGCCCGATACCTCTCAGTCTGACAACCTAACCACACCACTGTGTGACGCTGAGGAAGTTCTTACCACATTACCACGATAAGGTGGTGCAGTTAATACTAATAGTACAGGGTGCAGTGGTGCTTTAATTTCCCTAGAACACTGTCAAACTATAAAGTGCTACATGCTGTATTTTTATTACTACTATTACAATGCTCTTTATTTTTCAGCCAGAAAATTGTAGGTACGTCTTTGAGGAGGTTTTAAGATACCTGAGTGCATGCGATATCCACAATAAGAAAATAGTTCAAGCATGATGATACAACAAAAAATACTGATGCATTTCCAGATAGTTGTCTAGAAAAGGTAAGATACAATTATTCAAAGGTATTTGAATATGTACTGGAGAAAGTTACGATCAGACAAAAAATATATAAGGCCCTATATCTGGGTTTGCTTAAAACCTTCCTTTTCCCTCATCCTTGCATCAAGCCAGCCTGCAGTCTGGACCTGTGGGTCACACGGGTGGCCATTTTCTACATTAAAAGTCAGGAATTAATGAAGAGTATTCTGCAGAACATTTACCCCTCAGTGTACCTTCCTGATGCTCGTCACGAATAATGTCACAAAGGAAATGCCTGAGTGCTTTGATTTTTATTGCAAGGCAGTAGATCAGAAGGAAAAATGCTTGTTCCAAGTAAGGTGCAGCAAGGAGCTTAATACACCTGAAAGAAATACCAATTGCTTAAAAAAAAATTGATGACACAACCTTATTTTAAATGCTTTAAAATGGAAGAAACACCTGTAGTCCCCAACCAGGTCGCCCTCATGAAATAGCAGGGCCTGTTTCACAGGTTTGCGGGAGGGTTGGTGCCGTGTATTGTTCATCTTCCATGAAGAGTAACTTCAAGCTGGCTTATATGGCTTTAAATGTCTTTAAAGCCATCTTTAGAAAACAGAAAGGTAGGCAGTGAGTGTCTGAGTTTATTTAGCTCTCTCTGAGCTTAAGGAGGTTTATAAATTGGTATCATCTCATTTAGCATCTTCATTAATAAAATGGCAGAGCGCGTTGTAAACAACATGCTAATCGCATCACGTAATGCTGAAATGAGTGTCTGATGGCATTAGTGAGAATGGAGATAATACAAAAACCAGAGGGGATGAAAACATCGTAAGAAAATACAATAACAGGTTTTGAAAATTATTACAGGGAGAACACAGGCAAAGTCCATGAAGGGAAGGCTGAGCTGGCAAAAGCAGGCACGCCAGAGCAGCCCTGCAGGTGACACTAGACAGCAATTTGGAGGAGGTTTCACAACGTCGTGTACTAACATTAAAAAGTATGTAAAATTCAGGCTGCTACCATGGTGTTTATCTTCTAAAAGAGCAGAGGAAGCCAGTTTCACTAGCTAAATCTGGTTCAGTTTTCATTCCCAGAAAACATGCAGCACAGTGGCATAGATTGGAACGAACTGAAATATAGGGTAGAAGGAGAGGAGAGGTCTTAAAGGTTGCAAGGAAAAGATTAAACTGTTAAGAGGGTTTGAATTTTTCCCTTCACAAACATTATGAGAGCGAAAGTTTGGAAACATTAAATAAAACATGATGGAGGGAAATGAAGGAGGGGATTGGCAATGGGCATGTTTTTTGATTGAGTCAATTCATTTCAGCCAGAAGCTATTCAAAGTCTCTCGCAGAAGAATGGTGGCAAATTAGAAATGAGTTGTGGTTCTCTCTGCTAGTCCCAGGGAGAAGGGCTTCATTTTGCAAAGGCCTCCTGCCAAATGGTGTCTCCATTAGTCACAACAAAAAAGTCAAGGTCTGAAAGGAGAAGACAGGCAGTTTCCTTTCAGAAGTATGTGCTTTCAATAATTCTTAAATTATTTCATGAACGGTATTCATCATGAGGACCGGGGGCTCATTATCTTCATTTTTCACAAGAATTCTGACCAACATTTTAAAAATGTGTCAGCCTGAAAGCTGACACTCAAATCACGTTAAATCATCCGATGTGGAAAGCCACAAACTTCACTGTTTAGCAGAGAGCACTGCTACCATTAGACCTTGGTACTTCCTCATCCCACCAAAGCTTCCTTTAAATCATGCTGACCCTGTCTCTATTTTAAGGCTTTCCAACTCTTCTCTCTCAACCAGTGCTTAAGGTAGTGGCTGCTACTGACAACTGCCTTGATGACGGACAATTTCTGGCCTAGTTTCTAATGAATATAACAACTACTATAGCCCCAGTAGAGTCTGTGTGTACTTCTTCTTCACTGCTGCTGTTATTCTCTGAAACTCTGGAGTAGTCATGTTGTAATATAAACCACTCTGCTTTATGCAGAAGGAGAAATAGAAAACTTCATTAATAACTGATTTTTCCCCCCTTTCTGAAGTGCTAAAATGAAAACAACACGCTTCTCATTCTTAATTTTATGCACTTGGATTTGAAAATGGTGAATCATCACAATTAAAAGGCAACGCCACTCTGTCTTTTGAGCCAAGACAGAAAGCCTCGTGTGCTTCATAAATCTTGGGATCCAACTAGGAAACAAAGTAAAAGTGGGACTGGGTGTGCTCAAGGTTCACCATCACATATCCAAGGTCCCCCACTCCTTAAAGCTCCTTCTTCTGGCAGTTACCCATGATATTGTAAATAAGCACATGTACTCGGCTCATCCCTGCATTGCAACCAGATTGCCTCCTGCATGGCACCTCCAGCTTCTGCTCAGTGGTGAGCAGCACCCCCAGGACTCCAGCCTGCCAGGTTGTGGCCCACAGGATTTCACCTGTGCTCTGCTTTTGGATGGTATCTGACAGGTACAGTCCAAATACAGCAGTAGATAAGCCAGAGCTCCGGCACCATGGCCAACAGCATGGTCTTCTGAATCTGAAAGAGCACGAAGGCAATGAGCCATCCTACCTTTGGTCAAGTTCCTGATGCCCGAGCACGCACCCACATGTTCACATACCCACATGCATGCACCACAGTATGACAGCCAAAACCACAAAAAAAGGCGACAGATAGGCTTTGTTGGTTCTGATCACTTTCATCTCAAAAAAAGGACCATTTTGTGCACTGTTAGACATACTACATTAATAGAATTAATGGTAAGCTTCATCCTGTTCATAAATCAAAACAAGACTGCTTTCCTAATTACATCACTTTTTTAAAAAAAATTTCATCACAAACAGGGCATGTTCTGGAATGACATCAAGGACTCTCTGATGACATAGAAAATAGGCAGATATCTTTGAAGCAATATTGACTTTTGTTGCTGGTGTGTAATTAAAAAAACACTTATTTCATCAGGACTCTGAACATAGGAGATTCCAAAACACCACAGGAAGCAAAAAGAAATTATTTATGAACTATAATTGTATATTCATAATCAGAAAAAAAGGCCAAAAAGTAAATAAAATCCATTTTTAATTAATGACTTTTACTTTTCTTCTAAGCTTTTCTGACACTGGCTCAGCCTCTCCCACTCTGCCTCTCCTTGCACTGAATGCTGCCTGATCACATGGCCACAAGTCAAAATGAGACCAAATGACGCAGAAAACTAAAATTGAACTTTAACCCCACCTCCTCCCCCCAGTTATTCCCCTCCTGCACTGGCAGGAAAAAAAGAAAAGGAAAAAAATCTAAATATGAAGCAGAAGTCATTCCCTCACAAATGCTGAAGTCAAACAAAAACTGGAAAGAAAAAATAGTAGTATGTTTAATTTGACACAAAGACTTTTCTTTTTGCAGAGTTCTGCCAGGCAGATTATCTGCAACTAGAAGCAGAACATTTAGAATGAAGAGCAGAAATAGAAATGTAGGGGTGGGGACTGCTAGCTCAGAAGAGCCTTTTGTCTGGCGATACTGCGACTAAAGATAATCTTTGTTTATCTTGTATGTTTAACTTGTGTCTTGTATATTCAAAGTGTTGGAAAAAAATGTAGAATTACAAGTGAGTAACTGATCAAACCCATAACACAGGGTATAATTCCTAGGCATGGTGAAGAAAGGAAAAACAAACTCAGCAGTTATCATACTATATTATTATTTTTTTTCTTTATAATCTCTCCAAGACTTGTGGTACAATAATGTTACAATTAAAGTATACTTTGACTAAGAATTTCACAGCAGAATGAAACAAAATTATGTCACATTACTAATACAGAAAGGCAGAGCTGCGATGCACCCTGGCTACGCAAGTACAGCTTGAAGATAAAACTTTACAGAGAATAAGAAGTAAGCTCAAGGCTGCCGAAAACTGAATAGGATTTAAGTATTTAGTGTCACCCAATCAGTGAAAAATGATTAATGAGTCTGGAGGAGTACACTGCTTTTTAGTCTCCAAAGCTAGGCGGGCACAGGGGGAGATGTATTTGAGCTCTTCAGCTATAAAAGCCGCAGCAAAATTCTGCACAGCTAAACTACACGTTCAATTGCAGCTGCTTATTTCTCCTCTGTGTGATTAGAGCCTCCCATTTCCCTCATTACAGGCTTGATATTATTGAAGCAAAGCCAACAGCAAGTTAGCAAGCCAGCAGGGGAGCAAATTGATTATACAGTTAGCTGTGGAAAAACTGAAATTCTTTATTAAGGGGAAATGAAATACAGTTAATTTATGCTTCAGCTGAACCCCTCCCACACTACACTTACTCTGCTGGTACTCTGAATTTTCTCTGAAGCTACAGGATGGCCAAGAAATTACAGAAGCTTTATTGATATAAGAATAAGTCAAGCCTTCAGTATTTTTTTCAAAGGATTTTTCTATTACTAATTACCATAACTCGCTCACTATATAGGACAACATGGCATTAAAGCTGAAGAGAAAGAAAGGTGGAAAGCGTTTGGGTTTATGTAGACTATTTGCTATCTGTCTTCAACCAGCGTTACAGAGGCAGTCCACAAATAAATGTAAACATCACCTTATCTGTAAAGCAGCAAGGCAATTTTGTGGCATTTCAATCATAAATCTCTTTCCCAAAATGAAGAAAATAATCCTCTGGGACCAGAAGATGGTTTTGGACAACAGCAGCAGGCATATTACTTTATTTCTGAGAAGAACAGACTGTGAGATAAAGTTTGTTTTTAAAATTGCAGAAGACCTTGCAGAGACTTTGCAGAAGACACCACGCAGCATCACACTTGTCCCATCCCAAGCCATTATTTCCAAGCAGTTCAGATCTTCCCTACAGAGCTGAAAAGCACTGAGAGCTCACGAGTAGAAAATTCCTCCTGTTTTGCAACCCTTTGCTCTCCAGCCCCAGATGCTTGCTTGCCCTTGGTGAAGCCCTGATAAATAGGGCTCTGGATGGGGCGCCACTACGGGACATTCCCTTTCCAAGTGGCTGTCACCTCCCATTGCTCTCAGTGGTCCCAGGCCAGTGGCCACCCTTCCCAAAGACAGTCACTGCTTCTTTTAATCTGTTTTTCACTATCCCTTTTTCCATCCCCTGGCAGGGCAAGGGATACACCCCCTTCAGAGGGCACCTTGGCTTCTGTCCCGCAGGGCACGAAGGATACGGTAACTTGTGGAAGATTAGCATCTTAACACAAGAAAGTCCACACAAGTGCCATGGAGGGAAATGCTTAATGAGGCTGCTCTGCAGGAAGGGAAAATAGCATACAACGTGTCTTTAATAAAAAGTGTGACTTAGTCAGGATTCACAACCTTAATCAAACTGTAAGGAGGAGCAGCCCTCTAATTGCTAGCATGCCTCAGGTGCACCTTCCTGTGTTACATTAGCCTTCCTTCTGCCTCCTCTGCATTTCTGATGCTTTGTTCATGATGCAACATCCCTGTAAGATATTTTCTCTCCCAATTACTGATGAGGGCTTTAAGCTTTCTCCCTGGGTTTTAGACAAAATTTCTACCAATTTTCTATACCTGTCAGTGTCTTTTTGGCTAGAAAACATTGCACCGATTTGGGCAGGGATAGGATTAATTTTCTTCATAGTAGCTGTTATGGGGCTATGTGTTGGATTTGTGCTGGAAACAGTGTTGATCACGCAGGGATGTTTCAGCTGAGCAGTGGTTACAGAGTCGAGGCCTTTTCTGCCCCTCATGCCCCACCACCAGCGAGCAGGCTGGGGGGGGCACAAGAAACTGACCAAAGGCATATCCCATACCATGTGATGTCATGCTCAGCATATGGAGCTGGGGGAAGAAGAAGGAAGGGGGGACGCTTGGTGTTATGGCGTTTGTTTTCCCAAGTAATCATGATGCGTGATGGAGCCTGGCTTTCCTGGGATGGCTGAGCACCTGCCTGCTGGTGGGAAGTGGTGAATGAAATCCTTCTTTTGCTTTGCTTGCATGTGTGGCTTTTGTTTTACTTATTAAATTGTCTTTATCTCAACCCCTGAGTTTTTTCACTTTTACTCTTCCGATTCCCTCCCCCATCCCAACCAGGGGCAGTGACGCAGCTACTGTGTGGCACTTAGTTGCTGGCTGGGGTTAACCCATGACAAACATTCAATGGTCTTATTAGAATAAAAGCAATCAAGCTTGATTTGCTCTACCCAATTCAGCAATATTAATACTGAAAGAGAAGTAAAAATACACATTGTGCTTTTATTTCCTGTTGCCCTTCTCCCCCAAGAACTGGAGAAAATAAAGGTTTTCTTTTTCAGTTGCTGCTATAGTACCCACTGACTAATCCAAGGAAGTGATAATAAATGCAAGTGAAAGTTTGCACACAACTTAAAACACAGAAGAGCTGATTTCACTGAAGACTGGATGTTTACCAGGAAATGAGATGGGCTCAAATTGTCTTTGTTACTGCTTGAAATGTATACTCATTAAAGATACCATTGAAGTTATACGGAGGAGGAAATAAATTGTTTGAAAGGACAGTGCCAAGACTGACAAATCTAAAATTTACTACACAGTCATACAGCAGTTATTTTGGGAGCCACAATCACCTCCTGGAAAAATAAACACATTTCCACAGAACAGCAATTCCGTATGTTGCATTTGGCCATCTTGACCAAAGCCAATGGGGTAATGTCTTTTACAAGTAGCAAAACCCAGTCCCTTGGCAAAAGTGATCCATAATCTCATGAAATACAGAACTAATTTGTTAAAAAAAAATGAAATTGAAATGTGTTTTACCTAAATCTATACCTAAGCATCTATATGTGTAGTTGTTCCTTATGAGAAAATTTCTACGGTACACAAACTTCAGCACAAACAATCATTGACATAAAAATGCTGCTTTTGTGCTGACAGGTGGTTTTCAAAAAGAAATCAAATCTATCTGCTTCACAAATAGTTAAGAGAGACAGATTTACAAGAAATTCTCAGTGTCATTCTGAACAAATTCTTTCCTTATTCATAGCAGCTATCTATTTTAAACAGTATTATTCATATATGAAGCAAAAGCACCATAAAGAAACCAACCACCTAAACACACAGAGTGTATCATAGCTGTGACTGGGATGTAACCAGAAAGCATCCAGAAAGCGTGTGTGTATGTGTATACACATATACACATGCACACAGTCTTTTGACAGGCTTTTCTCCTACATTTTGTTATGTTTTGCTTTGCTTTTCATTTGTTATGTGGCTGCTTTTAATTTATTTATATATATTTATTTATATAAAACCCAAGATTTCAATATTATATATGCATCTATAAACCTCAAAAGCTTTCCATTTTGCACAGGGAAGATGGCAAAAGACTGTACAAGAGTTATGGCTCTTCTCAGTAACCTAAGGTAAGGGCCATGGAAAATTCCTGCTGTGAAAATTAGCCCTCACATGGCCACATAGGCTCTTTAACTAAGTGGTGCCATCTTAAGGAGAGGGCTTGGTGGAACCTGGAGCCTGAGCACTGATGTGGAGAGCCCCCAGGATTTGCAATATTGCTGCCAGACATAGCAAATACTACGTGATTTCATAGTATATGACCAAAAAAACCCCAAAACCCCACCATGGCACATGAAAACCACAGGGGACTGAGCTTTTCTGTTACGAACAGTTGTTTTTCTGGGGATAAGGCTGCATACATGTAAGAGAACTGCATTATTGAACAGATGTGTCTATGTGCAACAAATCTGACATTGGACTCCTTGCAAACAGTGTGAACCTTCATCTTTGTGGTGAAGACAACCTGATCAGCTCATGGTGCCCGTGCCATGTAACTGTCCAGGGTCTTAGATGCCCCTGGACTGCAGTCAAGAATTTGTAGGTCCAAGGTCTCTGAAGTCCTTTGGGGGACACTGTTACTGGTCTTAAATATGAAATAAAATACAATTCTCATACCTTGAAGGCGGGGAAAAAAAATCTCCTTTGAACAGTAGGCAACAAAGGAAAAGTGGCTGACAGCATCTACCCAGTGAATGGCACAGCTAGAGCCTCTGTCCTAGCCAAATGTTTTGTGTGTTGCACAGTATTGTTTCCTAATACCTTCACAGTTGCTTCTAATGCTTTTCTGCTAATGAGCTCCAAATGCTTCACAAAGATTCAGACATTTCAAAAAAATCATTACTGTCTTTAAGTGTATTTTTCTGTGAACCCAAGCTGAAATCCTAAAAGGAGCATTTAAGGAATTGGCTTGGCAGTTAGTGCAACAGACAGGCATCTCAAAGGCAGCTGGCATGAAGAAGAGTGACAAAAATGAAGCCATGCAAAAGTCCTCAGCGAGTTTCATAAATCTGTGGCCTGTGAGTCTGTTTTCTGCTTCTTTAAGACATAACATGTCATCATCCTGCATCAGAGAGTGCCCAACTGCAATTGGGAGCAGCAGGCATCACTGACACCAACCACTGCTTTGCCAGGTGCGTGAACCTGGAGTTAAATAATTTTACCCTTAGGTCATTCTTTGAGTCAGTTGCAGTGCAGAGAAGTGCCTTCCCATCACCTTGCTAACACCTAGACCCTCTACAGATGCAAAGCAATCATGTTTCTCTCTACCAAAAGTGAAAACACCCCTTAACATAGAATTTCCTTGCTGTGACAAAATGGAACTTTGGGTTTTTTTTGGTTTATCACAGTTTGAAAGGTCATGTCAGTCTACTTTCATGAATATTCTTACATAATCTGGACTATAAATTGATCAACACAAATTAAAAGGACTCTAAAATGAAAGAGAGATGGAGAAGAATGCTTAACCATTGTAACAATATTGTATTAACATCACCTCTTGAGAGAGGCTAATGCACTGCACAGGAATCTGGGCTGTTTTGCTATAAGTGGAAAGTTACCTAGAGCAGAGTGTCTCTGCAGAGATGAAAGATGCAGCAAAGAGGCGGAGATTTAAAAAGCCAGGTCGGGTTCTCAGAAAGAATACAGCAACTTAAGAACAGGTATAAGAATTTAGAGACTTTTTTAGCTTCATATGAAGTGCATTTAGCTGCTGAATTTTTTCTAGCTTTACTACCCTATATAGAATCAACTCTTCAGCATTTAGAGCACTAGAAGACCTGGGAAACCTTAAAGAACTGGAAAACTATTAAAAAAACCCTAAACCATCTGAAGCAGTATGGCTACACTGATTCACTTGAAATCCTAGGTAACATATCCCATCAAATCTAAGATCTTTTATAGGGACCCAACAGGGAAGTAAAGAAAGGTAAAAGGAAAAACAAGGGAAAGAAGGAAGTTTGATGTAGCAATAAAATATAAGTCTTTGTTAAATTCCCAAGATCTACTCTGGGCAAGTTGTATTTTGAGTTACTATAGGCTCCTCATGTATGGAAGAGGTGTAATCTTCAAGCCAATGGGGACATTACGAAGCTTAACGCTAGCTGTTTGTTCCATTGGTGTAGGTGTACAAAGTAAGATTATATACTTGGGAACATGGAAGATTGGAACACGAAGAAAACAGGCAAGCCTATCTAACATTCATACAATTTCTATAAGCTTTTCCTCACCTAGGACTAGAGCAGACAACTCTGTTCAGTGTGGTTTTGAAGAGTAACTGGAAATCAGCTAGGATAGCCACAAGATTAAAGCAGATAAATAATGAAGTGGACAAAGCATCCAGCTGACACTTGAACAGCATGTCTAAAATGAGTATATCCAGAAGTACATAGTAGTTTGGGGGGGAAAAAACCCACCCTGCTTTTGCATTACAAGTCCTATTTTTAGATCACTGCTATTGTCAAGAAGAGTGCTTTTTCAAAAAACACTCAGAATTTACAGAATGAGACCAAAATGTGAAGTGCTGGACGACTTTGGGTGAAGGGAAAGGCTTTGGCACAGACATCGCAGCAAGACAGCCCAGCCCTGACTCCTGGCCAGACAACAGCTTTGGAAGCTGTCCTCAGCCTCCTCCAAGATGACTATCGGCTCTTCTTCCTGCTTAAAGCTGTTGAGTAACAAACCTCTGAGTTGTCAAACTGATACTGCTCTTTCAAGCAGAAGTGGCTGTGATTCACTCATTGCTGAAACAACCTTCCTGATACTAAGATTCTCTGAGCCCTACTGGAATTAGAAGTGCAATTATAAAAACAAAGAATTTGTTTTGCTAAGCTTTTCAGTGAATATTCATTTGTTAGTACCTTTATGTTTGTGATGTCTCATTAGCAATGACTGACCACGGACAGCTGGAAATCTTTCCTACAGACAGACCTAAGGTTTTGCACTTCATGGCTCCATTTTATTAGCATGAGAAATATTTTGAAGTATGATTTTATTCCTTCATCAGGTCTTCTTACTGAAACAAGAGAAAAGAGGATGTCCGAGCACAACAGAAGCATTGAAAGTCATGGGACTGGCAAAGCTGAACTTGAAAGATCCCTCCTCCCCCCACGGAAGCACTGCTCTGATCATGCTACAATTTCTTCAGCATCCCTAAAGTGAACCGGGATTTCCTTTGTGTACTGAAACTAACTCCTGCTTGCCTGTCATGCATTGGGGTGGGGTTTTCTTTTAGGAGTGGGTGTTTTGGTTTTTTGTTGTTTTTTTTTTTTTCTTTTGTGTATATTTTGGGGTTTTTTCTTTTTAAAATTTGTTTGTTTTCTAGGGGGACCAAAGTGTTGCACCTATAATGTTTTATTTTCCAAACCAAATGCAAACTTCCTGTCACCAGCACCTGTACCTCAGCACCCATCTCTTCTGGCTGTCTTACTTGACTATTCCACTAGAAAGTGTTTCTCCTCCATAACATTTCCTAGATTGCTGAAACATTTCTAAACCAGCATTACTCCTTTCCACATTCTCCAAGTGATGCTGTCGGGAACTTCCTAGTGGTGTGTTTGGAATCAAAGCTAGTATTTCATAGAGAAAAATAAACAGTAAAGGTCTAGCTTGCCGCTATCTTTTTAGAAACTAGCATATTCATACAACAAACATGACTATTACAGGAGATATGCTCCTATCCTCTTTTTCTCCTTCTCACTACTGCCTTTGCTGTGAGAATGAAAGCCACACTATGATGCCATCAAAGTGACCGAGGACACAGCTCCCTTCCTCCAGTGGTGCTGGAGGTGATCTGTGCTTTCAAAAAAATCTCTGAGGCATACAAACTATCATAATAATTTAGTTTCCTACAAATGGATTGTAGAAAGTGAACAGCAACTGAACAAACCATGTATCTGTTACAGAAGTAAACACATATCTCTTAAGCAAACAAACTTCCATGAGAAACAAGACAAGGAAAAATAATCAATCAGCAAACCAGCTAGAAAGAGATCTAAAACCTAGCTTTTGTACAAGGGATTTTCTGACTAAGGCCAAGTTTCTCTACTATATGTAAAGAAAAACAGATCAAAAACTGCCCAGTGTTTCTGATCTAAAGCACATTTCTGGTTGTATTACAAAAAAAGCCTTCTTCGGGATACACCCACTGGGAAGTTCCAATGTTTTTGGTCACATTGGCTGGCAAATATGCCCATAGAGTTTTGCTCTTGGGAAGGACTATTTTCTGTTTCCAGGCTCAGACTCTTATTGTAGCTTAGGTCAAACCCTGTAATAAAACTCTAACAGCCGCCAATTCTATCATACACAAATACTTAAACTTCTACTGAATCCCCTAGCCTAAGTGACCATCTACAGCCTTACTTACCCCAAGGACATTGCCGAAGGTGCATTTGTTCCTCATCAGGTCATATTCTAGGCATGGTCAAAGTGTAAAATTCAGTTGTCATGTTCATCTTACAACAGGAAGAGAACTGCCTTAATATCACAAGCAACAAATTCAGATATATTGTTACTGTCTGAAAAATTGGGTTTTAAACTAACAGACCCTCATGGCAAAGGCTGCTGCCGCTGTGCTACTGCAAACACATAATTTCTCATTTTTGCCAGAGAAAGAACCCATGAACAGTGCCAAGGCTGCTATTAAGAGAGCAGTGTCTAAGTGTTACAGACCAGCTCTCTAGCATGCAATCAACAGGAAGATGCATAAAAACCCACCCCACCAAGTGAGAGCCATTTCTTGAAACCAAAATGCAAAATGGCATGTAAAGAAAAATGAAACACAAGAACAGCAGTGCCTTTCGTTCTTAACACCACCTTTAAACTTTTCTCAAGCCTGATTCAATTGGTAAATCAAGAAAGCACACAAACTTTGTTAAACCGTATCACTATCGGCTGCCAGATTCGCAGGATTTTTTTTATTAAGGGGCTAGATAAGTAGGCAGCAGGTGGTCATCTAACCCAGACCTGTATCCACGGTGTCAATACATATAGCAGCCATCTTGTCATACCTACAAGATCTGACAACTTTTAGGACCAGCTCGAGGCCACTTCTCGGTCTCAGGCTGCCCAGGCTTTACACCTCCTCCAGAGAGCCCCTTCCTTCCCTGCAGCAGCCAGGGATGCCAGCCCTCCCTGACAGCTTCTGGCCGCAGGACCTCGAGCTGAGCAGCAGCAGAGTTCTCCTTCCCATCCCACAGCAGTTCCCTGACCAGCTGCTGAACGTCCTTGATCCTCACTCCTCCTTTCCACACTGCTCTTGCTTTTTCTCTTTCAAGCTTTATATCTTCCCACAGCAACTAGCTGCTTTCCACCTGCTGCTCCCGTTTTGCTGTGTTTTGTGACTGCTGTGGCGTCACTGGATGTGTGTTCATTAGCCTGTAGCTGGCGGAGGCAACCAAACCCCCCCTTCTCAGCCCTTTCAGCTTCCCCTCTGCAGGTGTTTATATCACAGCTCAGGAATAACCTAATAAGGTGGCCAGTGTCCAGGACTTAACATTTTTAATAGATTAACTAGAATATTTTAGGGGTTAAAAAAAACCCCAACCCATCATGAAAAAAAAATATGCACCAGCAGCCTGCAGCAGCAAAACAGTCATTTGCTTTCTGAACTCATTTGCTGTTGAGTAAATTATTGGAAATATAATTTCCAATTGCTGCCTTCAAGGGAGCAGAAGGGAATTGGAGAGAAAAGCACAGCTCTGGAGAATCAGGAGATGTGGCTACAGTTTTCAGCTCTGCTAGAGAAATCCTCTGACATAAGAGATATCTTATCCAGGCTGTAGATTCAGCATTAATTAACCAGGGTACTGTGGATACACTCTGTTCAAAACCACTTTGCAGTTTTCAGGTCAAAGTTGATGTAGCTGGACATTTGTAATCAACTACGTTGCCCTTTATGTTTTTTGCTTAACATTCTTTTTATAAAGCACTTCGCCAAGAGACATAGAAAAACGAAGACAGAACAGTGATAAGAACGGAAAATAAAGACTTTTAACCTTGTGAATAAGTGCTGAGCCTTCCCGGTCACAGCGATGTTCCCACAGAAGATCAACATTGCGCCCTCTTGTGGCTAAAAGGGACTATTGCTGACTTACCGGTACGTGACTCCTGATGAACATTCATTGAAGAAAGGTTTATTCGCCTAAATTTGCATCTCAACGCGCAGCCACATACATGTTCTCACATGCAACACTGGGAGTATAATAAGGCACCATGCACAGAGTTCTTACTGGGTATAGAATTTCACCTAGGAGATCTGTGTTAAAAGGCAAAAAACCAAATCTCCCTGAAAAGGCTGATAAAACCAGAAAAGAAAACTTACCAGGGATCTAATATGCAAAAATCTACAAGTCCATACAAAAGAGGCTGTTAAGTGATTGATTTTTTGATATACAAACACTGACTGAACTGTTGCCCCCTAGGTAATGAAGAGTTAAACTCACAGACTAGCTTGGAAATTAAAGATGTGAAACTACTGGATTCCTTCACAGGATTAACACACACCCTTAAATCTCTTTTCAGGGTGTGCAGAATCCTATACAAGACTTTCTGTGAGCATTGCAAGACTTTGGTGGGTCCAGAGACCTCAACAATTAATTTTTTTAATTCACCTGAATGGCCATTACAAATCCAACATACAGTGTAATGACACAGACCCTTACCGTGTGTAAGTATGTATGAGATCTGTTATTAATGCTGTTTAACAGAGATGTACCAATGCACTCTAATGGCTTGAAGCCCCCTCCCTCACCCTGGTTTCCACCTTGGAAGCAAAGACAGAGGGTGCCTCTCATTTTGTCTCAATGCCATGGACCCTTCTTTACGCAGATTTAGATAATAAACTTGCATAAACAGCTCCCAAAGAGAAAAAAATAAAATAAACAGTACTACTTCCAGTCAAGCTGCAATTTAATCAACAGAACAATAAATTATTTTCTAGGCTATCATTGCTAACAAATCACAATTTATTTAAAAAGCCAAGTATATTAGAATTTTTATACAAAATATAATTGTATGGTAGATTCCTCCCCAAAAACACTGCAGCGTGAAGATGGGAATAGAAGACTATGGAATTAATGAAATCCGTGTTCTCTTTTAGCTTAACAGCAAGTTGTTTGAACAAGAAAGCATTGTTTCATTATATAGTATGAATAATACACTTATGCACAAGCATAACAGCTAACTCAGATATTTCCAGTTGATATCAGGAAATGTTCAAATTTATCTAAAATACATAGCTACTGTTATTTGTTACAAAGAACGGCTGGAGACAAAGAATTAAAATACCTTGAACATAGGACATACAATGTCATTTAATCCCAGACAAAAGAAAACCCAAACAAATGCGCACTCTGGGATTTTTCCACCCCACCTTCTATAAATCTCTTGCAAAACATTTGTTGCATTCAAGGTGCAAATGTCCTTGAAAGAGAAAAATAAAGAGAGCATAAAGGTGATATTTTGGGAGCAAACTGCAACTACATATGTCCATGCTTTCCAGGAACTTGCAGTTGTTTTTTTTTTTTTTTCCTCAGTAGTGGCTGCAGCTCATCTTGTTCTTTTAAGAAAACTAGACCCATCCCAGCCGGAGTTTCCCCTCAAACAGCCTCCCCACCCTCCCCCATCATTAAGGAACCATAATTCAAGCTTAAATACTTCAGAAAGAAATTAATTTTCCTGCAGCAAAGGAAGACTGATGCACAAACATCGGGCAACCTAATTTTAGATCATTCAGACAATACGCTGGATCCTTACACACATTTGTTTAAGGCTATTTATAGCCCTCCAGACGGTGCTGGAAGTGTAGTCATCTGTTGTGGAGCTATTCCGTGGTACTCGGGTTTGGGAGGGAGGGAGGAGGCAATCAAGAGCCCGATTGTTCTGGGGAACGCAGGTATGGAGGTGTTAGATGAAATGTTCATTTGCAGTCTGAACGGAGATCAAAAGGTTCAGCCGCTTAGCAGCTCTGCTGCTGCCAAGAACCGTAGGGGCACTGTAGAACTTGGAGTCCCAAACCACAGCAAATTACAGGCCCAGATACAACTGCTGCTCATAGCTGCAGGCACAGAAAAGGGACCATGTGCCAGAGCGGGCTAAAAAACCCTGAAAAAGTTCTCAATCCTCTGGGGACAATCTGGAGCAGTATAAATGGCTATACTGTACCTCAGAGCCTGAGTGTTGAAGTCAGCAGCTCCCTCACAGGCATGTGACTTCCAGAACAAAGTTCTTCTTTTTGTTGTAGGCACTTACATTGGCTCTCCACAGGGCTGGGTTATCAGGAGGCCTCACAAATCCCAGGCCCTCTTCAGTTCCTTTTTTTAGTTAATTAAAAAAAAAAACCACATACCCCCCCCAAAAAAACCCCTCCAAAATTCCCAAATCAAATACAAATATCAACATATCTTCTGGTTTCAGATGAATTTTAACAATGCATCTAAGGCAAGATTTCCAAAGCACGCATCCAGTGGCTGGACTGTAATTCTGTCTCAGTTCCCCACAGTTTGCTTCGGACCCTCAGCTCCAGCTCTGCTGCTGTAAGACAAGAACATATTGCTTCTCCAGTTCTCCTCATCTGATCCATGGATAATCTTTTATCGCATTTAGATGCAAGTCCTGGGGGCGTTAGCTATTCTAGAGCAGACATGCTATTTTAACTGATAGTGTCATTCAGATAACCAGATCAAAGGACTCAGAGTTGAAAGTATGGAAAATCCAAAGCACTACAGCACAGCATCTTGTTTTCCTCACTGTGTGTCTTGAGCAGGAAAATCTGCTTTTGAAGTTACTGGTGATTTTTGTCAGCCTTCCCCATGAAGCTGAATCACCTGGCCACGCAGAACCCAACACGTTACCGTTTTTCTTTAAAGCACCAACTGCAAGGCACAGCAGATAAAACACATTTGTAGGTCACAGATCCTTAAGTCAGTGTCCTAGTATCTGTGTGAGCTAAATATGATCCACTATTTAAAGAGAAACAAGTAGAAAGTGTAAAATTACTAGTTCAAGGTTCACAAAAAGACAGATAGATTCAGAAACAGAACTTTTAACTTGTCAGGGTTTTCAAGTTAACATCTCAACCACACTATGCAGCAACTCAGTTTGATATCAGATCTAAATCAGTCTGTAGAATTATTAGCAGGCAGATGTTGAGGCGATCAAACCATACTGCTCTGAACTCCAAAAGATAGCTCCTCACTGGGAGAGAACAACTTTGCATTTTATGAAGTTATCATGGACGAAGATAATCAACTAATAAAATGGGGAAAGGACAAAACGGACAAGCATAACGTATAAGGTAACTCTATCTTGAAGATTTTTGTTTCTAAAAATTATGTCTTGCGATTAGTTATGACCCTTTAAGAACTAGCTGACCTCCAGTGAAAGAAATCCAAGCTATTCCCAGCAACGAGGGCAGGCCAGCAGTGCTCCTGCCAAAGGGGGTTAATTTGTTACGCTGCCTTTTTTCAAGACCTCATGATCCCAGACCTTTGAAACATTGCAAAACTAAGGTATTATGGCCAGTTTAGGCCATAGGCTCGCGTACAAATGCTACTGTTGAAAAGCATTTTCCTGAATCATTTGAAAAATGCTTTAGTAGCACCAGCAAGAACAGAGAACCACCACTGCGCAAGCACTGCGATACAGGCAAAACCAACAGGCTACGAGAGAGCGAGCACGGCCAAGGAAGACCAGGGTGCGTTCAAGATAAAGCCTTTGGCTTCCAGGTTGGCAAGCTACTGCTTGTTCTCCTTGTGAGGAACTATTGTGTCACTGATCAAGGTCCTAAAAGGAATATCTCAGTATCTCACCATTCTAGGAATATAGTTACACAACTCAACAAACACATGCAGCAAAACCAGCTAAGGTGAAGTGAAAAATGCTGTTCAGGATTAAAAAAATAATAATAAAAAAATCAGATCTAGAAGTAAATGAACTCTTGGGAACTACTTCCCAATAAACTTAACATATAAGCCCAAAGATGACACATTTAGGCGATCTAGAAAAGGTACCAAAAAAGATAGCACAGAATCAGATGTACAGAACAGTTTCTGCACAAGAAAACACTTAAATAAACTGGGAACCCTCAGGCTTGAAACAGACAGGTCTATAAAATCATGTGTAGTACAAGAGAGATGAAGAGAGAATGATTATTGACCATTTGAGACTCACACAAGGAAATCATCAGGCTTAAAACACAAGCCAAAGGAAATACTTTTTCCAAACAAGGCATAGTTAAATTGTGTAACTTATTGAGTGTTGTGGATGCCAAGTATTTCAATGGGTTCAAGGGATTATACAAATGCATGTAGAATACTTCCATTGGTGGCTATAAAAAAAAAATATATAAATTTTTCATGCAACCAGATGCTTCAGAAGTCCCTAAGCTGCTGACTGCCAGAAACTGGGTGGATGAAACAGGACAACACTTCTCTGTCTCACGTCCCTTCCCTAAAGGGCCCATGGAGGCAAGGGCCATGGAAGCACATAGTCTTCTGGGTTTGTCCAGGACAGCAACTCTTTGCAAAGGAGCCTTACAGCTGTGGAGACAAAAAGTCTGCCATGCTCTGCTGTAAGAGGAACCTTCAGGGTTAACCAGTTTATCTCAGCCTTCACTGCAGCTCATTCTCATGACTTCACTGACTTGTGGGGCAGAGAAGGGGAAGAGAGGAGAGTGAGAGAGCAGGGAGAGAGGGTCAAGAGAACCAGGACACCATTCATGTCACTTCTAGAAACTACACCAACATTTCCTTCACCTTCTAAAAAATATTCCTTTAGAAAGCTTTTGAGAGTTTTCTTGACAGCACAGTCAGTTTACAATGTCTGAGTTTTTTTTTTATGGCATGCTATGAACAAAATTTAAATACCATTGCCAAGAATTAGAATGATTTACGTCATTCTCTCCAGGGTGGGGCATACTCTATCCTCTATTCAAGTTAGAGGCTTCTAATACCCTCCATGCTGCTGAACTGTGTTCCATCTCTATAAATTAAAAGGTTTCCATTTGAAATCTAAGTTCCTGAAGCAAGGCAGGCTTGGTGGTGGGGAAATGGGGGTATGTACTGAAGTCCTGAGGGAGTCAACTGCTTCCAGCACAACCACAGCTCCTGGCTCCTGCTGCATTCCTGCAGGTCTCAGTGCAGGCGTTCCTCCCAAAAGCAACAGCCAGAGCAAGAGGATGGTGCTCGACATTGTGCCTCCTCAGTGTAAGCACTGCAAGTCTCACGACTTGTTTTCAAATGTGCTTCCGTAGACGTGGAGCCACACACATTGACTTTCTGCACACTGGCTGTCTCGGAGGTCAGCGTAGCAATGTTGAGCTGGTGATCAGGCCAGTCAGACACTGAACCTGTCACCAGCAATTTAATAAATTACAAATCAAAGTACATTCACAGCTCATAACGTGATTCAGCTAGTTTGCCATCTCTTACCAGGACTACCCAAATCCAGATGTTCAGGAAAATTTTGCCCAGACTCCACCAAAGTCCCAGGACATTCCTGAAGGAGAGCCATATTTCTTATTATTCTTCCAGAGCCAGATTACCCTGCACTGCAACGCTTTCTGGCAGCCAAGGCAATCCTACCGGGGCCCAGAACGGCTAAAGCCAGTGCACAATGGTTTTTGTGGGCAGACTAGGGTAAAACCCCAAAGACAACAACAAAAATTAGTGCACCACACACTGTTTTCCAGTGTCACCCCCAAACTCTTTCTTCTATATAAAAGGGGGTATAAGCTAAAGAAACAAGATGTTTCCTTATTATTGAAGACAAAATCTATAATCTGCAAATTTTGATTTGTATTTTTTGAGAAGCTGCTTTAATTGCTGCAGGCAAAAGTTTTCGCGTGGCTCCTGCAGCACCCAAAGGGAGATGTCCATAAGCAACACTCCCACAAAATATGGCTCTCCCATCGGCAGATAAAAGCTGAAATTTCTTTTCAGTGCAGTAAACAATTGTATAAGCTACTATAACAGTTACTTTGTTTTGAAAGCATCAAAAATTGGTGGAAATAGAGAGAGTAGGTTTTCTTTACATCCCCCAAGGATTAAGAAAAGAAATTGGCATCTGCCACAGCACTGTGTACTTGCCTACAAAGCTGAACGCAGCCAGCAGATGTAATCTGAGGCTTACTCTGCATTCTCAACCCTGTTTTTAATCTAAGTCGTTGCACTTTTGGGTTAAGATAAAGCTTTAATACTGGAGGTCTACATCCTGCTCCCTCAAACAGAAGTGAGGGAGTAGCTTCTGGCTGACTAAGGACATCTTCCGAGCCCTCCAGAACGTAACATCAGTTATATCACGTCACCACCAAGATCCAAAACTACAAGGAGCCATGCCCAATTTAAGTCAATGCTCGGTTTTCTGAGTTACAGCAGATATGCTACGTAAAAAGGAACAAGTAAATTTTGCTGAAAGTGCGGCAAACCCACGACCCTCTAGAGCTATTTTTGCTGGCTACCAGAGACCCGAATTCACACACAGCTGGCACAGGCTGCGGTGGCCTCTAGCGGCTGTTCTTCCCTCATCCCAAAGCTTGGTTTACCAGATTGCATCTGCTCCACCTCCCCTCAGTATTTGCGAGATCATTCTGAAAGTGGCAGTAGGGCGAGATTAAGATTTTGAGAGATGCACAAGGGAAAGGTAAGGCAGAACTTGTTACAATCAACCTAGATGCTATTTGTGTATCAGTATCTGCCTGTCCTCACCAGCTACGGTTTAGTCACCTGGCAGGTATACCCATGAGTAACATAGCTCTGGTTCTTAAAATTAAGAGTGTTCTCCATTGGCTTTCTAACACAATTTCTTTTTAAGATACAGTTTAAACTACATTGTCTAACAACAAAGCCAAGAACCAGATGCATCTTCATGGAAGACTAATATTCACGTAACATTTTCTTTCAATTAATTTGAGGATTTACAAGTTAAGAATGCAGGTTTTGAGAATGATTAAGTAGTTCAATCATTCTTCACAAGCAACAATCTGATGTTATCTTGAGGTGAACTGGATACAGAGATCCTGGGATCTGCAGTCAACCCCTCCACCAGGTAGCAAATCAAACCCACAGGAAGGCAAAATTAACGGCAAAAGTTTCCTACAGTCTTTCCCTAACTGGAGTAGCAGACCTCAGTTCCCTGCCGCCTTGCTAGATCACCAGTGGATCAATGTAGAGCTTCAGTTTCAGACTGGATGAAATTTTTCTCTTCCCCATCAGTGAAGCTGAAGTCTACAAAGGCTTTGAAAGTTGCTTGGCTGAAAAGAGTGGAAACACTTTAATTTCAATCATAAGCTCGCAGGCCACATCAGACATGGCCCAGTGCAGGTTTTGGTGTTCTCCAAGTTTGCGGTTACCCTCTCAAGCTTGGAAGCACTGCTTAAAGGATACAAAACACTGCACAAGCATTACAGCAAACAAGCCCCACCTTGTCGAGAGGAAGGACCAATACAGTTTTCTCAAGTTGACAAAAGGTGAGAAAATCAAGTCTTGAATTCCTGATAATTTCATGCAAGCTCCAGCTCCAGCCTGAATTAGCAGCCCAAGCAGATTTCCCAGCTCTGTGTTCACTGGTTCAAGCCAACATCCCCAGACAGAACACCGTATCTGTCTTTGACCAGTAACTCTCTGCTACTGATGCTGCTGGACTGTAAGCAAGGCCAGATGCAATTCATATGCCTCTATTTTGTAACAGATTATTCAAGCACAGTTTTAATTTGATACTCTTTATTACGATATCCAGGAAAACAATAACAAGGCAATTGCTTATTACAGCTTCCACAGATTGGGGATCCAGACCTTATTGTCCTGGGTGCACACACATGCGCACACACACACACACACACAAAAGACAACCCTTGCCACAAAGAACTTACAATCTAAATAAACAAAACAAAGATAATGATTAATCAAGAAACAAAGAGAAGGATTCACCTTCGTGAGAACACAAGACAATTTTGGTTTGGCTTCTAGGCTGGAGTTCAAGAGTTGAAATTCCTACCCTGTTACAGTACTCTTATCACCTTGGGCTGAATTTTTATCTGTTAATTACAATACAAGATACATTCTTCAACATTTATAACCGATGTAAGGAGACACAAAGCTCAAGTTCTAGACTAATTTGTCAAGTGCTACACAGCAAAACTAGTCCAGAGATTCACAGATCTTAAGTGCCAAGTTTCCTAAATGAGAGAGGCAGCAAAAGTGAATTGCAATATCGAAACCAAAACCATCCAGGAATACCCATTTCTGCTAGACCAGTCATGACTTACCAATATATTTTTCTCCACTTCAGTATATCAAATTGCCTAACACTCTTGTGTGTAGAATGAAGTAGTAACTGTGTTGTGCTGCATGACAATGCCTGACCTTTAATGTTAACCACAATAAATAAGAAAAAATGAATACTGAAACGCTATCAAATTATAAAGCTACACTTTAGCTACTCTGTTTCTGCAAAAAGATTCAAATACAAAAAGAAGAAAAAGGAGTTCTCATTTCTGGCACTCGCATCACGTATTTGCCATCCTTGAGCTTGATAAAAATAAAGTATTTGCAGAAACCTAAAATAAAAGTGACAGGACACACAGAAAGAGATCAAGAGCTAGTGTATTGGATTCAAAACTAGGTAGTAAGTTTGGTTGTTTTTTTTTTAAAATAAACCTCAAATAAGAGTTGTTGCCTTTTGTCTTGTCAACATCAAAAAACTTCTCTAAAAGGCAGAAGGAAGCCTACAGCAGCTGCCGCCCAGCACTCCTCACCCATCGTTCCCAGAAGGGGAACTGACAGTTACAGATGCTAATAGCAGTTCTGTTTCACCTGCAAAGGCACTTGCTATCTGGATGCGAGCTATATCCCAACACTACACTGCAATACAAGCTGCATCATAATGTATTCGTCCTAAAGAGTTTCAGCTCCCGTTAAGTGGGTTCTGATGACACCCAATATACTGATGCGCTTATTTCTTTCATGTCTGATTCAGAAACACTCCGGCACTGCTTCTATTTTAGTTCTGAAGAGCATGCCAAACTCCTTAACGTGTACAGAACTAGGCTTATCAAATCCTTAACGGAGTAGTTCAGGAGCAATGAGAAAAGAGGATACCCACCACACATCCACAACAACCTACAGTATAAAACCACCCCCAAAAAACCAAAAAACCAAGCATGGGCTATACCAGTACTCCAAAGATAATCCACAGCTAACAATGTGAGAAATTAAAGATGAACAGACAATAACTAATGTCAGTTCTTTGAAGAGTCTCATTCTTTTTAAAGGATCTCCTTACTTTTCCCGAAGCCTTAATTCTGTAGGACTTTCCCACACCCTGTGCAAGAAGTAACCCAAGTATTTGTGTAACAAGGTGACTATTACTACAGGCTCCAGGCATTAAACCACAGCCCCCTGGCACACTGTAGCTCTGTATGGAAGCTCCCACCGGCCTGTAAACGTTACATGTATCACGACATTTTCTACTTAAGCATTAAAGTCCCTTCAATGCTGACATTTTCCACAGAGCACAATGAGGACAGCAGTGACCAACACTGCATAGGGAGCCTATTGAAGCTGCCAGTCCCCATCTTCTACAACGCCGGCCCAAAGGGCTGAGTCACAAATGGAACCAAACCCAAGTATGACCTAGGCATCAGCTGGCGAACTTCTTGAAAACAGGGAAACAAAGCAAAAGAAACCAAACAACGCTCCCCTCCATGTACCCAGACAGGCATACAGTGCAATTCTTGCAAAGCTCCAAGACCTGCTTCAACATAGAGGGTTCATGTGGAGGAAAAAATTCCCCACCAAAAAAGCTGTAGGTTCCTGGCTGTTCATGAAAGTAATCTTGTTTTTTTGATCCAAGAGAAACCAGAACTTCTATTTCTATGCCACCAGTATGATCTTGCAATGCTTGGAAACTCCAAAACTATGACAGATAAAAGATATCTCAGTACAGTAAAACACACCGAGTATCTCCCCCTCCTCCACAGTATCAGAGAAAAATCCATTAACGCTTTGGCATGTAGGAGCTACCAGAGACCAGCTCCCTTCTGGCACTGATGACCACAGCCCTTCAATGAGATCTCCCAAATCAATACTGAAATCTAGTGTAATTTTCAAATAAGCAGTTGAAAGAGGTAGCTGCCTCAGAGCTTGATTCACCTTTTCCCTGCATCTTTTCTTGCCTATACACCAATACTTGAGTACCTCCAGGATGACTATCAGGCAACCAATGCAGTGGAAAAACAACTAAGCAAGCAAGCAAGCTAGTTTTCAGCTGCTCCAGCTCCCTGATCTAACTCACCATGCAACCAGAAAGGCTTGTGCTAGCCAAGGCAAGGGACAGAACCCGAATTCTGGCAGCAACCTACATTACTTTCAGCTTAGCACGACATGACCATACTCCCTTACCTTATTACCAAGCTTTGCCCCCAGCAAAATCACCTCAGGTGCAGCTAGTCAGAAATCTGCAAAGAGCAAAAGGGCTGCAGATGTTTATTAACCCTTTTTATGGAAGTCCAACTACATGTACCAAGTACCACACTGCTTGTTACAATTCTGGGTAATGTAACCTCATAAACACAACTAAAACTTTAAAGAAAAAAGTATTTAGGAAAAATATCAAATGCTTACCAGTAACTACTGATTTTCTAAACACATTATCCCAACATACTTGATTTACTTTCAGCATATTCTAACATCAGCAAAAATAGCCTATGCATTTTCTCTGCATAGGAAGACCCTTCATCATTCCTAATTTTGGGCATGGGATCACTTGAAAAGCTGTAATTCCAAAAAGCCACATTCATGAATAATTCACACAGGAGAAATCAATCTTTGCAACTAGTCAAGAGGAGAAAGTGTCCAGATAAAAAAAACCTTCTGCATTCCTTCTTTGTACTGAAGTTACATATAAACCAAACATACATTTGGGGAGTGGGGCAGGGGGAAGGCTTGAAATCATGTTTTAAGTCTTGAAAAGTTCTGAAAAGATGGGGCAGGGAGGAGAGGGTTTATGAAAAAAAACAAACAACCCTATCTACAGTCTGTATGAAAGACTTGATTCAAATCCATCTACGTAGACAAAGCCTTCTTTTTGTGGGACCTGGTAATTGAGCAGGATAAATTACTACAGCCTAAGCAAAAATTGTTTTATTAGGCATAGGAATATAATAATGAGCTCATCAGTCATTTCCATTTCCACTTTTCCATATTGCATAATTAAGAAAAACACGATTAGACAACTAATCTTTTTCCAGCTTACTGAATCCCAGATTACAAACAGAAAGCCAAAATGCAGTAACATCTGAAAAGCAGTTTTAAGCAATTCAAAAAAGGTTTTCCAGGCAAACAATAATCTTATGCCAAAACAAGTAATATTAAACTGAAAAAAAGTCTCAAAATCTTCTGAATTCATTGGGGTTTCCACCCCCAAGGTAGAAAATTAAAAAAATACTGCTCTTGCCTCATCCAAAATGATAAATACATATTTTTAGTTGTGACACGAGATAAAAAGATACTGGCTTCCAATACTCTATCCAAATTCTAGAACAACAGAAATTATTATCTATTACTTGGCAGAAAGCAACAATTCCTGTAAGGCAAGGATAAAGATTAAGCCATTGTGGAAGCAAAAGTGCTTTTTTGAAAGTCCAAAGGCCAAGAACATCCAGAAGGCCTAAAGGAGACAAAAAGCAATGTCAGTTTTAACAAGCAAGAATCTACTTTTTTGAAGTTTTTGGAAGTGAACCTGAAGTTCACATTTCAAGACTACTACGCTAAAGAATGAGGTTTACAAGAAACTGTTTGCCTTAGGGAAACTACTATCACAACCCTCAGACTCCAACAAGTCTTAAAGACCTCTAGAAGTACCTTTAAAGCTCTCTTAATTTGTTCCTCCACCCTTCATAATTTTGACGCCCCCTAACAACCAAATACCACATGCAAATTGATTTCACGTCAAAGTACCAACTAGAAACTTCAAAAGTTTTCCCCTTTTGGCTTAAGGTACAATTTGAAAGCAAGGCACACAGAATCCATGAAGGTCTTATTAGAAACATCAGACATGAAACATGATTTTGCGTAGCAAGTATTTAATGTATGCAATTCCCTCAAAATTTCTGAGTTCCAATTTTCCAGTTTTATGGTCAGATGAGATAGATTCAGTTTCTCCACTTGTGTTTTATTGCTTACAATCAAGACACGCTATAGCTACTTCCACTGAGGCAGACTGGGCATATTACAGGGCACTCTGCCCCAGAATTCTCAAGCTATGCAAGTCCAAGTCTGTCAAGTCCACTTCAGGAGCTGTGAAACAAGTACTCAGGAATGGTGACTGCAATTAACCAAAACATATAATAAATTATACTGCAATAACTCTAAATAGTACTAAACAATTGTAGAATGGGAATGGATAGTTAATTGTCTTGAAGATTTTGTACTAGAAACATTTATTCTGTATAGTAAGCAACCAAACTGCAGAAGACACAGAATGCAGATTTATTATTTTGTTGGGTATAAACTCAACTATAATAACAGGTTTTAATTAAAAATATTTTATTTATCAGCTTGATTGCACATAATTACTCTTCTCAATCAATAAGCAGTCCAATATTTGGGTTAACTTGAAAGACTAATTTAGCAACTTCTTCTTAAGACTGAATTAAATCTCTAACTCATCCTCAAGTGAAATGGGTTGAATTACAGCCATTACAAAAGGGTACAGAGGAAACATTAACTGCTTATTAAACTGGATAATTAACTGGACAAAGCTTCACATTGAATACAATTATGAAAGACAGATAATGGAAAAAATCTTAAATTAAGATTTCTCCAGTTGTAGCAAAGGGCACAGTAAGTCAGTTTTAAGAAGTTGTAGCTTTTAAATATTTTTTCATAAAAATATATATAGGAGAAATCAAACTATTTCCTAACAGAGGTGAAACAAAGCAAAGCAGTTAGAATAAAGGAATGTTTCTCATAACTTGATCAATTTATCTAATAAATTCCCTCTTCACAGAGCATTAAATGACTCCTGAAACAAACACAACGACACATTGTAAGAACCTCCCACCCTCTAAAATCAGACAAGTTTTCAAAGAAAGTCCAATGCACACTAGTTCTCCAAGATACGTACACTTTAAAAGTACAGACAGGAGTTTAACAGCGCTACTCAAATCAACTCTTTCTATAACCATACACGCTCCCTCCTAGTTTTCAAGTGCTAAAGCTGTATCTCAAAAAGGTTTTTTGTTCCTTGTAAGAGATTTCTAACCAACAAACAATAAGACTCTGCAACGTTTCCAATTAGTTCAGTTTTGTTTTAATGATATGGGGCAATTCTTAAGAGCAGACATTGTGTAGCTAAAAACTACAACGAGAGGTTTATTGGCATGGTCTTGGAATCCCAATTTGAACTGTAAATTTGAACCAAGGCAATTAACTGAAAAGCCAGAGTATCTGAAAATGCATACTAGGTTTTTACTTCAATTTTGCAATATTTCTTCAAGGACTTGGAAAAAGTGTAGCTGGTAGAAGAGTATATATCACCAAGATTACAAAAAATGGAAGGAAATAATACATTGCAACAGTGATCCTCATTAAGTGAAGCTATTTCATCACAATAAATGTTTAAAAAAGTGTCAATGTTATTTAAAAAGTGTTGTAACCCCCCCCAAGTATTTGAAGACAGATAAACCTTTTTCCTTATTCAAAATGGCTTTTAAAAAGTTTCTCAAAACAACAGCAATAATCAAAAAACATGAATTGTATTTTCTTTAATCCGTAACATCTCTAGTGCTGAAGGGCCATCCATGTAAAAAGCAGATTCTTTGGGGACATTAGTCAATTAACTTAATAAAACCCAGTTTTACGAGGATTTATCCTTCCTGCTACGAGGCGAGTCTGCTCCATTTGAGGTCACTGTTCCATTTATTCCGTTTTCTAGAAAAAAAGAAGAAAACATTTTTCAAATACAATGAGACGCTTTATATTTCACCGCATTTTTGTAGGTCCTGTACAAACAAACTTTTAACTTCTTTTCTGATGCATCTTCTTTGTTAAACCCTGTCACTATCATTCATAATGCAACAGTATAATTAAGATTTTATGAAGTGCAAAATGTAAAGCTTACGACACTAAAGTCCTGTTTCCTGACATGGTCAGAAACTGAAATGTGTGCATTATGTACATCTAGACTGAAAATCAAGACCAGCTATAACATTTTAGGAGATATTCTCTCAAAAAGTAACACAATATGTAGACTGTCCTGTGAAATTCTGGAGACACACAGCATATACATAATTCCCTGGTATAGGTCTTAATTGTTTATCCCACCTATTTCATGTTTTAATTCTTGCTAAAATTGCACTCTTTCACTTACCTTTACAAGCTATCCGTATATATATGAAATCTTTAAATACACCTACATAATTTTTTAAATATATACTTCAGCAGATAGAATTCACTTACATTCTGATGAAGATATTTACATAGATAAGATGGACAGAAGTAAAACACTAGTTAGATTTGAGATGAGTACGAGAGTACACGGAAAGAGTTCAGGCACAAGACCAGGCACCTACCTAAGAATAAAAACAAGCAAGAACATGCTAACAGCTTCAACTCTCTACTTCTATCCCACTTCTGGAACTCAAAGGTCTCAAGAATTTTAATTTGTTCAAGCACCACAGTAACAATCTGATGGCAAACATTTGCCCTAGAACAGTAACCCACAATCTGTAGATTTATAATAAACACAACTTACAGCAAAATGAAGCAACACGGTACCATTGTGAATTAAAAGTATCCCTTTTATTCAGTGTCACCACAACCCAAGGAAGGAGAGGTGTTGCCTGACAGTTACTATATTTGTAAAACAGATCTGAAGAGCGGAGTGCATAGCCAGCTGTAATGCTTGCTGCTTAACACCTCTGCTCCAACTTAGAGTATCATTCTGACTTCAAGCAACTGTTGCTGGTTTTTTTTTGTACAAGTAACTGGTTAAAAGAATGTTTTCCATATGCAGATGTGTTGCAGATCACCCATGTGGCCAATCTACAAGAACAGCTGTTGATGTCCCTCTCTCATATGCTCCCATTTATGCAAACAAGCAAAACCAATAACATACATGAGAAGGCGACCAGACACAGGCCCAATTAGTCACATAGTCACATTAGTCACATTAGTCAAAGTCTATCCAACATATCTGGTGGTAAATGACACCACCATTTTAAACCCACATAAGGTGGTCTTTGGATACTTTTATCCAAAAACATATACATATATATATTGTGTTATGCTTAAATCAAGCAGCTTACAAACAATGAGCTAGACCAACGCCAGCTAACTAAAATAAAATTTATTCTATGAGTAATTGAATAAATGAAATAAAGTTAAGTCAAAACAAGTGAAAGTAAAACAAGACTCAGCATGTGCCTGGGTGCCACACCTACATCTCACCAGTACGATTTTTCTACTGTCATTTCTTGCTTTTGGCACAGTCTAAAAGTAACATGTTTTATTGTGCCCTGGCTCCCAAAAATCCATCCAACCACACAAAAAAAAACCAAAACAAAAAACCACCAACAAAAAAAAGACTGTTTAAAACAGTTTAATTGCATATGTAACTCTTTCAAAAACATTGTCTTGCTGCATCCTGTGCAAGTGCTCCGAACAGACATCATCACAGGAACTTTCAAAACAGAAGAATTTGAAATACTAACCTTTCAGATTTAAAAGTTCTTTTTTTTCCATTTAAAATCAGCTGTAAAATTCTCCAGTCTTTAAGACTTATATAGCTCAGTTATTTTGCGAATTAAACCACAATTCCAATGAACTGACTGTTTCACTATTCATTTACCACTTGCAGGTCTCCACTGAAGTTGGGTGAAAACCAGCAAATTCACCAAATTACATGTATGACATAGTTTAACAGATATTAAAAAGCTACTACACTTTTGACTCACTGATTAAAATACCACTTATGTTTTAAAAATATTTGTCACAGAAGACTTTAATTCCACAAAAACCACAGTAAGACGCAACGAACATGAACCTCTGATTCAGTAGTATATCTACATGGGAAACTACCTTCACTCAATTAGAAGAGTCCAAGTGCATTTTCTGACGAAAACAAAACACCCTAACACCAGATAAAAGCCAAGCTGTGATAATTAAAGATGATCAAAAACACTACAGGAATAGTCTAAAGCATGTGATTTTAATAAAGAAATTTGGTGGAAGGAAAAAAAAATAAATCACTGAACTGATCTCTGACCATAAATCTCAGTTCTCAGTGCAAATGGTCTTCACACACATTACATTCAGTATATAAAAAAGTGAAACAGATTGGTGGCAATACATGATTGGTAGCAAGGGATCACATTGAACTAAGCTTTTGAAATTATTTCAGCAGTTTCAAAAAAAGCGCAGAAGTTATTCAAGATAGCAATTAAATACACAGAAGTTTAATTGTGGTACCAAACAGAAATACTGAAGTGTGGGGTTTTTTTTTTTTTTAATGGAGCATGTAAGTTTCCTTGTAGGAAAAAGCATTCAGTTCTCTTTCATACCCTTTCCATAACAAGAATGTGACAATCAAGAAGTCAAACTTGGGAGTCATCAGTTCATTTCCAAATGCTTCTACAGAGGTTTAGAGTAGCAAGTAGTTATTACCTCCCCGTTAAACGTAGTATAAAAATCCCATTTTTAGAAAAGAACAGTCCAATATAAGCCTATTTACTGGACGGAAAAAGCACCTCCTTGCCTTAAAACATCAGAATTTAGTGGCCATGAAAAACAAGCTTGAAATTCATTGCAAGAAAAATTTACTAGTAATTGATTATGTGAACAGATCTAAAAATGTGTGTTTCCTTTTTATAAGGGAACAAAACACAAGCATGACACATTTTGCTCAAGTAATAAAATCAGACATAATAACAGTCTTACGTGGCATTAGCTAAAGCAATGGTAACACCTTCCTCCATTCAATTAGAAGAGAAAACTCAATACATAGTTGATTTTTTGTCTAATTAACCCCCCTCATCAACGACATGTTTCTGTAACTGAGTCATCTCACTTGTAAGTTAAACATTTTTTTTTTTAAACATAATGCCAAAGAAACAAGGCTCTTTATTACCTAAAATACTTTTTGAGAAGTCAAGGCAACAGAAAAACTGAAAACACAAACCTCTTTCTTTTCTGGAGGTCTTTCCTTTAGCTGTTACGGATTTCTTTTTCACTGACTGAGGCTGAGAAGAAGAATGCTCTCTCCATCTCCGAAGCTGGAAATTAATGAACTTCCACATCATAAATGCTTGAGTCATGCAAATAGAGGCCAGCACACTGATTCTAGAAACAAAACACAAGTACAGGTTTATCAGTAGATTAATCTCATGTAAATAGAAAAGGGAAGTAGAACATCACCTCAGATCATTTTTGTTCTATGTCAGACTGCCTTTGTACTCAAGATTCTTTGAACACATAGTGACTCCTTCTAAATAACATGGATTTGTAGAAGTTGTTTTCTTCGGGCTGTTTTGGCTTGGGGGTTTTTGTTTGGTTGGTTGGGTTTTTTTGACTCCCTCACCCCCACGCAATATCCATTTCTAAGCCATGCAAGAGTTAGCTCACATAGGGTGACTGGGCCTAGCACAGCTTAACAAAACTACATGTACAGTAAGAGTGAGGTCTTTGACCCTCCATCAAAACTGGGAAGTACTAGATTTCTTTCCTGCTTTCTCCTTCCTCAGTATACTCTCCAGGTACCAGGTAGTAACAACTGAAAATGGTTTAAGAGAGTCTTGCAGTTCCAAGTATCAATTCTGCAGGGCAATGCTGACATTGTCAATGTTTTAACAACTTCCTTTCCTGGATTTAATTAATAAAAAGTCCAGGTGGTTGGCTGAACATTCTGCATCACATAGCAAAAATATGAACTGTAATGAAGGCAGAGAAAGAGGTAGGAATCTTCAACCAGGACCAAAGATGCTCTGGGCATAATGCCTTGATCTCTATAGATAAACTCAGAGCAATTATATTTAGAATTCAATTAACTAGCTCTAAAACATTTGAAAGTAATCTCTGCAATTGGATATTCCTTTTAATCCTGTTTTTCCTGACAAAAGAAAGTATCCAAGTAACCAGTTAGATTTTTCAGCTGTAAACTGTAAATTCTTCAATTAATTTCACCATGCCTTACAAGTCTGTTACATAAGCTATTCCTATTGATCCCATCAGTTGCATGAAAACATCTAACCATTCAGAACTATTAGCATTAATATATACTATTTATATTGTGTATTTAACACAGGTTTACGGCTCATACTCAAGAACTCTTTCAAGTTTACTATACCTAACAGCCAGGATATTAAAGTTTCCGGTACTGAAATTCAGCTGCTGATCTTCTGCTCTTGCCAGTCCAAAGCCAAAAGTGAGGACTGAGAGAATCAAGGTGAGAAGCCTTCCCAAAACAAAAAGAACTGCCCACAATGAAAATCTACAAAGAAAAACACCAAAAACACTAAATCAACACAACCCGAGTACTAGCAATGCCAATGTTTACTCTTCACCATGTGAATTCACTTGAAATTTAAGAACTTACCTAAATTCATTATTTTCACCTATCCTAAACTAGTCTTGTATTTTTAGCACTCACAGAAACTAAGAAGCAAAAAGGTCCTGCATTACAGTCTTTTTTTTTTTTTTTTACAAACCAAAAGTATGTTCTGAAAACTAATTTCAACTCAATGGAAAGTGCTTTCTATTATATTAGAGCATAAGCATGTTATTAATTCCTATAGAACTGGTTATATTAGCAACCTATGCTGTTGCTTTCTCTACAAGCCTTTTTATTTTTGTAAACATTAGTACATAGTGTAAGATTTTACTTCATTTTATACCACTACTTAAATAGGCAAATAAGGTAAAAAAAAAAAAAAAGTTATGAGATATAAATATTAAAAATACTATGGAGAACTGTGGCCTCTAAGGAAACACTGTTTATTTCTTGTAATTTTTGTTTTCAAAATTCCTTGTAATTTTGGTTTCTGGTTAGTTAAATACACAAGTCTTTGAGACAAAAATTACATGAATTTAAAAGACAAAGACTACTTACCCTTTCTGGTATTTTTCATCACTGAAGTAGAAAAGACGAGATATGTGGAAAAGAAATTCAACGAAATAATGCAATACAAGAAGAACAAGTCCAAGGTGGGTCAGACTATCAAAACAAATAAAACAAACATTCAGACATTTTGTCAGATGTTTAAGACAGAGAATTTGGAATTCAGAATTCTCTGAAGTCAGCAAAAGTTTACAACTGACTTACTTCAGGAGATAGGCTCCAGCAATATGAAAGAGATAAAGTCCAATGTAAACAATCTGGCGAAAGATATCTTCCTATTAAGAAGAAAAAACTAGTTATGTGTTATACACAATGTTATACATTATTGTACAATGTTACATATTATTACAAACTCTAGTTCTCTAGTCTTGGATATTCTTGGTTTATCAGCTACCTTCTGGCACTGAATTACTCTAAATCATCTAATTCCAGACATAACTTATTGCTCACTTACCAATAGTATCCAGTATCTTACACATATGCTCTTGTGAGAAAATGAAAACATCAAAAAGATGCTTTTTAAAAGGGCCCATTTTTATTTGATATGACTACCGTGATTTTGTACTAGCTATTACAATATTTATTTGCTATGTATCATCAGATAACTTCCTACAGTTCCACATGTCTGCTGCCCATCAGATTCTGTCACATTGCTGCAGAAATAAAATAGCAGTCTATGAACCAAAATGAAAAGGTTTCCAAGTGTCGACATCTATTTTAAAAATTCAAGATCATCCAAGATTCTGGCACTATTGCGGGCAAATACAGAGAATAACGCTGTTAACCAGTCATGCTAAGCCACATGGTCACATTTCAAGTTAAATTGAACATTCCATAGAGATGAAACAATAAAGATGAAAAGACATAAATTCAAGTATAGACAGCACATTGAAAGCAGAAGGTGCCAGCTGTGAACAGAAGAATCACTAAAGTATGCTAGATCACAATAAAAATATGTATTGGAGTGGTATGCAGAGTACATTCAGTTGTGCTTAAGAAACTACTACTTTTTGGAAAGGCTCCCTAAAGTTCAAGCAAAGGGCTTCAGCTTTACCTTGTATACATGTAATTAAAAAAAAAGGCCTAAAAATTTAATCTTGTAAGATCTATGCAATACTTCGTCTCAATGCCATCAAAAGCATGAAATCAAACACCTGTGACAACAGCAAATACGACACACATACACAAAGCAAGAAAACAGAGAGAAGGATGTACTCTAAATGATCAGTAAGAAAACAAAAAAATTAGTTCTGACAAATTAGAGAATAGTCAGTACAAACGTTCAGTTTCTTCAAGTACAACCAGGATGAGCCTTTTGGACTTCATCTTCAGACCTGAGGTAGCATTTAAACAGCCCGTGCTGCCTACTTAGACAAACTGTCAGAGACTGCAGGCCTACTGGAATAACGCAGGTGGAGGCATAAAACTACTACACAGATAGGCGAGTTAAGAACTTTTCTTGTCTATGTCAGCAGTACAGACAACTAGACCTGAGTAAAAGAAGCCAGTTCCTTCAAGAGAAGCCAAGATGGCAGAGGCTGAACTTGCTAAATGAAATGAACTATCATTCTTAGTTCAAATGTCAGAGGCCAAAATTCCAAGCAGTGACTCAGTAAAACACTACCATTTCAATACACAGCACTTCTGCCACTTCCCACAGCTTTCTAGAAGTTATGCTAAAAAACATCTACACTTAGATATTAAGTCAAATTCAAGAGATATCACTAGCACAACATGGGAACATCAGCTCCAAAACATTAGTTTATACTGCATCTGATCAGCATGAAAACAAAGCATCTCATTACTATTTTCCCAGGCCTCTCCCAGGACATAGGGAACAAAGACCTATGGTTACATAGCATTTATGTTCCATTTTCTTGAACACAGCCGAACTCTGGCAGCAGAGACAGAGCAACAACTGTCACAGAATGGTTTTGGTTGGAAGGGACCTTAAAGATCATCTAGTTCCAACCCCCTGCCATGGGCAGGGACACCTTCCACCAGACCAGGTTGCTCAAAGCCCCATCCAGCCTGGCCTTGAACACCTCCAGGGATGGGGCATCCACAGCCTCTCTGGGCAACCTGTTCCAGTGTCTCACCACCCTCATCACAAATAATTTCTTCCCATCTAATCCAAACCCACCCTCTTTCAGATTAAAATCATTGCCCCTTGTCCTGACGCTACAGGCCCTGATAAAAAGTCTTTCTCCATCTTTCTTATATGCTGTCTTCAGATATTGAGAGGCCACAGGAAGGTGTCCCCAGAGCCTTCTCTTCTTCAGGCTGAACAACCCCAACTCTTTCAGCCTTTCCAGCCCTCTGATCATTTTTTTGGCTCTCCTCTGGACCCACTCAAACAGATCCATGTCTTTCTTGCGCTGGCAACCGCAGGGCTGGACACAGTACTCCACGTGGGATCTCACCAGCGTGGAGTAGAGGGGCAGAATCACCTCCTTCAACCTGCTGGCCATGTTTCTTTTTATCCAGCCCAGGATACAACTGGTTTTCTGGGCTGCGAGTGCGCACTGCTGGCTCATGCCCAATTTTGCATCTCCCAGTAATCCTCAAGTCCTCCTCTGCAGGGCTGCACTCAATCCCTTCAATCCCCAGCCTGTACTGATGTTGGGGATTCTCATGATCCAGGTGCAGGAACTTGCACGTGGCCTTGCAGAACTTCATGAGGTTCACATGAACCCAAGCTTCAAGCCTGTCAAGATCCCTCTGGATCACATCCCTTTCCTCAAGCAAATCAACTGCACCACTCAGCTTGGTGTCATCTGCAAACTTGCTGAGGGTGCACTCAATCCCACTACGCCACTGATGAAGATATTAAATAGCATTGGTCCCAGTACAGACCCTCAAAGAACACCACTTGTTACTGGTTTTCACTTGGGATGCTGCACCACTGACTAACTCTTTCGAAGCAGTGATCCAGCCAGTTCCTTATCCATCAAATCCATCTCTTTCCTGTTTAGAGGCAAGAAAGCTGTGGTGGACCATATCAAAAAGCCTTAGCAGAAATTCAGGTAGATGCCATCAGTAGCTCTTCCCTCATCCACCGATGCAGTCACTTCACTGGTGAAGCCACATTGAAGAGTTTAAAACAGACAAGTTTAAAAAAGCAACTGCATATGCAAAATGAGCCCAAGCAAAAACATGTAAAGAGACTACTTAAATCAGTGCAGGAAGGCAGAAAGTGTGCTACAAAATGTCTATGGTAAATTTGGTGTTTTGAGAACCCCAAGAGAAAACCCATAGGGGAAAAAGATGCTGTTAAAAACTGAGCATTGAAAAACATCTTACTACACAACCAACAAGAATATCTGCTGAGGACAGTGGTACTTAAAATCCCAGAGTTTGATATTCCTTAGGTTTACGAAATTATTCGTAATTCATGCTTATATTCTACACCTGTATCATGATTCATGAAGCAATTGTGATCTCAATGAGACTATTCTGACTACTAACTACAAGAAACAAAAATAACAGTCTGAAAAGAAAACCTCACATTCATTTGCTCAAGGGAAAATTCTTTCAGTAGATGAGAAACACCAGTAATTTTTATTTACACAGCGGATACATAGCAGTAAAATTGCTATTAGAAATACAGGATTTAACTGAAAAGAAAAAACCATCTACCTTCTCACATGGACATTTGAGCACCCAAAATTCCATCAGGAAAAGTGGGTAACAAGTAAGAACAGGATGAGAAATCTAGGGTAACACATTACTTGAAGTCCAAAATAAATTCACTGTTTCACTGTTTGAGTCGCTTGCTTTGGAGTTCTTTTGATTTACATTTCAAACTTACCTTTTTAGTTTTCTGGAAGTACAATTCTGGAAAAGCATGAAACCAGTATGCCAACTGTAAGATGTAGAAAAACTTCATTTGAAACCTGTACAATACAGCAAGAATTGAAGAGTATTACTTTTTATTAATGAACTTAAAACATGTCAGAAGCTTTCCAGTGAACACATTTAATCACTGTCTCTAAAGAAAGAAAAATACAGATCCTTCCTGCCAGCCAACTCAAAAGTAAGATTTTTAAAGAAATCAAAACCAGTAAGATATATAAAGCTTGCAAAAACTTGACTCTTATTATAATACCCTACAAAAAGAGAACTCTGTATGCTACAAACTGACAGAGAATCAAGTTCCTCCATAAATATGAGCAAAAATACTTTCGTGACCAATACAGTTTAACAGGCTACTTATTCTACACAGATTGTACGTGACACACGGTAAGTTTAAAACACTCCCTCCTTTCCCCAACAATCCTCTAAGGAAGAGGCCTTACGGAATCAGAGTGTGCGGATAGTCCCTCCACAGAGAGGTTGGGTCTGATATATAGTTCTCCTAAAAAAAAAAAAACAAACCACAAACAAAAAAAAAAATAAAGCCTCAAAGATGATGCTTCCTCGGCATAAATAATGAACAATCATACATATGTGTATGTATTTATGTAAATACATATGTGTAGATACAAACATGCAACACATCTACACACACAAGTAAAAGCTGCAGATCAATGTATTTCCTTTTAAAAAAAAAAAAATCAAACCCCAAACCAACAAAAAGCACTCCCCCACCCAACTTCAAAACAAAAACCAAAAGCCAAACCCCAAAACCAAAAGACAGCTGTATTGGCTTAGAAAAATCAAAAGCAACCAAACAAATCAAGCATTCACTCAAAATTAAGAGTGCCCTTATGAGATGCAGATTATTTCAGTATCACTACAGCCCTAAGTCTTTCGTTGCAAACTGCTGACAAGCTTTGAGCTTAACTAAGAGAAGGAAATTTTTTCAGGAGTCATTATGTTAAGGGAAAAAAACCAAACAAAACCCCTACACTTCCCCTTTTTTTGAAACTAAGCTCATATACGTACAGCCACTAGCAAAGAGCATGTCACCTGAAAGCACACAGTCGTCTGAGCCTCTGGCAATCTGCCCAGACACCTACTCCCTAGGCTGCCAAAATGCTATGTATTTTTTTAATATATAGTTTATGTTAATATGCCAACACAGAAAAACCTCAGAGAATGCAGTACCATAATAGAAGTTTTACCTTATTCAGTTGTCAGTAAATCAACCGAGCAACAGTAACACTATCGGACTTTATACTCAGTTACGACTATAACCTACAAAGAATCCCTAACCTTGTCCCCACTTTAAAAACCAGCTAAAACCAGAAAAATAAGCTGAAAACTTATTTATCATCATCGTAAGTGAAGTTTTTGAAATTTCATAATACAAACAGAAGAGAAAGCATACTTACAGAGACAAGAATACTTGTTCCCCAAACACAGGAGAAAAGGTAGAACGCACTAAGTTGCCCAGACTCGTTGAACTTGCTATGCTTTGTTTTTGAAAAGTGCATTTTCCTGTTTATTTTCTGAAATGAAAGTCCATTGTTATTTAGACGCTGTAGTACTTAACATTTACCTGTTAACTGCATTAGAACATCTAAAGTTTTCAACGTATGTTTTAACAATTCAAAGCTTTAATGCAAAAGTTTACTTTTAAGTTACTCTAATTAAAATCTGACAATTATTTTGATGAAAGGACTTAATATCTTGTACTTACATCCAGTACGTACTCCTGAATTATAGCATGTATGATTATTGCTACAAGCATGTAGAAGAAAATCGTAGCCAAGTCTTTGATGCCATAGTGATAGAGAGAGATCGTTTCTGCAGATTGTTCTTCTAAAAAACAGAATAAACTGTTAAGCACCAATACAGTTTAATGGCTACGTAAGTTTGTTTCTCAAAGTGCAACCTTTCAGACGGAAGTAGTTTGTAGTCAGCTAGACAAAGAGAAGTCAAATTAATCTGCCATCATGAGCTAGGTCACTGAATTGTTTACAGTCATCTCTATCACATCACAAACTAAATGTGATTCTGGAAAGATGTACTATAAAAATGAAAACGTAAGTGCACTTCTCCAAATGCACTGAAAGGGGACAATAAAATTATGTTAAACTGTCATCCCACTTTGACTAGTAAAGGTTGTCACTTGCAAAACCAGAGTAAGAATTAACGTGGACTTATCTACCAGTCAGATGGTAGTTTAGCCCTGATGATGAATCCAGTAGAATAGAAACATCGTTCCTAACCTAATTAATTAAAATGGAGTTTTACTAAAAATAAAGCAAAGTTCTTGAAAATTGCTGCAGAGCTATTCAAATTGACAAATTCACTTACTCTCAGTCTACAAAGTACTACACACTAATGTCTGAATACGCTGTCTCCTAACTAAACTCCTGTAAGATACATACCTGTGGCAGGAATGGTAACATTATACTGAAGTGTAACAAAAATGACAGCTGCTTTTGCTGTAATCTGAAAGAGAAAAAATAAAAGTGCTATAAATTCTCACGGAAATAAACTATATTAAACTGAATACATTTGCCCATACTTCCAGCACTTTTCCCAAGCACATTTGACCCCTCCCATAAAATTGATCAACTCGCACTATCACACTACTTCACCTCACTTTCCAAAGGCAGAACACATTGTGTGATGTCTATTGGTTTGTTTACAGAATACCTAATCTTCTGAATGAAATGCTCCTCAAAAATGCCACTTACAAATAGTCTTTTCTAAATTAAAACAAAACCACATGCTGCAATATTTTTCTCCAGTCCATACTGTACTAATACATTAACAGAATGTACAATATCGTATAATTCCTAGACCATAATGCACGCAGCAATGGCCGACGATAAACTTAAATTTAAAACTATTTTTTAACTTGACAAAATGTGAAGGTCAGTATCATGTTCATAAATCTCTGGGTGATTTTGAAAACAGGGACAGGAAAGGAGAAAAGGCATGAAGAACGAAGAACCATTTCAGGCCAGCAGCATACCAACTCAATGCAACTGGCATTCGTTTGCCCCTGGGGATCCTGTGGCAAGAAGTGTAAAACAAAAGAAATGAAATCTAGCAGTAGGGGTATTACCCCATTAAGATGGACAGTAAGAAAAAGAAGCAAGAATAAATGGGATCTGTGCATGTGTAAGTCTGTTTTAAAGGCTTTTTTTGGGGTGATGGTGATACTATAAAAACCCCAATAAATGAGCAGGAGTACAAGTTCTTATCTATGAATAAACATAGATTAATCTTTAACACCTTTGTTGAATCCCAACATGAATCAATACGTCTTAACAGACAAGGAAAAATAACCATGCTTTATAATATTTACAGTCTAATCGTTTCTCATTGCTATAAAAAACGTAGCAACCTTGTTGCATCTATAGGACCAACAAAACCAAAAAAACCCGCAGTCTTGGAAAGATACTTTGAGTATCTGAAGATAACAATTAGGTTACTACCAGCATTTATTACCATTCACAAGAAAAAAGGTTTATTTATTTTTATAACTAATACTTTGTAAACAAACTCTAGATTTTCCAGGAATCCCTGAATACACAGTGGACTGTTCACTTCATGTGACTTCAGGGAATCCAACTAGTTTTGCCTGAATTAGTGAAGTTGCCTAGGGCTCCCTATTCATCAGGGAGCCTTCAGGGGTCAATTCAAAAGGTTAGTCAGTTCTGAATTGCCCTTTGAAGGCTCTGTCAGCTACTCAGTCCTAATTCAGTTGCACAAGTCAGGCAGTATAAACACCTTACCATACCAACACAAACCACAGCAAATGATTTCCAAGACCCTATACCAAAGCATGTAAAAAACTGCAACAATCTTCTCAGCCATGCCACATCTGTACCGACAAAGGCATATGGCCCCTCCATGCTGGGACAGAAAACACCCTGGATTAAAAAAAATGGAAACAAAAGACTTCAGCACATCCAGTCCTCCTAAAACTTCCAACCCTACCAGTAATACTGTAAATACAGTAAGCCAGATGTAGACATTGAAGGTAATGGTTTAAGTCCCATCTCTTTAAATTCAGTCCCCAGAAAACCACCATATATGGCCTGTCTCTGTGATTTTTGATAGTAAACCCAAACATAACGGTTTCCTGGGTCTGCCCTGTTTCTGCTTTCCATATACATCTTTTTTTTTCTTAACTCCACTGCCTCCAGCGCTGAGCAGTATCAACAGCTGGACAAAATCGTTCTGAAAGCCATCCATTTAATAGAAAGGCCTTCAACTCTAAACAAATGGCTAAAATACCAAAAAAGTCTGGAACATTTAGCCAACAAAAACGGAAGCGTCTTGCTTTGACGGGACACCACTGAGAGCATTTTGGAAGTCACACAGGTAAGTTGGCTTTTCAGTTCCCTCGGAAGGCAGCCAAGAGCCCCAAATGGCCCGTGTTAGATCCCCGGCACCCAACGCGGGCCCAGGGCGAGGGCCCGGCCTGCCGGCGCGCCCCAGCAAGCGGGGCCGGAGCTCCCTTCGGTGCCGTCAAACCCGGCCGCAGCCGGCCCCATCGCCGGCGGGGCGGGGGGCGCAGCTCGGGTGCCAGCCGGGACACGGGGACCGGCCCCGCACACACTTGCAGCCCCGAGCGGCGGCCGTGCGCGCACGCACCGCCCGCTGCCCGCCCCCGCCGCGCGGGCCGACGGGAGCCGTAGTGCCGGCGGGCCCGGCCGGGCCGCGCACACAAAGAGCGGGGATCGCCCGCCGCAGCTGGGCCTCGCCCCCCCGCGGCGCCAGCGCGGCCGCACACTCCTCCCCCGGCCGCCGCGCTCCGACTGCCACGTAACCCCGCCGCCAGCAGGAACCGCCCGCCGCCGCCGGAGGAAGCGCGCCGCCCCGCTCCCCGTCCCCTCGGCTGCCGGGGGGTGCCGCGGGCACGGCCTCCCTTCGCGGGCGGCGAGCGCGGACGGCAGCCGCGCGGTACCGGCTGCCAGCGGGCTGCGCCTCGCCGGGCCGGCGCGGGGAACAGGGCGGGCTCCGAGGGGCCGGGCCCGGCCGGGCGAGGCTGAGCCGCGGGGAAGCCGCTCGCGTTGGCTCACTGCGGCCGTGCGCGGGGTCGGCGGGGCCGGGGGCCGTGCGGCCCGCGGAGGGCGTGGGCCGGCGGGCAGGTGCGCCGGGAGGGACCCACGCTGGCCCCGGGGCAGCCGCGGCGACCCGCCGCCGCCCACCCGCCCAGCCTCCCGCGGCGCATCGGGACCCACGCGCCCTCCCCGCCCAGCACCGACAGCCCCCGGCGACGGCGGGGGAGACGCGGAACGAAGCCCCCGGGGCGAGGGCGCTGGCGCCGCCTCACCTCGAACATAAGCCCCAGCAGGAAGATCATGGCCATGCAGGACACGATGTCCGCATGGTTCTGCACGACGAACTCGTGGCTCAGCACCGGCGGGTTCTTGTTGCTCTTCTTGCGGATCGCCATGGCGGGCCGGGAGCTGGGCGCCGCCGCCGCCTCCCCGCTGCCAGCACAGCTCCTCTCGCCGCGGCCAGGAAGAGGCGGAGGGGGCGGGGGCGGCCGCGCAGCCGAGGAATGGCAGCCGCCGCTTCGCTTCGCTCGGCCTCACCCCGCCCCGCCGCCGCCAGCAGCGCCCCTGCCGGCCGGCGGGGCCTCAACCGGCACCGGCCCCCGGGGCGGCGCGGGGCAGCGCCCGCCAGTTCAAACCCACCAACGGCGGCGCGCCCGGCGCCTCCCCGCCCCCAGAGGCCGCCCCGGGGGGCGGTGCGGGCCGCGGCCCGTCAGCGGGGCCGAGCCGAGCCCGGCCGAGGGGCGGTGCTGCGCGCCCGGTGCCGGAGGTAGCCCGGAGCGTGGCTCGGGCGCCCGCTCAGCTTCCCTCTCCCACCCGGGCAGCGGCGGCAGAAAATGGCGGCGCGTCCCGCCGGGGTAGCGAAGGAGGCCGCGCGTTTCGGCGCAAGCGGGGCCCGCGGCCGGCCGGAGCGGGCTGCCTGCGCTCCCCCCCGCAGCCAGGTTCACCTGCAGTTCCTCTCGCCTCCCCCTGGGGCTCTGGCTACCTGCTGCTGGCCTGGAGGCCGGAGGGCGCAGCGCGGCCGCGCTCGCCGGGTGCCTGAGGGCCAAGGCTGAGGCGCTGCCGCCACTGTGCCGGCAACGGCCGGGAGTAACACGCGTTATCCCAGTATCAGGAACGAGGAATCCAATGGCAAGAAAGCAGAAGGGAAGGAAAACTAACTGGGAAGTACAGAAAGAGCAGGCGTTAGAAGGGAGGCGACGTGCAGCCAAACCCCAACCCAGTCACAGTAGGCTGTTACCGGGTGTAAACGGACAGACGGGGAGCTCTGAGAAACAACGCCGACGGAGGAAACACCCGGACCGAACTGAGCTGTCCTTAAACCCCTCCAAATTCATGTAACTTTTATTAAAGCTTTGCCTGACAGCCATTCCCAGCGGTTATATGGAGAAGAAGGATCAAGAAAAGAAAATTTATGGCTGAAGTTGAGCATGGGCAGAAAGGCTTTTGCTGCCAGCAGCTAATGAATACAGGGTCAGAGATTAATATGCAACTATTTGGGATGGCTTTGCCTTGCCAGAATCGAGTGTGCACCAAATGCACCGTATGAGCTGTTTTTAATAGGCTGGTTTCTTCCTACCATATGGAGCAGCGAGTGGCTCGTGGAGAAGACTGATAGTGTACGGCCAGGTTTTCCAGCTATGAAACACCTTCATCAGCTGTGGTGAATGTGCTCAGACATTTTGTAGGAATTTATTACATCAGGAGACAGGGATATTTGGTACCTGGACATGTTCTGGGGTACTTAAAAATACAGAAAAGGCTACAGAAATTTTTCCCTTCACAACGAATGAGCATTCATATTTCGGTCCCAAGATCTTTTATATCTTATAAATCTCTTTATCCCCTGGCCACACCAGTATTTTGTAACTCAAAAGTGAACAGAACATTACTTCAGCAATAATGATATGAAAGTATACCCCTGATTGCATACCGTGTAGTCACGGATGCAACAGGCTGCCTGTGAAGTACATTGGGTTGGGATAAAATTAGAATCCTTTTTGCAATGCAGTCTTGCATCTATTTCCCACCTCAGCCTTAAAAGAAATCAGGTCATCTCATCCCCACAGAACGTAACAAATAGGACTGAACTGGGACAAGACATCCTTTCCTCAAGCTATCATCACCAAGTGCCTCAAGTGTCTGGCTAGAAGTCCTGTTGTACGGGCACAGAGGTCCTTGGTTGCAATTTGGTTTTGTGTTTATCCTGACGACACAGTGCAAACTGCTATGCTGAAATGGAAAACCAGGCAACCCGTCGCCTTATCCGAGCAGTTTCCACACCCTCCTGTTCCCTCTTCTGCCACATGATGTTTCTTAGGGCTCTTCAGGCAAAGTGGGATATCTAAAACACTTGAGATTGTTGCCCCTTAGTGTGCTTCATGCCAATGTGTTGCCGGGCTCTTTGCCAGGTTTCCTTCCAGAAGTCTACATTTTGAAATACCAAGCTTCAAAATGACTGCATCACTTAGGAAGGAAGTTCCCAAGTCTGAAATGGGGCAAGCTTCTGGTATCTTCTTCCAGAAGCCATCCCTGTGCCCTGCCACCCCCAACTGCCCCCAGCCACACAAACCCAATACACTGTTTCAGGTGGCAAGACTGCAGAGGATTTTGGCAGGCAGCGTATTGCTGCACCCACAGTAACAGACACAAATAGAACAGTGCCCTTCCTATTTGGGAACCTTTCCTGAATTCACTCATCATCAAACATGCTTGAAAATATAGCCAAGAACAACATTTTAAACTAAGTATAAATAAGCAAGTTAGTAAGAAACTGGATAGAAAATATAGAAAAGGTAGTAACTACCACCAAACTTCTCTTCTAGGCCTTAACCCTAATAAATGATGCTGCCTCTCAGCACAGGCTCTGCCGATTAGCTGGCAGGAAGCTGGAAATGCAATTTGTGCTTCTTCCAGCTTCTGTCTCCAGCTGTTTAGAAAGTAAATGCACTGAATGACATTTGTCCTTCTAGCTCGATGAGACAGAAACTGTCCCTGCTCCCTTTTTATTCTTAACTTCTAATGCATTCTGCACAGTTTAATATATTCAGTACAAGGGATGTAAACAGGCTAATACCCATTTTTATACATACATGGCCTATAGCTATTACCACTATTTTTAAATAAACAATCACTCCTTCTGATTTATAATCTCATAATCAACAAGGAGTCTTAAGACTTTTACAATGTACCATAGCTGATGGAAGTATCCTTTACTGTATATACATCTTAGTAATAGTGCAATCTCTGCTTTTAGTATTCCGGAGACACCATACACAATCATTAATGCCATGTCTGGTTAAACTGCAATTTCCCTCATTTTTTGAGAATATCAGGCATTTGCTGCAGCACAGCACCAAACATGGAATTCTATGATTTGTATTCTCTTGCTTTCTTCAACAATGCTTTAACTGAATTCTGAAACTATTTCTGTGTATTTAAAAACGAAGTATAGTAAAATGGAAGAAAATGGTTCAGCAGCATTTTGCTTGCCACTAGATTTCTTTTTTAGCTCAGGCAAGTAGTGAGACATCACCTCTTCGCACCAGTTTCCTGCCGACTTAGGTTCTTAGACCTTGTGACAGAAAATTGTGCCACTTCACTGATCTTTATTTTCCTGAAGCAAAATGGCATCAGTCAGAGCACATTAAGTTTTTAAAAAAGAAAACAGTGATAATTGTTTTTATTCCTAATGGAAAAGGTAACTATAAATTAATGAAATAGCTACAAGAAAACAGTACTTACTAATGGCAAGAACTTCATGTGGAAGCTTCTGAGTAATTACGAAGAGAGAAACAATCCAAATGGAATTGAAAAAAAATAAAGTTTGTGGGAGGAGGGGACAAAAGTGGCCGAAATGGAACAATGCAAGTAAATAGAAAATACAATACAAAGAAAAACCAGGAGACCTGAAAATGACCCCAAAATGGCATTGCACAGAAAGTTAAAAGGGAGCAAAAGTAATGTTGTGGCCAAAAATCAGATCAATGAAATTTGCAAAAAGCACCATTTTGTAGAGCTGAAAGTTACTATTTCCCATCTTCAGGGGTCTGGTTACTACTTCAGAATATGATTTGAGTTTTGGATTGCTGTTCCTGGGAGTGTTTTTGTATTGGATTGTGCTTAGCTGACCAGAACAAATGCCACCAACTTCATAAAATAATGGTAATGGTTAAGATATACCTTAAACAACGCAAACATATGCATGTTTTACAAATGAAGGTACAGGACTGAAAGTTGAAAGACTTTCAAGGACACACACTTGTCTTTGGTATTTTCAAACATCTCGTATCCCTTTTTTTTTTAAGGTTGAGCCAGCAGTGAAACAAATGTATATATCATAAAAGCTTCACACACTTTTTTGCAGTTTAATCTCCAAACATTGTATTTTAATGACACAGTATCTTACAACCAAATATAACCTTTAGTTAAAATATCTGTATTTTAAATGGATTTAGCAGCAAAACTTGAAGCTTTTTAGCAATAAAGTGACAAACTTTGTTCATATAGCGTGTAACACATATCTCAATTTATACAGCTTTTTAATCATATTCTCGCAGAATCTTGTAAGATAAAGAATTTAAGAGTCTGCTCCAACTCTGTGCATTTTTTGACACTGATTAGTTAAAATTAATGAATTCCATAGAAACAGTGTTTCCAGCAGGAAACAGAGAAGTCTGGAATTACTTCCAGTGTTTGTTAAAACCTATTGCAGTGAGCAACCTGCAAAGATGTGCACAGGCAGCTAAATTAAAAAAGGGAATACAAACCTCAGTATTTACATCTGTTATCAAAAATAACTTGTTTTTAGAACGTACAGGTAACTTCCTAGAAAATCACTTTCTGAAAAGCACAAGCAAATGAAAACAGGTTTACAATAACATATTTTCTATTATTCAGTTTTTCACACTCATTCTATTTTATTAACTCAGTACCTATCAGGTTGTTTTTAAAATTCCCATAAAGATTATGAAAAACATTAGTTAACTGACTGTAATATTGCTTTAAAATTGTGTTACTACTGTTTAAAAAAAAAGAAGGAAGAATTTGTTTTTATTTTATATATTGTCTGAGCTCATCTTTGTATTTTTTTCATGCAGCAACTGTGCAGATCCAAAATATTCTTGAGCAATCTTGCATAATTTATAAGTTGTTCCTCCATCTGAAGCTGGGAGACGCCTCATGTACTGTCACAAAAAAAGACCAAATTAGTCACAAATTCTTATATGCTATATATAAACATTAGACTATCTCAAACTTAACCTGTACATGCATATGTATGTCTATATGTGTAATTTTTTATTAAAAACTATTGGAATACTTTCCTTCAGGACAGTGTTGAGTTTTAATGGAAGGTGGTAAACATTAACTGTTTCACTATGTAACCCAGTAACATAAAGAATAATTAAGAAAAGAGGATTTAATAGTCCTACAATTATTTAAAGTTCAGAATATTAAAATTTTTAGATACTAAGAAATTTGAGGTGGCAGAGCACTTGTTGCATTTTCTGAAACTTAGACACTTTAGAGGAAAAAAGGTCTGCACTGCTAAATTTAGAACAAATTATTTTTATCTCTTCATAAGTTGTGTTTTAAAAATGTGAAACAGTGACCAAGATATTTATATCCAAACATGGGAGAAAGCTTACATGCACATATTGTGCCATGCTCCTGTAAACAAGACATTATTTTTCAGTTTTAAGTGAAAAAAGCAAATCTGTAAAGGTAGTATCACTCTTAATAGAAGTTATAAAAGTTACGTACCAACATAAACTGCAATCCCTAGAATGAAGCAGTGAATTAATGATTGCAGCAGACAGCATACAGCCACAATTTGCACTGAGTAACTCTTGTGTAAGTTTGTAACATGCCCGCCACATTCATTACTGATACTGACAACATGTTTCTTTGGAAAAACATTTTGTGAAAATTAAGCAGTGTTATGACTGCAACTCAAGTCTTCTGTAATGAGAAAAAAACCTGAAATACTGCAACAGACTAGATGCAAAGGGTATAGTATCAAAACAAAACAAACAAGTACTATGAATATGCAGCTTTGCAGCATTTGCAGCTACATGCTCAGAACCAACAGAATCCATTTTCCTTAACGGGTGTCCTTAAATTGATCTGAAAAACTGACAAAGGTCACATGGTGTTGTGTTTATCACAGATCTGGGTCTAAGCTTGTATTTAGAAGTTTAGCAACTGTTTCCACACTGCAGAGGTCACCACAGAAAAAAACCTAAGTGTTCTTATGAGATTGCTTTTCTCCTCCTCTGTGAGCACCAGCTAAAGATAAAAACCAAACCAAAAAACTTTAAAGGGCACTTCCTGTGCTTCATGGAAAGCAGGAGCACACAGCTGAATCGAGGACCTCCAACGAGTAGAAAAGTCACAATTCTGATTAGTATCTCCTCTAGTTATTTAAACTTTCTAATAGTTTCAAGCAGTTGCTACTTTGTGAACATTTAACTGCCTGAAGCTCTGTATCTGCTGTCTTCTTCAAAATTCAAAGCTGATTTCTGAGGAAAACTGAGCTACTTTTGTCCAGAAGGATGAAAAAGGTGTTTTCGGGAGAAACCCCAACAAACCACCACCACCACCAAAAAACCACACCTGACTTAAGAGATTAAAGTCATTACTGTTGCTTGAGCCACTTTTGCAGTGAAAGGAAGAGTTAAATAGTCAACAGCACCTAATGCCCCAGAGGAATCTGATGAAGCCAAACTGGAGAAATGTGTAGGCCAATAATATATGTTAATAACCAAGACCTGAGATCACATTTAAAAGCTGGTGCAGTAAGTATCGTGCTGGTAAGCATCCATGGCATTCTGCACAAAATATGCTTAAACACATAATTTTCTGAATGTCGGTAATGACTGTATTAATGTGACTCTAGTCCATTTTCTTTGAATAAAAATCAGGTCATTATTATTACTACAAAATGTGTCTCAATTGTTCAAACAATTATTACCTAGTAGCTGATTTATCATTAAAAGAAACAGAAGATCTACACTGGAAAAAATACACTGATTTCATGTTGTTGTTCAGGTTGGTAAATGCTGAAAATTTGAAACAGTTGTAAATATGCATGTAATTATTTACTTATAAGTACACAGTCCTGGGTGCAGTCATGAAATGTACAGAAAGAAACATTTTCCTTAGCTTCTGGCTAAATAGTGTTTCCACATGTGCATGCCATTACAGAAATAGAATAATCCACCTTGTTCACTAGAACTAAAGCCAGAATGTAAAAACAGTAAGCCAAATACAGTTGCTCTAATTAAGTACTATACTAATCAGAAATTGTAAAAATTTACACTACATGACTTTAACCATATCTAGAACACAGATATACAAAAATATACGTTTAGGAAAGGCAGAAATGTAAAATGTAATCCCATAAAATGCTATGTACATGCATATTTAGGTATGAATGTCAAAAAAATACACAAAGGTATAAACACTAGCATTAGGAATGTATTCCATGGTATGTTTTAAATAAAAATTTAAAGGTATATGCATTGCAGTAATCTGTGCTCTAAGCATGTCACAAATACTTTATTAAATATTTTCTAAAAGTTTGGAAATACTGTATAAGCATAGGCTTTTTGTATATAATTCTACTTCAGATTGTCTGAAGGACAGCTACTGCAACTAACTGCCTTCCACCACCACCCCGGAAATAATGCACAAAAACATAATGAGAAACAGTACATAGATATCAAAATGAAAATGACCCTCCTTCCACCCTCCATCCACAACTTACACACTTTTCCTTCTTTTTCCAACTTTTTCAAGTGGACTAGGAGGTTGTGTTCTGCTGCTAGAAGTAAATTTTCAGGGATCTCCTAATGGGAACACAAATATGCATTCTGTATTTGTTTCAGTATCTCCCAATTATTTTTCAGCGTACAGAATTCATGGTTTATTAACATAGATTTTCCTCTTCTGAACTGCTGTGTTGAACACTCAGTTGATTATATGACAGGAAATTGAAATAAGATCAGTTTTATACCAGTTAAACTAGTAGCCTAAATAACACATTTTTGCTTACTTATTTATTTTTTGAATTAACCATTTATATTATACAAACTTCAGCCAACACTCGGAAGACTCTTCTAAGCTTTGTCTGCACTGGGTTGTCAGTGTAGTTGAGCTTTTTTAAAGACAAATTTAAAGATGCATTTTTCCACAGAGACCTATCACTTCTCTTCCATGACAGTATTTTTATGGGTTTAAATATCCTTTAGCAATTAGTATCTGTAAATGAGTAAACAACTTATAAATACAATAGCTTCAGGAGGACAAAACATCTTACAATTTTCCAATGCTTATTAGGTAAAACTAGTAACATATCTCAAAATCCCCCTTCTCCAGCTCTATCATCCTAAAAGTAAAGGCTTCTTTTTGAAAATTAAAAAGTTCTCCAAATAACAAGAGAGTCTGTCAGGAAAATTCACTAGAAAACTAGCTCAATAAATCGTGAATCTTTAGAAAGCCTTGAAAAATTACACCTCCCCCCCCCCGCCCCCCCCAATATGAAAGCTTTAAGAATACTGAAAAAAATCCTACCATATAGTGACAGGACAAGTGATTTGTGATTTACAGAAACGTGTGAATGGCTGTATACTTGAACACTAGTTGTTCAGTCAGGAAAACTGCAGGAGCTAAACAGCCACAGGTAACAGTACATCAGCATTGCAAAACAGTCAATGTGATGTAGTCATTCTTTTGGAAACTGAGGATCAGCAGAACTATGAAAAATGAGTTTGCGAAGCTGTTAGAGACCTGTTCATAAACCACTGCCATTGGCAACCGTGACATCTTCCTCCAAAGCAAACGCTATACCTCTTTTATCGCTACTTGCTAGGAGAGGTAACCCCCAATACCACACGGACAAATTAATGAGGTTACATGAGGAATGAAGAAGTACTCCTAGGCCAGCCTACTGACCATGCAAGCTACCCAACTTCTGAGCGCGATATCCATCTCTGTGGAACTGCAGTTCACCTGGCACCCTCCTCCAGACCGACAATCAGGGACCAGATGTTTTAACAGACCTTTCAGGAGACTCCAAATACTTTGACAAATCAACATTAAAATTAACAGTAACCTCAGACTTTTCACTTAGAACCACGTGCTACAACTTCATTTATCTTGGTCCTATTAAACTGTGCTTAGGACCCATCTAGATAAAGAAATAAGAAGTTTGTAAGAATCACCTGGGTCCCACTCAAAGTGCTTAAACAATGCAATTTAAACACACAGTCATATATGAATTCTGAACAAGCAGAAATACTTTTTTTTCTTCCCCCCTCTTTTCAAAAGTGACCCATGGTCTTCACTCAAATACTTAACAATTACATACAATTTTAAGAACATAATCTCAATTTTCTTTAGTTTGATCTAAAAGCTTTTAATCAACAATTACCTTATATACTATCTTGACAAGCTCCGAGGATGTGTATGATTTTCCAGCATTCTTCTCTAAAACATCCAGAATCTGCTGTTCACGTGCAACTCGGTGAGAAATGTAGCTTTGGATTCTAGCATTTGCATCACGTACTACTGGGCCATGACCTAAATGAAAACACATATACCAGAGCACTGTTTCTTAAATTTGGAATGAAGTATGCTATTGAACAATTGAATCATTCTTATATAAACTCTGGTAGACTTACAAGTCATAAGAAGAGAGCAGCACCTGTACATACCACCTTGTCAACAGTACCCTTGATGTTAAATTGCAAGATGCTCTTTGCATGGGTTTTTTGCCTTGTTTTGGTTTTTTTTTTTTTTTTGCATACAAATAAGCCAAAATTAAGTTTGCATGTCTGCATCACAGTCTGCAATTGAAAAGCATTAAGGTGGAAAAGAAGAATTAGGATCCAAAAAGTCTGAAAGGGGAAACGGAAAGCAAGGGAAGATTACTTCAGGCTATTTAAACCCCCCCCAAAAAAACCCAAAAAAGAGAAAGGAGTTCACTGCTGAACAGATTTTAAAGACGAGATTCATATTATTATATTGCCTCTGTCTGCCTGTCTCACTCTTCCCAAAGGATATCAATACTGATGATTTAAACTGACACTGGTTTTTAACAGTAGTGGCTGAGGCAAAAAGACTCATGTACTACTGTCCTGTTGTGGGGCTATCTAGCAAAAAACGAGTTAAGAGAAGTAACATCTTTAATAATGGTAGATAAGTTTTCCAGGACAGATTTTCAGAACAGACTCACACGCTGTATTTTATTCCCTTAAAAACATACTTTCATAAGTATGACCAAAAAAATTAATGGAAGGCAGATCAGTGAGCCAACCAGATCACGTCAGAGCAGGAATAAGCAACGCACAAGGAAAGTTATATGTGGATTTTATGACTGGCTTGTTAACAAACAAAGCACACATTTTTTCCTGGACTTACTGTGGCAGATCAGAAATGTTCAACTTATGAAAGGTCTTTGAATCAAATTAGAAAAAGGCTTCATTCGTAAAGCACTAACCTTTGTGGAAAAATCAAATACTACTTCATGATACACAAAAATGACAGATGAAATGAAAATATTTTTCAGACGTGAGAGTTACATGCACAGAAATTAAACTTAGTATTTTACCTGTAGAGAAATTTACTTGCATGAATATTTGTCACATGCTTTGTATCACAAGGCTTCCTATTTCTTTGCCTGTATACCTCATCTGAAGTAGCAGCAGCAACTTCCAGCCCTGTCACTCTAAACTCCACATAATTTATAAAATGAGTAGAACAGAAACCACTGTAAAAAACAATAGCTTGCTTTTACAAATTATTGGGTGTCATCCAAATGAGACAGTTTCTTTTGAGGTTCTCCGACTATTTTTAAAAAAATCATTGTATTTTTTTTTTACTTTTGGGTTAACTGACTAAATGGGTTCTTCGTTTTAAGGTTTTTTAAATTAAGAGTTTATTTTGCCTGAGGACAAGCTGCTTATAGAAAAAGCAACTAATTTTTCATGTTCTGAGTATCTGTGCCATAGTGTCAAAGGAATCTATCCTTCAACAAGTCAAGATATTTATGCATATCTCATCTTATACAGTCACTTCAGCAGATCTGAAATTACTAAATAGACGTTGAAGCTTACCTTGTGTAAAGACAGATTTATAAATAAGAGATGTAAAATGTAAACTATACTGTCATATGCACATATATTTAATGATTTCAAACATATTTAATCTGCAGCTATTGTTCCTTACAAAATAAATTACAAATATAACAACCTCTCTAGTAAATATATTACCGTCTATAAAACAGAAGTTTACATTTAGAAAAAAACACACTATGATACACAGGGTGGCAGAGAGTATAATGCTAACTGTCCATTTTCTTGCATTCTCTGATGACACAAGTCACATTAAAGTATTCAAAAATTAGGCCTGCACATGGAATCTCAAGGCAGTCTTAAAACTAGTCCCTACTCTGAAGAGTGATTTACTTGACTTAGACTACAAGACCAATGTCAGTATCTAGAATGAAACCCACGATTTGCAAGTTAAAGACATTTCATATGCATTACATCATCTGATCCATAGCCACTGTGTATCCATATATATATATCAAAAAGATGTCAGAAAGCTTGGAACTAAACCCAGATGTGGATCGTTCTGATCCGTAATTTTTCAGGGACAGCAACAGAGTTAACTTCACCAATAAATAAATTAGTATCTGCATAAATGTAAAGAGTTTCTGAGCATGTAAAATAGCTGTCTCAAAATATGACCTTCTTTCCAATAATTCAGACTTCGTATCAGACTGATTCATATTATCTCAGACCTCTGTATAGCCCAGACGATCAGGAACAGTAAGTTTTTATTCTCATAAAGCCCTGTGAGGTAACATAGATTCTCTTATTTTACAGTAAACTAAAGAAAAAAGGATAAAATCGAAGAAAATCATTGGCTTTTGAAATGTTGCACAGATTCCTAAGTCCAGTACCATTTTTTTTCTGTATTATCAAGGAACATCGTTTATTATTACAGGATGGGGAGCCCTCTGCTGACTAAAACACCCTTTTCTGGTCCCAAGGATTCTGGTCAACTATCAACTGTACACAGCCTGTCACAAGTATTCTGCCTGAAGTAATTTCCACACTAAATTCAAAAAGAAACATGGAAGGGGAAGGACTGGCAACATTTAGCTACTCACACCTAGCCAGCAGTCAGCTTGTTACAAAACTTCATGCTCCCCTACATGTAATTCTGAGACTGCAATGTGAGTGCTGAAGTATGGATGGGGAACAGAAACAGTTGAAGAACTATGAAAGCATAAAACTGCAATAAAGTCAAAGTACTGAGCTTATATAGAATGTACTGGGGTAAAGCAAACTACCTTCTGCTGTAATTACCATTTTACTGTAGTACATACCAGTAGTATAAACAAATGTTCTGATTGGCAATGGTTCTCTTTTACACAATTGCACATATGTTTTGTGATGCATGGATAAAAAAAATAAGGTTAGCTCCAAACCGTCTCAATACTTAGCTACTTATCACTGAAAATGCATAATATTCAGCTGGCTTCCCAATTGCAAGAACAGCATGAACATACCTACAACAGTGAGGCAAACAGTTACAGAAAAATGGCACAAATATTCAGCCTTGGTGAATGTGTAATCTAGATAAATACTGGTTAAGGAGAGAGTGAGAAACAACAGATAAAACTGATAAACCTAGTAGAATTTGGCATACGGTGGGCTTTGGAAGGCAGAAATTCAATTAGAGGAACAGATTGCGTTTTGTAGGTATTTAAGAAAGGAAGTGGAACATTCGATTGACCAATAGATTGAGATTTTGGAGGCTAAAACAGTCCTAGTTTTACCGGTAGTTAAGACAGTAACAGTGAGCAAGTCGCTATTTCTGTCTATGTCAGTCTCCACGATCATGGAATATCTGTAAACTTTTTTTTCTTAAATGGCATTTTTATGCTTAGATCTTAAAGCACTTAAAGAACACCTACTTCAAAAGAAGCATATTTTAAAAATGAGCACAAGAGAGATTTGCTTATGTAGGCTAAACATAGATGGTTACTTGAGGAAGACAGAACTCAATGTAGGCACAGTCACTCAGAATGACGAGTTGAAAAAGATGAAACAGAAAAAGTCAGAAAAAATCCTGAGATGTAGCTCTGAAAAGCAAATGAGGATCTTAAACCTTAGTTACATAACGAATTCTTAAAATCCAGTCTTGTCAAACAGACGTGTGGTTTATATGAAAAGTAAATGCATTCTCAAGGTTTGTGGGAGATAGAGGAAAACAATTAAAGCAGTGTCATGGACTGAATGAAATCAGCAACTTATTTTTAGAATATGATGTTTGGCCTCTTGGCTTTTGTTCAAATTTAAGCTAATTCATTAACTAAGACAACCATTTGATAGTTCTTCAATTTTCCAAGATGAATTTGTGATTATTTTGTGCTGCAAAGGATAGATGTCTCTCAAAAAACCTTACTAGGTTACTCACATTGGCAGTGTATGTGGGTATGCAAAGGACCAGAAGAAGAATGATCATTTTTTCTTCCAGGGTAACACTAAGGTGCATGGATAGAGTAATATAAGAAAAATAAATTTACTGTATGATTCCAACAGTGAAAGATTCTGGCCTCTGTAGGCTTTGGGCACAGAAGCACAAAATTCACCCTCAAATGGAGAATCTCAGGAAGGAAAGATACCTATCACTGAAAAATTTTCAAGTCTTGCAAACCACCATGCCATAAAATCATCTTAGCTTACCTCTGGACATATATTAAGTAATGAAATTGAACTGTTACATTAGTAATGGTGTTTGATTGTAGTAAGAGTTCTCAAATTCTTAGAGGAGATATTTGAAAATTATATAGTAAACCACAGCATAGAACACAAAAACCACAAACTAGAACCACTTACCTGGATATATTAAATCTAGTTTCATTTCTAACAACCTTTTCAAAGTTTTCATGTAATCATACAGGTCTTCAATTACTGTTGTTCCTTCCCCTAAAATACAGTCACCAGAAAATATAGCATTTTCTTCTTCTAGATGTAAAGTCATATGATCATCAGTGTGTCCAGGTGTATATAAGACTCTGTTTAAACAACAACAAAAAAGCATAAGTTTTTCATACAGTATATATGCTTCATTTTCAGAAGCTAGAAACAAATAATGATCAAGTCATATACTTAGTAGTGTAGTAGCCCAGAACAAGAACCAGAAAAAAAAATAGACTAACAAAGGCTGAAACGTCAACATAAACGGGCTATCACTTTGTCTCATCCCACTCAATTTTCTCACACCACCTAGAAAACACAGATCATATCTAACATGCTTTTACTTACATGACACATCATAAAAAAAGTGCATTAAGAGCATGTAGTATTAATGTTATAGAGGGCTTTACTCTGAAGCCTTAAAAAAGAAAAAAATACGTTATTTCTAGATTGAAATGTGTGAAGTTCTTGACCTACACCTTGCACTTAGAAAAAGAGGGTAAGGATGATGTTGCCAATTTTTTTAGAAATGAACTATAAATAGTTTAATATTTAATATAAATCAATATTTATTATTTATTTTTAAATTTATTAATTTAATTTAAATTAAATATATTAATATAAATATTTAATATTAAAAAATAGAAATAAACTAGGACCTAACCCAGATAAAGTTCTGTCTCCCAAAAGTTATTTTTCCCTGAAAGCCCCATGAGAAATACATGTCAAATACAACACGGAATCATGGTCTTCTAGCTGTTATATGTGCAGGTCATTAAACATCTGAATGGTAAGGATGCAGGACCCCACAACTTGAATGCATACTACATTTGAACGCAGCAAAAGGTGAACAGACAGTTGATATGTATAAAGTAACCTGAGCTGCTAAGGAGAGGCAGAAGGCCTCATGCTGAGGTTGATTCAAACTGAAATCAATGCAACTCAGACCAGCATTACCACTGAAGTTCATCACAATTCCTTGTTAATGGCAGATGCATCAAAGCAGAGATGGGGAACTGACAGAGCTGGGTACCAAGCATGGGGTACAGGCCAGCGCTAAACAGCACCCAGCCATGCCAGTGCAGGGCTGGGAGGCCAGAAGCATGGCACCATCTGATGCGATGACTTCCAGCTCTCACTGAATACCCAGTTCAGCAGAAAGCAGATGAGCCAGTGCCCTGTGGAGGCAACAAAAATCAAGCTGATAGGTTGTATCTTGCCTTTGTAGGAAGTGCTGTCTTCCAGTTCCTGATGAAACTTTACCAGGAAGCTTAACCACTAACATGGGAAAACAAATGAAAAAGAACCTAACGCTGCTTGGCACACCTTGAAAACACGAAGGTTGCTAACTAGAATTTAACATGCAGATACTGCTACTTTGGAACCAGTGTGGATATAAGAGTATCCTTAAAGTGCTTACTGAATTAACCAGGCGACAATACCTGCTTTTAACCAAACATAAAGTTTGGCTCTATTACCTCAAACTTCAAAATGTGCCACCTCTGTCTTACTTAGACTCAAACTCAACAAGTTGTTTTCCATCTCTAAATTGATTTTGTCCAAACATGGATCACTTACGGTAGTGACAGGTCGTCAACATTCAATATAACACTCTCCATGTATTCTTTCATTTTAATACTAACAAAATAAAATGCCTTTGGTCAAATATATCCTTTATGTTTACATTTTTAATTCCAATCAGCCAACTAGCATATTCTACAGGTGAGATATAATTCACATGTAAACTGAGGAAAACAAGAAAAAATTTTCCTTAAAAGAGTAACACCTTGTTAATGAAAGAAGTCCAGAAACAGAATGGTCAGATCTTTTTATTGTGTGAGGCAGAGTGGCTTTCTGTTTCAGACTCATTCAAGCTAACAAGACAGGCAATATGCTCGCTGGGAAGAAGCCCTCCCAAACTGGCACCCTACAAGAACCTGACAGGTTAAAGGTCTAAAATTTAACGTTTTAATTAGTGTCTCCTTGGGAAATACTTTTAAAGTAAGCTTGTTAAACATTCCATCCAGACTACCATAAACTTCCCCCAGAACTATCAGTTTTACTAATAACTACTTATCTAAGAGCGATGAGAAATAAGTAAAATCCTATTTGATTTTCCTGGAGGAAATATTTTTCAAGGGAAATGTTCCTTAATTTCTCTGCTGAGGCCAAAAACAAAAGGCTAATTCCCAATAATCCTCATTCATAAAAACAATTTATTTGTATAAACATTGCTGGATCGTGACAGGAAGTCTCCATGCGTAAGCGCTGAAAAGATTACATGTATGGATTGCCAACCATTAGAAGATATGATACATAGCTGTTTCAGGATTAGGAAGAAAAAAGTGATCCAGCAAACTTGCAAAAATTGGTGTTTACCTGAGCGTGGCTCCCTCTGTCTGTATAACATCTCCCTCTTTAAGGTAAAAATATTTATGTCCCCCTTCTATTTTTTCTTCACGGTGAGGGACACGAGGAAGCTTACAGATGCGATATTCAGAGTCTACTTAAAGAAAGCAAAGAAAACAATGTTTTGCATTTGTCACTAAACGAAGCTAATTCCACAGAAAGGTTGTTTTTTGAATAAGTACTATTAATTATTACACGTTATGAATACAAAACTATAAACAAGAAATTCTGCACGGTAACTTTATGTTTATAATGTGACCTTATTCCAGACCACAAACACTGAATAGTGAAAGCCACTGAATCTGAATACTGTACTCTGTAGCAGCAGCAATGTTGAAGATGAAAAAGCACATGTGAAAATAATAAAGAAATATCAATATTTATTCTATTTTACAAACGTTCCTTCTTAACTCATCAAGAGCCCAAACCCCCAAGGTTCTACAACACTGATTTCTGTGCTCCTGTTCTGCATTATGAGTCACAGAAGCACCACTTAACATTTGCCTAACACTGGATGGAGGCTTTTTGGCCTGAAACTTCCCTCGGCATCTGTCATTCTGAACTGTGAATGGCTTAGCTAGAACAGCTATGGATACCGACACAGAAAGGTATCTGCATCCCTTGTTAGCCTTTACAACCATGCTTATGGGTTGACAAGACCAAAATCCTCACAAACACACCAATGTCATTTTCAGTAGTGCCCAGGCTTCTTTGCAGATAAGCACCTGGCAACTTTACAGAATATGATAAAAGCCTGTTACAAAGCTTGTCACAATGTCCAACAATGTTAAGAACCACATTATCCACACTGCTTATTCTCTGCCCAGAAACTACAGCAGAAGCGTCTCTTAATGTTTATCAACATGAAATACCTATTTTTTTGTGCAGAATTTACCTGCAGACTGCCCCACCTGCTTTCCCCTTTAACCCCAGGCCTAGGAATTTGTCAGCAATTACTAATGGTCTGCTGTAAGGGCTCTCAAAGATATGCATCTTTCTTTTTCAGAGATTATTTGTTGTTTTTACACAAACAAAAATAATGATTAACGTGTCACTACTGTCAATGTAGAAAGGAACGAGTATCAATTTTTTCTCACATCTCTTAATATCATGTAAACTGCTGATGGTAATCTAGGTTCTTATTGTTTACACATAAAACCTACAATAAAGGTAGGCACAGGTGTTTAAGAAAAAGTGTGGTACTACAACTACAATATTCAGATTATTCATTGCTCTCATTCTACACACAACAACAGTATCATGAAATTACATGTAGTTTATATGGAGATTCCAGAAGAATAATCCTGCTGATCTACACAGAAGCACTCAGTAAAAGTTTTTTCTTGCCACATTACTAACATTTTCAAATTTGAAATTCTGGCCTACCATTAGGGATGTTTTTGCAGATGTCAGGTATTCCACCAGTATGATCACGATGCCAATGTGTCACTAAAATTTCTTCAATTGAGATGTTAAATTCTGACAGTGCCTGCTTTAAACAGCCAATATACTCAGGAATAGCTGGCTCCCCAGTGTCAATAAGGACTCTTCTACACGTGGACATTAAAAAAAGAGTGAGACACAGACAGACAGACAGGGAAAACCCCCAGTGAAACAGTGCCAGACGTTTAAGTGTTCATGTGACGGTTACTTAATGTCAAAAAAGAACCCAACATTGCATGGAAATGTGGCAATAAGGGACGCGTCCGTACTCCAGACGCCACCCCTCCCCTCCGTGACCCTGTACCTCCATGACACAACAGTTTACAAAGACGATAAATAACACAGCTGGCCCGCACGCCCGCCGCTCCCGCCCGGCCGCAGGAGCTGCCCGCCAGGAGGCCCAGGCGCGGCGCCCCCCCTCCCCCCGGGCACCCCCGCAGCCGCCCGCCCGAGGCGCCACACCCCACCTGCCCCAGCCGCCCCTGGGCACCAGTCCCCAAAACTTAGCGCTGTATATTTCCCCCCCCCCCCCCCCCTCTTTTTTCACCCTAATCAACGGATTTCGAACCCCTTCCCCCGCCCCCGAGCAGGGTGGTTACCTGGGCCCGACGCCCACCAGGTAGGTGTTGGTGCCCTGCAGGGTCATGGGCCCCGGGTTGCAGCCCAGCACTCGCACCACCCGCGACGACAGCCGCTCGATGCGCGGCAGCAGCGACGCCATCTCTGCAGCGGCACCCCGCGAGGCCCCGCTCCCGGCCCCGCACCACCGCCCCGCCGAGCAGCGCGGGCGGGAAGGCGGAAGCCGCCGCTCCCCCCGCTCCGCCTCCCGGCGCCGGGCGCGGGCCCTTCCGCCCGGCTGTGAGGCCTGGCGGCTACAGGCGGTGACTGACGGGCCGCTGCCGCTGCGGCGGGTTTTCGCTTAAAACTCGGCCTCTGGGAGCAAACGCTGTGGTGATTCAGTAGAATAAAGGCGATGTGCGCCTTTGACGTCTCGGTGCCTCGCTGCCGCTCAGTGGGAGGCAGGTCCGGGTTCTGCTGGCCTCTTCCTAAAGCTGGGAGGAATTTGTTGTAGCGACAGCTGCATCCTCTGTATGTTCTGAGAACATGTCACTTACTAAAGCGTATGTGGGAGCTACATATGCCCCTGTACGGCATATAGGAGCTCTCGAGGATTCAGCATTTTGAAGAAAATGGGGGAGCTACTGGCAAGTGGCCAGTGAAGGCTCACTGAAGCGATGAAGGAACTAGACCATCTCTTGAGGGAAGGCTGAGAGAGCTGGGACTGGCCGGCCTGCAGAAGGCTCTGAGGGGCTCAGTGACGTACACAAATACCTGAAGGGAGGGTGCGCAGAGTCAGTGGGCACAAACTGGAACACAAGAGGTGCCTTCGGAACATCAGGAAACACTCTTTCAACATGAGGGTGACCAGGGTAATATTTCTGTGGGCAACTTTACCAATATTAGAATTTCAAATATTATCTGTTTGTTCCATATATATATATTACCTGTAACAAAGATATATGAATTTATAAGGTGATCGTAGCAATACAAAGCACAAAAAAGTGTTTGGTGGTAGCATATGTTTTGCTTAAAATGATTTTTCATTATATGAAAATACAGTTGCAACCCTTACATGTGATCTGGGACCATTTCTGGGATTTGCATGGGCAAACCAAACAGATTCCCACTGTCTTCTGAAGGGGCAGAAATCCCCAAATATGATCTTGACAGGCAAACTTCCAAAAGAGTTGTTAGACACAAACAAGTCGGACTACAGCGTGGAACTGAAAACCAAAACTTTGTGGCTTCAACAGAACTTTGTAACTTCATGAAACTTTGAAGTTTAAATTTTTTTGGTTTGCTTAAATGCTAATGTGGGCAAGTAATACATGCAATACATGCCAGGAGATGAGCTATTAAAAGGCTTCAACATACTAACAAAGGTCTGCATCTTGCGTGGCATGACAAACTGATGTTCCCCGTTTTAATACTCGTTTCTTTTCTCCTTTCCCCATCACTGGTTCTCAGCCTGTCGCAGATTCATCTGATGCATTTGGCTTCCTAGGCAGCATGGCAGAGGATGGCATGAGGCAGGGGAGGCAGCTCTGAGGTAGGCCCTACTACCTGCCTAGCCATGCTGCACTTGCTATGTCAGCTCACAACTCCAGATTTTCAGCTGGCCTCCAAGATCAGAGAACAAATGGTGCCTTTCAGCTGCCTGAGCGGACAGCAGCACTGCATCTTCACTGTCCAGGGTCCAACACCATGCTTGCCTCTAGGCTGTTTCATCAGTGCTAGTTTAGCTACTAACAAGCTAAATTTAAAGTGCTAGCTAACCCTTCAGCTACACAAACAATATGCATTACCTTGCAGTCACTCGTTCAGCTGAACTATTTGCTTTGTGATGCATGAGGGGCTTGCTGCAGTACATTGTGCAGGCCTGTATTATGCAGCAATTAAAAAGATTTACTCCTGGGCATGGACTTCAATTGCAGCTGTTAATTGCCAGGCATCACAAAAAACACAGACACAAACAGATACTGGCCATCCTTTTGTTTAGGCCTTCAAGCCAATTTCTTTGGTTTATCTGATACATCAAAACTTTACTTATTTGAGATACAAAATAATTACTTTTTTTTTTTTCAAGCTCATCAAAGCATGAACTACGGACAACAGAAAGGATGTTTCAGGTCAAAGGAAAGAAGACTTTTTGTGTGCAGGTATGCTGCTGAAGTAAGCAAGACACCCCTACACACGATATTCCAGTCTCTTCCCATATAATTTTCTTGCATATTGTTTTATAAGTAACTATGAATAGATCTGAACTTACCTAATCATGAAGTACCCTATTACACTGATTTTGTACCACACGTGTATACCTATTTGGTGGTATGTTCAACCCATTTTCAGTTCTTAGGTAAAGTTTAGTTGCTATGTCATTAGAAGAGGGTACTACCTAAGCAAAGGCAAGTTGTGTATTTCAGTGGTTTCCTATTTCTAAGAAAATTCTGAAAGTAGAGAAGATTTCTGAAACAATTTACCTGAAGTTTTACATGTAGTTGATAGCTAAGAAGTAGGAAGTTGCAAGTTATTTTTAACATCACGAGACATTTCTTTTTCTTAATTAAGAATTGTCTGGGGAACTGTAGGCTTGTTCTCCGAGAAATACTTATAACGACTATTACTGTCCTGTAGCAGAATAAATTTTCTAGTATTAGACAGACGCTGTGAATGTGTGTGGTCTGTAGGTGGCAGCAGTGGGTGCCTTTGGAGAACGAAGTACCGGTTCTACGACCATTTCATTTCCTACACACCCCATCGGTTTAAAAAGTGTATTGTTTCTCTTATAATACAGGGGTTAATAGCCATGTGGTGAAACTCTTACTATTATACTCTAATATGGTACAAGCAAATATGAGCATATATCCTCACGTTCTTTTGGTTCACTGGCAGTTTTACATTGTTAAGACAAAATTTTGAGGGGAAAAATACTCTGAAGCAGGAAATGTTAGACTACCAGTAAAAAAAAAGAGAAAAGCCGAGTTTCAATAAACCTAAAGTGATATTCCTGGTAAATACAATGTGATGTTTGATGGAGAGTTAATTTTCTACAACTATGAGATATATAAAATGCAGTTTGGTATTTCTGAAAATCTCACAAGGTCACTGCTTGCATTTTTAGCACTCAAGAATAGTGGCACTTGACTTTCTTCCCCATTTAAAGCGTAAATGTCAGGAATAAATACCTCTCCACTGTGGCTGTGTAATAGCCTAATAGATCTATGCACAAGCATGTAATTCTGTGGTAATTACACAGAATCAATTGAATAGTACATAGAAAATTTCTTGAGATACTTATCTTCGCAAACATTGGTACATGGAAGTCTTCTTGAGAGGATTTTTGGTTGGAAAGGTTTAGTGTCATTTGCTGCTATTTATAAAACGTATTTTAAGTAAGATATGCATATATTTCTTGGTACTTGCAGAACTTTTCTTTAAGTTTCATTATGTTTTTATGCTTGCTACCTGGCACAGAGATGAGTAGAGATCTTAAACCAAAAAGAGGTGAAGCACATTTCATAGAGAGAACATAGGCTGCAAGATTCCTACATTAGGAGGCAGCATTGAGTCGAAAATGTAGAGAGCCAGAGGAGCTGTTTTGTAGGAGGTGATTAGGGGAGGATGATGAAGGGACTGGAGCATCTGTTCTGTGAGGAAAGGCCGAGGGAGCTGGGACTGTCCAGCCTGGAGAAGGCTCAGGGGATCTCAATGCCTATAAATACCTGAAGAGAAGGTGCAAAGAAGACAGAGCCAGTCTTTTTCAGTGGTGCCCAGTGACAGGACCAGAGGCAAGGGGCACAAACTGAATCACAGGAGGTTCCCTATGAACATCAGGAAACACTTTTTTACTGTGAGGGTGATCAAGCACTGGCACAGGTCATCCAGAGAGGTTGTGGAGTCTCTATCCTTGGAGATGTTCAAAAGCTGTCTGGACATGGTCCTGGGCAGCCTGCACTAGGTGGCCCTGCTTGAGCAGGGGGGTTGGACCAGATGATGTCCAGCAGTCCCTCCAGCCTCAGTTGTTCTGTGATCTTGTGAGCTTCTCCTAAAATTCTGTATGTTTATGCTGCTCAGAGCAAAAATACTCCATGTGAGTTCAACTTTTCGGTCCACTGGACAGGTGACATGGGGTTCTGCTGTAGCAGGGTACCAAGTAGCAGTGGTGGTAGTTTGTACAAGTACATTGGAATAATTAATGAAGAAGCAAGGGAATCTAGAGAGTGAGGTGAAGTAACCAGCCAATACGCTCTTTCAAGCCATGCATTTTCTTCTGTAACTTCCATTAATACCAATGGCAAAAACGTTCATTGACTGCAAAGCTTAAAAGACACACAGTGAATCTTCAGAAATCCCAAGGTTTTTCAGGTTGGCATTTCATCCTGCTAGTCCTAGTGAGGGCCTTAGTTTCCGATGTCTGGAATAAGGTGACTATTCCAAAGATAAAATATGCAATTTTCTGTTAACACTAATCAAAGCAGGTAAGACAGGTCCTTTTTACCCCATTTGGAAGCAAGTAACAAGATGTGTACTGAATAGCATAAGAGTTCTGTCACAATTTAAAGATGTACTTTCTTTGATGGCAAGTCTGACTAGAAAACAAATAAATCATCCAGCCAGTAATTTAGCTCATGAGCTGCTTGATTTACACTCCAAGAGTCAGATACACAAACCTTGTCTCTCTCTCTGTGCTAGAGACTTTTGGTCATTTTTTAATAACAAAGGTCACAGTGATGAGTTTCTGACTTGGCTGATTTAAGATGCCTTCCTTTAAAGCTGTAGGAGCTTAATCACTATTTGGGCAAATAGCTTGCAAAGCCTATTACAAATTAAAAAAAAGCTGAGGTGGAGCTATAAGAATGTTAAACTACCAAACTCGGTATATAATGTATTTATTGCTCTGCTGCTAAATTATGCATATGTTTATAATTCAGGGAGAACATATCTCAGATGACCAAATTTTTTCATACATAAAGGAATTATATTAATCATTGACTAAGATCAGCAGAGATTTTTTAGGATTTAAAAGAAATATATGGTGTACTGGAGGGCAGGGTTTTTTTTTTTCAAATCTGGCTCAGATCCATGGAAAGGGGCAGTCTTGGTAAAAGCTGCTAAATGTAGATAGTTTAGGCTGTATTCGGTCTCATCCTGTCTGCAGCTACTCTTGCAGTCTCATCCATCTTGGTCCCAGTGAAGAACCAGTGGTCCAGACCATTCCAGTGCATTTTTTGTAAATGGGAACAATCAATTCAGGGGAATACAAGACAGGATGGGCATGATGAATCACTTTTGTTTTTCTCAGCAAAGATTGCATAGGTTTGTGCTGGTCTCAGCATATCAGCAGGTTCGCTGATATCATAAATTCACTGCAAAAGCACACAGTAGCTTAGTCCAACATTGAAAGAAATGTCATCCACAAAAGCTATATTCTGACAGAGTGCTTGTATTCATTTATCATTTATAGGACAGAACAGGTGTCATTGCAATTGCTGAGCTGCTGCTTCTCTGAAGTCATTGGGATTTTATTGTCTAGCAATATACAACTACATTTTTAATTAGTGCATTCATGATGCTCAAAGCCATTATGAAGAGCTTGTTGAGCATGCATGCAGTAGGCCTGTTACCTTTGAATCATCACTGAGATGATCCTGCACAGGCAGAAAGGCCTCTGCTGCATTTGTGCAGAAGGCCATTATAGATAATGCGTTGCCTCACTGATGTCCTAAGGTGTTTTCCCAATGTGTTGTCTTGCAGGAATGAACCATGTGCAATTGAACCAGGACTTCTGCAGTACTGCTTTGGATTCAGACACTTTTTTTATCTTTGGAAAATTAACTTGATGTGTGGATTCTGTTCAAGTGATGATGTGAAAATAATGGTATTTCAAGCACTGCAAGAACTGCTTAGAATTAGGATGTTTCCAACCTATAAGGGGAAGCAGGAAGGAGCACAATAGAAGGCAGGCACTGATACTATGTTCACTATGAAGACACTGGTAGAATTGTATCTCCTGTCCTAAGAGCTAGAAAAGCTATAGACTGCTCTGGCTGAGGGTATGCATCATCCTGCACAGCACAGTCATAGAGGCTAAAACACTACACCTGCTCCTTGTACACTGCAGCTCTTTTAAACATGCATAAAAATTGTATGTTGAGTGCTGATAGCTCAGCTGGAGCAGACTCGCAAACACCTGTAGTTACACCAGAGGAAAACAATTTTAGTCACTTGTCGCTGGACACATGCAGTCTCTTCATGTGTCATTGCACAGAAAAGCATTTTGTACATATTTTAAAGTGTGTTGTACTGCAGTTTTCAACTGTAGCCAAAGAGATTGTTCTTTTTGTATAAATCTTTGAGATATATAAATGTGTATACAAGTAAATGTATAATAAACAAACTTATACATATAAACACACACATATACCCGTATGTGTTTCCATAAATATATGTTGACTTTTGCTCAACAGGTCTAACAAACCTAAGTCTCTAAATTTGAACATGCTTACACAGATATATAAATATACAGAGGGAAAGTGATACTTTTTTTTTTTTTACTTCTATTTTACTTCTATGGAGTAAAGTGTGACATTAATTTATTGAAGGAAATTTTATAATATTAAACTTAGTATTAAATATAGACAGGGACTTCTAAACCAAATTTTTAGAACAGAGTTTTTGTAATATGTTAATGAGAATGACAGTTCCTGACAGGTGGCAAATTATTAACTGTGTCATGTGGTTTCCATATGATTTTAGTTTCATTTTGTATCAGTAAGCCCTTTAACTTTTCATGGATTGCAAGTATTGTAAAGGTACAGATGGAAAACCTGTAGATGCAAATCTACAGTTTTTAAAAGTGAAAAATCTCTATCCGTGGCCAGTATGAAGGTAAGTCTGCATTTTGTAATAGCATTTTAGATGTATTGTGAGAACTGAAGGCCTTGCTAATCACATCTTATTGTTTCTGCTTTATCACAAAATGATTTAGTAAAAGTTAATTTTTTTTTTACTTTTTATTTTTTAACATTTTAAAAAGTAAAATGTTAGTTTTTAGAGCAGGCTTATATTTATATTGGCTGACAGACACTTTACTCTTTTTGCTCCTGTCATGTTAGATCTCATATATTTAATAAGATCGAGAACAATATAATTCAGAGTGATACAGGATTCGCTCTCCTGTGGCACTTAATTAGTACCCCACATGATACGTGAGACTATGACGCTCTTTGGAGTGCTATCATGCATAAAATATAGGGGATATTAAGGGCTGAGATCATTAATTTAGATGATCAGAATTTTATCTAAATCAGAAATTTAATGTGCACCTGTGAGCACATTTGTACTTGGGCTTGGAATTAAGACATTGGACATTCTGGAATACAAATTTGTGAGTTTCTGTTAGCTTTTTTTAGGTTGCAATGTGCAAAATATAACCCCTATGTGTAGCTGTTCCAAGGCTCTTTCAAGACTAGATTCCTTATTCAAAATAATTATGAGACTGTGAGCAAGCTGACATGCTTGATAACGTGTGTGTTTATCTCAGCTTCCTTGATGGCTTCATATACCACCAAGATGTCTAGGCAGGTCTGCAGACTGCCAGCATGGCAGCAGTTTGTACAGTATGGATATTGGAAGTAGAAATCACCTGGCTCACAACTACTCTTCGTGCTGTTGTTTCAGAGGAGTCTGAACATAGTCTGTAAAACTTACTTTCTTATTAGGGGTAATATGATAATGAGAAAATTCCTCTTTGTGAAGTGCTCAGATACAAAAGAATAGGGAGGTTGTAAAGAGGAAGGAATCCAGTTACCGTATTTATTCATTTCAGGTACAAAATTTGAGGCTACTCCTTGCCACTCAAAAGCCAGTATTAGTCCTTAAATGTGAACCTTGATATACTGTGGCTATAAGTTGCCTATCCAAAGAACTTTCTGTTTGGATCCAGTTATTGACTTATGTTTTACCGTTGTGTTTTCTGCAACAGCCAAATAGTGAACCTGTTTGTGGTTTGGTTTGTTTTTTGGGGTTTTTTTGTCTGTTCTAAATCCCAGGTATAATGTTCTTGTCACAAAGAATGATACAGCTTGACCAAGGTAGTACATCAAGCTGCAGAATGACATGATGTTCTTATATAGAGTAAATACAATTCCTTTGGAATTTTCTTGAATGAACCCTAGTAATAAACTCTTTAAGTTGGTTCATACACAAGTTTTCAGATGTGAAACGTGTAAACACAAAGTTCACTTTATGCTGGACTTTGTATCAAAGTCTGCTTCCCCAAATCAGACTGTGAATTGGATGTAAATTGCATTGGTGATTTGAAAAAGATTAGTGGTATTTTATTGGAGAGGATAGGAAAGAACAGTGAAAGGATTGCAGCTATCCCAGCTGTGAGATAGCCTGATCTTTTTTGACCTTTTCTGTGCCAGGACATGAAACCTGAGTAGGACATAGAGCAGAAGGCTAGAAATAGCTAAGGCCTATATAAAAAAAAATAAAAATGTGTAGACACTCAGCACCTTTTTAGGCTGTTATGTTCCCCCTTGTCTTCATTAGGAAATTAAAGGCTTAAGTTCCCTGTTTTTGGATTTGTACCTAGGTCACAGTGTAGACCAGCCCAGTCAATACAAGCAAAAAATAGTCATTACCTTTTATCATGGGATATTAACCGATCGCCTTATTTCATTCCTCTGTGGCAGTGTACCTAACTTCACAGAAAGTTAGGACCAAAGGAGACCTGGCTCCACGTGCCCTTCCCTTGCTCTGAGTTCCCTGGCGCAGCTGTTCCCTGTGTATTGACTACTGCTGTTCGGTGGTGGCACCAGCCCAAACCCAGTGCTTTGGCATGTCCTGCATCATATCCTTTGGGATTGCTGCCAGCAGCTTCTCCCTAAGATACACAAATGAAATAGGGGACATTGTCATTTTAACGTTTATGGCTTTGCAGAGGTGAAAATCAATGAGGCAAAGAATATACTGCCTTACAGGTTTTCTGTTTCACCTGGTAAATACCACAGATCTACAGAGGAAAGATGTGTAAGGACTACTCAAAGAGGTCACAAGACCTTTCAATGTTAAGCAACGTAAACATAGTTCAGACTGCAAATTAATTGTATCTATAGCAGACTATGTTGGTAGGTCATCTGTGTGATGACCTCACACAGCTTGGGAGACATTTCCCAGAGAGGTGCAGAATGGTGCGGGTCTGGCTCCTTACAGGTCTTTTTAACAGGAGAGCTGCAGTCCTATTCAGCATTTTCTTGCTGCATATGGAAAACCAAGCAGAAATGATAAAACCACTATATGTATGCATACAAAGGCAGTAACACAGTTGGAAATGACATAATGATGTGTACTCTGATATAATGGTGTGTATTCAAGACAGGAGTTTTCTTGTTTTGTGCTGTGCACAGTAAGGGACAAGAGCTCAGCAGTTAAAAAAGTTCTGGGAAGGAATCAATCTTTTTTTCCATAAACTGGTTTTAAAAACTAGTAGAGGTAAGCTGTTTTCTTGGTGTTTTGCAACTATTAGGAATTATCTCAACAGCTGCTTGGTAGGTGAAGATCACTGGCTGGGAGAGTGGGTGACCTCAGCAGGTTCAGAGGTGCAGCTCCTCTTGAAGTGATTGTTCACTGATACTTCAATACATTCTGCATTTTGTACCTGCTTGTTTAAATGATTGTGAGAATTGCTGTATGATACTTGAAAAAGAAAATGTTGTTAATCTTTCTTTTTTCTTCTTCTTTTTAGGAACTAGTAATGAAGAATGACTCCACCAATTAAAAATACAATTTACATTTATCTTTTCCAGAATACATGTATATCAGTGAAGTTAATTTAATATTTAAATCAAGAATACAGAAAAATGCAAGTCCCTTTGCCATAATAAAAATCCATAACCTGACTTTCCTTTGTATAAAGTACTATGAGCAGGTGGTATCATCAGGAAAAAGACTCCATTGCAGGAAAGCACTTTAGATTAATTCTGACTTTTTTTTACATAAAGTAAGGAAAGAATGACAACAGTGACAGTCTAATGCATGATGAAATTTACTAAGCAGAATTTTATTTTTTTAGTTGGTGGAATTATAATTTACATAGTTGATATTGGAGTGGACTTCTGGGTAGCTAGTAAATATTTTTGTCAAGGACAATATTCTTGGAGTATATTGATACTGTGTTTTAGAGGCCTTTCATCATTAATAAATCAGATATTCAGTTATGAATGGTTTAAAAATGACTGGGAAGGTACTGATACTGGGAAGCTGAAATGGATTTTTCTGGTTCATCTCTTTCAGTGCGGAATATTTATAAGGTAAGCACATTTTAACATTTATTTTTAAATGAGAAATCATACTGCTTTAGAACAGTTTATTAAGAAATGCTTAATATGGCTTTAGGGATAAGACCACTTCTGGCCTTAATAATTATTGCTCCATGTAAGCAAATGGATTTTTGTCTGCTTATGCCAAGGTAAATTATGTCAGGTTTTGATGGAAATGTAGGTCTTCTTTCATTTTACCTGTAAGTAATAATTTTTATCATTCATAGCCTAACTCTGGTTCATCAGCCTTTTCATAGGGCATATTTAATAAAAAAGCTTGCTTTACAGAGTAATACTGTTGTAACTGGTAAACGTAAGTATTTAAAATTATGTTAAGAAGATAATTAATTTGATTACACTAAGCAGGTGAGACAACTGAAGAAAGAAGTAATTTCTGAACCTGAGAGTCCACCTATATGTGGAAAATGCACTAAGATTCAGGAGATAAATGTATAGTTGAATAGTTAGTAAGAATACTTGCAGCAGTACTTCCTGCAGTGACTGCGTTAACAGCAACAGGAACTTTTGTTTGCTAAAAGGCACATGTCCAGGAATAGTTTAAGCTACCATATGCTTAACATTCTCTAGTGGCTTTGCTATAAAATTATCGTTATCTTTATAGAGATCACCTGTGCCAAAGTTTTACTTCCATTTTAAAACTGAGGTGAAAGATGTTGGCAAAAAGTCCCGATTTTCAATTATTTTAGGTGTGCAACATACATGAAATGAGTGAATATAGAACTGTCAGAGGCACTTAATAAAACACCTAAAATGCCTCCTTTAACTTCCTGTACTATTCTATGGACAGCAATGAAAGCTATATTTATGCCAATGGAAGAATTCCCCTCAAACATATGTTGTTCTCTTGATGTTATTTATCATGGATTAAGAAAACTGATGGAGCTTTTACATATCACAATTAACTTTTGCCTCTCAATATTCTTCTTCCTATTGCCTGTCAGCTTTATTTTCCAGCCTCTCCTCTTACAATCCTGCCATTTTAGACTTCACAGAGGAATATTTACTGACAGGTTTAATTTTTCTGGTGTCAGGTACTAGAAAAACTTAGAAATACTACATTTTTTAAGAAAAAGAAATTCCCTCTTCAATTTCTCTGGACATTTTCCTATTCACTAACCAGATCCATGGACATGGGTTGGTTCATGTGAGATACACCAAAACCTGGCCACAGGGACTCTTAATAGGTACTGCTTTTTAGAGGCGGTACCTCTGGGCCCACAGTGGCACTCTCCTTTTTGTCTGTCCCCAAGGGTTTTCATCTTCAGGTGTGGCTGGGAGTGCCATCCTTGTTCTCGTGACTTACAAACCTGCCTCTCTGAATCTGTTTCTTCCACAGGAAGTTAAATCCATGACCTGTCTTTCTGATAACTGATGATAAATATTAAGCCAGTAACCGTGGTGTAGAATAGCAGAAGCCACTGTTGCAATGTCTGGCCAAAACCTTCCCTTCTTCCCCTTTCTCTTCCATGACCTTATTCTCTGTAATCTGTTCATGACTGCAACTCTAATTTCACCTTTACTTGGTTTTACACTCCCAGGTTGCCCCTAAAATTTCCTGCTGGTTAGTGCCTATGTCTAAGACCTCACCTTTCAACACTGACCTTAAGAATTCAGATCCAAGCTCCAATAATCTACAATTCTAGATACTGTAATCTTGACTCAGTGCTTGTACTATCCAAAATGCTGCTTTTACAGGAAAATCTTAATGGGTTACCTACATTCTAAGGTAATCCATGGTACTCTTGGATTTACCTGAACTCATACCCTTTCCAATGAACACTTCTTACCGTGAATTACTGTAATTTTTGAAACTTCCTTCCCAGAATTAGCCCTGTCTTCTCTAAGTGGCTTATTATCTAGTAAATATAATTTTGCCCTTTGCACTAACAGTGTTGTCAAATTGGTCACTTGTTCTCTGTTGCACAAATGATGTTTTCTCCTATGGTGCCGCTTACACTTGGAAAATTTCCAAGCTGGTATGTATGAATTACAAAGTTCTTTCAGCCACTCCTCACAGTTCAGCAGTGTGATAATGCATACCGTAAAAAAATAAACTGATAACAGCAAGCTGACATCCGTGTTAGTACCTTTGTGATAAACTATTACGTACTTCCTGTTACATGTGTTTCCCTAGGTGTATCCACGTACAACACCCTCCTGTTCTCCCTCTTAGTCATCTGATGTATCCAGTTAATTTAGACAATGAGTCTCTCAAGTTTATCTCTGCAGTCAATGGATAAAAATAGATTTTGTCAGGAGTCAGGTCATACTTGTTATGGTGATCTTCTCCAGAAGGTCATTTGCGGCAGGAGCCAATATTTTCCATTCACTACAAAGGAAATAGGGGCCTAGCTAGTAAATATGACTTGGCCAGTGAACGTAGGATGCCTGAAATTAGAAGGTGTGAATACACCTTACCAAATTATCTTCCTTCATTTTTTCTTTCTTCTGTCCCTTCTTCCCTCTCATACATCCTTTATACCTCTTGCTCCATCTTTGAAACAGGGAACTTCATTATGTTATGTTTGTACAGCGCACAGCACAATGAGAATCAGTGTATGTTATCACACTGCCAGTGCTAAGTAATCAATATGTAAATCATGTGTGTATACACTTATGCACATTTATATTAAAAGAGAGAGAAAGAATGAAATTTAAATTATTTAATATCAAATAAGGCTTCAGTTTCTTTTAATGGAAAGAATGTAGACCTGTAGTTATATTTCATATGAAATGTTATTCTCTGCAAGGAGACAAAATTAAGTTGGTAAAGTATATGTTAGCTATGCTGACTAAAATTATTTTCAGCCTGACCCACTTTTTAGCGGGGCCTGTAGTGATAGGACAAGGGGTAATGGTTTTAAACTGAAAAAGCGTAGATTTACATTAGATATTAGGAACAAATTAATGTGGAGGTGGTGAGACACTCGAACAAGTTGCCCAGAGAAGCTGTGGATGCCTCGTCCCTGATATTTTTCAAGGTCACATTGGATGTGGCTTTGAGTGACCTGGTCTAGTGGAAGGTGTCCCTGCCCATGCCAGGGGAGTTGGAACTAAATGACCTTTAAGGTCCCTTCCAATCCGAAACATTCTATGATTTAAATGCGTCACACGTTGGTAGAATTGAGAACAGACTGTGGCATCACAGTCAACGTTAAGACGGCACCACAGTCAGTGAATATGGAAAAAGGGGACATTTCCCTTGGGGCACCGTACAAAATCTGAAGTCCACTGACATGTAGCAGTTCACAGCATCAGTCAAGGACACCTGCAGAAGACTAAATTTTATCAGTTAATAACCTTCACTGTCAGAATAGAAGGCCATGCAGGCAGCAGACATAGTGATATTGGCAGCTGCTGTTGTGTCTTTTGATGCTTGAAGGTAGGCTCAAGAGGCCCTGTGTCTTTGAACCGAAGCAGGTGAAGAAGATTTTTTTGCATATTTGTAAAGATGAATTGTAAGTCCATGAGACATCAGAGTAACTGTGAGTACTTTGATGAGCCTGGGATTATTTAATTGCATGTTTTTAGAAAGCAATGAGAAAAAATCAGAGTCAAGATAAGTGATGTTTAGTTTAGTCAAAAATGAGGGCTGAAGTTGGTAACATGCCTCTAGCAATTCATGTATATAACAAGAATTTCCACAGGAAAAAACAAATAGAAAGGTTTTTACAATACCAAGTCAGAGAGGTAGAGAGAGTCAATTAGAAGTGGAAGGTTTGTAATGCTACTTTAAGTGAGTTAGAGGTTACACAATAATATGTGCTTGATCATATTTTCTTAATATAAATTTACTGACCTAACTATTGACTTAGTTGCATCAGTGTCATGGATTTAATCCATGCCTTTTGATACTTAGAAGATTATATTTGTCTTATAGAAGATTAACATGCATCAGAGAATAATTTTCCTTTGATTAAGGATTTATACAGTGCTGCAAACTGGCTGTGTGGGTAGAATTTAGACAGAACAGTCATTGTTGCCAGGTCTCTCACACCCTGCCTGCCTGCATTTCTAAACGGCACCCAAGTCTTTATCAGTGTAGTTTGATGATATGGGACGTGTAGTCTTCCAGTGTACTGGGGTTGTGGTGGAAAGTCCTTATTGGAACTCTGAGGGGAAGCAGGTGATACATGGAAGCACTGGCAAGGCAGCTTGCCTGTGGCATGTGAAGGCTGTGAAGCAGCAAAACCAAGTAGCTGTCCCATCTGTGAATTCCCAGTCAGAGCCAGAGCCTTCCTAATTTTACAGCAGATCAGGAGCAAATTTCATCCCTTATGACGTGATGATGAAAATGTAGGAGTATCTCAAGAACTGAGAGACAGTGGAGCTGCGTTTCAAGGAATGTTTATAACAGGTAGGAGTCCTATCATCTGCATCCTCCACAAACCAACACTACGAAGGCAGAAACGTTTTCTTTTTCTCCTGTCAAAGTGGATATAATATTTAGAAACACTGATAATACTTTCCTGTTCACATATGACAATTCCAGTTGTAAAGAAATTGTGAGTTTTTTACTCTGTTGGCTTCCATGTAGCTTATGTACCTTGGATTAATGAAAAGTTCCTCCTTAATGAGTTTAGAGGGAGAAAAAGTAAATGGTAACCCTACCTTTGTCTGTATTAACGACAGACCTTTTCACCTTCAGTTTAAGATGTACCTGTACTTAAAATACATAATTAATCCAATACTTTTAATTAATGTATTATTATTCCAGTTGAAGCAGCTTTTTAAAAGTTTGGGGTTTTTTTCAGTTTACGAAGACTGAAACACAAAACTTTTATATCAATAGATATAGGAAAATAGATTATAGGAATGTAATTACGATAGGTTCAGAGTAGGCATAGTGTTTAGGTGCGCCATGGGCATGATAAAGGAGAAGATTCGAGCCTGACCTACCTTTTAGTATGGACTGAACTTCGTTTGCCCTTGGCTGTGAATCTGTGAATGCAATTGTTCAACACTAGGCCATAGTTGGCTACGGGCCCTTCCTAAAATGTCCTAATATTACATGTCACATGGGCAGATGGGAATAGGAGTGTAAACTCAAAATACTCTTAAAAGAGGAAAAATTTGTCACAGTGAATTACTGTAAGTGACATAGGCATGTGGAGCTCAGGGAACACCACCTCGCTTAATGCATAGTCATAGAGCAATGGAAGTATTTGGACAGACTTTTCTAGAAAAAATGATGTCTTTTATACAGTACTCAAGGTCAGAAGTGGACTAACTGAAATCACTACAACTAGTGAAAGAAACTATAGTATCTTATGGTATATATATACCAACTTATAACAATATAAACCTAATATACCATATTCAGAAGGCATATGCTTCCAAAAAGTGACAAGTGATTTCAGGTGTACATCCAGCTGAAATACTGCTTTTACAACATCTGGTTCTTGCCTTATATATCATCTGCCTTCTCTGCTGTGAGCTCTGCAGCTCAAAATTTGTGCAGCTGGTTTCCACTTGTTGCTGCTTGGACAAAGACAGGCTCTGGTGAATGAGTCCATGGACAACTAACAGATTGGTCTATCCAATTGTTTTTTCTTGAAAACATTGCAAACTCTCCAGATGTTTACAACTTGGATGCAAGACCCAGATGTTTTGGAATACTAATTGCTTTATAAACAGAAAAAGCTATAGATGCCTTGCCAAACAGTTCAGTTCTTTGCTTATGAGTGATTATTCAGAGAACAGTAAGATAAATACACAAAAACATAAAAGTAGAAAACAGTTTCCTTTGGGAGTAAATAATGGATCTAGAGCCAGCTCGCAGAATCAACGTGTGGCCTGCATGGCAGGGCTGCGGTCTGTGAATCTCTGCAAGAAAGGTTCCAAAGGGTTACAAGAAGTAACCAAAGGGTTACTCAGCAGTAACATAGCTGCTCCAACACTGACTACTGATGCTTCCATGTTGCAATTTTCACTTGTATGGTTGGCATACTGTAACAGACCAGGGAATAAGTAATGTATGCACTTAAACCTGCAGATCCCAGCTATCTCGCTTTCGGCAGTGGAAGAACCTCTGACACTGTCTCCCTTGTGGTCAAAGGATTTGGTCTTTAAAGGTGGTGAAGGTATTAAACTTTTGACACCTGGAGAACCCAGGAATTCTTCCTAGCTCCCTTTGTAAGCAGAAGGGGACTGTGCTCCAATATCGTATTGGGAAGAGATGATTCTGTGAGATCTAGGTGTCTGATGATCTGTTGCCCCCTGTGCTCTATGTGAAGAAAATGCAGCTGCATGGGTTTCATGGGGTCCATGGTGCGTACGATCCTACGGACTATCAGGGAATCAGGAACCTGCAGCACTTCAGCGTGAATCTTGAAATCACCTCAGATGCAGCCTTAAAGAATGGAAGTAGGTGAACTGAGGCATAGGACCTTGCCTTTCTTACCCTGCACATTAACAGGCTTTTACAGCTGTGTAAGATAACCAAATGGTGGTCTGTGGTGTTCTGCTTGATTTCTCAAGAAAATAAATCTGAACGAATGATTTAATCTTCGTAATCCGGATGACTAAATTCTTCTGGTGAGGGGAAAGGCCTTTAGCAATATTTATAGTGCTAGAAAAATCAGCTGAGTACCAGTGAGTTTTCTTGAAAAAGGACTGCTTTTGCTGTCCTTGCCTGCCAGTTATAGTCAAAATGGGTTCATTGGAGAAGAAACTGGAAGCTCAAAACATCTGGGAACTAAATTGGCAGAAATAGCCTTGAAAGTGATGTCTGAAGGCTGTTATGCTCAAAATTAAGTTTATGGGCATAGAAACAGGATTTATATACCTACAAAGCCAAGAACTTACTATTAGTAGAAATGAAATTGTAACAGTTGATTCCAAGAATCATTATTAGTCTAGATCTTTTTACTACAGGGAAAGCAATAATACTTCTATGCATAAAAAGTTTCAGTAATAATAACACAGTTAAAATTGTTACATATTTCTTAGTTCCTACCCCTTTTGTTCACCTTTCCTCAGCTCCTCTGGGTCTTAAGGTCAGCAGTTTCATTCTGGTGTGTGGGTGGGTTATGGGCGTTAATCAGTGTGGAGTCATGCTGGGAGGAACCTGATGTTCCTGTTGATGTTTTCTTCTTCACTCTTAGGATCCACTTTGGGTCTTTTTTGTATGTTTGCTAACACACTTTTAGCTTTCTCTTTATTCTCTGCAGCTTCATGTTACATCCAAACTTAGTATCTATGGTGCCTTTTATGCATGTTAGATATAATTTCTTTGTTACCCCTAAAACTAGTTTCATCCAGCCCCAGGTCTGCATTTCTATAACTGACCATTGGTGAGTTGTTTATAGCCATGGAGTCTCCAGTGTACAAGCCATCTCTTATCATCCTATGCATGTACTCTTGCACACCATCTCTCAGGACCTCTGCTATCATACTAGGACTATATTTCTCTATCCTACTTCATCACATCTGTCATAAATATCTCCTTCAATACGGAATATCTGTTTGTTACTGTTACCCATATGAAACTATGGATGTACCACAAAAATGTACAAAAGTAAAACAAGTTAGCCACTTGGTCAATTGGAAGAAATCACCATCTTTTTTTCTGCAGAAAATCCAAGCTAAATGTCACAGACAGGTCAATAAATTTTCAAACAGAGCAAGCCTCAGTCCTCATGCCTTGCAAAAGCTTATGCTATTACTAGCAATGAAAGTGCCTATTATGGTGCTGCAGAGTTAAGAGGCTTAGTCAACTGTCTGCTCAGCTAGTGTTACTGACTGCTTGAAGTCAACTAACTAGCAGAAGACAGCAAGCATTGGTTTGCTGTAAGGTAGGATTTACATACATACTTACAAGGATACTTCTCCCAGCTTTCATTTGTTAACTAGTTCTGAAAGAGTCTTTGTGTGCTGCTTAACAGTTCAACTGGAAAGAGATCTTCAGCTGTGAAAACCTCTTCTGGAATTGTTCCATTTAATCTATTACAGAAAAGTGCATTGCCTACCTCCTTTATCTTCTAAAGCAGTAGTGCAATGAGTCAGATCATTCACCAGAGTTGTGTGTATCTGTGTGTGAACCCACCAGGGGCAGCAGAAATATTGTAATTTCCAGCAGCTGGAGGTCTGGTCCTACATCAGGTTGTAGCCACCATTCTGTTTTCCTAAGCACAGCTATAAAGGTTACCATGTACAACAGCTCATTCCTTCTTAATTACCAAAATGGTTTCTGATTAAAACTTAAGCATTCTCTCCCCTCTAAGGTGCTATGCCACCTCCAGGCCTGAAGCAAATGTCTTGAACATGGGGATGAGAGCTAGGTTTTATTTATATCTATGCAAAACATTAGAGACATCCTGAACAGAAAAGGTTCTTTACCGCACAGAATGTACACCAGTTATGACTAATTCCACATATCTTTGCATTTACTGCTCTTTCAGAGGAAGTGATAGTTTAGGCTTAATTGAAAATAATCCAGAACTGTTCTTCATGTAAACTCACTCAGATTATTAGTAGAATTTGTCTCCCCAGGAATCTACGTCTTGAAAATAATTTTCTGAAATGAAAGTCTGCCTGAGTATTTAGAAAATAACATTCCAGTGATTTTTTTTTTTTTTTTAATTTTATAAAAGCCTGTTGCATGTTTGCAATTCATCAGATACTATTCTTGGGGCTTATGGATCTATATTATATAAATGTGGATGTTCACAGCTGGATATTCCCTAATACCCTCAAAAGACTACAAGGGAAGTGAATGAGTATCAAAAAGAGACTGAGGCGAGATGCTAAGGGAAACTTCAGAAATTTGGTACTTTTAAAGAAATAAGAACCTAACAAAATAAAGATTGTAATCTTTATTCAGGCAAGTCTCATGCTGTTTTAGTAGTTTTTACATCGCATTGGTATCAATAGGCTTAAATGATTATCTGATATCACTGAAACCAGACAGATATCAGACAAAATTTTATCTTAGTAGAAGCTGCTGGATTACATTCAAAGATAAAATGTGAATGGAGAGTGAAATGGGAAAAAATCATTGCTAGGCTACATCATTTTGAGTTGCACTTCTAAAAAATGCTGTCTAATCAAGTCGCCTTTTTTTATAGGTATTGGTTTGCTTTGAAGTATGGCTGCCAAGCTGCATTTAAACAAAAAAGCAGCGGAGATACATCAGAAACAGAGCCTCCCAACTTCATTCAAAACCAAGTTGTTGATGTAGTGACTGATATTAACATGCTCAGGGTATTCAAGACTTTTCTTGAGACCACACCACAACTTTTTGTCCAGATTTACATCCTCATGGAACATGGCAAAAATGATTTCTGTCAATGTGAGTCTGCCTTTTTGCTTAATTTGCAAGTTGAGTATCTTACCTAAAAAGATAACTCATGTGATTGGATAACATTTTAAACATACCTTGGAAAACATACACTCCACTGTATAATTACTCTGCATTTAGATAGAACTTCTGTCTAGTATATGGTCCATTCTGCTAAATTCATAAAAGAGAAGATTTCACTGTAAAAAGTCATAACATCTAATAGAATGTAATTAGTATATAATTTGCAGAACACTTTGTTATGTGTGCTCTTGCTTACAGTTTCTTTGAAAACTGCTGATTTGACATCTTGAAATCAGTAATGTATTAGAGCAGCCCTGTGAGCTTTCACTACCATCATCCATGTTACAAATGAGGGACAGAATCAGAAAAAACCTAAGGATATGTCCGCATTGCAGAATGCAATATCATGAAGAGATACTGGCTTAACTCTCAGAAGCAAGACAGCAGCTGTACCATTTCCAGTTCTAAAACTAGCATGACCATGGGCAAGACATTGACTTACCAAACTGATAGAACAGCACTGCTGTCTATTATTGTTCCTTTGTAGTCCATGGAGTCAATAGGTACTCAGACAAAACGGTCAGACAAATCTCATCTTAAATATGACTATGTGAAGAGTCAAGTCTTAGTTATAATTTTCTACAACACAGACAGCCTAGAGTCAATACCAGTTGCTGAAACATAGGTTTTTATGAGCTATTTCATAGAATCATTCAGGTCAGAAAAGACCTTTAAGATCATCAAGTCCAACTGTATAACCTAGCACTGCCGAGTCCACCACTAAACCTCCCCTGACACAACTTGAGGCCATTTCCTCCTGTCGTATCACTGGTTGTTTTGGAGGAGAGACTGACACCCACCTCGCTACAACCTCCTTTCTGGTAGCTGTAGGGAGCAATAAGGTCCCCCCCGAGCCTCCTTTTCTCCAGACTAAACACCCCCAGTTCCCTCAGCCGCTCCTCATAAGCCTTGTGCTCCAGCCCCTCCACCAGCTTCGCTGCCCGTCTCTGGACACGCTCCAGCCCCTCAGTGTCCCTCCTGCAGTGAGGGGCCCAAACCTGAACACGGCATTCGAGGGGCAGCCTCACCAGTGCCCAGTGCAGGGGGACGGTCACTGCCCTGGTCCTGCTGGCCACACGGTTTCTGACACAAGCCAGGGGGCTGTTGGCCTTCCTGGCCACCTGGGCACACTGCTGGCTCACGTTCAGCCGGCTGTCGACCAGCACCCCCAGGTCCTTTTCCTCTGGGCAGCTTCCCAGCCGCTCTGCCCCAGCCTGTAGCGCTGCGTGGGGTTGGTGTGACCCAAGTGCAGGACCCGGCACTGAGCCTTGTTGAACCTCACACACTCGGCCTCGGCCCATCGGTCCAGCCTGTCCAGATCCTCTGCAGAGCCTCCTGCCCTCAAGCAGATCAACACTCCCACCCAACTTGGCAGTGTCTGCAAACTGACTGAAGGTGCACTTGATCCCCTCATCTAGATTGTTGATAAAGATATTAAACAGGACTGGCCCCAGTACTGAGCCCTGAGGAACACCACTTGTGACCGGCCACCAATTGTTTTTAACTCCATTCACCACAACTCTTTGGGCTATATTTGCAATACTTTGGGAATTTCCAAGTCATTTGTGTATGGAGATGGCAAATATGACACACAACTCGTGCAAGACCATTAATGGCCAGAGGGTGGGCAGGATAACATAGGCATACCAAACAGCATTAGATGCCTAGATTTAGGTAACTAAACTGAGCCTTAAAATTAAGGTGACTTTTTCAGAAGTACAGAGGAAATATAATATTGCTATAAAGGAAGTGTTAAGAAAGTATGAACGTCTCCAAAAGTTCATTCTGAAATTATAATGTAAAATAAGTATCTTTTTCCTCAGTCTAACATTTTTCCTTCTGTTTTGTTTAGATGCTGCCATTATTATGTCTTTTTGTGGTATCTCCTTTTCAACAGTTGATTATCAGATATCATTACGAAAATCTCTACCTGATAAAGATGAATTTCATGTGCTCCCCGGGTTAATGTATCTGTTTTATAAACTGCTTACCATCACTTCTTGGTTACTCAGTATTTCACTGATCACTCTACTAAGTGTTGGTAGTTCTGCAATTCTGCTGACATTTCTTTGGATTTGTGGCTTCACCTGGACTTTGAAACAACATACAACATTCTGCAAATCTAAGAAGATGGAATATCTATACAGAACTGTAGTTGGAATCATTCTCATTTTTACCTTTTTTAACGTAAAGGGGAGAAAAACAAAACTTTGCCTTTCTATGTATTATGCTACTCACACTGTTGTAACTCTAGGTATTTTGTTTGTATATTTGTTCTGGAAACCTTCCATTATCAAAGAAATACATTTTACAGTTGTGAGCATCCTAACTATTCTTAGTTTGGTGTTAGGTATTATTTTTCTTGTTGTTTATTATAGGTGTTTCCATCCTACTGCTTATTGCAGACCACAGGCATGTTCAGATGAAGGTGATGGAGAGGTAGGACAAAAATATAGAGTGAAAATCAGTAGATTTCAAAATTTCATAATGCAATGAACTGTATAGATCTTTTTGTGCAGACTTCAAAGCAAATATTTGCTGGATAGGTCTGTTTCTCTCTTATTGTCTCTCATGTATCATCACTGAGTAGTACATAATGGACCAGAGTTATCGGCTCTGAGTAACTATTGTTTTCTGTGATACTGCACAAAGCCTTTCTAACATGAATATATCTCTTATGTGCTGGTCAAAGTTACTTTTGAAAAAGAAGCATTTTAATCTGTCTGTCCAACACAGTCCACTGTTTTAGTTTTTAGCAATGCAAACAGAACATAGGAAAAGCTAAAAGTTAATCAAATGAAAGCTAGCATTGAAACAATATTCTATTCATTTATGTTGATTCTGTTAAAAACAAGGTTTACTTTTCTGTTCTTGCTGGAAGGAAAGAGGCATGCATTTGAAATAATTGAGTGCAGTGATCAGTTATCTGCTTCTCCCCATTAGTGTAAGAGCTGCAGTTTTTCTTCAGATAAGCATAGTTACAAACTGTACTGCCTTCTCTCTAAATATCCCCTGAAGAAGAATAGCTTTGATTTATGGCTCAATCACTGTCTTGCCACAGGAAATTTGGGGAGATATTTTCAAGCATTTTATCTTTTAGGTGTTTTAATGACTTCTTTATTGTTTTTGTTCTGCTCATCTTTCACGCAACCTTCTGTACTTAGGGGTGATGCCAGGTTGTTGTTCTGGATTATAATAGCAGCCTGAGTGATTTATGGATGGCAATAGGATTCTTGCATATAAAGGAATAACAGTTTTCCTTGAAGCTTTCCTCTCCTTGGAGCTCTAAGATGTAATACTTTAAAAGCTGGTTTCCCCTGAAATAGAAGGCTATGCAAGGTATGCAGTGGTGCAGCTTCTTTTGTCTTTGCCACTTGGAGAAGAGAGAAGCAACTGTTCTGCACTCACAGGGGCTAGAAAATGATGGAATAGCCAGCTTGTCCATCAAGATTTTTTGGCAGAAGGCAGAGTGAAATTAATGTTCAAATACTGAATCAACAACAAAGGAAATAGGGTTGATAGCCACAGCTTCTTCAGAAATAAAATATAAGAGGAAGTCTTTTGGAGCTGCTGCATTTTAAATCTGAATTATGAAAAACAGGGCTCTTTCTCTCCCCTCCTTTCCCCTTCCAATAATTCACCTTTGCAGTTACAGTAGCCACAGGCAAAGGGAGGAAAAAAGGTTTGAGAAAAGAGACTAAAGATAAGAAAAACTGATAAACTTTGCCAGGGACCAAATCCGTTAGCATTATTGACAGCAAACTTCCCTGAAACTCTGGAAAAAGGGCTGGTGCTTTGGTTCATAATTAGAGTGCTGAAAAGCTGTGTCTTGTGCCTTTTGTGTCAAGTCCATGGACTCCAGACTGCCTTTTGCTTGTTACCCTTCCATCCTTAGCAGAGCTCAGGGAAGTTCCATTTCCATAGTTCTCTTTACCACTTACACCTCCTTAATCCTATTCAAGGAAATTTCTAGATGCATAGCTTGGATTGAATGATCTGCCTCTCTGAGGATATGCATGAAAAAGCAGCGGAGTAAGAAAAATTTACTTCTGAAATCCCTCATTTCCACTTAGGGGTAGCTAGAATGCAGATCCAGAAGTTAAGACATAAACCCCCACGATCCATGAGATTTAAGCAATAGTTTTCCTTAAATGAATATATAGAACAGTACCTTCTCTTCTGTCTACTCTGGAAGAGAGATTTCCAGATTTTTTTTGCCCTGGAATGGCTGCATAGGTAAGATCAAAACCCCAAGGCTCCATCCTGCTTCATGGACCATGATTGCCCTAAGTTCTGTCTCTTATCTACAGAGTATTTAGTACTCATGATGGTACCCTTGGCAGCAAAATGCGTGCCTGGTTTTAGGCTGAAAGTACTCTTATTTTGCTATGGAAAAATAGGATCCTAAATAGTCAAGACTAACCCTATATAGCTTCCCATACTTATTGTTTGCTCATCTGAAATCCTGAGAAGGGACTAGGGTAAGGTACGGTGGAGAAGGGAGATTTTTATCTCTATCTTGCAGAAGATTACAAAATTTTGTCTAACCTTTATTTGGAAGATGACCTCAAACCTTGTACATTATCTAAGAAGTAGATCTCTGGTGAAATATGAGCTTCTGAGAAGTCCTAGTGTGGGAGTTTCAGCCCTGGAGCCTCCAGGTTGTCTGCGCTGCCAGATGCCAGAAATTTGGAGCCCGAGTTGCTCTGCAGGAAGGTTAGTTTCTGGTGAAACACAAAATTGTCTTGGTGATTTTTTTTTTTTCTTTCAGTGAATTGACAGATTCCAAGTAAAGGGATTTCATTGCCATCTCTCTGGCCAACTCCTAACACTAATTTTCTTTCATGGGAGAAATCTGAATGTTGTGCTGTTGTCCCTGTGCATCCTCATTCCCTCTCCTGTGCCACTGAGAAGAATGTTACACTGAAACTGACTTGGTAAGAAAGGCATCTAGGTGGCTATTTATATCACGTTCATTCAAATACACACAAACCCCAGTTACTTGAGTTCCAATCCCTATTTTAATGTTTATAAGTTCTAGTGGGTATAATTTAACCATATCAAAAAAACTGGGAAATGATCCTTCTGGAAATCATGTAAGTTCTTTTCATAAAAAACAGATCTTCAGTGTCCTGCCACAGATACTGTGAACCTCTCCATTTGGCGGTCATCAGAGGGCCTCAAGAGATGGGAATTCCTGTTAGCTTGTCCCCTGCAGACTTTTGTTTATTTATTTTCAGCTTTAACCTCCTCCCTTTCTTCTTGACCTTGAGTTCAAGATTTTCACTTGATTCCCTTCATTTTCATAGTTATGAAAATGGCTTCTCATTCATTTGGTCATTGTAACTCAGAATCACTGTAGCAGGGGGGGCAAGGAAGCACATGAATTTACTCTAGAGACATTTCATATCATCAGTGACCACTTCAGACAAAACAAACAAAGCCCCACTTCACCTAGGTGTAACGTTCAAACAATAGACTTCATACATATCCTTTCTGTTTCCCCGACTACTCTTAAAATTCAGCTGCCACTCAGTTCATGCATTATGCCTGACCTTGTCATTTTAATCTAACTGCAAATTGAAAACAAATGTGTTTTTTCTTTTTTGTTAAGTATGTCCATTACATCTTACAAGAAGTATTTTAATAAGTTAAATAAAAATAATAAACAATTTCTTCTTGCTTTGACTACTGTCAGACCTGGGTAAGAGAGACAACATTCAACAGAATTATTTTAATTATCCTGCTAATATTCAACGTGCCATTTGATGGCATGGGTGAGCTCACCTGATGTACCACAGATAGCACTGATTTATGAAGCCATAATTGGGTTTCCAATAAACATTTGTCAAAATAATGTATTCATTCAAACCAAAGCCTTCTTTATTTATTCATATAAAAGAGCACTTAACTTTCAACAAAGAATTGCCTGCCATCAAAAACACTCCATAAACAGGGGAAATTTATGAAGACACAGTACCAGGGGGTGATCTGTGGAAGACTAAAGTTCACTTTAACCCTTCAAAGTGCTGAGTTCCACCTCTTGCTTGTTGCTGGTACTATGCATATTTATTTCTAAAACCCCCAAGCCCAAACATTAACCTTTATATATTTAGACATTGTAGCAACTCTTTTTTTTTTCTACCACAGTGTCTTGCATTTCAAAGATGGTTTCAAACCTAACATCTCATTTTCATTATGGAGTGTAGAAGCATACACACAGCTCAAAGGTAGTTGTTGTTTTTTTTATTTTTTTTTGCTTACCTGCATTCTGCCCACAGTTTCCGCCATCTATATATTTTGCCAAAAAACCCCAAAACAACTTCAAGAGGTTAAACAACTTATCTTGCCTGAACCTGAGGCAATATATATGTCATTCATTTCAGCTGAGGAATTTTCCTATTCTACCTCTTTGTGCTCTTCTCTACTTCCTAGCACTTCAGTTTCATTTCACAGATTTTTAAGCAAAGTAGATGTGCTACACAATCACTATTTGAATGGAGTGCATATAACCCCTTGTAATCCACCCTCATCAAAATCTTTTCTTCTTTTACCACCAATTAGCTAACATATAACAAATCCAAGCCACACTGAAGATTCCCACTATGTCAGTCTTCATTAGCTTAGTAAAATGTAGACCGTGGTGGGATAGTGGCAATGCTTCAAACTTACCTTACCCTGCTTACACCTGTTGAGACTATAAATTGCATTGGCCTTCCTATGATTGTATGTTGGTTTCCAGGTATATTTCTATTTTTAGCATATAGTTTTTATTTCTGACAGTGAACACAGCTGTAAATAACAGAGCAGAATGAGAAAGGATAGGAAGGGTTTCAAGTGTGCATTCATGCCTCATACTTTAGTGTGATTTTGCGAATCTTAATACAAAATCTTCATCTTTACCGTTATTGTTACTACTACCGGCACTTTGTCCAGGTGAGGATGACAATACTTAGAAGAATATGTATCTGTTGCAGCCAGAATGCAACAAAAAGTTGGTAGCAAAGTTCTTATGTGCTTTGTCTGCTCAGCACTTATAAGTGATCTTAATTCTCTCTGATTAAGCACAGGTATTTTTTAATGGGAGCCTACAAATATCTTGGAAAAGAGATGGTTACCCATTTTGTTCTGTGGGGAGTAAGTTAGCTGCTGAAACTCAAGGGCTAAATGTCCCTGGACAGTTCTCGGCTGCTGTGAGACAGTAAATGACAAAGGTATATATTTGAAGGTCACTTGCAAAGAAGAAGGTATGGAGAAGGCGGCATACAAAGAGAGACAGGGGGAACAGGTGTTTTCCTGCCATTTTCCACATAGCATACTCCACACATTTGGCCGAACTTGAAGTGTGTTGTACTGTAGTAGAGCAGGAAGGGACCTCAAACATGATTTGTAGTTTACCCTACAGCAGAACTACTGTATTTATGCCATTCCTGAAAGAAGTTTTCTAAATGGTTGTGAAAAACACAACATCTTAGGTAATGTCCCCCAGATCTACAGAGTCCTGTGGAGCAGAAGCCTCTTACGTCCAGACTCTTTATTGCAGTCTGAGCCCCTTGTTCTCCTTCCTGCCTTGCAGAGCAGATGGTTTCCTTCTTCTGTGAAGCAGTATTTTACATATTTGATGATCATTATCATGTTCTCAGACTTCTTTCAGTGCCAAACACATCAAACCACTTAATTATGTATGTCTTGTTTCCCAGGCTGATCTTCCTGCTGCTTTCTCTTCCAGTTGACCATGTCCTCCTTGAAGCAGAGGACCAGTATGTTTATGCATACCCTAGGTACTGCTGAGTATCAGGTGGATTACTTCTTGTGTCCACAGTCTATAATCCTATTTTTATATCATAATTACAGGTTTTGTCTTTTTTTATGACATCATGACTCTCAGTGACTCATGCTCAATGCACTGTAGAACAAATACTTTTGTGCAGAAGTGTTGTCTTATCTGTTCTTTCCCCTTTAGATGCTTTGTTTTCACTGCAAGATGAAGTTCAGCTCCTGCCTTCTTTAAGGCCTAGCTTCCATCAGATTTGTTTTCATGAATATTCAGCCCATGGTCTAGGAAACAGCTTCTCTTCAATGTCAAAAGTTTAGTCATCAGAATCTGGCTGGGTGCTCACAAAAAAAATTGAGACACTTCAGACAAACACAGTTTGATTTCTATAATTCTGCTATGCCTACATTTGGAGTTTTCCGAAACTGTTGTACATGAAGACGCACATCTCTAGTGAACACTGTGTTATTCACCTGACAGAAGAAATGCATTTGCCTGGTTGAAGTTAATACTGTGTGGGGATACATGTCACTGCCACAACTGACACTGGGCTGTTGATAATTTTGTAAACCATCAGGTCTGTTATACTGTTTGAATTAGATGAAAAGACAGAGCAAGAAGAAAGAAGTATTTTTGTAATCTGGGCTCTGGAAAATGGCATCATACAATAGGTACAATAGCACAGAAACATTACATACTGCAGGTCTCTTCCAAGCTCTTTTGGGCTGTGTTTTGCTGGGCTATAGTAATTCCTAAACTTAAATTTAAAAGGATGTCTTAGTCACCAGTCAGTTGCTTTTGTCAGCACTCTAAAGCAGCAAAACAGTACCTCATACAGCTAGCTCAGTGCTGCTTTGCCAAAGCCAGTAGTGTGTGATGCAGCATTATCTGAGTGGTATTGGTACCCCTACTTGTAGGTTGGTATTTATCTCAGGTTTCTGCCATACACAATTAATTCAAACTGGATGTTAAGTTGTATAGGGTCCTCTACAATCAATGGAGAAAGAAAAAAAATCACACCCCAAGGACTGTCATCCTGCCTACCTTGGCACTTATTTAGGATGTGATGAATCTTCCTTTAGGGGTGCCCTTCCCCATCGACTATAGAAGGAACAGCAGCAGGATGCAGTTTTGGTGGGTAAGATTAGGTGATATAACTGACCCTTATGTATCTTCCAATATCAGAATATTACCTGTCTTCTAATAACAGAATATTATCCATCTTCTAAAAAATTACTTCTAAAAATAAATTTCTATTAAATTTTATTTATATTTATAAATAAACTTCTATTGTTTTAGAATACATGATTTATCACATGTAGCAGAACGCCAGTAACTTATCGGTAGAATCTTCAGATTGTCTATATAGGGAGCATAGGAATATTAGCTGGCAATTTCAACCACTGAAAAGCTAAAAACTGAATGGTGAGAATATATCATCTTTCTCCTATAGACATAGACTTCTCTGAGATACTGAGATCCTTTGAATCTCACTTGCTGCTCCTGCATAATAGCTTACATTTAGCATTTCAGGCTGCCTTATTAAAGCCTTTGGACCATTTCTGAACAGCATGTTGAAATAAATAACTTTTCTCTGAGACTTAGTATTAATGTCTTCAGTATAGTAAGCAACCATTGCAAGTATTTTACAGTTAAATTCATATCAACTAGTATCAGATTTTGCTTAAGTGTAAATCATTAATATGACCCTGTAACATTTTCTCACTTGAGGAGAAAAAGGGAAGGAACTTACCCCTGGTGAATTTTCCCTGGGTTCTCTGCCATAGCATCAACTGCGCAATCCTAACTGTGCCCTTATAGTCTACAAAACTGAATGGCACAGTTACATAAACACAAAGGAAAACAGACTAGGCCACATAACATAGAAGTTCTCTATAAACAACTTCTGAAATAGTGCTATCAGAATTTGCATAGGCTAATGAGCTCACACTTTGGCAAACAGTTATTGTAATCAACAGCTTTTAAAAGAAGCATTATATAAGCAAAGTTATTTTTCAAATTGCACGTCCATTTCTACTGTGTTCTGTTAAACAGTCTGGGGAATTTTATAGAGAAATAAGCATGGCAGTTTCAAACAAGAATTACTATTGTGTGAAAAAAAATAATATAAAATTATAATTAGTCATTTAATGTCTATAATCATAATCAGACTTGAACAACAATCGTAGCTACCAGTAACTAATTTGTGCCTTTCTTTGGGGGGAAAAAAAAAGAAATGAAAACTCAAAAAGCCTTCTCTCACTAATGTTCTTCCAACCAAAGGAATAATGTTTACACGTATGTGTTTAGAAGTATAATTAAAGCAGCTGGGCACTGCCTTCCTCAGTCAGAAAGAAAAATAAAACAAAAACACAAGGTTTGTTTTTGTTAGTTTTGTTTGGGGGTTTGTTTTGTTTTGTGTTTGTTTTTTTTTCCTGTGTGCTAATGACAGATTATGCATGGGAGAATGAAAATAACCTACAGGCGTTGTCATGGGCAATAATTGCTTTCACCTCACCAAAATGTGCTGGACCTCTGAGACTCAGCAGTTACCAGACTCCACAGGTAAGGTGGGTGGCCACTTGTTTGCTTGTTAATGGCTACTTAAGCTTGGGTGTTATGAGAAAGAATGGCCTGAGTTTTCAGCTTAACTACTTTGAAAGAAAGCAACAGAATCCCACTAAATTACTAAATCTTCCACTTCCAGCTTCCATTTATCAATAAAATGTGCAAATGGGTTACTGTCAAAGCAATGAATTATTTGCTGCTTACAAAACTCCCAACAATATTGTGTCACCGGTGTCTTGCATATGTGTCAGGCTGCCATACACCAAGCCAAGAATTCTACGTGATTTAAGACCTCCATCTGAATTTTTGCTTTAAAAAGGGGTTTCTCAGCAGCGAATTAGAGAGAATCCGTGGTCAGTGATACGGTTACTGTGGCTGATCTCAGGAAGCTGGTAGGTATTACTCAGGGGAATAAGTTGGTCGGTTCGATATGGTACCAGACTAAAAAAGCTTGTTTCATAAATTTCAGAAGACTGGATTCCCCTGCTGAGCTCTAGAAGGACGTTCTCAGCAAGTGCAATTCACCATTGCTCTATCTTCTGGCATTCAGAGCACAGCTAATGAAGGTAGCACATACAACATCACAAGCAATTAGAAAATTTCAGAAGAGACTTGCCTGTACCTTGTGTCCCTCCCTCCCTCTCCTTCATTTTCTATTAAGGCCCACCTGGTGCTTCTTCAGGAGTTAGCACTGCTGCTGCTCACTGATAAGCATCCTTGCATGACACCCAGGCAGTCTATGCATGGGAAGGCCAAATGGCAACAGGATTTTGGATACAACCTAAGTGGGACCAGGGTGTGGGGAAGAAATGAAGAGGAGGCAGGTTAGTCCCTACCCTGTTCCAGCACAGAGCCCCTTTTCCAGCTCAGTCTCCATTAGTCCCCTACTTATGCCTGTGGAGATGGCAGGAGCAAAGGGGCAGAGCCTTGCTATGCAGCCAGAGAAATGAGCTCTTCTGCTGCTTCTCTAAAGCTAATTTGAGTGTTGCATGGTTCCCTTGCTTCTGCAGGCCTCATTAATATACATATGCAGGGTAGTTTTTCCACATCTTTTTCCTTTGTGTGTCAGTATCCCATCCACATGTTATGATGCCATGCTGCCTCCCCTTTTTCAGATAAGCAATGTTGTATATTCCACCCCTCTCTATGCCAGAGGTTCTGTAACACCTTTTCCAGGAGCTTTTTTCCAGTGTCTTTTCCACCCATCCTCCCTAAGGCAGTCTGTCAGTCTCCCCTTTTTGCCATTTCACTGCTTCTTTGCACTCATCCTCATTTTTTTCCCAGGTCTTGTCCTGCTCCTTCATGCTTTTATGTGCCTTTTCAATCCTCCAATGCCTACACCAATGCCCTGGCTGTACTTCTGGCCCTGGCATTTTGTTACTCACTTATGACTTCTCTTTCTGTCCAGCCATGTCACAGTCACAGAACAGCTGAGGTTGGAAGGGACCTCTGGAGGTCACCTGGTCCAACCCTCCTGCTCAAGCAGGGCCTCCTAGAGGCAGCTGGGGTGTTGGTAAGATGCAATAAGACAACATACTATGTTGGAACATGCTAATTAGACTCTACTGACCATTCTTTGATCTATAATCAGTTGCAAATGTGTTTGAATCGGTGGCCTGTCTGAACCAATGCAAAGATCTTCATTTGGCCTTTCAGCTTCCTTCATATCCATTCAAAATTCCCCCAGCTAAAAGGGGTTGTCCTCTAAGCTTCAGGAAACAGTCAGCTGCAACACTCAGAAGTTAGTATACTACATCTGGACAGACAGAAGTGGTGTCAAGTCATCTGCAGGTCAGCAAATAAGACAAAAATAGTAATGTTAAAAAGCCCCTAATTTTGACAGTGGTAATCTTCAGACAGTATTGGTAATGTGAAGAGGAAATATTTTTAGACAGCAACGTGGCTTCAAAGCCAGGAACATTGCTGTGTATTGCAGCGGTAACAGGACTGCATCTGGGGAATTTCTGTAACTACAGAAAAGCAGCAATAGAAAGTACTTGAAAAAATAATCATTCCTGTCATAGATCATCTTGAAGAACCAGTGAAAATGAGGCAAGAAATGCCGTTCCTGTCTATATTTCATTATTGCCAGAGGTTATTACATGAAAAATATATAGTCTGGAATTTTGAGTTGGAAGAACCTTAAAAACTAAGCACGCTACGAAACCCCCCCAGATCCTGAAATAACATTGTGACACACAAGCAGGTGGGCCACAGTACTTAAAATTACATACACAGTATGTAAAATTGAGAAACATAATATGGACCCAATTTCCAGAAAGAGCTGTAGGTTTTACAAGGCTTTCAAAACCAAAATATTAATGGAAAGGCCTGATGTAGTAGTCTTCATTTACAGTTTGTGAGAAATCTCAGATGACATACTGCTGCAATACCACAGAATCCTTTCCCAAGGTGGTTGTTCTCCTAACTTCCTACAGAGTGAGGTTGAATAGTCGCATCTTCATTGTTTGTGGGTGTCTGTAGGAGCTGCAAACTGACCATGCTGTGAAGGCAGGGGTGTGGGGACCAGCCCTAAACCCCTTGGCAAGGGGAGGCATTGAGAAGTGCACTGCAGAGAGCTGCTTAGCAAGCACCTTGGCCCAGAGGGTCTGTTGGTGTGGACATGATGCTGCATAACAGTGAGGGACTCCGGGCTTCAGCCAAAACATCCCCACAGTGCTTCACTGGTACATGTGGATGGAGTGGTTTGGATCAGTGACTCCAGAGTTTCTGACATCTCTTTTTAACTTAACTGTATGTTCCTATAGCCTGTCTTATGTATTACTGTATAGTCTACATTTGTTTCATCTTCATTGTTTTACCTCTATTACTTCAGGCAATATAGCTGACTGCAAAAAGAGCATCTCTGCTAGCGATATCTTCTGGTGTAACAAACAGAGCAAGCAATACTAACAAAAATAGCAAGAAACATCACAAAATATTCATATATGTGATGAAAACAGATGGTTGTTGCGGTGCTGGGAGGGGCAGGGTTGTTTCCTGTATAAGCAACTGTAAGTGTGGGCACTGCCTTTCATTTTCCTAATCCTACCCTGATATCCTTGGTCTGTTGCCTACCAACTAATCTACTTCATGCATGAACTATTAATCGGCAGTTCTAGTATTCATCATGCAGCTGATTGTCTTTACCTTGGCGCCATTTTCATTTGGAAAACGATTTCCATTAAAAACACATTCTGAGCAGAATTACTAAAAAGACTTTGAATCTTTCAAATAGGCATCAGGTCATGTTGTGATGATTTCCTTGCATGGTAATAATGTCAGAAGTTCAGTTTGTAAAGAAAGCATTCTCCAGTTTTGAGATTGAATTAGAAAGGAGTGTAATAGAGGGACAAAAATAATTTCACAGACTACCTTTTTTTAACAACATTTTATGTCACTCCATTTTACTCCCCACTTCCCCTCTGTCAAGCTTTTCTTTTCCCCTTGGCTTACAAAGATGGGAGGTTGACAATGCCAGCAGTAGAATTTTGCTTTTTATCCACAAAAAAACGACAACATGGGTAATGAAATGTTTTCAACGCACCCTGTCCTATCAAGGCAGGCTCTTCGTTTAACTTGTGTCAGCCAGCAGGATCTTGAAAATTAAAAATTTCAGGAAAGTTGCCACATGGAAAAGGCAGCATCAGCGTTACTTATGTCAGTTAGAGTGTGGGATAAGGAATTGTTACGTTTAGTTTCAATTCTGTTGTTAAATTGCCCCAGTTCCCTCAGATGAGAGCTTCAGTGGAGCTAGCAAGTAACCAGAGAAGTTCTAGTGACATATTCAATGTGTGGGCTTAAGCACATCTGTAGCTAAGCAGTGAAGGTTAGGTACATAAATACAGGCTGAGGGTTTGGATTCACTTGAAGAATTATAATTATCCTAGGATTACATAGGAATCTCTGGATTATTAGAGAAGACTATTTCAGTTCCCTGTTACCCCAGGCTTGGTCCAACAGATCAAGTTGATCAGTTGTTTGACCGAATGGGATAATAATTTAAGTGATGGCAGTTTAAGTTGCTTAAAATTCCTAATGTTACTGAGTAAATCGCCTGCCTTTGTAGATGAACTGTAGGCCTGGCCTCTCCTTAAACCAGAAGAGCTGCAGTTGAACTCCAAACTGAGATACCATTTTGTTTCTCAACACTTTTGTGAAGTGATTGTTTTTACAGCAATATTATGCCATTCTACAACTCCACAATGTGCTGACCTCAAATAGCGTATGCAGTTCTCATTTCCTTGTCTCAGAAAAAGAACATAATATGATTACAAAAGATACCTATAGGGAGACAAGCACAATCAAAGGTATTTCACAACTTTCACAGGAAAGAACAAACTATATCAGAAGTCTTCAGACCACAGTGGACAAAAAGGGGATATATTACAGGTCTGAAAAATTGCTATTGACACAGAAAAGGAAAGAATCACTCCTTATTTACTTATCTCTAGCGATATAAGAAGGGACATCAAATAAAAAAAATGTGCCTTTCTCAAAGCAGGAGGAGAGACTTTTGTATGCTATGAAAGCTCATGCCATGTGGTGGGTGGTAAGAGATTGTGTGAGTACACTCAGCCAGTGGCAGGGAACAAACAAACCCCCTACAAAATAGAAGTTGAAGGCTATTAAACACAGACACAATTTTAACACATTTGTCCCAGTTCCTCACCACCAGTCTAACAGATGCTTATATCCCATACATGTTCCCATAAAAGCACAGGGGATGGAAGAACAGGACCTGGAGATGGAGCACTGCCACTGGTGGTGGGTTTGTCATATAATGCAGCTATTGGAATTTATCATCCAGGACCTTTGATGTGCTGTTAGTGCTGCAGTGTGACAGCAAACTGCATATGCAGAGATCCACATCTTAATAAACATGCAGGTCTAATTTGTAATCTTTAAGCTTCTAATAAGAGTGGATCACTAGCAGCAACCTAGCTACATTAAGGACAGATGAGTAACCACCTACCACATGGTGTAAAAATGACAAAACAGAAAACTAATGGGAAACAGTGGCTTGAATGCTTCAGTCCTGACTTCTGAATCTAGCTTTCTTGGTATCATATTAGGGAGACAGACAGTAAACAGAGCAGCAGAGGAGCAATGATGACTATGCTTGCTTTCCCTAGAAAACAGGTCACAATTGCCCTTCATTACCAATTGTCCCATGTAACCAAGCCACAGTCCAACAGTACCTGGACAGGGTCCTGCTGCTGCTGATAGCATCAGCTGTCAGTCTCTGACAAGCCAAAGTGATGATTTAGGTCCAAAGCCCAGCCACAGACACCAGTCAGGATCACTGGCGACAGGACTAGAAACAAGGCTACTGCCCAGGTCTGATGTCCATCTAGGAGCTGCAGCTAGAAATAGGGTTGGAAAGAAAGCTATCTACCACCCAGACCCAGCCATCTACCCAGGAAAACCAGTCAACAGCCCAGAGGCAAACTTAAATGGGGCTCCTGAGCCTGTGGGCAGAAGGTGTGGTGGAGGTTCCAGGTGAAGCTGGTCAGGGTAATCAAAGCCAATTTGTGCGGGGCTCTGCCAGGCACGAGGGAAGCGTACCCAGCAGAAATGAGCCAAGCCAACATTTTTGATTTGACAGCCTCTGGTTTGCACAGGAAATCAGAGGGAGATTTCTCAGCCTCACTGAAATCCCTGCCCGTCTTGCAATATTTATATACTCAAAACAAGCAGGCACACTTTTAGGGAAAAGCCAAGTTTTGTCCTACTGAGATCAGTAATAAAATTCCCATTGATTTCAGTGGGGTCAAGGTTTTACCTCGCTGTTTCTTTTCCTGAGCTGCTGTTTTGAAGTCCAACATGGTAATAAAAATAATTAGAGGAAGTGCCATAGACTCTCTTATTCCAAGCCTTTTCTGGAAATCATGGGGATCCCTCCTATCAGTGCATTTTATACTCCCTGCTTTGACCCTTGTGTCAGGGTAATGGCTTTCTGATTAAGAGTCAGATAAACCTGCTCCAGAGTGCATCAATATCACTCCCTTTCAGCCAGAGGTCTGGGTCACCAACATGAGCATGAAATATGCCTTTCTTCCGGACCTGCTGATGGAAAAATGTTGTGCTACTGTAGGGCTTGCTTGTGTGAGTTAAAGACAGCCTAGCAAATGAACCAGGAGTAGGGTCTTTCCCGTGGCAATCCTTTACCCCCAGATTGTTTGACCACCTTTATCATGAACTTATAATGCCAATACTTTCATCCCATCTGTTTCTGGAAATGGATGGATACTCTTAGTGTCTTCTTGTCATAGAGGTGGGGATTTGTGGTTGTTTATTTTTGCTTGAGAAGAATAAATAAACTGGGACAGTGTGACTAGTAACATGGCAAGAGTTGAAACATATGAAATGCCTAAGTTTGTCCTTTCAATGTTTTTCTTCTCTGAGGGCTGTCATTGTTCAATGTTTAGCAAGTAACTGCTCCTAAGATTACCCTCTGCCCTGCTTTCAGTGTCCCATGTACTCAGGCAGTCAGAAGCGTACGGCCATACATCTTGTAGCTAGGCAGTATGGAGCTGATACAACGCATGGGTAAATTTAGCAGTGAATGTATATGTGCACTAGCTGTCTAGTCCATAAACTTAGAGCTCCTTAGGGAGCTCTTCAACTGACTATCCAGTACAGATGGGATTCAGTTGCCTAATCATGTACGTCTAGTGACCTTTTTGTTGCCCCAGGATATTTCACCTGGTGACCATTTGTTGCTTTTGAAGGGCAAAGATTTTCTGTATGTCTTGTGCCCAGTGTCCCCTGCTTCTGTCCCAAGTATCCTAGAGCATCTCAAACAGCTCAAGACATTTCTCTTTAGCAGAATGAATGCCTCTTCTGTTTATTTATTTTAGGATAAGGTGAATTTCTCTCTTGGCTTCATTGACTGTATTGACTAGATCTCCATTGATTATGCTGAAAGTTTAAGATGACTGTGGCTCACAGTAGACACATAAATTCTTGTGCCTTTCTGTCTGGAACCTACTCCTTGTGCCCTGACATAAAAGCTCCTGAATCTTCAGGATCACAATTAGTGTTTCTCAGCATGCCTTGCTTCATGGACTACTTATTTGGGTCAGTTTGCCCCTCTAATCACAGTATGTAGTGATGCTGGTGTTCTCACATGAGGCCCTAAAAGGGATATAAGATGTGAAGGAACTTGCACTGACAAAACACAATAGAGATCAATTTGATATCTCCTAAGTTTTCCTTTAAAACATGTTTACTGATCCAGGAGGTTTTGTTCATGCATTTGACAACTTGCTGAATAGTAGCCTTTGGAAGACCTGCTGTGCCCAGAAGTTTTTTTTTCCCCCTGATTGGGAGTATCTGTTAATTCAATCATTACCCTTGTTTATAAGTGCCAAAACCTCAACGAGCCTTAATTTTGCTAGAAGACCTTTCTATTACAACACAGTATTATGCTATTATAATATCTAATAGATTATTCATATCTTATACAGTATTTGGCAGTGTCTTCACAGTAGCAGCCTTATGTTAATAGATGTTATTACTCCTTCAAAGTTGTATAACTCTGTCAGTGTATTGCTCTGTATAATTTATTTGTGCTAATTTGTGAAGTGCCGAGGAATTAGTGGTAGTTGCACAATCTCTGTAGATATCAGATGGTGTTCAGCTCTGGGATCCTGAGGAGTTAATGATTTTGGGTAGAACAAAGAAAAGGCTCCTTTCCTGCTTTCCACTGAAAAGGCATGAAACTGCTCCCTGACCACAAAACGGAGACATAATTGCATTAATAATCTCCTCCTCAGACTAGCTAATAGATCTGTTAATGAATAGCAAGCTAGATTTATTTTTATATACTATTATTACTCTACAGAGATTTGCAGCCTTGCAGAGGAGACCTCAGCTTTTAGGTTTAATCTTTATTTCATTTTTCCCTTTCAAAGAAGAGAGTTGACACACAGACAGCATGACTCCATTGTATATGTATTTATCTATGTGAATTAGTTTTTTTTTTTTAAAAAGTATGCTACTGCACTTTATTGTTTGGAAAATGACATATGATATTAATATCAAAGATCTCACAGCAATGCACGTACCCAGGGGACAGAGTCTAAGCTTCGGTGTGTAAATTTAATTTGATCATTTCCTGACTTGTGCTTGGCTGATGCTAACCCATTTGCTTTCTCATAAAATTAGTATTTATAGAGAGCATGTACAAACATAGACTGCATTTAATTCAATTTTTGTTTTAGTTATTTTGTATTCTAGTGCATCTGTTTCTACTGAAATCCTTTTGGCATAATTGATTCATGTTAAAAAAAAATTAAATGTCTTATTTTTCTTTACCCGTTAAGAAATCTAATCTTTTCTTATACCCTCCAGACTTACTAAACTAGAGCAAATAAAGGCATTTCAATGGCTGTATGAAAGCTGCTTGTTTGCATGCATTTGGGGGAGTAAGCAGTGGAACAATTTGCAGATATTAGCATCTGTGGTGTTTTTAGCAAGACAGCCTTTTGGTAACAGTCTTCTAAAACTAAAATAGACTTGACTTTCAAGAAAAGACAGACATTGTTAGTTGCTTTTGGTGCTGTATGACACCTGGATTGTTTTGTATGTTTTTTCTCAATTTTACATCCGTTTTCTGCCTGTCCAGCAATAAGCCAGTCAGGACCACTGCTACCATTTTAATGCTACAGTAGCTATTGGAATGGTTACCACATGCCTTCTGCTCCCTCCTGCAGCTCCAGGAGGGAATTTCCAGTAGAAATGAAGGTTCAGGCTTCATTTTCTAACCTTTTTGTTTGCTTTGTCTGCTTCTTTTTTGACATGGGACTAATTCTGCTTGAGCTTTAAGCCAACTATCTGATAGAGAATAGTGGACCTTCCTATGGTTTTATGAATAAAAGGTTTCTAGTTATTTTCCTGTGCAATTCATGAGACCAGGTGGAGTAGGAGATACACACATAGCATCCAAACAAGGCCTGTTACAATTAATTCTACATTCTCTTATAATTAATTCTACAAGATCTGGAATAACCCTCTGACTTCACTGGAGTTCAGCCTCTTAAATAAAACTTACCTTTCCGGTGGGCAAATTCTCCCTTTGGAGGTAAATGTAGTTTCTTCTTAACTTCTTAGAGAAATCTCTTGCAAGCTCATGACAGCTAATTCTGGCCCTAAAATTTTTTATTAGAATTTTGGACAGAAGCTGTGATTTAGATGGTAAGGGTTATTTCTTGCATACAGTTGAGGGGGAAAGAGAAAGGTGTAAAGAAATGTTTTTCTTTTGGATAGTGGCATGCATAAGTCCCTCCCTACCACTCAGCCTCTCCTACCTTTTACACTGATGTTCTTTCTTAACTCTATACATAAACGTGTGCTTTGCTAAGTCAAGCCATGGATTTAAATGCTCGGTGGCATTGCAACCTAAAAGGGCAACTTAGCTTCTATGTGCATTAGGAAAAAAAAAAAGTCTGATATGTTTCAAAGCAGAAATGGTTAACTGGAAAAACACAGCCCAGCACCACAGGCTTTCTACAAGTGCTTTAATGGCCCCCAACTTTTAAAAATTTGTCAGACATAAAAGCAGTACTAATCCGATTAGTAACTGTGATTGAGTAAATCTACTGTAAAAATGGACCGTGCCCTGTTTTGAACACGATACCACGCTGGTCATTTGAGAACTGCCACTGCAAAACATAAAAGTCTCTTTGATGGAATATTTATTTCATGAGTTAAAAAAAGAGGATCATATAGTATTGTTTGTTTTCAGAATCACTTGTAAAATTTTATTAGCCAAGGAGCCAATATTCAAAACAGTCAAGAAAAGACTTGTGCTATGCAGCAAGAGACAGATGAAAGCTCATCAGAGTGGAAATCAAGTGGTTAAGTCCAAGAATTGCTTGCTCTATTAGCTGCAGTGCCCTGTAAGAAGAAAAGGAAGACAAGTATTTTGGAAAACCATGTTTGCTAAGTTGAAAAAGTCAGCACTCTGTTGCGTGGCCTTGGAAACTCTCAATGAGTCTTCTATCTGCCCTCCAGAATATTTCTACATGTCACTTTGGCAGTCACAGCTACTAATTTTAAAGCAGAGAAGCGTCTTCATTCCTCAGGGCTCACATGCACTGCAATTAGTCTTATTACAAAATGCCAAAAAATCTCTGGCAGCTAAGATGAAGTCCAGGGAAATGTCCACACCACTGATGAATGAGTTCCTCGCAAAGAAGTAGGGGTGGGCATGAGCCACGACATTTGGGTCTTAATCCAGGTCTGGAAAGCCTGAAGATTGTGTTTTGGCTAGGTCCACTATATGTATAGAGGAAGATCAGCAGTGTCATTTGTATCCAGATTTCATTAACTATTTATTTTAAGTGCATGCATAGGTATGCACGTGCATGGTTTACAATTGTTATCCAAACTTCAAATAGAACAATATACGATATTGCATATAAAAGGCCTCATTTTTCATTTGCCCACATGTAGCGGTGTTTCCTTTCTGGTCAGAGTGTCAAAGAGGTTGCCTTGAGTCAGGAGTACTTGACCAGCCCCTCTTGCTTTAACACTGATGTTCTATTTACCTAATTAAATATTAGCTCAAGCTGGTTGCATGGGGGAATGTGTCAGCTAGTGAGAGAGAAACAAACCACTTTCCTAAGCCAGAAAGCCCATTTTGCAGACGTGAGATGCAATTTATCATCCCAGCTGAAAAGGTTTTCATTTTTTGAAGAAAAATGAATTCAGCTTGTAACAAAGGGCTTTCACTTTGCCACAGTGAAAAAAAATGTAATTTTTAGGAAATATGGAAAGCTTAATTTGTCCTGCAATAGTCTCTCACTTCATGTTCATTTTGTCTGCATTTTTGTTCAGAAGGAAACATTTTCGACCGTATGTAGATGAAGCTGTCAGGACGTTGCTCCTGCTTTTCGCTCTGCCCCAGAGCATTTGCAGTTGCAGGGAACTGGAGCCCAGACCTCCTTCTGCTCCCACGGTCCTGGACCTGCAACTTTCAGTTGCCCAGGGAAGTTTCTGAACCACCATGATACGGCACAGTAATTCCCAGTGGCAACTGAAAACGTGCCCTGCTCCTTACCTGGAGCTTTGGAGGAGCCGTGGTGATGCCCTAACTGTGCAGGCAGGGCGGCCTGGGGGACCCAGGCACAGCGGGTGGCTGAGGGACACTGGGCAGGGGCAGCCACAGACTTCATCGCCCACAGCTGTGCCGCTGGGCTCTCTCTTTGGGGAGCCAGCTCCAAATCATGTGCATGCCTGCGAGATCTCGCCATAAACTGATTTCCTCCTGGATCCAGACAGCTATGGAGCACGTGTGGGAGAAATCCCAGGTGCAGCATCCTGACGCATCGGGAAGGGGAGCAGGGGAAGCTCCAGGTACTGCCAGCCTTCACAAGCGAGGCTTGAACCTCCGGCTCTGGGACAACCCTCTGCAAGGAGTTTTGCTGAACGCTCGCTGTTAAATCCGCATTTCTTTCAACAAAGTTCCTGGACCTACAACTTAAAAATGGTTGAAGCAACATTTTCCAATGATTCACTTGTAATAAATACAGATGATTTGAAATTTCCCCTTCATAGTCTGTGCTTTGTTTGTTAAGGAGAAAGAAAAATAGACATTTTCAACCATTTGGACCTATGATTCAAGCTCATCATATTTGTACATATGTACATGTGTTTAAGCATGTGTAGATATATATATATATATTTTAAAGATCTTTTCAAAGATCATGCCTACTAATAAAAACAGATCTTTGCAAATAAAATGGGAGGCTAAAGGATATTTTATCTAGGCTGCTGTAAACTTTCTAAAGGGTAATTACCACTCATCTTTGTTGCAAACCCCTGGTCCCAACCCCAACAACCTGCATTGGTGGCATACATTTTTTTCTAGTTTGAACCTTAACTGAATTTTTGCCAACAGTTCAACAGGTGAAAGCTCTAAAGACAGAAATAACTGTGTTACCAGAATGGTTTATTTTGATTTTCTTCGTCAGAACTTGCTGTAAGAGAGGCGCTCAGCTTATGACTATGAAGCAAGGCAAAAACTAATTTCCTAGGGCTGGAAGAATGGATCGTAAAAAGACAGATTAGTGCCTGGAAGGATTTGCATGCTGCTCCTCAAGACCACAGATAAAAATCTGGTATAATTACTCTCTTTCAAATATTGTATGATTCAATCTGTATGAAAACTCAAAGGAAACAGTGACCATAGCACGCATCTATTGAGATTCTAAAACTAATGTTTGATCTTCAGATGGTTAATGTACAACATAAATTCTCTATCAAGCAACTATACACATGCACAAGGACATGGAGTAATAAATACATAGTATTTTAGTGCATGGTGTCTACAGTGGGGTCAAGTCTGGAAGTCTGAAGGAGAGTGCAAAATAGTCCCAGTAATTTCTGATATCCATGAAACATGATCTTCTAAAAAAAGGGCACAAATCAGGCTTGTTAAATCACAATATGGATTTTATCAACATTTTACTTCCTGACACAAACTGAAGTTGATCCACTATTCTTTTACTTTTCCAGCATATCCTATTCCAGTATATTTCAAAACCAGGCTATTTGCTAGAAAGAGCCCTGTTTGTATTGAAACACAGGAATTGTATATTTTCATCCTTCTCAACTAGGAAATCCCAAATGTACGGTGTCCCAGGCTGCTTGTTAGGGATGATGGTGTGTGTAGAGCAAGCCATGAACAACTCTTTGTTTCATTTCCAAACAGTTTTATAAATAGAGCTCACTTACAAGCTCATAAACTTCATTCTATCCCGAGGCCTTTCTGCATAGCTTCATTTACACACGCACAATTTGAGCATTTAAGAGGTTTACTTTACTTCGATAATGATCTATTAGGACTGATTATAAAATAAAAAAAAAATGGTATCTAGTACAAATATTCTTTCACATAAACAACACATCACCTCATTTTACTGTGGTCTCGTTTCTGGATGGGATATACTAGGGCAAGGTGACTTGCTCTTATAACATAGTGTTTTGGAGCTTGTGCTCTTTCAAAAACACAGAGCACCAGATCTTGAGCTTTTTTGGGGGAAGATCATTCTAAACAGAGGCCATAGCCATAAATCGGATGAGATTTACACACAGATACGTACATGTGCATACGTGTGTGTGTGTGGAACAGAGGTGGAAGGATGGTATTAGCAGTGGGGACTTACACCATCCCGGTCATTTAAAAACTGCATTCAGCATGTAGCTGGTTATTATTTAGGCTTCTTTGTTTTCAAGTTGTAATATATCTTGGGTAGCAATTCCTGATCCCTTGCCCACATTCTTTTCTTTTAAATTCTTTCCTAGGCTTTTGCCTTACAAAACATTATGCATCTTCCTAACTTAGATGTGAAGCAAATAGCAATCCCTCCAGCCGTGACCAGACTGGTTTCATGACTGTGGCTTTGCGGGCACCCTGTGCAGAGCAGTAGCGGGAGTGGCTGTGACCACTGCCACGGTGTTGCTGTTCCCCATCAAGATGAGTTGGGTTAGGGAGAGACATTGGGAATGAATAGATTGCAGACAATTTTGATTGCTGCCTTACACCAGCATCTGAGGTCACCCATCAGAGTCAGTGAGGGGGAGGTAAGAGGGACATGTCAAATAGGAATGAGTATGTCCCAGACACTTCACCAGCTGTCACGGCTAGTGCTGCCACCCAGAAAAGGGCTGTCATAGTGGTGTGGGGGGGAAGAAGTCCAAGGTAGCAGAGAAATTTACTGGGGAAGAGCAGCGGTACTGCAAAAGAAGAAAGGAGGAAGAATTTCTGGAAAATATCTCTTTCCTGCAAAATGTCACTTTATTGCTCTGTTCCTTTATTAGTTTTCTGCTAAACTCGTTTGTGATCAGTATCCCAAAGCTGTTCTTCAGCCAAGGAACAAAAGGAAAATCTGGTCACCCATCAGTGTCATGGTGCACCCTCCAGGCACTGAGCACGTGGTGGAACTGGACTATGCTTAATCCATAGCATGACAGAATAAGGATGTAAGTGAGGCCAGGTATGTAGAGAAAGGCAATAACTTGATATATTTTTTCATATTATCAAGAACAGGAAAAAGGAGCTCCACAGAAGTTTAACAGTGAAAATATTGACCTCTCTTTAAACTGTGCCTCACTTAACATAGACTGACAGTCCAATATCAACAATACCAGGAGTGCCAAAAAAGATAAATGCCATATTACATGCTTTATGTAAAAAATGCAAATGAGCATGTAACAGTCTTACTCCTCTCTCTGTGACCGATGTGTCAGAGCAGACCCCAATGGATGGCATTCCTCTGGAAATACCATGAGGCCAGCTACAAAACTGAAACAACTGGAGACGACATGGATGCAATGGTTTTAATTTTCATGCCAAATCCAGATAATTTTTAAAGCCCCAACTAACTTTTTTTAAAATCAAGATTTCTGCCCACAATTTATTTCAGGTATGATACTGCAGTTCTCTGGTGCTGCAAGGAATCCACGGAAGTATTATCCAAATTAGGTTCATCCACAGATAGGCTGTTGTATGTGTTTACAACGAGCACAAATAATTATGGCTGAGAATATGCAGGCAGAAAAAGTAAAAAGGAAGGGTTAAAATTATTTTAAAGTCATGTCTAGATACACTTCTCTTCCGAAGACCTTTACTTCCAGACAGGCATTCCCAGAGAAGGCTGTAATGGTTTGCTGTTAAAACATGCCTGATTCTTTGTTAGCTGTTTACATTTGATGAGATCTACAATATGCTCACATGTAACATCAAAGACTGAGTCGGTCCCTGTATTTAGTTTGTTCCCACACTTGAAATGAATACCTTCTGAAGAAAAATTGTGTTTCACTGCTGCCAAAGGAGCCAACCTACTAACACAGCAACAGGACTCCACTGCAGATAAATATGTGGCTGAGCCTTGGCACTGCTTTCTGATTAATGTACAGCAATCATTAGCCCTAAATATCACTATTATTGATCCTAAACATCTCCTGATTTCTTACTTGCTGAAATCCAAGTTAGTTGATCATCAGTTCAAGCACAGGTAAGTCTATCTCACGGTATTCTCTTTGCAGGAGGAGGATGATGGAGGAAATATGGGAGGATTTTAGATTTTGTTCTTTTTTTCTGGCTAGTAACCACTTTTTTTTTTGTCCTTGCCTATTTCTGCAAGGACTGTATAACTGCTTGGAGTACTGAAAAGGCATTTAACAAAGGGGAATAAAATAATGAGGATGGAAACTGTAAATTGACTGACACTGAAGTTAAAGCTGTCTCCTCAGCACTTTATACAAAGATTATAAATGGCGAAAGTGTGTAAACCCAGGTAGTTACTTTATTTTTTTTTTATTCCACTGTGTAAATTCATCCCTGTTAGTCCATCAGTTTGTAAACCAGCACTATCTTAATTTCTCTGCTGATCCCGCCAATTTGGTCATACATATTTCCTTCTGGGAGGCTGAACGCTGCCCCCTGTTAACCCATGTGTACCGCCGTGAATTTACTTACACCCCGAGCTACACGAAGCCACACAACCATAGCAAAGCAGCAAGCCTGCAGAGACCCTCATGCCATGCCATGCCATGCCATGCCATGCCATCCCATCCCATGCCATCCCATCCCATGCCATCTCATGCCATGCCAAGCCATGCCATCCAGAGCTGCCCAGATCCCCGCCGACCTCACGGCTCCTCTTGCTGCTCAGCTCGGGGCGCTGGTGCTACGATGCGGGAGCCGCCAGCCCTGCGGCAGCACGCGGGATGCTGCGGGGGCCGGGTAACTCCTGGCGGTCTCGCCCCGTCACCTACAGGACGAAGGCGACGCCTGGGGAGGGTCGGGGCTCCCCCGCGGCAGCACCGGCCCCGCCGCAGCCCAGGGCCGCGGCCCGTCTCTTCCGGCAGGTGGCGCTGCCCGCCCGCGGAACCCGCCCGCGCCGGGGCGGGGGGGGCGCGCGGCGGGCTCCCGCAGCGCCCCCTGGCGGGGCTACGTCCGCTGCGTCCTCGTGCCCCGGGCGGCACCGGCGGGGGGGGCACCGGCGGGGCGGGGGGGGCACCGGCGGGGCGGGGGGGCACCGGCGGGGCGGGGGGGCACCGGCGGGGCGGGGGGGCACCGGCGGGGGGGGCCTGCAGCGGCGCAGCCTCCGAGCGGCTGCCGCGGCCCGGCACCTCGCCCGAGCCCAGAGGAGCCGCTGGGCCGGGGCCACCTTCCCAGGGTTTTTTAAATACCGCGGCGTATGGTTTAGGGGCTGATAGCGCTGCTCAGGGAGCGGACCCACTGTAGCCAACCTGAAGCAACAGCGCTGCCTTTTTCCTCTTTCTGAAGCGGTGTATAGACAGCGCTTACAAAAACGTTCACTACATAGAAGTGGGTAAATAACAGCAGGCTGTCCGTTTTTCACAGAAATAATGGCCAGTGTGGCAACATTTTCACGTTTCTGGAAATGTTACCTGACGCTTTACAGCTAACCCTCCCCCCAACAAACCAGTAGTTCTGAGGCATTCCAATATTCAGAATTAAGATATACAGCATTTGCTGAAAATGAAGCACGTGGTGTCTCAAACGGAGACCCCCAAATTACTGGTTAATTTTGAAAAACCAGGCCTGTAAGTGCCGAGCCTCTCACGGCAGCTGCATTTGCAGATAGAAATGAAGTAGCCAGCGTTGCCGTCCAAAATGTTGCGGCCTGTGGGGCAGACCCACCATGGCGCTCACGGGCTGGCAGCCCAGCCGGCAGGGTTTGCCCGAACGTCCGCTGGCTGCCAGCCAGGTGTTTCCTTAAAGAATTTTAATATTCGATCTGTAATTCCCCCCGCCCAGCAATTTCACACCACCAGGCCTCACAAGGTCCGTGGTCAGGCTCCAGTGTGACCAGCTGCCCAACAGAGAGCAGCGAGGGAATCAATGTCCAGGCTGGGTTTCAGACCCAAACACCTCCACAGCTCCAGGAGGGCGAAGAAGAGAAAGGTGATTTGGACGTTGCTTAGGTTCACCCCTTTGTACATATAGGGCCCACAGAGAGTTTTGGATCTGGATCCAAGCGTCTATGAAATGCGGGAACTTTCAGATCCAGGTTCTTGGATTGGTTTGGACATACCTCTCTGCTTTGAATGGTTTGGGTGTTTACTTGAAGCTTGTCTAATCTGCCTGCGTTTTTTGAATTTGGAAAACTGAGCTGGAAATGTGACCAACTGCCTTTTTTTCTTTTTTGTGTGTGTGGTATTTGACAATTCCGATTCTCAACAGAAACTAGAAATGAAACCTGAATGTTTCGAAACTTCTAGCATTTCTAGCGGATGACTAGTGTTGGGTGGTAACAAGGGCAAAGGTGTGCAGATGTGAGCGTGCCCGAATGGTTGTGGCTGTCTCCTCACTTCTTTCTTACACTCGGAGTACCAATAGTGAGAAACGTCCTCATATGAAAAATGACATTAGAAGCAGCAGTGTTAAGACAGCACATCCCCATAGATTTTTAAGAAACACACTTTCCTACTCCTCGATTTGCACATCACTTCCACTTTGAACAAGAAAGTCAGATGAGACTTGTGAAACAGAAAACTGCTTTTGTTACGTGGGCCTCTAGTTTTCTGCAGTTTCAGGCACTTGAAATAAAAATTCACTGGCTTCAGAGAGGTTTTAAATCATCTTATATTTAATATTACCTGAATTTTAGTGCATCATTTATTCCTTTTCCACCACTTTAAAAACGCAATTGAGTAAAAATAATTAGAGCATCTGCACTGGTCCTTGGCTTCACGATCCTTCCATAACTACACATTATTTTTATTTGAATTCTTACTTTTTAAAGTTTGAATTCTTACTCTGTGTTAACTTGCCTACTGAGATAGTGCTTATAATTATCTAAACATGATTTTGAAGCTAACTGGTGATCTGGTGTTATTTGAATGTGTAATGTAATTCACGTTGTCCTTGTCATTTCCCCTGCTACATACTCTGAGTTGTCCTAATCTATTACAGGCCTATTTGTGTCCATGGCGCTCTTTAAATCTGCTTTCTAGCAATGGGAATCTGCTGCCTTCCCTTAAAATTGCACCAAAGCAAATATTTGCACAACTGGAACCTGAAGTATGTGCAGGTTTTCCTTATGTGATTTATGAAATGAGTTAGGGACAAAGAGGGAAAACTTGATGTTTACATTCTACGAGGAAAACTGTATGTATCAGCTGAGTGTATCGGACCATGTGCACATACAGGGAGGACAATGACATACACAAATTTTACCTGTAGTCATGGTGCTCAGTCATTTTTCAGGTGTGTGGGTTCAATAGTGGCATACAAAGTTTATTTTAAAAAAGACTCCCTGAATTAAATGTGTTGCAAATCTCTGCAGAGAGCAAACTGTACTTTCCAAAGTCAAAGAGCAGGTAGTTTAGCATCTTTCTTTTTGACTTGCAGAGTTAAGTGCCGAGAAGCTTTCTGGGAATTTTCTGTGTTACCGATGCTACTTACCTCTCTCAAAGTGGTTGAATGATGACTGCAATAAGTCAAAGATAGTAGCTAGAAATATAAGAAACAGGGTCACAGCTTATTTCTCTTCCAAAACAGAATAAATTGCTTGACGCTTCAGGGTGAAGAGCTTTAAATTTGCCGAGTGGATTTGCTTGAGCTGACAGTCTTTGAAGAGCTTGACCTGTAACTTGTATGCTCCTGTTCCACTGCCAGCTCAGCCCCATAACTCACCCTGAGAGAGAGTGACAGCTTCACCTATAAAATTATGTCCTCTCCTCACTGGTGAGCTCAGGATTAGTCTTTTTGGAAATGCTAACCAAGGTTTGAAGGTATCACATGACTGCTTGGGACAGCAGCGGTGATGTTTGTGGAACCATTCACTGTCTCAGGGCTAATCTCCGGGATAATTTAGATTAACCTTACAGATCTCTGGAAACCCCATTCCCCGTGATGGACTATCCCTATTATATCCAGTCTCAATCTTAAAGGTTTAACCCAAGCTGACATCACAATGTTATATCAAAAGCTTTAAACTGATATATATCTAAATAACCCTCCAACCTTCCTCAATTAGATGTTACCTTTTGCTTTAAAGTCTCTTACCCTCTCATGAAAACATCGTATCTACTGTGAATAATGCTAACCAGAGAAAGCAGGACATCTTGACATCTTCTTGTGTTTACTTTGTCACAAGATAGATCGCTGTGGCAAATAGATGGGAGGTATCAAAGAGCTCCCCCTCCTCATGTTTGGGAAGGTTTTGAAATCGATCAGCCCAGGGTGGGAAGGGAGCAGGGGTTTTTACCTTAGCAAAGGTACCTCAGGGGCAGGCTCTGGCTTCTGGCATGAGAAGCCAAATTATTCTCTGTTAGCAAAAGTATTTATAGCCATTATTACAGCTTTGACTGTGGAGTACATGGCCAAAGTCCACTAGAAGCATAGAGAAACATGAACTAAAAGCGTAATTCCAGTCTGAAGCTGCAGTAAAAGAAGTAAATCATGATATGTAGAGTTAATAAAAAAACCCTAGCCTTTCAAGAATTATGCAAACAACATTTTTTTTTTTTAAAAAGGTGCTCTGCTGCAGAGACAAAGGTGTTTAGGTCTCAGGGATTTTTGGGCAGAAACCAGAGTAAATCTTCTGATGCACCTTCTGCTGAGGTGGCTGCCACCCAGTGCACTGACCACAGGTCCCTCCTCAGCAAAAGGCATGGCAGAAGGACAGTGCAGTGAAGTGAAGACCAGCAAGGTCTCAGCCTGTGCTGATCCTGCAGGGTCTGGGGCCAGGAGAATCTCTTCTTACATGTAGACTTATTTCTAATGGCTCATCTGACCTGACCTGCACCACCTGAGCCTTCTCACTTCCCCCTGAGAATTCACCACCGACAAACTCAGGACAAAGAAGTCTGGGCAGAGTCATCCAGCTGCTTTCTGTTATGTATATGGAAATTAAACAAAAAGCCTTGAGGTGGAGGAAGATGACTGGATGGGATGAAATCCTCTTATTAGGCAGGTAAAAAAAGTGCCCTTCTCCCCTTTATCGTGCATGTGTTAGACTGGACCACACCATAGAAAAGATGAAATCCCTCTGAAAACAAAAGATTGCCCAACTCCTTGGCACTGTTTGAGCTGTTCCTCCTCTCTGGGTTATGGCAGATCAGCTTTTCCTTTGTGGTAGTTTTGAAAAGGTTGAAAATCAGTTCTAGAATAAAGAAAAAATTATGAACCGGAGAAAGTCAGGTCAACCATCTTTTTTTTTCAGCAACTATAAAAGTTTTTGCTTCCAGCCTGCATTTCAAGTTCTAGTGTCAATGATGGAGTAACAAAAGCAGCTGCAAAATAATGATGCAAAGAGGCCATGTGTCTTATGGTTTATGTACGAGACAGAAGATGACAGAACATTGAAAGCTATGACTGTCTGGGAGGCACCAGCCTTGGGAGAACATTTTTTTTTTTTCTTCAGTTTCCATGTTGGTTTTGCCCTGGGGAGTACTTACGGGATTGATTCTCTGGTCTCTATGATTTCAAAATTATGCAATCTACCTCCAGGGATATGATCTCTTGACTCAAAAATAAAACAAAGATTTTAATAAAAATGAGCACAAAGGTACAATAGGAAAAAGGAGAAACTATGGAAATTTCCAAGCATTCCTACAAAGGTGGCTAAACTAAGTCACACATTTCTTCTACTTAAATACAGAGCAAAAGGTGAAGTAGACAGTGATGTGACCCTGAGTCCTTGTAAAGCTGTGCTGGTGGCCCAAAGCAGGTTTTGGCACAGCCTTGGAGAACTTCTGGGGTAAAAATCCTCCAACGTAGGGATTGCCACTCTTTTTGTCTGTGACCTATCAATCCCAAGGAGCACTGATCTTGTGGTAAATTGGATCTAGGAATCCTCCAAGTAGTATAATTTCCTTGTGAGATTCTCCATGGACATACCTACTGTGCCTAGCACCACAAGACTGTGTGGTAGTATCATCTAGGAAGAAAGCCCATGTGTTAGCCCATGAAATAAGTCCATTTGCTGACAGGCTGAAAGACAGATAAGTGCTAGTCCATGTAAAAAGAAGTGGTTTGGATGGTTGGCTTAGTTTTTATAACCCTGAGATTTGCTGGATGTGGTGTTTGACCATAGACCCTACATTTAGCTGGCTCATCCTCCGCTTTGCCTTCTCACCATCCACTCCCAGAAATAAACCATCAATTAATAACTCCCGATGCTCAACAGGGTACTGCATCTGTGCTGGTGTTAGCTGTAGCTGCTTGATCTTCCTGTGCCAATGAAAATCAATCGGCAAACTGCTCTAAGGGAGCAGCTACAGATTCCTTCAATTAAGATGCTCTGAAGTTTTGGCTTTTTGGACTGCTGGTACTCACGATCTGAAGAGCAGCAGGTAGTCAGGTCAGCACCTGCTCTCAGTTCTTGCACCCAGCAGATGCTTGCAGGGCAAACGGTGATCCAAATTCCCCCTCTGTCTAACGTATGTGGACAACCACTATCTAATTAGATATCAGCTACTCGAGGGACTGGGTAGTCTGCCTCTTCATTCAGGTGCCAGGTGACTTCATGGTCCTAAATAAAAAGCCCTTTAAAAGTTAAAATTGCTTTGGTGCATGTTTCATAGAGCCATAGAATATTCTGAAAGCAAAGAACACAAAAAATCACATGCAGCATTTACTTTTTCACATATGTCCCAGATAATGTAAAACAATATGAAAACCTTCAATGAGAAATGTCATGGGAAGAGTTTGTAAGGGTGTCTTTCTCAGTAGGTTTTTTTTCTCACATCGAAAGGGGAGGTTTGTGCCAAAGATATGATGTACAACTGGCAGGAATCAGGCAAGACCCCAGGATCTGTGCAAGATGAATGACCTGAATGGATAATTAGGCTGTCTCCTCCTGCTTTTTTATAAAAATAGCTTTATTTCAGGAAGTGCTGACCACTTTTCTTACCTCATGCTTCAAATTCAGCTCCCAACAATACAGGTACTAAAAAATCAACTAGCGACTAAAAAAAAAAACCAAAACCCAAACCCCAAAAAACCCCCAACTATTTAGTCTAGGTAAGTCTGTAAATAAAGTGATAAATTTGACAGTCAGTATAACTGACTTTGTTTCTAACTGCACTTACAAGCATCCTTCCCACCACCTGCCCCAGGGATCCTTGCTGTGGTGCAAGTGATCTCACAACCATTTCCTTCAGTCTGTGGTGGATTTGGCCTAAATTTCAACTACATTTCTGTTTGTTGTTCTGTAATCACTAATAGTGAGTCAAGGAATCAGTTCAAATGCTGTGATTTATATAAGAGTTAAATGCCACTGAAAAGCAGAGTAACTGCTTCTCAAGACTGATTGCTGTGGCGATGTTTGGTGTTTTTCTTAGAAGTCCCAGGGAGAGTTTCATGAGAATCCAGTTTCTTTAAATTTAAACTAAACCCCAACAAGTTTATAGGTCCTCAAAAATTGTGACAAAAACATTAAGAGAGGCTTTTTAATGGCTTAGAAGCCAAAGAACTGAATATTTAAGCCAAAGAACTGAATATTTAGCATTTAAAGGAGGATTTAAAACCCATTGCTGGTTTTAAGATAACAATTTATGAATGATTGCTTGGGTGATGCTGAACAAAGCCCTGGGCCCTCAGGCTATATATCCTCTGTACTTGCTTTGGGCCTCAGGAAACATGGTTTTACTCAAGAGTTTAGAGGCTGGGAAGGGCTTCGTCTCATCTGACTTTGGTGATTAGATAGATGTCTATGTTTAACATAGATGACCCCATTGCAGTAGTCAACCTGAGTGACTGCAGCCTGCAGCCAGGTGGGCAGAGCTACCGGAAAAGTGTCCTTATGGTGTACAAGGCAAAAGGGCTTGTAATGACCATGTACCTGCAAGCTGAAGCAATGGTGCAAGGACAGAAAGCAGTTAATGCTCAAGGAATAGGGTCAACAGGGTTTTCAGGAAGAATGGCTTGGGCACTGTGGCTACAGACTTCCAAGGTGGGCCCATGGCTCGTGAGAGCATCCTGGGGGCAAACTGTGGCCATGGGAAATGCTAAGTGGTGTATGTGGAGTGGCCATGATCCCAAGGGCAGCCTGTGGACGGGCTTGCAGATGATCGAGGAGACTCACTGCCTGCACCGACAGGAAAACTTGCTCTGGGGATCAGGCCCTCAAAACATTGCAAAGCCATATCCCTTGAGTCAAATGCAGGAAGAACCAAAGCTGGCAAGGATGGGGAAAGGACAGGCCACTCCAGGCTGGATGCAGTAACACAAAGGAGCTGGGGCTCCTGAAGAGCTATTTTGCACCTGCTGGGGCAAAAAGGAATAGTTTGTTTTGCATTGCTTTCATAAAGCAGGCACCTGGGGGAGATTCCTGCACTGTCACCTGTTGTGTGGTGTTTGAGAACCTCTGGGGCTCATTGGAGGGAAATCCATGGCACAGCAGCAGATGCTGCCTGGCGCAGGAGTGATGCACCATCAGCACTCGTACACCAGCAGTTAGAGGAGCGTGGTTCTGCAACAGGACTATTGTGTTTCTTAAACTGAGGTTGATTGTGCAGCTGCTCTTCACTGGATAAGAAGCAAGGAGAAACAGCTCAGATCGGCTGCAGTCAAGGGCGTGCATTTACTGTCTGCCATCAACAGCTTAGAGTAAATGAAAAATGTATTTTGTAAGAAACACACTTTATGTTTTGACTCCAGTCACATAAAATAGATATGGCTGTAGAGTATGAAACAGTCCAAGCTACAGTGGTGAATCCAGCTAACTGTTATTTGCAGGTCATGTCACCCATGTGTTTTGAGTGCTCAGACAGCATAAAAGGCTGTAACTCTTCAAACTAAAGCGTTTCACCATAATTGATTAATCTTTTGGCACAGACCTTTTAAAGTGTTTTATTCTCTGGGTGCTATTTTTCACATTTTGTCTCCTTATTAAAAACTGCAGCCATCCAATCAGCTCTCAGAAACCATGACCTATGACTCATGTAACCATTGACAGACTGTTTTGGAACAACTCACAAAAAGCTGAAATGCATTAAACTATTCAGCTAATACATAAATAGAATACAGGGTCAGTTTGCAAGCCATTTGTTAATAAAGTAAAAGGCTCCCTTCCCACAAAAATAATTTAAAACATGATTTATACAGCTTCTTCCAGAACAATTCATTCTTTCCAGAGTCTCCTCGATGCGAGTTACGGACGTAAAGGCTAGCCTGGCTATAGCTGTCAAGACAACCTTTTTGCAGGTTTTGGATCATTTCTGGTTCCTTATGTGTTGGCACAAGCCTAGCTAGCTGTGCTCACCTGGCCTCTGGATAAATTTCAAGTTTTCTTTATTCTTTCTATTGGTTCAACAGTGGAGCCCCCTTAATGTCAAAGTGGTGGACTTTTTCTGTCTATACAGGAGTTTCTGAAAGGTTGTGGTGATCCTGGCTGAGCAAGCTGATAAAAGTAGATAAAAATAGGCCAAATGCTGAGGCTGTAATCCAGAAGTTGGCCAAAGGACTGGATTTGACTGGAGGAGAACTGTGCCCAAAAAGTATTGGACAGTCTTTTGTTGTTCTGACTAGATGAGAGATTTCATTGTAGAAAGGTGGAAATGCCAACTAACTGCTGAATTATTTGTTCCCCCCATTTTCCCCGCAGTGCAAATAAGGATCTATAGAAATCAATCTGTATAGCAGGAGATTAGAGATTCATCTAGTCCAGTGTTCTGTTTTTGGTAGCGTCCAATGGCAAATGCTTACAGAAATGTGAAAGAATAGAGCAAATAGATAGCCATAAGTCCAGTGCCTGTTTGCAGCTCAGCATCTTCTTCACCTAGACAATTTATCTTGGTATCTTATCTGATAGCCCTCAATGGAGTTTTTTTCTGTGAGTTTGTACAGTCAGTTGCTTAAACCCATGTAACCTCTCACCATCCATTATGTTTTAGGGTTTTGCTAGGGACTGGGATAAGCTTCTTCTATTCCTTTTGAACATAATTCCAGATAATTTTTATTGATGCCACCTACTTCTAGTATACTGTCTGACAGCAGTTTCTCCCCTTTCAGCTTCATACTACAAGATTTTACAGATTGCCATCTTTACTGCCTTGATTGCCTCTTCTTCAGACTAAGCATTTTAGTCTATGCTGAAGACCTCTGATCAGTCATACATATCTTTCCATCTCAAATTCTAATATAGACATTATGTCTCATTACTGTTGCATGTAGCTGAATGTGCCAAAAAACATTACTCTCTGTAAGGCTGAGTTATTGAGACTATCTGATAAAGCTGGCTGCCAAACCAAAAAACTTACTTGTCAGATTGCTGGATCTGCCTGTGGATCCCCAAGCCTGCAATGCTCCCAGCCTCTCCACAGCAGCAGAGCGCTGCAGTGCAGCCCAGGCTGGTTCCCTCTGCACCAGGCTTTTAGTGGTCACACACATTGTACTGGCACTCTCCTGCTCATTCCTTCACCTCTCTTCATTCCCTCCGCCACACATTTTCAGGCAAAATGGGAGTCAAACTTCATAAAATTGCACCTGCCTGTCTGCAGTACGCAAATTCTTACCACCATTATTGACCCCTCTCCTGCGCTGTCCTGGCAGCCCTCCCTGAGTGCTTGCTGCAGAGAAACCCCCTGGTTTGGTGGCGGGCTGGGACCCCATCAGCTGGGCTGCCTTGTGGCTCCGCTGGAATCATTTCCAGGCTGCTGAGAGCCAGGGGGCTGCTGGCAGACATGTACTGGGGGGCCGTGTGTAATCCAAAGTGCAGATGTGGTTAGGTGCAAACTGCAGCACACTTCATAGAGGACGGATGTGACTGGATGAGGGAATACACATGTGGCATTATGTCACGGAGTACAGCTGGGCTTGACTTGCTACATGGTCATAATTTTGCATAAAATTACATGAACTCTTTGTGGTCTGATGAGGCTTTTCTTTCAAAGGTCAGTCATGTTGTTCAGATATGTTTTTTCTCATGCTTTAATATTTAATTATATTACAGAACCATAAGGGTATACTATTGGATTACCTATCAGCATCCATCCTAAATGATCCATGCTGTATAAAGCAATGGATTTTGAAATGAAATATAAGTCTAAAAAAAGCAAACAGCTTTTTAAATAAATATTACCTTTTTGTTTTAAAAGGTAAAGGAAGTTACAAAGATTCATTATTTTTCACACATGGTTGTGCTTTAAAAGTTATCAGATGGACAGTGCTAAGTTTTACAGCCAGAAGAAAGTCACTGGCATCCTCTATAAATCAAGCTTTCCTTTCCCTTTCTCTCCTGAGCCAGGTGCTCCAAAGGGTTACCACTAGAAGTTAAATCTTTCCAATGGGGAAAAACAGCATTACATAAAAACATGTAGCTTGCAAAAAGAGAGAATAGGTAGAACTTTGTGCCTTTGCAAATATATCAAACAAAACCAGAGTTGGTGCTTTTCTTACAGGCTGTTAAGACATGAGCTTCCTGGAACCACACATACCACTTTGCAGATTCCTAGTTGAGACAGAGGGTGTCTGAAAACTTCCTGAAAAGAAAGTAAAAAAAAAAAAAAAAAAAAGAAGTGGTGAGCATATTTCTGACTGACAGTGATAAAATTTAATTCATTAGTGAGATCGTCTGATCACTGTGGGTGTCAATGTGGGTGAAGCTTGCTCTCCTACAACTTCTAAGTTTGGTTAGTGTGAAATCTGGATGTGAAAAGGTACTGCCATTTCTTACCCTAGAGATACAACTTCCTATTTTTCAGCATATGAAAAAGTGCTGGTCATTTTCCAATCATAAACATTACATATATTCTCAGTCATAAAGAGTTAACCCTTCAAGGTAAGATGGGGGAAGTAGGAGCACTAACTGTAGGTGTTTACAAGGAGACTGACATTAAAAAGGCATTGGTGGCTACTTATGATTATGTCTAAATAGATTTGATTATACATGCCTGTAAATATAAATATATGTATTATGTCTACATATTCATATATATAAAAATAACTATCTTATAAAATATATTGAAACTACCACCCCAACCCTAATTTCTAAGTGTTATCAATTCTAAAAATCAAAGGTGTCCCATCTGGTTTTATGTTAGGAAATGACACAGTCTAACAGAGTGACTATATGTGATGCTCTATTTGAATCTGAGTCCTGACATGAGATAAATCTCTCTCTAAACAAACTCTGCAAAGAAAAGAAATAGGAGACATCTTCCTTATGGTAAGGCTTTAGGAGAAGCTAGAAAACATATCAGGGCTTGTATAGATGATCTTCCTTTGCGTGGGAGGAAGGGGCCAGATTAAATAATGGCTCATAGTCATATCCAGCTCTGATTTCTAACTCTATGAGACGAACCGCAATACTGTGTTGGATACTCTTCCATAAAGTCTTGCTGCTCCTCCCCAAAACTGATATAACAATACAGAGAAGGCAATAGATAGGTTACGTATGGCTGTAGGAATTTCTGTCGTTCCTTGCTGCGGTATTACACTGATGGAGAAGGCGAGGCACCAACACACATTGGTCTTTCTCACATTCAGTGTAATTAGAATTTATGTTTATTTTATTATTCCTTAATAAGTGGAGCACACAGATTTCTTATCATCAGTGTGCATTGGTCCTGAAACAACTGAAATCAAGCATCCTATGTAATCCTCAACAAGACTGACTTGCATGCTGCCTTTGACATAAGGATGCAGTGGGTACTCAGATGACCAAAGGCATGGCAACCTGAAATGAATCCTGTTTTGATTTTGCCAGTTTTAATAAGGAACCATCAGACTCTCTCTGTATTTTCTCATTACTTTTGATGATACTGGAAAACCATTGTAGATTTTATTTACCCATCTGCTTCTTTTATTGATGAATAGTTAAAGAAGGATTATTATTATTTTTGAGTCTGATCTAACCTACAAACCACACTCCCCATACCTTTATTTTATACCAGCCAGGATACAGTAATTCTGTAGGCATTTTCTGAAAACCGAGTCTTCTGAAAGGATTCCTTGGCAGAAAATACAAGGTCTTCACGGAACTCCTCACTGTGGGACTGTTTAGAAGATAGGTGCCTGAGAATACCTACCTAAGCTAAAGCAGTGAGCCAGAGTGGATCAAACAGTGGTGAAAATCAAATGTCTTGATTAACTTCTTTAGTCTGGTTTCTTGGGGAAGTTAATAAATGTGTTAGAAGAAATATGCAGTGAATGGAGGAGACCCTCGGTTGAACATGTTGCAGTCATATATTTATAAAAGCATGAAATAAAAGATCAGCCACTTGCATGTCAGCCCTGTAATGATATTATTCTCAAGAAATGCTTCAAAATAGAAATAGTTGACTCAATGGTGACTGAAATGTATTTCCTAGCCAGTCAAAATATTCACTATCATAATGTAAAATAGATAGGGATCCAAAACCATTATTGAAGAAATTAGTGAAGTATATAGAGCACTGGCTATATTTTTGCATGAACAAACCTCCCTCTAAGAAGACACAGTTTTCACTTGAAATCCTGCTGTGAATACAAACTGGCTGTAGAAGTACAACCCCCATTTTATTGTTGCAAAAGTAAATCAAAATTTTAAATAAGCAGAATACACAAATCTTATTGAACACCATGGAAACCTGCTATCCTCAAGCTGGTGTAACCTGGTGGAGGTGGAAATAGAAGTACTCACCACAGCAGCCTGTGTCGTCAGTTTCAGTGTCACATTTTGTGGGGAGGTCATAAATTAGGTGTATATAATTGTGTTTTCTGCGGGAAAAGAGAGAGGAGGTGGCTAATCTGTTAGCCAACAGCATTATACATAAAGCTATGCCATGGCCTAAAAATTGTTTTCAAACTGTTGTTAATACCTATAAGGAAATCTGCAGCACAGTTTGCTGGAGGTCAGTAGACACAGTGGGAACATATTTAATGCTGAACTGTTACCAGGGTGTCACGAAGTGAAGCAACAGCAACTTCTTTATCTGCGAAAGCAATTGGATAGCAGTTTCACAAATGAATTGGTTGCTGAGTGGTGCTCAGAGGAACAGGCTGCTTTCTCTTCACACCTGCCTTGTGTGGCATCTGAGAAACAGTAGTGAGGCTATTAGCAGTTATTGACATTTGTCAACTCTCTGGTTTTCCAGCAGGAAAACGGAAATGGCAGCAATCATGCCCAATTTAGTTTCTCATGATGTCAGGACTTCGTGGACTCACACACACATCAAGAAGCGCCCAGAAAAGGTTTACAGATGTGCGGAAGGCAGTCAGCTATGACAGTGATGTTGCCAATGTTGCACATGGATCAACTAACGATTAAGATATCAAAAGCGATCACCGTAGCTTACTGACAGCGAGCTCAATTGTTTGCACCTGTTTCCCCTGCATTACACACAAGTCTGGAATGGATTACCCTGCCTTGTGCTAGACACATTTCACCTTTCCACACCACGATGTACTCCAGCAACATCTCTGCTACAGATCATGCAACTCACTTTACCATAAGGACCAGGAAAAAGAACAAGACAATTTGCTGACTGTTTTCTCTTTGGTGAAAGATTTCAATTGCTATGGTGATTTAACAAGAATTTATTGGCTCAAACAAGAAGTTATTGCTCCTCTGCAGAATTCGGGTACTGACTGAAAGCTATACAGTCAGACATCATCCTGACCACTTAAATCCAGAAACAGACCTGGGCTTGGTTTCACGTGCATTAAAATGACCTCTTCCTCTTAGCACAGTATTTGTAAAGGAACTATGATTACTCTGTAGTCAGATGTGTAGCACAGGGGAGGTTCTGATCAACAGCTTTTGATCAAACTAACTCTGGTACCAACAGAAGTAAAAATACAGCAGTCTGGATCTCCTCAAGGAGAGCTCGGAGCTCCAGAAATTTCACAGCACCATGGTTTCCCTGGACTTGTCTTCCAGGGTTACCCAAACTAGTCAAATCCAAGCTGCTGTGGGTATGTCTGGCCATGCTGCCACCTGCCCCCTCTTGTAATATAGGTGCAGCTTTCATATGGGCATGCAAGCAAACTGCTAGATCAGGCAGCTGAATGCATGCAGAATTTTTTCAGGAATTACAGTTTGGAATTATCAGCCAGGAATTGTGGATGCTTTGTCCAGAAGTTCCTATCAAAAGTATATTGTTGGCAGAGGGCTGGTGAGAAGGCTGGGTTCAGTGGTCTAAATTATTGTTAAAACCATTCAGAAACCAGGAAGATTTCTTCAGAGAGAGCTAGTCTCAATTCAGAAATGTTTTTCTATGAAAACCAGCTAAATTTGTAAAGAACATTCAGAATAGTCCAGCTGTGTGTCATTGTACCAAATGTAGGAGCTGATGTGCTAGTTAGTAATATGGCTTTTGCATGAAGTCAGCAATGAAAAGACACAAACCAAACCCAAAGTATCTCACAATGAATGGATTGTAAGTATCACATTATTTTCTTGTATATCACCAGGGCAAATAACTTAATGGAATTTCTAATAATTTATATTTTTTCTGCGACATGATGTAGCCACCTGTCACAGACTCGAACTTGTTTGTAATTTGTTATTGCTTCATTTTAGGAGGTGTGATTTACCTGAATGATAAAAAATAAAATTCCAACCTTAGGGCACATTTTAGGTTTTGCTTTATCAATACATTTAGCTTACTGTGATTAACACACATTTACTTTGCAATGTTTTGTCTTTATTTTCCATGTAAACTAATGCAGATTCTCAGTAAGAAATGATAGGAAAACATAGGTAGTTTCCTCAAATGAGAAAAGGCAGTATTTGTTAGATCATTTGGGCATATTTTACATATTTTTATAGATATCACATATTACTAAAGAATAAAATCACAAACGTAAAACCTATAAACAACATGTAAGTGTTCAGTAACAATCAGATATATGGGTAGCATATTTCAGCTTGTCAGGCTTGTTTCATTGTGTTAATTTTGCAAAGAAGCTGAAAGTATTAAATAAACAAATACTTTCAACAGATCATGATTAAAATCCAACACTGGACCTGAGTTTTCCAAAAAAAGTATTTGCAGTCAGAACTTGATCCCATTAGATGGAAAATTGTACATCCCACAGGAGAGGGATGGGGTGTCCAAATGACAGGACATTCAAATGAAAACCAAACTATGCTCCTGTGGCTTTCTACTGCACAAATATCAACACAAGACATTTTCTGAACACACAGGGAACACAATATCAGCTTTGAAAACAGATCAGCTCTTTTTAGACTGAGCTTCATCTCTTGTTAGGCTGCGTTTTTTTCATCACACATACTGTAAATATCACAGTTAGCAAACACCATTCTCCATTGCCCTGGCTGGTATTTACATCAGCTTGATCTGGTGGATAAGGTACTGTCCTTGGACTCAGAGAAGCTGGATGATATTCCTGAATTTGCTGAAGACTGGTTGTACTTTATCATTATAGATCACTATTTTCCAACCTATAAATGAAGGTAAAACTATTTGTCTACTGCATAAGAGGGGAAGAACTCACAAAAAGCCTTACAAGAAAAGGTCTATAATTACTTCTGTTGATATTTACAGAATCACAGAATGGTTGAGGTTAGAAGTCACCTCTGGAGATGATCTGGTCCAACCCCCTTCTCAAGCAGGGCCACCTAGGGCCAGTTGCCCAGAACTGTGTCCAGGTGGCTTTTGAGTATCTCCAAGGATGGAGACTCCACAGCCTCTCTGGACAACCTGTGCCAGTGCTTGGTCACCCTCACAGTGAAAAAGTGTTTCCTGATGTTCAGAAGGAACCTCCTCTGTTTCATTGTGTGCCCATTGCCTCTGGTCCTGTCACTGGGCACCACTGGAAAGAGCCTGGCTCCATCCTCTTTGAAGCCTCTCTTCAGGTATTTATGTACATTGATAAGATTCCCTGAGCTTTCTCTTCTCCAGGCTGAACAGATCCAGCTCTCTGTCTCCTCACAGGAGAGTTTCCCCAGACCCTTCATAATTTCTGTGGTCTTGTGGACTCTCTCCAGTAAGTCCATATATTTTTTGTACTGGTGAGCCCAGAACTCAAGCCAACATGTCAGAGGAGTCTCACCAGTGCTGAGCAGAGAGGAAGGATCACCTCTCCTGACCTGCTGAGAAATTTCTGCCTACTGCATCTCAGGAGGCTTTTGCCTGCCTTTTCCATGAGGACGTGTTTCTGCCTTGTGTTGAACTTGGTGTTCACTAGGACCCCCAAGTCCTTTTCTGCAAAGCTGCTTTCCAGCCACTTGGCCCCCAGCATGTCATTGTGCAGGTGTTGCTCCTCCCCAGGTGCCAGACTTTTCACTTCTCCTTGTTGAACTGCATGAGATTCTGCTCAGGCCAATTGTCCAGCCTGTCAGAGTCCCTCTGATTGGTGACATCTGATTATTAGTTAAGTTTTATAATTTACTCTTTATTGATCTTTTCCAAAATAAACTCGAGACTTATTTTCTGCTCTATATAATGAATGTTACAAGAAATTAGCAAAAAATTAAGAACCTAACAGTTTTCTTAGTCTATGTAACTCACTATTCATACATATTGTCACAGCATTTTCTCAAAAATTATTCCTCAGACGTGAGAGTCTTTAGGGTAACCCTCTGTAATCAGTGGAGTGGAGTGAAATATTTTAGGAATAGAGAAATAGCTGATTAAAATCAAAGTGTATTTTGTAGAACATGGTGATAATCTAACATGCCTCTGAGTTTATTAAAATTTTGTCCTTTTTTTTTTTTTTTAGGTAAGAAATCACCATGAATTAGAAATAGGTACCTTAAGGAACAAAAATTACCCATTTTAGTTGTGTTGTAAGCTGTCTCTAGACTTGAAAAGCTTAATTCTGATGTCATATGTAGACTTCAAGTGCAGAAGTCTGCACATGACATCTTGTGGAATCAGCTGCTATGTCTGAGTGAACAAGAGGTATTCTACAGGATTCTCTATTTATGTAGAAATTCTCTATATATGTAGAAAAAATTCTACAGGTTTCTTACACATGCATTCTACAGGATGCATGTGTAAAAATCATGAAAAAGACCAAGTTAACATATTTTCCCTTTAAGACAAGTAATTTGAATGTCTTTTAAATAATAATAATAATAAACATTAAATATTCAGCATTTCCCAGGGTTTTGTTATTGGTTTTATTTATGTTTAACCTAAAAGATGCTGGCCAAAGCCAGGGCTGTTTGAAAGACAGACAACAACTGGACTGCAATGGAGATGGCTAAGAAAGTCACCCATGTGTTCAGTTTTGGGCTGTTTGTTCCAGGCACACGTGGTTTAGAGGAACCAAGGATGCCACGTGGAAAACTAAAGAATGTTCTCAATAAAAATACCAGGATAACAGTAATTAGAAAGGAGCATAGTAGTATAGTAGCTTTTTTGCATTTCTGTATTTTCTAATCAAATAAGTTTTTGGTGTATTTCTTTCTGATCCATTTATTTTTGGGTGTATTAAAACAAAGCCCATGTTTTAAAGGACATTACAAAGGATGTCATTCAAAAAGCTCTTAAATCCAAAATAAATTCCTTTAGCATATATGGTATCACAACATCTAGCCCTTGGCCTTTAGGAGTAAAATAAGCGAATAGGAAACTTCTATAGGGTTTTCTTTTTTTTTTTTTTTCCCTGGTCATTTATATGCAACTTGTGCTGATCGTTACTGAAAGTCATTATTTTACAAACATTAGTAAAGTAAGTGGGTCACAGAAATGGGACAGACATTAACTGAAGTACATGGTCAGATTACACAGATAAAGTGACATGTAAGAAGGCCTCAGACTATTGGGCCATAGTTCTAGGAATTTTTTTTTTTTTTTTTGCAATTTAGAAAGATGAACCCACTATTAGTGTATAAAGAATTCCCTTTATGCCATGCCACAGGTAAAACAGAAAGAAAAATGCACTATCCAAGTTGAAGTACATTTATTTGTATGTTAAGTATTAGAATGGAGTCTGGGTCACTAGCTTTCATATAGGCAAACCGAGCAGTTAAGTCAACGATTTTAAAGAGGTTTAAGAGACTAAAAACTATATACTTTTTTAAATTGCATACATATATATATATTTATATGAAAAAATGATGATAGAAAATGGAGACCCTCCTCACAGAGAAATGCGATATACAGTGTCAGAGAAAGGAAAACATTAATAATCTTCCTTACAAATTTGTCCTAAAGAACATTTTCTTACCGTGATAGAGGAAGGGAATAATGCAGATCTGACAAGAACAAAATTTTTTAGAAGTGCTGATGTGGACAGTTTGGTAGATCTAAGCAATTGCAATGCATAAAGCATTTATTGGTCCTTTACATTCAGAAATTACATGTCATTCACTATCATTATTATTAGTAATTAGCAGAATCAAGATCCTCCCCATTAATTTGGTTTTTGAGGTGAAACAAAGTACCACACCATGCTAGCAAGCTGGTATGGCTCAGCAGTACCGCTAATGACTAAAGCATCATCTAACATAATTACATAAAACCTGGCAGAAAGGGAAAAGAAAGCCAGGACACCATTAGCAAATATTTTGTGAGATCTGTGTAAAAGAGCCTGGTGTTCAAGGGCCTCAAATCCTGGGTAAGCTCTTACCTTTCATTACATGCAATAGGAGGGAGTTGCAGAGTTTAGTTATTTGCTGTGCATGTATGCCTATATACCTTTTTTCTGCTTTAAACCCACCACATACTAATTTCATGTGATGCCTCTTAGACTGTGGTTAGGAAGAGATGAGTAGTTGATCTGTATCTGTTGTGCCACTCTTCATTTTTGCAGACCTCTATCACAGCCTCCCTCAGATGTCTTTTCCAGGCTGAAAAGTCCTCGCTGTTTCCTGTCCCGTTGATCATCCCTGTTGCTTTTCTCTCAGTCTTTTTCCATCTACCATATCCTTTGTGAGAAGAGGGATCTGAGCTGCACAATGCTGGAGACGTGGGCAGACTTTCCATGCAGCTGTGTGATGGTGAGCAGACCTTGCTGCCCCTCGTCTATAAGCACACTGAGTGACACCTGCCTCAGAGCCCTGGGAACTCCCCTGGTCACCTTCTTTGTTGTGAAAGCGACTTTTTAGTCTTAATTTCTGCTTCTGTTACTCACTCTTGCTTATGTGAAGCTTGGTCCCTCATTTGAAGTACTGTAATCGTTTTCTGAGTCGTGACTTCCCTTTACAAGAGCTGTGCTCACTCTTCTCTGGTACCTCTCATCCCAGAATTTTCTGATGCTGACTGAGCAGAGAAAGCAGTAGGTGACAGCTCCCAGGAACATGTCCAGAAGCATCCTGGCACAGATGCAGAATATTTGCATCTTAAACAGGCAAAGCTGGAGATGGGTTTTAGCTTTCCACAGAGGGTAAGACTTGAAAGAAATGTAAAAAGATGTATATTCCAAAAATGGCTGTTGGCAAATTTACTGTATAAGGGTATTTAGTGTATATAAATTACACTTTAGATATGTAGCGGTTGTAACACAAACATATGTTTATATATGCACACCATCTACAGAATATATGAAAAAACAAAAAAAATGTCAACTGGGTCTACAAAACCACTGTGCTACAAGTAGGTGTGGAAGCGTAGCTGAAACCACGGTCCTGCAAAAACTGTACTTTCCTTTGAATCCCCAGGCCCTTGGATTTTGTTTCCATTTATTTTCCATAAGTTTCCTAAAATGAGATTCAGACTCCATGAATTCAGCTTCCCTTGCTATAGCTGGGTATCTATTGCATACATGGGGAACTGAGGCAGAAAAAGAGCAAATGAATTACTGAAGGTCACACAGGCCATGCAGAGCAGCAGGCGTGGAAGAGGGTTCACATTTTCAGGCTCAGGTTAACGCTAAGCGCAGGACCATGCCACTTTCCCGAGTTAGGGCTAATTTCATCTGCAATATTGGTAACAAAGGAGACAAAGACATTTCAAAAGGGTGATTATTTCTCTCCAGTCCTATTCAAACTACTTTTGTGAGTACAATCTCATGATTGTGGACATTCACAGTGCTTCACTGCTTCTGAGGAAAAAAATGTTGTTTGCCTTGGGGCTATTTGAGCAGAAAGAGAAATGTCTCACAGTGTTAAGAAACAGTCTGTCTTAGTCAAATGAATCACTCATATATGGCCATAAGTAGTACAGATGTGTTGTAATCACTGCTTAATAATTGCTTTCAGATCAAATAATGTTTGAGAGATTACCACATCTGTAAAATGCTCTAAATAAAAAGTACAGGACATTTTGTACAGACTGATTTAGAAAAGCAGGCTGTTATTCATAGGGACAGCAACTTTGTATTATATTAGTGGTGCACTGCGAGGCAGAATAAACATTTTAAGTACAAGAGGAATATAAATCATCTCAGGGCTCTCACGATTGTAATCTTATTAGCTAAACCTTCCTTCAACATGGTCTTTGATTTGGAAGGCACCTGTAAAGCTGTTTGTGCCTTTTTTGGATCCTCCCCCGTTCCTCCTGGATGATGTTTATCATTCTGCACATGTGCTATGAGTATCAGTTGAATTATTTCCCCTGATTGTCTGAAAGTGTCTCATCATAGTCCAGAATCAAATTAAGCATACTGCATACACTCATTTCTGTGAAACTCATGTGGAGTTTGGGGACTACCCAGCTACAAAAGCATTCACACAATAACCAGTGGATCAGCAGGCTTCAACTCTGTGACTGTTTCGTTTGGTTTGTTTTTCTTCCCCACTCTCCTGCTTTTTAGAAGCAGGTGGTATTTATCTAAGCAGCCTGCACTGGGCAGCTGGCTGATGGGTCCCTCCAGCTGGACATCTTCACTACATTTACTTCAACCACACCTGCTTCAGATAGCAAACAAGAAGTGTTTTTATCTTCCGGATCTGGAGGAAAAGGGGGGTTGGGGTGGGAGCTATGTGAGATAGGGGGGGGAGAGAAGGATGAAAAATCCTGGACCAATCACACCTCTTTCAGCTGTAATATTTCATGAAGTTTGCAGAGCCCATCTGGTCTTGTACCAGAGAAAAAAGAGTGAAGTTCAAGGGCTTTTTCTTTTTCTCTGTTACACTACTCTTTTTAACACAGCTATTTCATTATCTTTTGCTATCATTTGATCAGATTTATCTTCCATTAAAACTTCCTTTCCCTTGAAGTAGACAGTGACATGAGAATGCATGCCTTTCCAAGCTTTTATTGTTCTGAATTAAGAAATGGTAGAACAGTCTCATGAAAGATTAATGACTTCCCGTAAGCATCTTTGTACCTGAGGACAAGCAATTACAAAAATATGTCCAAAAGAAAACAAGAAAGGATATTAGGCTGTATTGGCCAGGTATTTCTTGGCAGACAGAAAGCTTAGCTTGTTACACTGCCAGCACATTTAGAGCTAAGCAACTTCTGTTTTGACCCCATGTATCATATTTTGTTTTGTACATTAGTAGCAGTGTTGTCTTTGAAAGAAAAAAATGACACTCTCCAGGTATTTTCCTTGATGCTTCATTGTACTTAAGTTCCCATTTCTGTGCTAGTACCTGTTTCTGAGAGGTAGCTCTCTGCTCAAAAGTAACACTGAAGGACTGAGAACAAAATATATTTTCATAAGCTATTAATGCTTATTGGTTCTTGTTTTCCTTCCCCCCCCTTTTTTTTTTTTTCCTTGTGCAGGGATTTTTCATAAAGTTTTTTCTGGGCTTAAAGAGAGTTAAGGCAAGAATCTCCAGGACTGCCTAAATCTTAAATAGTCTCTATTCTAATACTCTGAATACTGAAGCAGACATTCACCGTTTGATAGGCTTTCTGTTGCAGCCTTTGAGAGAGGCTGAAAGCCAAAGAGCCTTCCATTTCTTTAAAAAGAGCACCAGCACTGCAGCGTGGACTGATTGCAGCTTCTCTGTTTATCCCACTGGTATGTTGCAATGAAATGGGAATACTGATGGCAAAATATTCTGGAGGATCAGAGTTAAATCTATAAAAAACAGCAGAGCGGACACACTTTGCCACATTCTGACCTTCTCCCACCATCTCAGGAAGGACAGTGCAGATGCCCGTGGTATCACCTCTGTGACCATTTAACACGCACAGCCTTCACATCTTGTTTTGTTGGAACTGGTGGACTGTAGAGACTCCTGTAAAAACCCTGCTGGAGAATCAGCTTGTAATTACAATGGACTACTTCCAAAAGCTAAAGTGTGACTCTACAACCTGCCTAAAAATGTGGGATTTGGCTGGGTTTAGCCATGGTGCTCTTGGTTTCCTTGTCCAGATCCTCAACACTGTGGTTATTTTAGCATAGATGGCTAATCTATGTGAAATTACTGAATTTCATCCTTTTCCCAGTAAAGCCAGTAAATTGGGATTTACTGATTGTAAGAGCTAAGCTGGGAACCTGGTTAAGGACATTCCTTGGGGACCCACATTTCATTAAGTCTGAGGTTCTTCAGTGAACTGTACTATAAAATCTCTCCTTTGAAGGAGGTGCTATTTCAGGCTTGCAGATGGGTGTAATATAGCCTATATAGCCTATTGTAAATGTATAAGAATATGCTGTTCATATAGGACCAGTATAGTAGAGTCTATTTTGACATCACAGCAGTTTTCATAGTGAGTGGACCTGATGCGGAAAGGCTGTTACTCAGCAGAGAGCAAAGGTGTGTTACGATCACTTGTGTAATGTCATCATAACAAACCAAGATGAGCAAAAGCAGTACAAGTAGAAGTGCTTTATTCATTTTTATTCAACTAGAGTTCCTTAAGTAAAACCATAACCTGCACTTAATGTACTCTAGAGGAACAAGCAACATTGGTAGTAAAACTATCTTTTGTTTCAGTGGATGAGTTTTTTGTTTCAGCCGATTGCCCTGCAGTTGCACTGCAAAAATCTGAGGCTGAAGGGTACATATCTTTGAAAATACAGCAGTCTCATGGGGATACATCAACTTCTTAAATTCGAAAGAAGTAATAGCTATTCTGTGATGGTCACAAGAGGATACTTATACTTCATCAAGGACTTCTCAGGAGATTTTCCTCTGACTTGTGAAGACTGCATTGGGTGGGCTCATTGCATGTTAGAAAAAAAAAGAAAAGAAAGGAATAAAAAAAGCATAAATATATTTTTACAAGTAAGCGACACCTTAACTCACTCTATTGAACTTGCCTAAAGCAGAAGAACTGGATTAACCAGAGGGACTATTGTACACTGCTGAAAGTGACAGACCTAAGCGACGCAAAAAGAATAATTGACAATGAAATTAAAATAAGGGGGGTGGGTGGGGGTTCCTTTTAAATGCTGAACATGTAAAAATTAAACAACCATTTTGACCTAGTAATGGACCAATTATTTGGACCACTAATAATTCCTACATCATATGGCCTTATAAAAATGTGCCATTGTTCCTAGCTGGGTTAGCCGCTTTTCCTACCGCCAGTTTTGCACAATGAAATTATGAATAGGAACCCTTTTTCCTTAGATTATGATCCTGCAGTCATCACCCACAAGTGTCAGCACAGAAAGGCAAACATGCAGGAGACTACAAAAGTAAGAACGGTGAGCAGAGGACAGTGGTGCCACCACAGAAGCAATCCGTGCAGTCAAATGTTCAGGTGGCAGAACAGTTGCAGGACACGAGACTGGCTAGTGGAGAGCACACTGTTGTGCACCAGCATATTGACTTCAGCGTGCTGGGTTTGCAGCTGTTGGTCTCTAACCTCATCTTGGTGGTTTGTGAAACATGCTGAGAGCTCACGGAGTGTCAGCTGCCCCCCAAAAGTGGGCGTGCTGCTGAAAGAAATTCTTACTTCTCTAACTTCATATCACGTCTTTGTAAAATATACATGGACTAAGTTCCCACTAATCCTAATTTTTGAAGCAAAAAGGCAAACATTACTGAATGTTACAGTAGGTGAAGATCCCAGTTTTCATGACGCTGAATCTGTTCCTATACAGTGCTTTTCTTTTTATGTGAACTTATTGCCTTCTGTTTTGTCCTCAACTCCAGATAACTCCCTTATTGTATTTCCTTTGGCAGCATCACATCTGGTTTGTTTACTGCTACCTGTTCCTCACTGCTGTTCTCATAATTTTCACAACTGTTTAGGTTTCTTTTTTTTGGTGTGTGTTAAATATCTGTTTACTGGCAGGAAAAACCCTAAGCCAAATCAGTTCTCTTCCTCCCGAGTTCAAATCCTATTGCCCAAAAAACTATAATGATACTGGATAAGATAATTTTCCATACAGCTTTTGGTGTATCAAAAATCTTCTATGAAAGTGAATGCAGAAGCGAACTGCAGTATGTACAGCAAACATGTGGAACTGCTCTTCTTTTTGTGAGATTATTCCAAGAAAGCTGGGACAAGCCTGAGCCAGTTACTGTCTTACCCATTTTGATGTCAGGTGAAAGGAAAATTAGCATGAACATAAATAGATTAAAAATGTGAATGTTTAAAGTTACTGTTTGCAGAGAAAGCATGAAAGTGTCTTAAGTTTCTAATTTCTTCATGCATCATTCCTGCCATGGAAGCATGGCACACTCCAGACAGTAGCCTTAATTAACTGAAATACTCATATTGAGCCTTGACTGATTGCATGTAGGTCTTTCAGCAATGGGATTTAACATTCTGACCTAACATTTAATGTATTAATCCTAATTTTATGCTGATACTAAGACTCTCTGCTGTATTAACTCAACCTAGGTTAATTATGAACTACGTTTCTCCCACCCACTATCAATAGGTCCACTGTTTGGTTCCCCAGAACTGACCACCCACTTTTATGAGAATCTGCAGCGAATTAGAAAATCTGTCATTGCTGCAGGAGCCGGACAGCTAGGATATGGCCTGTCATTCCTTCTATACAATACACACCCTTTGTCTGCTATCTCTTAAACTAACCTGACATAACTTAGCCTCCTGGTCAATGGTATCTTTATTCTCTCCCAAGGAATGCTTCGTTCACCAGCGTTATTAAGAAATTTCTGGACAATGTTTAGTGGCTGCGCAATCATCCAAGGTTCTATTAAAAAGCCATCTGGGTAATTAATAGCACATTTGTTCTCAGCCTCCTCCCAATTTGTCCATTAGTGGAATAAAAGCACAGGACAAAGGATAATGTGGTTCAGTTATATTTTACAAGAATTCTTCAGGAAGTTGAAAACACATGAGAGTTTTCCAAAGATACATATGTTTATGGGCACTCTACGAGAGCGGCAAAACTGCACAAGTCAGGGGCTCTTACTCAGGCTTCTGCCCTGCCGATAGTGGATGGAGTACTGACCGCGCAGTGCCGTACGTTGATGCTCTCCAGCCTGATATGGGGAGGGTGTGTGAAGGGTCTCCTTCATCTCAATTCAATTACAGCTGATAAAAACAATTCCAAGATCCACATCAGGGCACCACATCAAAACCAGCATGGATGACTTTTATACTCTCCCACCTGATATTTGAAGGCTTTTCTGAGGTTTCTTTTTAATGTCTCCCCTTGAAAGCGGGATCACAGCCTCAGGCTGCACTTCTCTGAGGTTGTTTTAGTCTTTCCCTTTCATTTGGTCTTTCTTTTACTTCTCCCTTGAAAGTACCTGAAGAACAAACACTTTAAGATTCAGAAGTTTGTTGTTAAAATTAAGAAATACTCCACTTGGGCTTGGATTTTTTTTTTTTTATTCCTGTAAGGAACGTAGTTACTATTATTTTGTGCTTGTTGGCATAGAGAAAAGCCAAGTATGCATCATTTAAACTACTGTGAAATGAATAGCTACGCTTCAGCAGCAGGGATCTCTCTTGTACCACAGACAATTAAAACTAATGTTTGCATGTACTTAGTTATAATTGCATTTAGGGCCAGAGCTGGTGTAAACTCAGCGACGAGCTCAATAGGACTGTGATCATTTACACCATGTGTGAATCTGGCCTCTTGAGATAACGAACCTGAAATTCATCAGCCAGTCAGATTTTTCAGATAAACTACACTGATGAAAAGTTGGATTGTGAATGAAGTGTGATTTTTCATTAAAAAAGCATCCATTTCCTGTGGAAATTTTTGTTTCTTGGGGTTGAAAAATGAAATTTCTGAAAACCAAGTCTTACTTATTTGCCTATATTGCCTCAGAGATTCATTCGTATTATATTTATGTTGGTTTATTTGTCTTAGTGGGCTGTGCACTGCAGGGAAAAACGCAGCTCCCCAGTGAATCGTGATATGACATTGTCATGGTTCACCATCTCACGGAGATCACAGCGCAGATTCAGAGAGCCTGCCCAGACAGCACGTTGTGTTTACACATGCAGTCTGGCATACAGAGCGCCATGGTAGTGTTTTGGAAACCAGCAGCCTCTACTTTTCTTAATTTTGATTTTTTTTTTTTTCCTTTCTTGAGGTAAGGATGTTGGTTGGTTGATTTTTGGTTTTGATTGTAGTAAATTCTCTGGTGGCTACAGCCACTCAGTGTCACCTGAGCTTTCTTGGATCATGCTTTCCTGCCTTACTGGTTCTTTGTTTTCCATACTAACAGCAGTTTTCTTTTGTCTTGTATTTTAGTGTATATATAATTATGGATCAATAACAAGCAGTGTGTGAAATTACCATTTGCACCATATCTGGTGAATTGAGGCAGGTAATGGGATTTCCACCCGGCTGACAAGGAGAGATTCTTCATAATTCTTTTCTCCAAATAGCAGAGCTTTTTATTAATACGATTTTGTTTGCAAAACAGCTTTACATTGAAAAATAGAAAAGATTTCCTGTTTTCTATTCAATTCTAATCTAGGAGATAAAAGCCTAGGTTCCATAGACAGCTTTATCCCACCTTCGTGGAGAGTGTTGGGACTTCAGCCTGGATTTCAGCCAAAGAAAAGAGTGTAGAGCACAGAAGCAACACAACACACATGCACAGCGGGTTTTTAATTTACTTTGCTCTCCAAAGCTTCCCCCCACACTTGTGTGAAGGAGTTCTTTCCACAGCAGTATAAATATTTGTTGACACTTCACAGCCTCAAGTGCCTGTTAGAACACTGCGTTTAGAAAGTGAGTGCTCTGTAAATACTCAAAGGACTTAAGGTCGGCATGTCTAACTGCGCAGCACCCATATTTAAACTTTGTGTGTTGTAGACCTACCAACTTAAGTGGTGTTCTCAGTAAAGGCCACCAAAGCCGTCCAAGCTTAACTTTCATTCTGAGAATAACCATTGAAGTTAACAATGCACTTGTAATTCCGCAGATTCCAACTGACCCGCAGCTGCCTTGCTATTGCCACACCAGCCAGCAGGCTTGCCAGTCTTTTTTGGCATGGTATGGCTTTTCCTACACAAAATGTTACTTAGTGTCTCGGTTCTGTGCATCACACTGATACATTCCTTAGTATCACACTGGGTAACAGTGCCTCTTTGGGTAATACTTCTCTTGCCCATGCTGTAGAAAGCACAGCAACTCGCCCCACATGTGGCCCTGGGAACCCGAGCCTGTTTTCTGACTTCCTTGCGTGAGAGCACAGAAATCAGAGAGCATGTACATGCTCCTTCATACATCCTCAAGTAAAAAGGGGCAGGAAGACCATGTGGAGGAAGAAAGGACAGTGGTACCAACGAATGGAGTTAAAAAAGTCTGAAATCGCTTGCTGGAAGGCAGATAAGGTAGAGGAACAGCTCAGAAAGATTTCCACCACAGTCTCCCAGCCCACAGCTTCCATGGATCCCAGCCATCATGTTCATGACCTCAGGACCCTTCTGGGCAACCCCTCCAGAGTTGCCAATGACACTTGGTCAGTTGCACATGACCCTCTTTATGTCTGAGTTAGCCTGTATGAGAGAAGCCTATGACCTGAGAATAATGTTTAGGTCAACGTCTCTATATGCTGTTGCAAAGATCCCCTGAACGTCTGAATCCGTAAGTGGTGCTGGTTGTATCTGATACTTAAACAAAATGACTGAAACCATTTTGTCTAAAGTTTTGCATGCTATTATTTTTGTTCATAGTTACCCTTTAGGTTTTGCTTTTTCACTGGCTCTCATATGAAGGCTTCCCTCTAAGGGATTTAAAAAAATGTTTTGTCATAGGGCTAAACTGAGCTGCAAAAAATAATTTTAAGACTTGCTTTAGACCCTTGTTCAAAGTGTACTGATGTTTAAGCATTAGGTAACTTCTCCAGCTTGCTCTACAAGCTCAGACAGAAGACTTTTTAGAGCAACTGGAATTCCTCTGGGTCAGAGGCGAGGCAGGTTGTGTTTCAGTGAGGGGAGTGGGGCATTTCTTGTATGTCTTGGCTGAGCTGCCTTGAAATTGGCTCGCTTGCACCTGAGGTTTTTAACTGAACTCAGGAACTTTTGACTGCATGGGTGCATTAGGTACAAGACAAAAATTAGTGATTTTGCAGATCACATAGCAGGAAGCTTTTGTTCCATGCCTGCTGTGTTTTAGTCCTTTTTCATAGAGTTTTCTGGGTGTTTTTGTTTGTGAGACTATCTGTATACTGGAAGAAGACTGACTGACCCTAAGCTACTTAGATAGGATATTTTTGTCCCATTGACTTTCTGACAAATGAAGGCTGCCTTCTATAAAACTTAAAAGCAGTGCAAGCCGAACTGTTTCTGACCTGTACTTGACCTATTCAGCTTCATCTGCTCCTGACAGACTTTTCAACAGTGAGATCACAAAACTCTCTTTTTCTTGCATTACTCTTGGATAAAGCTGTTAGGCTTTTTTTTTTTTTTTTTTTTTTTCCTTCACTGTTTTAGTTTCATTGAGCTTTGTGTTTCACTATTTCCGCTTGCTCTTTCCTCCCCAGGTTCAACTTGTAAGAAAAGCACAGAGAGTATTTTATTTAGTACTGCTAGCAGAGTGCATTTCCAAATGGTGCAAGTGTGCTGAAAGCTTTCTGCACATGGAAGAATAGGGCAATTTAGGAAAGAGCATCCCAGTCACTTCATAGAAGCATATATTCTATCTGAATATGTGCACAGAAATCTGCATATGGTGAGCTTAAAATGCTCCCTGGGGTTGTCAGTCATGTATTAGGGGTGGTTGAATGGCAAAAGAAAAAAAAATCCCACTATTTCCTCTTATGTTTTTCTCTTTATAGCTCTCAAAACAAAGTGTTTCATAGTCACCATAATTTTATTTTAAGTAGTTCCATTTTTAGTATTTTGAGTCCAGTTTTCTGACATATTAAGTATATCCTGTGAGGTGCTGAATATGTACTGAAAGCAGTAGGAGTAGGAGTTAACCACTCTGCATTTCCTGGAAAGCTTTTCAGTGACAGAAGTATAAGATAAAGTCTTTTCTCTTCACTGTCTTGTTCACCAAAAAAGAATCATGTTAAGATGAGATGATTAAGCTACTACTTTGGCTTCCTTTCAATTGATTTTCAGTTCATGGGGTTAATATGGGGTTAATACTTCATTTTTCTCGATGTGACTTTTGTGTAGAAAAATATGAATACAAATTTATCTATTTTCTGCCTTATACAGGTAATTAAAAAAAGCCAAATAGATTATATGAAGTCACTGAAGGAAATGCTGTACACTTTGGAACATTTTTATTTGCACAACAAGAGAGCAGCAAAAATCACCATGCTGTACCAGATCACTGTAATAACTTCTTCCAGTGATTAAGGACAAAAATCTGCTATATAGAAATCAATATGGTTTGTCCCTATTAAGGCAAGCTCATTAGAAAACCCAGAATAGGAACATACGGACTACGTTCAAATGAACAGATTATGGACTAAAACAACCTTATAAATCTACATTGCCTTGTTCTACACTCATGAACATCAGTGTTTAAATTCAATACACAAAGAAATCAAGAGGTCTATGCATCTATTGCTTCAAGGAATTTCATCTATTTTGATGAAGTCCACTGCCCTGTAGCTCCTGCTTTACACACTTTTCCTGCTCTCTGTGGAATAGCTGGTCTCATCACAGGTGCTGAAATGACATCAAAGTAACATTTCTAAAAAATTCCATACAAAGGAGAGAGGAAAAAAGAAGGCTGATGCCTGCCTTACTCTTTTGTGCTGCCTGAGACAATAAAAAATATACTACTGTGTCATGCAGTCTCTGTCCAGAGAAAGACTGTGAGTCCATTCTAGGCAAATGGATTTTTCTAATCCATCTTCAGTAGTGTTCCTGTAGACACAACAGCTCTCTTAGTGATTCTAGCGCAGGGGTCCTCAAACTACAGCCCGTGGGCCAGATACGGCCCCCCAGGATCCTCAATCTGGCCCCCGGTATTTACAGAACTCCCCCCCCCCCCCCCCCCTCGCCGGGGTTGGGGGAGGGGAAACCAAGCAGCCGCAGATGACTGCCTGCCACTTCATCCGCTCGCTGGCCCCCTGGTTAAAAAGTTCGAGGACCCCTGTGCTAGAGCCACCAGTGCAATGAATACTATACTGAAACACAGCATAAACACAGCCATCATCCCGGACGATGTCATCAAGCATGTCTCAGTAGGCATAGAATGGGGCTTTCGGTTGTGTGGGGAAACAAGATAATTACGGCTATGTCCTGTTCACTGGCCAAAGCTTTCCATTCTTTTCCTATATTCTGTAAAGATTGTTGGCAGAAAAGGAAGGAGTACAGGGAGATCTGGATTTCTGGATTCTGAGATGATAACTGAGATTTGTAAATAGCTAACAGATGATGATGAAGAAATTTTTTGCTGAGTGATAATGAAAGCCAACTGAAAAGTGCAAAGACGAAATAACAATGTGCCTGAAAGTCATACATTGTAATTAATCTTCTGTTCATTCAGACTCCTCCTACTGAAGGGCCTTATCCAAATGTAATAATCAAGAAAGGGACATAGCTAATTCCCTGTATCCTACAGATTAATTTCCTGATTAAATGTTTACATTTTCAACCTGACCTCTTCTTGGACCAGGTCATTAAAACCACTTTGAAACACTGGTTATTTCTGGTTTATAATGCACTACAGTTTATAATGTGACTGATTCAGTTGTTAAAACAATCAAGTGTGTTATACCTAAATGATATCAGAAGCATTAAAATATACTGAAATGTTTTCCTACTTTTGAGCTTCCTTATGTGGTCTTATCCTTGATTTTGTTTTCCTAAGTCTGAAAAATTCAGACTTCAGCGCATATAGTAAAACATGTGCCTCCTGCTCATTGCAGACCTCTTTTTCCTACCCTAAGACTCTGGGGTGAGGTACACTGCTCCTGTACCCTATCAATGTGCCTTTATCTTCCTCTGCTTCTCCTCACATCCTTCTTTGCTATGATCCCAGCCTCCTGCTCCCATCTGATCTCTGACAGAGCCCCACATTTTCTTTCAAAACCTCCTAGCCTCTGGCACTCTCAGTTTGCCTTTTCAGTATGCCGCTGGTCCCTAGGATTTCCCCTGGTTTTATCCTTACACCCCCTTCAGCATTTTCCTTATTCTAAGCAGTTCTGTACCTCATGTGGATGTTTTTATATGAACAAATTCAACATTCGAAAAGGAAAAAAAGAAATCCCTTTCCTATTACTGTAAATAGGAGGTCACAGATCTAGATGTGATTTTAATGGTTTTCAACTTCTCTCTTGCCTTTCAGAATTCTGATTATCTCAAAGGTATAACAAGCATGATGCATGGCTTCTGTATGGGTGACATTCAGGCCTTCTGCCACAGTTTCTAATTATTTCAGGTGAATTGTCATAGGAGAAACTATACATCCAGAAAAATCCAAGAATCAGAATTTTGTTCCTGTCCATATAGGATAGGAAAAGTTTGTGTGATTGGGAACTCTGCAGTCCACTTCAGGCATGCAGTTCACTGAAGCAAGTAGCTTCCCAGGGTCCCATGTGTCTTGTTGGAAAAAGGTAAATGCTTGCTTACATTTGGTTTATTAGCTTGGATGTCTCATGCAACCATTTCTTCACATGTTCCTCCTTTTCTTTATTCTAAAGTATCCTGGAAGTTGAGCTGCTCTTTTCCTCTTCTTTAACTCATGATGTGCTGGAGTATACATAGCTTTTCTGGCAACGTAGGTGGTAGATTTAGTGCTGGTGGGAATGAGGAACCTCTGGCAGAACTGTACTTTCTGATCTACCATAACATCCTTCCTGAAAATGATTGCCTTGAGAGGACTAAACAAAAAATGAATAAGTAATCTGAAAGGTACTATTTACATTGGGTTCCTCATAATCTAGATATTGTCATACAGTTCCTTCAAGGTTATCTGTTTCTACAGATGTATTTGGCAAGGCAGGGGGAGAGGATGGGAAAGGTTAAATGCTAGGATATTTCAAGAGTTGTGATTATAGTTTTGGATGCAGGTCTTGTGTGTAAGGTATCCCTTAATAGTTTGTACAAGCTTTGAATAAATCACTCAAAAAGTCAGTAGAATTTTGGGAACTGAACTGCAGAAGCTAGCCACAGCTCCGTGTATATGCCATTATAATACAAGTTTCAAATAAAAAAGCATGATTGCAGCCAGGGAAGTAAAAGGATATTTCGCATATCTGAGCAAGTTTATCTTCTGTAGCTAAAGGGCTTCAAAAAACCTGTTATAGCTAGAATATGGAATTGAGTAGTTTCAATATGGAGGAGGTTATAAATCTTGGGGTAGAAATCCTAATTTTCCTCTGTGTCCTGAAAAGTATATCTGCTTGAAGCATCAGCATGACTTACCATCATGTATTGGACTGCTTTTAACGTAACTCACTAATGTAAAATAAATCACAAAAGTAATGTCTCTGCTCATGCCTATCACACTTGTTCAGCCAGAAAGATTTCACTGGGCTAAATGGACGCTTTATGTGTGACATTCTGGAGAATTGTGAGTTGTTCAAGCTTAACAGAAACTGTCCTACACAAAACAAAATTGTAAGCGATAAAGTAATGAGAAACATTAATAAAAACATAATAAATAATAAAATGATGAGAAGCAGTCAGAACAGATTGCCAAGACCAGATTGAGCCAAAGCTAGCTCCAAATCTAATTTTCTTCCTTGTTGAATAAGTAGTGTGATGGATAGGCAGGAAACAATAATAGTGACATATTTTGCCTCTAGGAAAGTTTTTAAAAATACCATCTCCATGAGCCATATTCATAAAGAATAGGAAAAGAGTATTTTGACTTTCCTAGGTCAAGCCTAGGTCAAGATCAGTAGATGCAGAATTGCTTGAAAACCTGTACCCAAACAGTAGTTATTTCTTTCTGTTATCCATGTAAGTAGGGTTCTGGAAGGACATTCTCAGCCAGTATCATTCAACACTTTCAGTAGAGACTTGGCTGGTAGATTAGAGAACATGTTTACAAAGTAAGCAAATAGAAAAAGTCTGTGAAGGATTATTAGCAGACTAGAAGAAAGGATCAGCATTGAAAGTGTCTTTGAAAAGCTGAGAAAGTCAGAAATCAATTAATTGGATTAACTGAGTCCCATAGAGAAAAATGCAAAGGAGAGAAAAAATAAGACCTCTTCATAGAATCATAGAATCATAGAATGGTTTGAGTTGTAAGGGACCTTAAAGATCATCTAGTTCCAACCTCCCTGCCATGGGCAGGGACACCTTCCCCTAGACCAGGTTGCTCAAAGCCACATCCAGCCTGGCCTATTTGACAGGCAGAATAATTGGTTGAGGTAAAAATAAACAAGTAAACAAAATAAGGGCCAAAGGAAAATGTGGTTCTGGTTTTTAGTGTCAAAAACATTTTAGCTAGAACTCAAGAAAAGATGTTTAAACTTTTGTTAGGATTTATCTGGACCACTGTTTCCATATTGGCATATGTCCTTTCAAAAAAGGTGCAGATCAATTAAAGACAGTCCGAACTGGCAGTAGCAAAAGAGATATATAAAACATAACCCACAGGAGACATTAAGTTAATTAGTAAAGATTCATCTGGGATATAAAAAGATTAACTACATCTCTGGAAGCCCACGTGTCACCTGCTAGGGACAGCCTAGATGTAAACTTGAACATACCTTAGAGTAGAGCTTGGCCTAGACAGTATTTTGAGGCCCCTCCGTTTCTGCGTTATGTAGTTGTAGAGATGGACTCAGTTCAATTTAAACCAGCATTTGTCAGGTTTTTCTTCTTCATGCTTTCTGAACTGGTGATTCAGGAAGCTGGGGCAGGTCCAGGCACGCATTAGGGTTAATGGATGTTCACACAAGGAGCAGTATCTTTGCACTTGAGGTATTCAAAAACAGATGAAATCAGAAAAAGGGCCTCAGTGATGCTAAGGGAATTTGGATGCACGTCTGTGTTCTGTAAAAACAGCCAGATATCTCCTAACAAGCCAAAGCCATAAGCTAGGGCTCCTATTTAGCCATATACCAGTCTGTTAAGTGCTGGAGGTGTTACCTTACCCACGTTGCTGCAGGTTTTGGTACTCTTTCAGGACATGAGAACATCGTTCTCAGTGAACAGCCTGATGCATAGAGCTCAACAACATGATGCAACAGAACTGTTGCAAGGCTCATCTTTACTCCTGTGGAGTTACGGAGGGATGGACTGAGGTGTCTGCTTGCAGTTTCTGCGGACATTGGAAAGATGGCTACTGTTTAGGAGTGTGAACACTGCAGTGTGGGCTACTGAATGGGTGGACAAGTCAGGGGCCACATAAAGTTAGTTAGGTCAGAAGTGTCCATGATATGAGTTGATAGGAATTGCAGAAGCATGCACATCGCAGCATTTTCAGGGTGTCACTGGCTTGCTGTTTCTCTGTGCTCATGCATACAGACCTCCAGTACAATGAACCTGATTTTTTCTGAGGATGAAGGCAGGCATTTGTTGGGTATTGGGTCACACATTTGGCTTGAGGTCCTCAGGGCAGTCTTGGGAGAAACTTTTCTGAATTATGGGTTATGCGATAAAGACCATGTAACCCCATTTGTGATGGTGGAGAACACGGTGTAAATAACACAAAAGAAACACAGAACTGTGACCTGATTCTTAAATGCATCTCCATGTCTGTTGCCAGTGCATATTTTGATGGATGGACAAAAGCAGCCTTGTCCAGTTTGGTTCTGATAAAGGAAACACACAATATAGCATTTGTGTGGCTTCAGGAAAACTAGGCTTTGATTTCTGATTTTAGTTAGTTTGATACCCCGCCCCCCCCTTTTTTTAACTAAAAAAACCAAGACCAACAACCAAAAAGGTAAGCATGTGGCATTTTATTTTAATGGTGCTAATGTCTTTTTCAGTGAAGTCAGTCATTTCACTAATAACAAAAATACAAATACTCGTTAGATCACTATTCAGCTCAAAGTATTAATTGAAGAATCAATTGCCAGAGAATGCACATTCATTTTCAAGCAAAACATTATTCCTCTCCTCTATCTTATTCAGAGTGTAAAGTAATAAAATATATGGGAAAAAAAGTTTGATTCTCGTGGCTATTTGTCACTCAACTTATTTTGATTCAAAAATGAAAATTGCAATGTCACTTCATTAACTTATGGCTTGTTCTGGGATAGCCTAATGCCAGCTACCGGTGTGATCTTGTATTCATGTGTCACTGAAGAGTGCAAATATGATAGATCAGGTCTGTTGCAAAATCTCAAAGGATTTGAATTCCTTCAATTCTGTTTCTTTTTTTCTTTTTTTTCATGCTGAAGTTCAGGTGTCCTTGTCCCAAGCCCCCAGAAATAGCTGTTCAGTGCAGGCACATCTGGCTCACACTCACTCTGCTGTCCACCCATCTCTGGCACAATCCCCTCCTCCACCACACACAGTTCCTTCATGCTCAGTGGAAAATGCAAAGCCTCCAGTACAAAAAAATGCCCAGACTTTAAAAACTGTAAAAACTACCATGCACCCTTGAAAGAGATCAGGAGTCACTGAGAGTTTTGTCAATGCACCAGGCTGTTCTTGTTGGAAAGGAATTTGGTCAATGAAGTTATTTGTGAAGATAATTTCCTAGGATCATTCCTCAGAGCTGCCCCCATTCCCAGGGAAATAAAAATTCCCTTTCCTCTGCCTAATCCTCAGTAGTCTCTGCCAATCTCATTTGGGCAAAAAGTCTTTACAATTTAGTCACAGGGCCTAACTTGCTTCCTTTCCCAAAGATTTTGTGTTAAGGTAGTGGGTAGTGCCTGTGTTTTTAGTGATTAATTTTATCAGAATATTACTAGCACAGTTGTACCTCGAAGAATTTTTTTCACTCCACGTATCTGATTAAGCATTTAACTATATGCAGTAATTGCTCGCATTAAAGCATCAGACAGAATGCTATAGCACAATACACTTTACTGTGATAAAAAAGATAAAGTAAAAAAGATTTGTGAACAAAATAATGAGTAATTTGGGAGAGACAAGATAAGATGCCACAGTGTACAGAGGCCTGATTTACAAATCGTCTTTATATATCCTAGGCTAATCTTGGCTTTCAATGTCTTTCAAGATTTACCTTTTACTTTTACAATTTTTCAAGTTTTACCATTTACTTACAACTTTCTCAAGTTTTTCCTTTAATTTCCAGATGCGTCCCTACTGTCACTCCAAGTCTTCAAAGTCATGCTTCTTATGTCCTCCACATCTCAACCCCTTCAAAATGGTAAGCATATTTTTGCATAAAACAGATGCTTGCCTTTAGAAAAAAAGATTGTTACTAAAGAATAGACTTCACGATCAAGGGAATTAGGTAAGCTGTGCAATTACCAGGAAATACATGCTCCAGTGCAACTGGAAAGCACCATCTGGGACATTTCAGACTGTAACAGTTCTGCAAAAATCCATTTGTTGAAAGAAACAGACACTGCAAGGGCATTTAATCATCTCACTTTCTTATATAAAAGGAAATCCCTGAACTCCTTTAGAGTATCAGCTTTGGGTATAATTAGCCTGGCGATGATAATGTGCTTCACAAAGAGTGGTGAGTTTTTTGAAACATTTCAAGTATCTGAGAAACACATTCATCAGCTGATGTTATCTGTTGCCGCCATCAGCAGTGATTTCAGCAAAACAAACCTGCAGAGAAAATTTCACCTTAGCTACCCTGAAAGTTATCAAAGGCAAAGCACAAGACTGATCAGAAGGTCTGTAAGATGCATCAGAAATTTTAGTTGGAGCCACGTTTTAGATCTTGGACTATGATGCCTACCTGCAGAGTCTTCCCGATCACACAGCATAATAACCACTGGCCACATGACATTCTGTGCTAGCACACGTCACAGACTTTAGCAGAGGTATTTTCAGCAGCTGGTGGAAACAGCTAAAGATACACTCTTATCTTCGCAATGAAAATGACGTCTCATCACACATTGATCAGGTGTCAGCCCAGTTCCCTCCTGCACTATTTTGAAGGAAGATTCATTATCCTATGATCTTTTTTTTTTTTTAGTTGAAAAACCAGACAATCAGTCTGCATCACAAGCTGCTGATGCTGGGCTTTGCTCAGCCAGATGTGTCCAACTTGGCTTTTCTTCTGGTGCAAACAGAAGGACCAGTGAAATCCCTGACTTTGATATTGCATCAGGAGTTTAGTATATTCATTTTAGCCATAGCATTTCTTTCTCACTTGGGTAGAAAACAGTAGATCTTGAAATTCTTTACCAGTGAAGCCTGCTTCTCCATATCGCAGCTGAAAAACACTTTTTTTCATGGGCCAGTTGTTCCTAATACCTGGAGCCCCACCAGAGCCTTAAGTGCATGATGGTGCTGGTTACCACAATTGCCATCTAGCGCATAGCAGAGCAGAGTATGTACAGATGTTCGAGAGCCTGGCTGTAGCACTGGGGCTATACTGAAAACACGGGAGCTGATACAGCACATGTCTTACACTGTACTGAAGGCAGGCATGATTTAACACTGATTCAAAAGTTATGTGACTGTTGGGTTCTCCCAGTGTATCCCCCATACAGCTGATTATGGTGCTGTGCTAACATGGCCCTGTGGAAAGCTTAATTGCTTTGGTGGCAAAACCTATGAGGGCAGAAGCATTAGCTAACCTGATTTTTTTATGAACAGATTATCAATATTCTTCCAGAAAAGATTTCCTCAGATGTCAAAAATTGTTCATGGAATAAGTTGTGATCCTCCCACTCATGTGTCATGCTTTTGGACATCCAGATGCTGTGCAGATAAAACAGTTGGCCCTGTTTGAAGTCCTGTTTGTTCTAAGAGCCTTCAAAACCTGACCGGTGGTGGTACACGTTAACCAGTGACAAAACTAACTGAGCTGCTACCTAACCGGTACCAGAGGAAGCACCTACCATAGGCACAGGCTTGCTACCCAGGACATTCTCTTGTTCCTCAGAACAAGCTTCCAGCCTAGTCCATGAAGACATGAGAACCTGTCAGAAATGTGCAGAGAGGATCTATGTTTACCTCTACGCTCTCTAACATCTCTGCTCCAACACCTCCTTTGATACAGTTTGCTCTAATGTGAGACTGCGGTCCTTTGTGATACAGTTACCAGCACAATTACATCCACATTAGGAGCAGCTTGAATACCAGCGAAGAAATCCCAATGTAATCGTTGCCTGAATCTCACTCATCCCATATAAAACTGATCTAAAATTTCTATTGCATTATTGTGTAGTAAGGACAGTTATTGTGTACTAAGTACCCAGTTTCTCTGGGTAACATGTTCCAGTGCCTCACCACGCTCACAGGTGGTGCATTTTTTTCCTACTATCTAATCTAAATCTACTTTCTTTTAGTTTAAAACCATTGTCCCTTGTCCTGTCGCTACAAGCCCTACTAAAGTGTCTGTCCCCATCTTTCTTGCAGGCCCCCTTCAGGTACTGGAAGGCTGCTATGAGGTCTCCCTGGAGCCTTCTTTTCTCCAGGCTGAACAACCCCAACTCTCTCAGCCTGGCTTCACAGGAGAGGTGCTCCAGCCCTCTGATCATCTTTGTGGCTCTCCTCTGGATTCATCCCAACAGATCCATGTCTGGTTTTGAATATTGTATACTATTATTTATTGCTATGTAAGAAAAGACAGGAGGATGAAGTTTGACGTAGGACAAGAGGAAATGGACTGAAGTTGTGCCAGGGGAGGTTTAGATTGGACATTAGGAAAAATTTCTTCACTGAAAAGGTTGTCAAGCACTGGAACAGGCTTCCCAGCTGGAGGTATTTAAAAGATGTGTAGATGTGGTGCTTAGGGACATGGTTTAGTGGTGGACTTGGCAGTGCTGGGTTAACAGTTAGACTCAATGATCTTAAAGGTCTTTTCAAACGTAAACAATTCTATCATTCTATCATTCTGTGATCAAAGAGTCCTGACTCAGCACAGCGCATGCAAACCATTTCAATTCCAGTGTTCAGTCATTAATTATCACAAGACTAGACTAGTCCATTACTTGCTCACAAACAAGAGAAAAAACAGGACTCATGGATAAAAGGAGACATAGATTAAAAATGCAATTACAGCACAAATGAAATGGATTTCACTCATTGACAGTGCACATGAGAGAAGTGCAAATGGTTGAGGGTATAGATTGAGATCATCAGTTAGTGCATGGTTTCCTTGGCTTTTTCCTGTTTCAGATCTAGTGATGATAACTGACAGATCAACATTAGCAGTTCTGCTGTTCCAGCATCCAGCCTTAAAGTGCTCCTTCTTATTGAGATTTGGAATTGATTCTGACTAGGAAACACTGCATGGTCTCCAGAGAAATGCATCTTTTCTTGGGGTATTCCAGGCTGCCTTGCACAAGGAGGGTAGGTGGGAAGCAAATACCCACAAAATAGGATATAGTGGGCAAAAATAAGTTTGCTGTGCATGTGACTGAACCCACAGGGCCATGCTATCACAGTGCCAAACTCAATCTAAAAAGCTGTATAAAGATGTGAGAAATATTACGAGACTCTAAGAGTCAGGTAACTTGAATCAACATTAAGGTCAGGTCTACCTTCAGTGCATTGCAAGGACCTATTCTGTATCAGCTTCAGTATTTGATACACTAAAAATAGACAGGGTACATTTGTCCTCCTTAGCAAAGATAACCAGAGACTAATTTAGTGCTAATGATGCTTAATGTTTCAGATTTAACTTCAGAGTTAGTAAGTGTTTGCAGGAATTCAGGTGAATCTGTGGTGGGAGGTGTCTTGCTGGAAGGACAAGTCTCAAAACAGAAATATTGTGGAGATGGCTACCAGAGACTCCCGAGATGCTGCCCCAAGTCTGTGCTGATCATCAATCCATGTGGTTTTTGCTAGGATAGGGTTAATTTTTCATGCAGTAGTTTGTATAGTGCTGTTTTGGATTTGTTTTGAAAACAGTGTGAAACACATAGAGGTATTTTAGCTATCGCTGACCAGTGCTCACACAGTGTCAAGGCCTTTTCTGTTCCTCACGCTGCCCTGTCAGTGAGGAGGCTGGGGGCAGGGGGGGCAAGAATTTGGGGGGGCCCACACTGGGAAGAGCTGACCCCACTTGACCAAAGGGATATCCCATACCATATGATATCATGCTTAGCAAGAAAAGCTGGGAAAAGGTGAGGAAGTGGGGATGTTCAGAGTTACAGTCTTCCCAAATAACTGTTACATGTGATGGAGCCCTGCTTTCTTGGAAATGGCTAAGCACCTGCTTGCTGATGGGAAGTAGTGAATCAATTCCTAATTTTGCTTTATTTGCACATCCAGCTCTTGCTTTAGATATTAAACTGTCTTTATCTCAACCCACGAGTTTTCTCACTTTTCCTCTTCTGATTGTCTCCCCCATCCCTCTAGGGAGAATGAATGAGTGGCTAAGTGGGCCTGAGCCAACCACCAGGGTTAATCCACATCACCCCATGGGCTTCAGCACATTGTAAACACAGAATCACAGAATGGTCAGGGTTGGAAGGGACCTCTGGAGATCATCTAGTCCAACTCCCTGCTAAAGCAGGTCCACCTGGAGCAGGTTCCAGAGAGTCATGTCCAGGCAGGTTTTGAATGTCTCCAGAGAAGGAGACTCCACAGTGTCTCTGGGCAGCCTGTGTCAGTGCTGTGCCGCCCTCAACGTAAAGAAGTGCTTTCTGATATTCAGGAGGAACTTCTTGTGTTGCAGTCCTTGCCCCTTGTCCTGTTGCTAGGCACTACTGAAAAGATGAACCAGACATGAATTCAAACATTAATTAGGCTTGTTTGGTGAGTTCAGGTATACTTACTCTTGAAGCTTCCTGGTCAATAACCAAAATAGATGATGAAATTTATAATCAAACCTTGTATAAAATCTTTGCTTAGGAGCATTGGACCAAATGTGACTAAGACCCTGTAGCTGCTGTCATCTGTGTAACTAGAAGATTTCACAAAAGCACCCATTTCTAGCATTCTAGAAATGCTAGAATCCCAACAGAAAACATCCCTTCTCAATGCCTTTTCACCACAGTGTCTTTACAAGGCTGATTGGGTTGTCCAGAATAACATCTTACATGCTGGTAAACAAGCCCAACACAAGAAAAAGGAGCTTGCAAGCACTCTGTGTGGACAGGGTGGCAATCCTCATTTATGTCCAGGAGTATTTTACCTCCATCTAAATTGCAGTACTTAGCTGGTAAATCTAAGATAAGGTCATGTTTACCTAAGCCTTGCTATATAACCACTGGGGGAAAATTTCCAGTGTCTACCCTCCATTCACTCTGTGGACAACCAAATATTTCAGATGTTTCATGTTAGGTAGCTTAAATCTCCCAGTACTATCTGGTACTTTTAAAATTGTTATCTTCTTAAGAAGAGAGAAGGCAGAAATACAGACAAATATTATTCTCAAGCAGCAAAGACATCACGAGTATCATGACTGGTGATTCCAGAACAGAGCTGGTTTAACAAAAGGGAGTCTTACATATCTGGGTCAAAGCAGAAGTTTCTGAGCTTTGTATAGTTTTTGCAGAGAGCAAAGTTAGCTCACCTGTCATACCAAGTTTGCTTTTCTGGGTACAGTATGCTGTCCAGAGCTCTGAAGCACCACTGGTTAACAAACATGATCAGCATTGCCGGGATGTCTGATACCGACATTCCACCACTTGATTCATAATTATACCAGCAAAATTAAAGGATGAGATGTTTCTGGGAGGCATTCCTTTGATCCAAACTAGAGACAAAAATGTTTTGGCTATGCAGGCACAGTTTGTGGCTATAGAGGCACAGTCATTTCTGGAGGTTGCCATTCTTACTAAATTAACCAAAAACCACAAGAGCACATGAATCAAGTCCTTTTGTTTGCATATTTACGGTTTAATGTAGTTTGTGATATCAAAGTATTTGATTTGTCAAACTAACTTAATGGAAAATTAACAGGGTTTCCAGCTCTTGCTGTGGCTCTGCCTCTACAGTAGAAAAAACTTGGTGCAAACCACAGCAAACAACCACTAGTCACTTCTTGTTATAGACAGCAGACATTAAGTTGCAGAAATCCTACATCTTGTGGTGCTGTCTGGAAAGCAGAGATCATGATTTGTGGGACAATCCTGACAAAAACTGTAGATTATGGGATCTACCACTGGGCAGATTATCTGAGAGTTAGTTCAGGAGAATGAAAAACTGAGAAGATTACAGCCCTCCAACCTCTAAGTCTGGGTTTTTTTCTCTGTCATATATGTCAAAAGAAAAAAAATCCCAAGAGAAAAGAGACTATGAGGAAATTGCTTGCTTGACATTCCCATCTTGGCTCCTGCCATGTTGTATTTTGAATTTTAGATTGTGCTTTGTGTAGCAGACCACATTTGTTATTTGTATTCTGATAAACACTTTTGTTCCTTCCTGAGCTTATTTCTATCATCCTCATTTCCCTCCCATTTATATGCAAGCATTTAATCAGTTTTAAAATAAAAAAAATTACTAAAACTATAGTAAACTTCTGAAATGAAATATGATGTATAGCTAGATAGAGATTGATTTCTGTTTGCCTTCTTTGCGACATACAGAGAAGGCCTGAAGATTTTGTCAGAAATACTTTTTCCTCAGTACTTTTTACATTAGTAGTTTAAATCCAGTTCTATATTTCCTGAAAGCCTGCAAAAAACCAGACAGTTATTTTGACATCTTTAAACAGACCTGGACAATGGAATTAAATGGAACCACAGGGTATTTTTATTAGGATGATGCAAACAAAATTCTGATTTTTTTAATTAATAATTTGAATCAGATTAAAAAAACCCCAACATTTGCAAGAAAAATTTTTTTTTTTTAAAAAGAATCCTTACTTCTTCAGTTCAGTACTGAAAAGATTTGCCAGGAGAGTAATAAGCACGTTTCAGTGAATTAGAAATGAGTTTTGATTCACAGCACTTTAATGTCTTTTTCTAATCACTTTTCATACTCACTCTTGTAACCACTCTAGCTTGCACTAAAGCCCGTGGAAAATTGATTTTCAGTCCATGCCAAAGTTAGTGAAGTAAATCAAGTACAACTATCTCTGGAGCAGCAGAATTTTTGTCCAAATTTCTCATTAGCGTTAAGATGCCTATCAACTGATTCTGGCAATTGAAGGTTTGACCAAGACAGTGTAGGTCACTGTTGCTTGAATTGCCTTCAACCCAGCTGCAGTTTTTTTAAGAGATCTTTTTCCTGTTTGCTTTTTTCTCTGCATTGTGTGGGCTGATGCCTAGAGACTCAGCATGAAAGATCCTACAGAGGTCTGACCCTGCTTTCCCACAAAGACCATGCACATTCATGCATGCTACAATAACAATTTCTCTTTCGCAATGAACCCTGGTGAAGGACAAATGAACACAAAAAGAAAAATTAAACCCAAGATCCTATTTTGGTAGGGTAGTAAGATAAAGATAATTATAATGAGAATGAATTACCAGGGGTATTAGACACAGGCATATTTCTCAGAACCGACCTAGATATTGGAAATCTGAAAAGCTAAATGCAATATTCACAGGCAGAGTAGAGAACGTGGGCTCCAGTGCAACCAGACGTTAAGAGATTTGGGGTGATGTAATCCAGAACTGTTCCTATGGCAATCTTGAATACGCAACAAATCTCTGTAGCCAGGTGCACTGTGAATCAACAGCTGGTGATGGATTAACGGAATATTTTCTCAATGGTTGTTTCAAGCAATTTCTCTTTTTTCTGTGCAGACGGAAAACTAAAACATTCAGATGGCCCATATGCTGAACACTTGCACACATAGACACACTGTATCTTCCTCCTATGGTGAAAAAAAACACCTTGCATTCTATATATTAGGCAAAACCACTAGCAAAAAGCTAGCTGACAGTGCTGGCAATTTTGTAGCCTCCCTCCAGATAGTAACATAAGTGTGTGTAGTTTGAAAGTAAATCTACCTTTGAAGGAAATGTAGTTCCTCAGTAATTTTCTCCTCATTTACCGTTCAGCTTACCATTTTGAAACCGGACATATCATGGATCTAGAAGTATAGCTTTATTTCTCTGTATGGAGACTCACTGTTATTTCAGAGCTATCCTGACAGCAACCTGCTTCATGCTGGAGTAGCTTTTTTGACCAACGTTAGGAACTGTCTCAATTTTCTGCCATTAAGGTGGAAAATTTCAGCCCTGAGATGATTAATTGTTTCCTTTTTGAGCAAAGTGGGGCTTTAGAGACAAGAGGATCTGCTGGATAGCCTTATTCCTTTACATCTACCTAGAGCAGAACAGAAATGTCAGTTCTAGATGTACAGTGGTGGGTATGTGGGCTGGGAGAGATGATGGGGGAAGGTTTTTTTTCTAACCACATCTAAGCCAGCTATGCCAAAATTAAATAGAGAAGGAAAAAAAAGCATCTGGAAAATTGCAGCAATTTAAAGCACAGTATTATAGTGCAAATCCAAGGGAATAGCAGGAATGTAGTGACATTTATCAATAGCTACAACTCAGAGTTCTAACAAAAAGAAAAGGAACAATCTGCTCTCTGCCCTTGGCATGATAATTTGCCTTTTACCTTCTGCATTTTCATACATTAGTTTGAAAAGCAGAGGACCAAAACAATCAGCAACAGATGTTCCACACAATCAGTGTGGTACATGAATTCAGTTAGCATGCAAATTGTCATCCCTGGGCTATTCATGTGGACTGCTGGGAAAACAGGCAGCCTGCTTTGCAAAAATAGATAGAAGGGGTATGATTAAAATGTCTGGATTCAATCACATATTTAATCACCATCCCCCTTTTTATCTCAGCTACAATGACTGGTAGCTATTACGACAAAAAATTGAAAATGTGCATGATACACAGTGGCACCCAGGAGCCTGATAGGTGGTCTGTGCTTGATCAAAGTGATCAAAGCTTTGTCCTGTGTTTCTTTCTGTTCCACCTCACCACAATAATTTTAAATGCACAAAATATGATTTATAGGAGGATGTTCTATACTTTTCTTCTTAGGCTAGAGTGTTATAAACTGCATCTCAGTTTTTCAGTGAGACCAATAAATTGTTTCTCCCTCCTTAAAAGGAACAACGGATGACTGTCTTGTCTACTCAGAAACAGGTTCTCAGGGATAATACAGGGGAACAGAGACTTCTAACCTGCCTAAACCCAAATGCTGGGTGAATCCTAAGAAAAAATTTGGTGTGTCCCATAAAAAGCTTATTCAAACCATTCTGAAATGTAATGGTCAGATAACAGACATCCTTGCACTATTTTGGCACTTTGTAGTTGTGGATGGATGCCAGAAGGGCAGGGAAAAGTAGTAGGAAAAATTGTCATCTCGATTTATTTTTTTAAAATCTAAGAAGTGGGTTACAATTTTTGGAAAGGATATATATTGTTTATTCATTGAATGAGATGCCAAAAAAAAGTGTGGCCTCTGAGGAATAGACGTGGAAATTTTACTCATTCTGCTAAGTACTTGTTCGTGCGAATATATTTCTGCTGGTTTCAAAGGGACTATTTTTGTGAGTTGCATAATACAGCTCAAAATTAACCCAAATTGGCTTGAAAAGGAAAATTGTCAAATGGACCGAAGACTGTTTACAGGACACTGTAAATTAGGGATCACCCTAAATGGCAAAATATCAAAAGGAAATTCTTTAATGGGGTAATCTGAGGATCAACTACAGTACTGTACTGTAATGATGAAGAAATATAAGCAAGACTCACTTAAAAGGAAATTCCAGGACACTACCAAACTTAGAAGTTCTACAAATATGGGCAAGATAAACAGAATTTCTTTAAGTCTAGAGAAATTAGCAACCTGACCCAAAAGAATAAAATAGGATTGATTTGGGAATATGCATGCTATGAAAGCAGAGGAGAAAGCAACCTTAAATGCACAATTAGCAGCAGAAACCTGGGCAGCAGAAATGCCAAGAAGCAGAACTGGAGTGAGAGGAGGTGACTACATCTGCTAAAGCCAGCACAAGTGAACATGAGGACATGACACTGGTTATGTTCAGTCCATGTTTAGAAATTTGCACGAATGGGAAGATTAGCAAGGATTCATAGTTTTGAGAAACAAATGGCATCTGAGATTAACATCCTTCATGGGGGTTGTATGCTGGCCTTTATCAATTACCTCTGACCTTTACTGAAACTCCCTTTCATAGGCAAAGAGGCAGGAGAGATACAGTGAAATTAACTTTCAGAGGGTGAAGCTGGGTGGATGATTTTGGAGAATTAAGCCTTTCAGCCTGAGACAAACAGAGCATCCAATAATTCCTGTGTCTTTTCAATGTGCCTTGAGCTATGACAATCCAGCCTCTCCCTGGAGCACCAAAACAATGCATCTTCCACTTCAGAACATGACAGAAAATTTAAAATACAGTGCAAAGAAGAGAGATGGCAAGTAAATAAATAAAGAATCATGATACTGCCCGCTAGCTGTGCTGTTACACAGCTGATGTGCTGTAAAGACTCTGGTCTTGTTACAGCTCTGTTGGCAATGGGAGGCTCGTGTTGTTACTTAGAAATGAAAGGCTGTAGCTGAGCCATTTGGATTGAGAAGGACTGAGTACCATAACAAGAAAGGTAGCATACACCAGTGGATCAGATGCAATTTGTATATTTTAACATAGAAACATTCTGTCCTGATTAAAGCTTAATAGGCCAAATCACTGACTCCGCAGACTTCTTGGCTACAATGAACACAAATATTTAAAAGGCACAGTTCTTGATTAAAACAGTGACCGTGCACCACGACTAACAGCACTAATATTTAAACAAAAAGGAAAGGAATGAAAATATAAAATGATCCCAAGTTACTGAAAAGGAACCACAGCAGTAATGATTCTGAGGTTGGTCACTGTAAGTTATAAAATGATTTATTTTCTTGATTAAAACAAAGAGAAATTAAGCATTCGTTATTTTTATTTTTTCTATTGGACTTGGTTGAGCAGCTGGCCTTGCTGTTTTTGAAAATCACCTCTGAAATTATTTTTCATTTCATTTGTCAGTCAAATTTGATAAATGCTTGTCCTCCAATGCTGCAGAACAAAACTGAAGAAGGAGACCTCAGTTACCTGGCAAAATGGTCTGGAGAACAGTTTTCAATAAAAGGTTTTTACTTCCTCCAGACATTGCTTCTAAAAGTTTTACATTGTTCATTTCCTTGCATGAGCAACCCTTTACTAGTCCTGTCTTTGGTACAGGGCAATTTGGACAACACAGTGGAAGATGGAGACAAGAGGCTCGCAGAGTTACAGTTACAAAGGTTGATGCATTTTTCAAGTCTTTCCATCCATTTCCATCAAGGAGTGTGTTAGCAGACTCTTCCCCACCAAGTATGATGGCAGGATTGAGCAGTTCCTCCCACAGACCCACAAAATGATGCAACGTACATTCTAATTTGAGGCCTATTCACAAGAATGAGTCATGGTATTAATTTCAGATGACGTGTGAAATTTCCCATCCTCCTTTTTCCAGAATAATTGCTCATTTTGGAGAGCCAGGTTTCATGTTCTGGCAGATCCCTGAAGTACAGAGCTACATGGCTGTTGACCCGAAGTTTAGACACCACTAGACTCTTAGCACTAGAATTAAAAAGTGAGTCTGCCTAGTCACATATTTAATACGCGAAAACCAAAAATTGTTGCCGAGATATTTCATGAAAAGGACCTAGTAATTGAGAAGCGCTACAGCCTGTTGAGGATTACAGCATACTGAGTCAAAGGCAGTAGGTCTTCATTACTGTTGTTAATTCTTTGATTTTGTTACATCTGAATTGCATGCAGAATTCAAGATACGTACAATAGCAACCAAGCTACAGGAATAGAAAATAATTCCTCTCTTTGCTGGGTCATCTTGCTGACAGTTTCATGAAGTACTTTGGATAGTCATATATTATTGTAATTAGTGTTTTCTAGGGTGGGTAGAAGAAAAGAAGGAAGTAAATCCTCATTTATGCCAAAGGAATACTGGAAAGTAGGAAAAAAATGCTACACAGCCCAGGAATTTGCAAATGCATTTTAAAATACATTTTAAAAAAAGAAATAAACTCTTCCTCCAAGCCTCCAAAGCATTTTCTGCATTTTCATTGTTCAGAAGAATTTAAAATAAAAGAAGATGTTAACACATACTCCATTGTTATATTAAAATGGCAACAACGCATTTTCAAAGCAGTAAGTTTCTAACAGGACCCCATGGCTTGTAAAGCTTTTTGAATAACCATTTCATCTACAAAAATGCAAGCCCCAAAACCAAATCTTTGTAGACAGGAACTTTCTGTAAAAGTCATATTTGACAACTACTGAACAAAAATGCTTTGCCATGAGAGACTACCATCTGTTTACTATATTAAATATACAGATCTCTGTGTTTTTATTAGAAGATTTTTTCTTTTAACAAGGCAGACGGCGGAGCTTACATATACAGCAAACCCTTTTACTGCAAATATGTGTACAAGATGCAGTGTAGAAATAGCGTGACATTTGGGGAAGGTTGCAAATTCTTTCTCTGGGTGCTGCTCAGAGACAAACAATACAGTTCTATTCACTCCTGAGGCAGTGGATGTAAAACTTGCTTGTCAGAGAGGACAAGAGATTTTCATGTCAGCTCTGATACGTTTGCTAGTAGACGCTACCAATTTGGGAAATTTAAAGAAAGTACATAGCTAGAGATTATTTCTAACATATATATTATTGGTAACACATATTATGTATCTCTGTGTGAAATCTCATAGATGTGTTGATGCCCATGCTATGGAAAATCATTCCTTATGAGACTGACCAACTGATGTACTGGACTGGAAGTGAACTTCTGGACCCAGTCATGGACTTCAACACTTCCCTAAACAAATGGCATTTTAATGGAGGTCTGATACCGGAGATTTGTAAACTGCAACCAAATATATACAGTTACTAATAAGCATAGGTCATCTTCTTGAAAAAAATTCTTCAAAGATATATCATGCAAGTAGTATATTTCAATCATTAAAGCTTTAAAATATCTATAGAGATTGCATCCCTTAGCAACAATGCATACCATAATAATGTGAGCAGTTTTTCCAAATACAGTTTTTTGAAAATATACTCTGTTGTTTAGGAAGTTTATTATTGGTAATGTTTGTATTAGATTTTTGATTGCTGGGATACATCTATGAAATCTGTATAAAGAAGAACAAGACTGGACTTCTAGAAAAGAAAAGAAAAAGAAGGAAGGAAGAAGGAAGAAGGAAGAAGAAGGAAAGAAGAAGAAAGATGAAAGAAGGAAGAAAGGAAAAAGGGGAAGAAAAGCAAAGAGAAGAGAATGAGGGCAATTGTTACACGTCATTGGTCTGCTAGGGATAATTTAGGACTAACTGGTGACAAAGTATATTGAATGTGGATTTAAGGCCAAATTCTCTGTTGAAGAAAATGGATGAAACTTCATTGATGCCACTAGAGCGTTAATCACTTCTGTCAGCAGAGGGAACAGACCTTTATCTGATGTGCTTCTTTTGACAATTAAAATTCTTAAAGACAGCAGCCATTTTGCTTCATGTCCTGCTAATATTTAAGAACCTCTAAAAGTTGTCCTATAGAGAAATAGGGCTATTACTATGTCCCTATTTAGTATTGCCTGTTAAGAGGTGTTCAAGGGATGATATGAGCATTCATTGTAATTTACTTACTAGGCAATGCATATTTCCACTACAACTTGTGCAAAGACCATTCTGCCAGTGGACCTGTACACTGTTCAGAGGTTCTTGGCATGTTGTGTCATCTTTCAGAGCCATTTCACATCTCCTTTTTTCTTCTCCAAATCCCAGCTAGTGAGGTGTTTACTGTAGAAGCATAATGATGTTAGAGGTGAGGCACGGCACTGAGCGCAAGCTAATATGCTTTTCTGTGTTTATTAGTATGGGCTCCATTCCAGCACTGCTGGGGTGGTTGGAGTGGGAGGAACAAGGAAGAGGAGAATGGAAACAAATTGGTGTTGGCTATGGTGTGGAAATGGAGCAAGAAAATAGGTGTATGATGCTGGGTGCACGGCAGTCCAATAAGGTGAGAAGATGCCAGCTTCGTTGACATAGTGAGGTCAACATAACAGCCGTGAATCAGAGCAGGATGGACTGTTACTGTGCAAAGCAGAGAATACTGTTCCTATAAAAGCGATAGGGAAGCAACTCCACAAACAAAGACACTCTTTCCCTTGGAGATTAGACAGTTATCTACAGTCATTTTGGCATCTGATTTAAAGAGGCAAGAAAATGAAACAATGCAATATCACTTTGAACTTCCTCCCAGTATGTAAATGAATGTTTGCATTTTTAAATTAGAGCAGATTACTGGTTCTTGGCAAAAACTTATCTTGACCACTGATAATTAAGACAGATCTGAATTGCTGTGCTTCAGGTCTTGAAGTCATGGCTGGTGAAAAAAACATAGAGTATCTAACATATCTGTAAAATAATACACCATTTCTGGATACAAGATGGAAAATCATAAGCATAGAAAAATAAATAATAAAGTTACAGACATGCTGAAGAAACGTATCTGAAAAAGAGGAGGGAAGCCAAAGTAAAAGGCTGGTTTGTGTCACTAGACATGGCAAAGAGTTAGTAATAGTCATGGAGGTGATGCGGTTCCTAACATGGAGGTGATGTGGTTCCTTGCAGAGGAATGAAGGCAGTGGGTTGATTAGCATTGATAACATGCAGCTGTGGCCTTGCCTCGAAGGCAGTGGGTTGATTGGCATGGACAATGTGCAGCTGTAGCTCGTTCCAGCTAAGTAGTACTCAGGATTGTGGGATAGGTGGAGGATGAGTAGTGTGGTTTGATTTCTGGAGGAAGAAGAAACAGCATGGATGGTAGAATTTGACTGATGGTAAAAGCCTTGTTGCAGCCTGCTAGTTTGTGTTGTGATGGTTCTTAATTGCAGGGGCCTGTGATGCCAGCAGAAGTGTCTTGCTCAAGGTTGGCTGTGCTTGCCTACAGTAAGGTCTTACACTTCTGGCATGGCATGGGACCCATCTGTTCCACCACAGCAGGTGGCTTGCAGTCCAGAGCCAGCAGAATGGGCATCTAGATGCTGTGCAGGGCTTTTCCTCCACAATGCCAATTCCCTTTGTGCTGTTGGTACATGGTGGAAATCACAGTAGATGAGTCTCTGCTGGGGGAAAGGGCTGGCACACAGTGATCTCAAATAGAAAGGATACAAAAGGTATTACTGAAGCCCTCTTAAAGTGCAATTTTCAGCAGTAGGTGCTGACTGGGGCTTTTACTTTTATCATTGCCTATTCTGCAGTTACTCTTGCGTTCAACAGCTGGAGCAGCCATAAGCAAACTCACAGCATGGGGTCAGAGCTCATGTCAGCTGACGAAAACCATTGCTGGGAATCAATTCAACTGACAGCATCAGCCCTGATCTTCTCAGCGGTTGCTCCCTCACCACTTGCAGGACCAAGTCTGCTGTATCCTTAAAGACCCATCTACACACTGGCTCTTTATTCTCCACTGCAATGTGCAAGGTCAACTCAGTACAGACTATGTTATTGTAATTGTTTAGTTGTAGAAGGGGAAAGGAAAACTCACATTTCTCTTTACTTGTGCTGTCCAGCAGAATCATTAGAGAACAACTATACTTAATAAATTAAAGATTAGAAGCTTTTACATTCACCTACTGTCATAGTATCAAGCATTGCCTTTATATTTGCAGAAGTCTGACTTACTATTTGTGGTATCTCTTAAATGTGTCTCATTAATGTCTGTGGCATTGCTCCTGTAGTACATGTGTGTTATCTTTCTCTTTCAGTTCTTACCTGTTTTGAAGAGACTTGGACAGGCTTCTTTCAGCGTTGGTGATATCTTAATAACACAGAAATGTTTGGAAACAGAGCTTCCCTTAAGCTATATATTTGTTATACCAAATGCAGAAAACTGTGTATGTAATGAACACTTTTCCTGGTCTCTCTTATCCCCCTGGCTGGTCTGTCCCATACATTATATCTGGACCAAACCCCAACTTGTAGCACAGTCTTTAAATCCTAGTAGCATATATGATCTTTGGTCAATATATTTCTTAGGTAACATGAAGACCTCTGAACCCAGCAGAAGTTTCCTCAAAATCCACTGCATAGTATTACCATCACCCAAACAAGACTAGCTTAGTGGCTGATATTTTAGACTGGCTATTTCTGTTTCAGAAGTATTTATAAGAAAGTTACCAACTCCAAAGTATTGGAAAATCCTGGCTTCCTTCAGAGTCAAATAGATTTCATGGCAAAAGTTCAAAATTTATGATGCAAAATTCCAAGAGATTTATAAATAAATAACTAAAGTTTCTTTCATCTGTTTATTCCTGATCTCTTAGAGATATGCTTGGAGTACATCTCTGAGACAGTCTTCAAAGCCAAAAAGATTTAAAAATCATGGTTTCTTTTAAACAAAATTTGAGAGTCTCAAGTAATCATCTGACCTAGGAGCAGGGAACTGTAAAAAGGGACACAGACTGCCAAGAAGAAAAAAACCCCCAACAACCCAATAAAATTTGGCAACTGCATAGAAAATTAAAATATTAGCTTAATTGCTTTTGAATGGGGAAGAAGTTGATTAATCTGATTATCAGTTTTCATTTGTTAGTAATTGATTATTTATGAAATTGGAGTATCCTTACTTTAAGTAATGGTAGTTTAAATAATGATAGCTGCTATTCATTTAGTTGGAAACTGTGACTAAACGTTTCTTCCAGTATACAGAGCTTGAGTTTTCTAATTTTTCTAGTATTATGGAGCTCCTTGCACTTTTGTCATGCACTGAAACATATGTTAAAAGCCTGTACCATCCATTTTTAATTTTCTGCAGAATAGGTACGTTCAATAACAGGTCCTCAAAAACTGCAAAGAAAAATTATTGGTGATGACTTTTTGTATCTCAATTAACTAACAGAACACTGTTCAAGGGAACAATGTGATACATTTCTTCTGGTTGCTTATTACATTTCTGTAATTTGCCATCTCATTCTTCACATTGTATGTCCATGATCACTTATCTTGTTTATGATGCAGTCAGAACTACACTGCTTCTTTTTTTAATGTTTTAAAATGTGTGATGATATGCTCCAAACAGGGGTTTAGGTGGAAAACATTCACTAATTGTTCTGTTACAAGCTTCCTCCTCAAGTTTACCTTAGTCTGGAGACTGAAGGGCAGAGTGCCTCTTAAAGAGATGCATTTTTATGATGTGATAAATCAGCATTTGGCATTTGGGGCTTTTACTCTGTACCTGCAACATGGAAAGAGGAAGGATCCCAGTACAGCACTGCAGCTGATTTACATCATGACTCTGGACAGCAACAGCTTCTTACCACACAGCAGGAATGTAATCTCTGCTTGACGTTCCAAAATCTATCTCATCTGGATGTCCGTGTGGTGTCAACCTTTTCTTTGTCCTTCTAAACATTTATTTGCACAGTTTGTGAATGTAGCAGAAAGAGAGTTTACAGTAAACTTGATCTGCCAGTTGGAGTAGGCCAGTGAGCAAATAAATATAGAAACACAGATTCACAGGCATACCTGCTTCTCAGCAGATCCTTCCAGTTCATCGTGGCTCGTCAGGTACAGCCAGAGACCCATGGGGAAATGGCTAAGCACATGCATGCACTTTTCCAGCAAAGCAATGACTTCACTGAGCAGCAACCAGAGGACACCAGTTGTACCAGCATGCACAATGTGTTAGAAATGGAAACAGACTCATGTGGGCCTGTACAGGGCTAAGGTTAGCTGGTGGACCATTTGTGAAAGGCAGTGATACTTGCTCAGTGATGGATCCACTTCAATTATTAGGCTGGAAAACCAACTACTTTGAGCATCCCAGTCCTTTTCATTCAAAGTTATTATCAAGGCTCCTGCACAGAAGGTGATGGTGGGCCAGCCACCCCCATGTACAACTTCCCCAGCAGCCTGCTCTCTGCACCAGTGTGTATGCCTGGGGGCTTGGACAGAATAGGTATGGGTGGCATCCAAAGCTGCTTTCAGCGTCTTAGGTTTTGTGCCTGCTAGGAACATCCTGCTGAAATCCATAGTGGTATCACATCTCAGTGCAGGCATGGTTATACTGGGATAAATGCAAGTATATAGCTATAACTCTTCCCTACCTGAGGAACATATCACCACACCAGATCATTCTCCTAATCAAATTGCCAGTAAAATTTTGAATTCCACAGGCAACTTAATCTTTGTGCTACTTTTAAAATAACCTACAAAAAGCTGCACTGTCACTGACCTTGTTCTTTTGTGTGACCAAGCTAAACATAGTAAGTCTGGATTAAGCCAAAATAAAAGTGTCTGTGTAGCTTCTTCCACCTGGTTAACAACTTCTTTCTAAAATAATAACTTAAGCTCGACTGGTGTAATTTCCTCATGCATGAAAGATCTGAGTTTTAGCTGTTACAGGTGTGGGGACAGAGGAGATAGCTTCTTAGAACTCAAAAGATTGTTTTTTATTTTATTTCCTATTCACACAGTGGTTACTTGGTTTTCATAGAGTCTCCTTTTAATAACTTCTATTGGGAGCAAATAATTTTCATTCTGATCATACTTAGGTAAACATATTCTGAGCACAAGAAAAATCTCTGGTCAGATCCAAGCTTTCTAAATTTGCGAGTGCTCAGATCTAAGGATTTAACTTTGTACTCACTTCCAGGGTATACAGTGGTATTTATGCCCAAAAAGGTTTTTTTCATAACTTCTTTCCAGTATTTTATCCATAAAGCAACCCTTCCGTGATTTAAAAGCAGTATTTTCCACAGATTTTTTTCTTCTGGGAGTTGTAAAAGATTGTGACCAAGTAAGAAGAGAAACATCACACAAGGTATGTAACAGAGAAAATTACTTTCTTTAGAGAAAGAACTGTTGTACATAAGGCTGCTCTGAGAGCCAAAAATTACAATTTCCAGCATAAAATGAGTAGACTTCCCCCTTTCTCACTTTATGTTCTGTCATACCCACTATTGTCTCTCCAGTGCTACTGGAAGGATCTCACTGGGCACTGTGACTGCTACAGAATGGTCTCCTCTTCCTAAAATACATCTCAGATCACTTTGAATGCATCATGCAATCAAAAATAGATGTGCTTTACCCTGTGCTTGCAGATTTTTCCATCTAAAAGGAAAAATGTTGCTGTATTTATCCATGCTCAAGTCAGAGACCAAAAAGCTTGGCTCATGTTTTGAGAACCCTTAAGGTAAATAGCTGTTATTTTTAAACAGACCTGGCCTTCATAAGGACTGCTAAATTCCCAAAACAAACTCATTAAAACCTCTGCCAAAGCTTTTCAGTGACCTCTAGCTACTTCCTGAATCACCTCAGACTCTGCTAACGCACAGGGTATTATCTGCCTCTCTAGATCTGTAAAAAGCATCAGTCTGGCTTATTCATTGCTGATCACAAGATTATCAATAAGAGACCACTCCAGCAGTCATCAACTATATGTGCTGACATCTAAACACTTAAAAAGTGAGTTTGACTTTCATACAACTGAAAACCTTAGAAATCTCTGTTAAGCCATTTAGAAGTGCTGTGAGCTGGCTAGCCAGAATTCACTAGCCACACATAAAAACTATAACCAGTAAAATTGAACAGCCATTCCTCTTGTCCCCACAGGTACTGCCCTCTCAATCCCACAGAGTTGTATTTCTAGTGGACCAACACAGAAATTTTTAGTAAAGCTGGTAGTATGGACTTAAAAAAACCCAAACCCTATTATAATAAACCTGTTTGTTTCAGTTCATTTCCTTTGAGGTCAGAAGTTAGTAAGAGATCCAAGGAGCTGGCTTAGACAGCCTTTAAAGATTTAAAGGTTCCCCCAATTTCTTTATTTGGGTCAACTTCAGTCTATTTTTAGACAGAAAGAAACCAAAAAAATCAACAAAACCCAAAGACCAGAACACACAGGGATGACTAGAGACTAATGTAGAGACAACTGGCTGAGGATGACAAAGGCATGAATGTCAAAATAGAGAGAGTCCTTTTTTTTCTTCACTTCTACCCCCCCAAATAAAAAAAAACCAAAAAACAAACTAACAACAACAACAAAAAAACCCAACCCAAAAAACCAACAACCCTACAACCAAATCAACCCTAAGAGAAGGTACTGGAATAACAAAAGAGTGAGGTAAGTTCCTGACCAGATTTTAGGTTCAAATTTTCTGCTTGTATAGCTAAAGCTTATTAAACTACACATCTGTCTTTGGGTAATGGGGGACATAAAATGCTGACAAAACCAGGTTACTTTATTTTCACAAAATATTATTTGCGATTGCTCTTGCTTGTATGGAAATGTCAGTGACTACCTTTCCTGCAAGTTTTATCCTTTCTTCCTTTTCTCCTTAAAATGAAAGCATTTTAAGGGTCTGCCTTCCAAATTCTTTAATATTATCATATTAAAAAAACATGCCAAGAAATTTATATTATCCACTATTCTGAATAGCAAACCTGGCAATATTTATCACTTGATAGATGTGTTATTCTGTCCGTCTGCTCTTGCTCATATAAACTAGCCATAAAAATCAAGTAAATTCTCTAAGGTGAACGGAAGATTTTAAATCTTATTTACCCTCATGCACATTTTAAAGAATTATTTATTTCCACAGTTCCAGAAATCCTACCTAAAATGCATTTTCTAAAAACATAACTGGCAAGGTGTCAATGACGAGCAGAATGAAATGGAATAAAAGTTACAATGAGATTAAACACCACATAAGAAAAAGGCAGGGGGAAAAGTATTCGTAAGTGCCAAAATACCCGCCAAGTAACAGACTATCCTTCAGCTGTGTTGAATTTGAACAATTTCCCATTGTATCACATCATCCATTTCTAGGCCACCTGTAAGTTTTGAGTTGGCTTGTTAAGTAAAGCACACAACAACAACTCAGTAAAGTTGAGTAATTCCCTGGAAACATTTTCAGTTCCTTCCCTCTTCCTTTCCCCTTGCTGCTCTCCTTTGGAAAACAGGGAAACGAAATAAATTTAGAGCCATGATTTCCAGCAGAATGGTTAGCAAATGAAGATCAGGTTTTAAAGACCTGTCACCTGCATTTCTGAGGTTTTTTTACTTTCACAGAATTGTATTTACTGCAGTAGCTTCAATAGTTGCCATTTCAAGCTCAAAATGTGGTAGAATCAGATTGCAGAGCGTTAAATCCATAGGCTTTTAAAGGTGGTCTGCGTAGAGGGCTGATGGCTGAAATATTTATTATCAGCAAAACCTGATGATTTAAACTATCATTCAACATTTATGATGGGCAAAACGATTATTTCTATGGATTAATCCTACTATTCCTTTCACACTTTTTTGGGTCTTTATGTATTACCATAGTAAAGCACTGAAGGCTAAACTACTTTCAATGGCTGTGGACTAAAGGTAATTCACCAAAAGCTTTGGAAGAGATTACATGCAAGTGCGAAAAGAAAAAAAAAAAAAAATTACCCCTCTTTAGGAGCTTGTAATTAGCTCTCCTTGAATAGGTGCTCACCCGGTTGTTTTTCTCTACTGACACAGTGCTTTCTGAGAGGTTTGGCACTGCTGGGCCAGAAGCTACAGGGAAGTGTTGTTGTTTGGTTCAGTCTGGCGAGACTTCAACCTGCAAAGCAGTAACAGGATGGCAGGGTGAACCAAAGCAGGGAAAACATGGGAGGGAATGGGCTTTTCTACTAATACCACAGCACAGGCCCTTCCAGCTCCTGAGGGCTGGTCATGCTCTTATCTGGAAGCATGACTGTACAGCAAAGGCTCATCTCAGAGCCATAAAAGCCTTCACACGTGTTCAGGGTATGCGTTGAAGAGGGAACCGATGCACCGCACTGCTGCTGTGATCTTCCAGCTGAACAGCCCCGATGCACGTCTCAACCTGCCGGGCTGCTATCTGCCTGTAACATAATACACACCTTAGTGAGAGATGAGTTTTCAGCAGGGACTTGAAAGAGGGGAAAGGTTACAGGCTTGAAGAGACTTCCCAGGCATAAGGTCTGGCACCAGCCCTCTGGTTCATTGCTCTTCATACCTGCGACACATATGCACACAGCCTGGAAAATTGAGATGGAGAGCTTTTTTGTCAGATGAAGCAAAGATGTGTGCTAGTGAGTCGCTGTAGCTGTATTTTTAACAGCAACCCCTGGCTGCTGTTCTGCCAGCGCTGCACTGAAACCCACCACAGCCTCTGCACCTCAGCATTCCTGAGTATGGGCAGCAACTCAGTGGAGCTAACCTTCAAGTACGCACGGACTGGCAGAGTGGTACAGAAGGGCAAAATAAACGGCGTCAGGTGAAAAGGGACAAATGTCCACTAGACAAAGTTAACTTTGAAGTGTTGCACATTCAGCAGCACATCTCAGCTTTACTTTTGCAATCTGAACTGGGCCGGTGCCTTCAGGGAGAAAAAAAGAGCAAACCTCCCCAGTCTTATCTTACTTTTGCTAGCTGAGGGATTGCTGTTTGTTTGGGCCAAGAACAATCATTATTCATAATGGAGCAAGTGGCTGGTTACTATCAGTTTTCTCCTTTTTTTTAACTAGAAAAAGCATGCATGGCCAGTGATGTATACAACTGGGGGTGGGTGGGGGGGTGGGGGGGGGTTAAAGAAAAAGTGTACCTATGCAATTCTTCACAGCATTGAAATGGAAATACCTAAGCACGGGTTTTATTGTTACATGTATGATGTGTCATACACGTTCATAACTGTTACCAGCCAAAATGAAGGAACTAAATCTACTTCTGTCTCTGCCACTAACATTTTAGATGGTTTGTTTTAATTAACCCTACCTCCTTTCTTCCCACAGCACTTGGTGCAGCTTATGACACGTTCAAACACTGGAAGAAAGAAAAATATAACTCGGAAAGCATAATGGTCCCAGTAACAGAAGCAATGTAGTAAGGACAGTACATGTTTGGTAAAGGGTGAATTTAATGTCCTACACTCTTCTTGCCCTGCAAAGATTACACCCAAATCACTGGCAGTTCACTGGATTTTTGTATGTGAATTAACATAAAAAAAAGCAATATTAAATAAATACTGGAATTCTGTATGTGCTCCAGTTTTTGGTTCATTGATGGGATATTTATAGTCTCAAACAATACTTATTTTCTGGAATGTTGTGTTCTGTTTTCCTTTGCTAACTTGGTTAGACCTGCTGTCCTGACCAGAAGAAACTAGAGCTTGGGGTTCAGATGGGGAAGTGATAATGGTCTCTGTGTAGCTCAGGTTGATTCATTTTTAGACAAAAATCTCCTGCTTAAAATGAGAAAGCTCCAAGCTGTTGCAGAGAAGGGTCTTTTTTTGAATTATCAAAAGATATTTTGCTGTCCTGTTTCTCATTTCACAGAAGCATGATGTAGTATTGACATAATTTTGTAAATTATTTTTCTTAAATACAGTAGTTTTGTGAATAATATACAATTGTTTTGGGGAAAAAACTGAGAAAAAAAACCCTCATATTTTTTTTACTAAAACATGAAACAATTTATTTCCTGTATTTAATTTAAAGTTATTATGTGAATTGAAGCACTTTTGGAAATGCTTATTAATAATACCTTAAATGCTTATTATTAATCTATCTACACAACACTAGGGTGGAGGCCAGGTAGTTTCAATATTCTCCATATTTGAATTCTGCCATGAGGGTAGAAGGATGAGCTTGTAATACATGGAACTTTACAGATAAATGCAATTTTCAAAAATATAAACATAAACCCCATTTTAACAACTGGCAACTGAGCAATACAGGCTGTATTAGTGACACCCAAAACACAGTAATCTAAGGAAATATGTATAAGGTTTTAAATTGCAGTTCTTGTCAAGGCAGTGTAAGCTTTATACTAAAACAAAAATAACACTCTTGCATTTCAGATAGTGAATATCAATTTACTTACTTTTACTTGGTTGTGTCTTTCAAAAGTAATATCACTTGCACTGGTTCATGATAAGAGTAATATCCATGCAGCCATTCGATTTCAAAACTTTACTGTAGGCATATAACTAATATTAAATTAAATGGGATTATTTTGGGAATCTGGATTATTGCATGTGGGCTCAGGAGTAAGGGGGTCTGAATCTGAATTCTGTTTCTGGAGTCAGAAATCAGGAAGAAAATGGAATCAGGAGTTTTAATACAAACCACTAATGCCTCAATAGTTTTTAAAACTGCAAATACAATTTTTAATTCTTGGATGGACTTTGCATGTCATGTTAAAGTAATTTACCCCCACGCAGCATGCTCCATGCTCTATATTGTCACTTGATGCATCCTTATTACTTCTCCAGGTATTAAAAGGGTACGATATGTTTTCATTTCATTAATCTTCTCTCAGGGGGCAGTGATGAGTTCATCCAACTCTCTACTCTCAAGACTGAAAATTCTTTTCAATTAAAAAATCATCTCCACAGATGGTACTGGCGTTAGCAGCAGCCCTTTCTGTCTACAACAACAAATATTGAGATATTTCAGGAATAACCCTATAAATCACTGGATATGGAATGATCTGCAGGATTAAAAAAAAAATAAAAAGCTACCAGAAATTAAGATGATGAGAATCTGGACCATATGGTTTATTCTGTCTTCAATGTATCAGTTTCATCACTGTGTCTGGACAATTTAATTGCATGTTAAGGTGAAATATAGTGAAAAATTTAACAAAGCTATTAGCTACAAATATGTTATCCAAAACATTAGGATCACAAAGGTGATAATAGAAATGGTTTAAACTCAGGGAAAATTCTCTGTTAAAGGGGATTAAAGAGACCATTTATTGAATAGGATGGATTTCTTCCAACCCCCTATGTGCAGAAAGCATGCAATGCGTGAATAATTCATCCAGAAATTCTATCGTGAAGTTGTATCAGTTTCCACAGTAAAACCTGGTTGTGGAGGAGGAAAATACATCAACATCTGTGACAGGCCCTATGAAGAGACAGTTGCAAAGCCTTTCAGGCACCAGGAGCAAACCAAAATATAATAAATTCACCAAGTGTCAAATTTGTGTCGGCTGAATAATGACACCATATGTCTGGGTTGCCGTGTCACTGCAGGCTGCCCCACAAAAGCAGCCCCCACGCCTCCCGTTCTCACCAGCCCCCCTCCCCAACCCCCCCATGGCTTTATAAAGTATGCGTTGGCAGGGGAAGTGCTTCAGCTACCGTTTTCCACCCCAAAGATGGATAGAGATCCACTTGATAAATATGACTCTTGGCTGTTCTTTTAAATCAGAGCTCAACCATGCCTTTTTATCCCTATCTCAAGCTAGGTGAAACGGTCACTTCCAGTCCAATGCTAGCTCTCTAATTTATTGTCCGATGAAATAGAGGCATCCGGCCCTGAAAGGATGGTTAGCATTCCAGAAGAGGCAGGCTTTCCTCAGCCCGAGGGGCATGAAACAGCTTAAAACTGCAGTCAGAGCTAGCTGACTGGGCTGGTGGCAAACCAGAACTACCCCGCAGGAGAGGCTCTTTCTTGGATGTAGTGATCTTCCCTGCAGCGAATAAAGCCAATAAATTCTGGTCCGGTGCTTGTGCCCCAGAAAAAGGTGCTGACTGCACTGTTCCTACTGTCTGATCCCTGCTGGCAACTGCTAGACAAATAAAACAGGGGAAAGTAAAGGGGCGGGGGGTGGAGGGAACAAGTTTTATGTGTTGAATTGGGTTTGCTCTACACTGAAAAACAGGGACAAAGAGAAAGGGCTCAGTTATTTCCCTGAACTGTCTGTGCTGACAGGTGAAATCACTCCAGATGACATATTTGACTCAAATCCTTGGAAAAGCACTTGAACTTCTCTCCAAGTTCTGCTTCAAGCCCCAGTTCTTCTACAAATTGCCTCACAAGTTGCCAACTTGCATTTTGTTTTAGAAAGCTCTAGTTTTGTTGTCAAGAGCCTCCCCACTCTAACACTGTGATTGCGGTTCCTCTTCCTGCAACCAGCTTGCCCTCGCTGGTAACTTTTGCAATTTTGTGTTTCCTAAAACTCAGTTTAAGAACTGGAAGTAAAAGATTTTTTAAGCATCATGAAGGTGATCCCGAGAAAATAGAGAACTGATTATTGTGGAACAGCTAGCCCATTACGTGGGCTGTTGACAAGAGATGGTTATGAGATCTAAAGAGGATATCAACAAGTCTCAGCCTCCATTGCGAAACAGAATACTATTAAATAAAGAAAATGTGAGATCAGTTTGAATCAAACTTTTTAATTACAGCAAAGTCAAACAAGTGTGAGCCTACACAGGAGGGAAGAAAAAGCTAATAGGAAGTTTTGCTGCCCAGCATAATTCTGTATTTTTGACATCTGGTCAGTGAAAATAATCCATAAATCCCTAAATACACTTGCTTTGAAGAAAGAGAAACAAAGTAAGCAGAAAAAAGCAAAAAAGAAACACCTACTAGAACAGGTGAACTCCACTGTGGGTTCAGTCACAGACATTTATCTGTCATCATTGGTTTTATGAACATCAGAATCAATGACAAGTCTGTCAATAAAAGGAGGGGAAAATGAAACCATGTCTTTAAAATAGAGAGGTAATATATCGTATATGTATATCTGCAATTGTATATGTTTATCTACAGGCTGTCAAGCTAACATACACATGGAAAATGAAAACCAGAATGCCCTCTAAGGAGGTCGTTGAAATGGGGAGGACAAAGTCATACTAGAATTGTTTTGGCTTGTGCTTTTTGCTCATTTAATGAAGAACTAGAGGTGTCTGAAAAAACTTTGATTGCAAAAAAACAAAAAGAAATTTGATATTTGGTTGAAGACAAACTCACAATTTGCAGTGAATAACATTTCAGACAGAAGTAGACTCTTGCTGGTTATTGAAGGACTGGCAGATCACTGGTTGCTTTTGTTGACTGTTTTTTTTGTGACTAATCAGAGTATAATAAACTATCTTGCTAAGAACATATTTGATTTATTTGGTTTTAATAATTAAATATACTGAATTCTTGTCAAGATCTTCTGGAGTGTCCAGTGGAAAAGGTGGTAAGTTTAGGAGACAAGACAGAGAGAGCTATGGTTAGTGAATTCTAGCAAGTTAAAAACCTTTCTGCTATGTACCCAGTGGGCCATTCCAAGGATGTACCTTTTAGAAATGTAAGTAAATCTCAGGTTGAATAGTGAAAGAGTAAAAAGGGTGTCTTTTATTATCTCATTTTCACAAAGCAGTTCTGTGGGTGTGGGTATGTGAAAAAGAGAGATCAGATTTTGTCACACTGATTTGAATCATTCCTGGTGAAGCATCAGGGGTTTCTATACACTTGAAGAGTCAACGAATTTGATCTATGTAAACCTTGCACAGGCAAGGCTTACAGCTTGATTTCTCTAAGTCCCTGTGTCTGTAAGACTCGACTGTGGAAATGAACATAGTAGCAGTTTTGAATACAAATAATTAATATTTCAGCTTGAACTAATTTAATTCTTAGGTTTGATAGCAGAAGCAGTAATTTCTTCTCAGACTCTTCATCTGTCTTCTGCAAGCCTCACTCAGCTCTACCTGGTACTTTACTTCCTCCTCGATCTGCTTCTTTCTCTTCTTTAACTCCCACCTCGTTTCTACAAGAACTTTCTTATTTTCTTTCCCCGTGTTTCTGCACACAAAGATGACAGAGGTTAGCCAGCTGCTCATGGACCACCTCACTCTCTTCTCTGTCTTCCTTGACTTGGTCTCCAGAGAAGGTAAAGCCTCAACTGCAAAGACAGCATCAAGGTTTATTTGGTGTCTACAGCACTGGGGTCCTGAACGTGGCAGAATCCTTTAGAGTAGCACACAATCCATTTCAGATAAGCAGCAAAAGCTGAAGAAAAAGTAATGCTGTCATCTGTCTATAAAAACTCTCAAAAGAGCCAAATGGAGGGAGCTTCTCATCTAAGCTATTGCTATTTACTTGTTTTGAATGTAGTTGTGAAAGTGGAGCTGGTATGAGGGAACCCACCACTCTCTGGAAGAGTAGAAACAGTTGGAGATTCATGGAGAAATGTATCTGTGAAAGTGACCTTTACTGTTGTAGCAGAGTGCTCTTTGATGCGTAAATCTCAAGGAGAGAGAAGCAGAAGGAGCTTTAGCTGCTGATTAAACTCTTTTCCATTAATAGTAGGACCAGACAGTAAAAGAAAGCCTGAAAGATGGTAACTAAAGAGTACTAAAAAGTCCTTTGGAAGAGAGCCCCCCCCAAAAGGCTGAGGAAACCTCTGGTTTCTAACAGGCTTACTATGCTATATTTAGCTGAGGGAAATGGCTAACAAATCTACTGCATTTATGTATGTATGTACGTATGTGTGTATATCTATATGCATGTGTATATCTATATGTATGTGTGTACATATATATAGATATTTTAGAACAGATGTAGTTTGGACTCCCCCATTACAACAGCAGGCTGGTCTGCATCCTTCTCAAGTGTTTCAGGGTTTTATACAGTTACAGAATATTCAGGAGAAAGCATGGGAGTTTTACAGTGCTGAGATAAAGCTGTGTGAAAAGTGCCTATACATCTCCACAAATATTTCAAAACTCAGAATCTCAGGAGACTCATTTTGCACTTAACACTGACACATGAAATTTTGTGAGCATGAGATTTTATGGAAAAGTGATCCATTTTCTTCAGTGGCCTGCATGCAAAGAAAAGCCACTGCACGCATCCTAGGGGCCCTTCTAGCTGCTTATCTAATTTAGGAAGGCTCTTAGCTGCTGCATCCTCAAACTTTGCGTAACAAATTAGATGCAGCAGCAGCTTTCTGGGAACTGTATAATTTACTCCCTGTCAAATTCCTCACAGAATCACAGAATGGTCAGGGGTGGAAGGGACCTCTGGAGATCATCTAGTCCTCACAGACTTTCAAGGCTGATGCAATCAGTACACATTTTTTCTGCATTGAGATGTAATTTTTGTGCGTGCAAACACGTTTGCAAATAGAGAGTTAATGGTAGGACCGAGGACCTTGGCATTAGCTTCTGTTCACCTTGCCTGAATGTCTGTTCTGAGGTGAAGTTTCTACATAAATACTCAAGGAAACAATTGAAAACACCACTAAGCTGGATGCCAGAATTTTTCTTCGCTTGGCACTAAATAAAATGAGCATGGAAATATGATTGTAATGGAATGTATTATGCAGTAATCTCAAGTGAAGTGTAAGAGTTCCCTGGCTATGTAAGTCAAGGGAATTGAAGACATTAGAGTCTGGAGCAAAGAAGGGCTTAATCCAGCCGGAGAGGCTTTAGACCTTTGATGCCACAGATCATTTTCTAGACACTATCTTCCACCTTAAAAAATTATGTAAATTGAATGTTGAATTATTGTTAAATGCAACAAAATCTCAATCTCCACAATAATTGTAAGCACCCAGATCAAGCCTGTCTTTTTAGACTGTTTATATTGCCCTTCTAAGAACAGGAGACAAAAGGATACACAAAATTCATAATGTAACTCAGGTAACCAAGGGAGGACTGAGCATGGTAGCACATGACAACAGTATCATGGGCTGAAATATTTCTGGCAGAAACCGACTGAAACTTTACTGGTATTCAGATACAACATACTGAAGTCACTAGTATTTCTCTTTCTCTGCAATTCCAAATCTGAAGAACATTTTCTAGAAGAGTAATATGTTTTTGTGGAAACTGCACACATGGAGAAAAGGGAAAGGGAAAAAGAAAGAGAAAGGAGGGGAAAAGAAAAGAAAAAAGTGGAAGGGAAAGAGGAAAGTTCTTCTATTAACAGAGATTTTTCTACTAGCTCAATCTGTTGCTTTGACGAATGCACTGATTATTTGTTATGACTGCTGTCCCCTCTCCAAAGGTCTGCTTAGTACAAGGTCTACTGTAAAGGAATGAAGCATTCATAATATACAGCTGTGGGCTGGCTTCAGGGGCGGTGGGTTGGCTGATGTAGATAAGGGGCAGCTGTGGCTGGTTCTGTTAAGTGGTTGGGCAGCCAATGGAGAGAGAAGGAGAAAGAAGCAGAGAGAACACATGCCCTGGATGAGAAAAGACTGGGAGAAGGCAGCAGAGGAACTAGCATGAAGAATATGCTGGTATGTGACGGTAAAAGACCTTGTTGCAGCCAGCTAGTTTGGAGAGCGTTGTGACAGTCTACCTCTTTCACAGTTGTATTACAAACCAGATTTCCACTTCCTAAGCAGAAACAGATATGTAAACCAGAAAGTTCAACTTGCTACATGCTCATCTAGTCTATTTTGCCAGAGTGTATTGGATTGGTATTTTATTTATATTTAAATAACCTCAATTTCACACTCAGTGTATGCAGAAATGAAAAGAAGAAAGACCCTATGCCGTATATAGCAGCACTGATGCTTACAGCAGTTGTAATGGCTTGGCAGGCTGCTATGGTGACAAGTGTAATGGACCAATTTGAACAGACCAGACTGCTCCTGCCAGTTTTCAGTAAATCAGGTGTTGAGCTCCAAATTAATAAACCATCATGTATAAGCTTTTCCATCAGAAGTTCTCCCTAATACATTGTTAAAGCATTTCCTGGTTTTACTTTATACTTTTCTGAGGGTGATTCTTCTCATTTTGCCCTAAATTGCAGTTCTCTTCATGGAATCATCTAGGCTGGAAAAAATCTTTAATAACATCTCCTTGCTCTTCACATGTATTCCCTTTTCAGTCTCCATTGTTAAATGGCACCCTCCCATCCCCACATTATTAGATTACTCACAGGAAGTGTCAATGTACAATTACAGACTCTGTAATTGGTCGTCCACGCTAAAGAATACAAAATCAGTTTTTAAAATCTGTTCTCATGTGTAGCTCTCACCAGCTCCAAGATTATGGTTACTAGAATATATAACAGCATTATAACACAAAATAAGCAGAGTATACGCATATTGAACTCATGACTGCCCTGTTAGTAAATCTAAAACATTTAAATATCCAAAGCACTAAAGCTGAACACTTTCCCCTGTCAAACATTTTACTTAAGATATTGTTTGCACTGTCAAAGAGATCCAAATATCTTTCAAGGATCTTCTAAAAATTAGACTTTACTTTTTGGTTTTAAATAGATGTTTTAAGTCTTTGATGCAGAGTTGCCCTCTGTTTTACCTGTAGCAAAAGCAGAAAACCTGTGTGGACCAGAAATAACCTCTAGGCATCAAACCTGCAGCCTCAAAAACCACTAAATGAGTTTCTTTTTCCTTCACACATCCTTTCTACACAGCAAAATATTTAAAGTGATGCCAAAAACATAAAGAAGATGAGCTACCTCATAAACTCCTGGCTACCGATGCCTGCCCTGGAGTCACAAGCCCATTGTTTACCTTTTCTTTTGAAGCCTGGGAAAAAAATATATCAAAGTATTTCAGGCTGCCAGAACTTTGCACACACAGACACTGGCATTGTGACAGGAAACCCAGATGAGAAAAGATGTCTAGGCTTAAATATCATACTCCCCTGAGCTCTTCTTGGGAACTTGAAAGCTTCAAGGTAGTGATTATAAAATCTCGCACAGAAATGGAAGCACAGTACGACTAAACCTACTCTTCCTTCTGTGAACCTGCTGAGCCTGACATCATCTCTCACTTCTTCAGCCAAAACTGCAATGGGAAAAGGTCTGAAATGGACTATTTTGTTTTCCTGCCCATGTTTGGCTTTCCATATGGTTTGCCATTGTCCAGTGCTAGTTTACAGCATATACTTTGCTGTATAGCAGAGAAAGTGAGTGATTTTCTAAGGTTATGTATTGATTTGCCAAATGGGCATAAATATATTCTGTATTGAAAGGTGTTGCACAGCTCATCATCAGCTGCATAGAGCTACTAGCAAAATTTCTACCTTTAGTAGTGTCATTTTTTTTCAGGAAGACATTCCCTTTTCCTCTGACCTTCCAAGTAATGTTTTTTGCTCTACACATACCTTTCATCTGTCTCTTGCCTGTCCCCAGGCAAATATTCCACTTCACCAGTGGAAACCCTCTGCTTCAAACCAGTATCTTTTGACCTTACAGAACTTGTGTCTTTCAGATACTGCAACAATTGCCCCTTCAGGTAGCCATGGGTATAACAGTCCTGTATTCCAGCCATTCTGCACTTTAATTGATTAATTATGCAGTTTAATTGAACAGTTAGACAACTCCTCAGTGTAAATAATAGCCAAAGAAGCCAAGCTCCCTGAAACAAAGACACTGTATTTCCTGTACCATTTCTGTGCATCAGAAGTTTTCCCCTTGGTCACAAACCTGAGATATCCAAGACTTAAAATAATAGCAGGATGTTAATCTTTAATATATTCCAAGTCAATGTGGTATGTCATAGGCTGAGCGGAGGAACAGTTCTGGCTTATTTAAAAAACTGTTCTATCACAACTTAGAAATACCCTTGTACTGAAGAAGGAAAAAGACATCCCACCCACACACGCATTTCTCTGTTTTGAAGTACCAGTCCCCTTTCTCAGCAGGTCCCTTCACTCACACAGAAACTGAGCAATGGCTGCAGCTTCCTTAGGTCAGCTTCTAGGGATAGATAAGCAGTTGCCCTTTGTTTTTAAGGCTAACCCACACAACTTTTTTGGCTCATTTTTATATAGACCATGTAGTGTTTGGGCAAGCAGAAAGACTGTGGCCACTTATAGGCACAATAGTAAAAAAAGGATAAGGCATAACAAGGCAATAATAATCTTCCATGTTATACATATCCCAATTCATTCACCATAACGTTCCTTCAAGAGACCACCCTGTGCCACCGTATAATAAAGTGATACCTTCTCTCATCATACCATGGGACTTCTCCTTACTGAAACAATATAACATCTTTGTATTCCAGATGATCCCACCGAAAACAATTTTGATAGCATATTGAAGACTAAACTATTCCAAGATGTTGGCAACTACCAACCCAAATTCCAGCAACGCAGAATTTTAACATTAGGATCCTCTGTTTGAGCAATCTCTTTGCTCTGGGCTATATTCCAGCAACACCCTTCTCCATTGTCCTAGCAGCAGAAATAAGGACTGTGAACATGCAAAAACCCTAGGGACCAAATCCCTCCGAGCAACCGGTTCCCTGTTCTATGAGGGAACAGTGTCTGCAGATGTTGTTCCTATGAGGCCATCTGTACAAACTGCATGTGTCTCCCCAAGCCTACAGCTCTGCCTGGAAGGTGTAGCCCTGCCACAAACAAAGGCTTTTATATTATGAAATATGTTTATATGATTTTCATATATTAGATATGAAATACATTTATATTCTATCTAAAATGATACATATGTTTTTACAGGGGCTTTTCATAATACAAAAACCCTTGTAGAAACATGTATCATTTTGAATAGAATTTTGCCTGATACAGGTAAATTAAAAATAAGTCTACAGGTAGCTGCAAAGGAGTGTCATTTCAGGTAGTTCAGTATTTGTTTGTGTCAGAGAGAGACTCGTCTCACTCTTCAGTATTCTTATTCCCAACATCCCTTTGCTTCTGCATCAAATATGAACTGAGTTTCAAAATGCAGCTCAAGTGACTGTAAGGCTATTTAAGTCATTTTTACTTCTAAAGGTTCCCAGAACAGTTAGGGAGTAAAGTCCTGTTTTCCTCTTCCATCCCAAACCATGTAATTGTTTCGGTAACACTGAAATAGAACTTCAGTACTATTGAGTACTAGTACTACTACTACTAATTATTATTAACATTTAACAATTAATATTATAAATTATAAATTAACCACATATATAATTAACTACAAATAACCAATATGGATAACCACCAAGCATAAATAATAATTATAAATAAATAATGAATAATTTTATTATTATTAATTATAATTAATAGTACTAGTACTATTCAGCTACTAGTGTAGCCCTGTAAAACTTTAAAGTCTGGGTATGACTGGGGAATTAACCAGATCTGCACCACTGACATTTTCTTTTGTCAGTGGAAATTCCCTCTGTGCTGAACATGCAACTGAGGTAAGTGACCTCTTTCTAAAAGAGCTCACATTTCTTTGGATCTCATTTCTATCTGACATGCTTAATTGTATGACAACGATCTGTGAGTTCATCACTTTATTCTGGAAATGGTCAGTGTGCACCGAATTCTCAGCCAGACTCATACACATCAGGAAATAACTTCGGTAACGTCGCAGAGGTCTTAGATGAATCACGCAAGCTAAACCCAGAAGTCTCACCCTGGTAACACTCCTGTCCCCATCTTTCAGATTCATTTCCACCTGCTGAAAGGCACCCATAAGAACAGGTTTAAAAAAATGTAGAAGAATCTGCTCACTTTCAGCTTAACTCACCTAGGTGACAAAAGGTAGGATCTTTAAGATACACCAAATTATCTAAAGCCAAAAAGTTCTGATCTTGGCTTTGGGGTTTTTCTTTGAATAACTGGAACTGTGAGTGAGATCCCACAACTGGTTGAAAGCATAGTTATGCTTGTTTAATACCATAAAAATCTTCTCCAAAACAGTAACCACAAAGATGTCTATATGATTGTACCTGATCTTGCCTTACCCCACCAAATAAAACGCACACCTCTGTTGCATTTGGAGAACAGTTTCCTTTTCCCCGTGATTTTGATTATTTTTATTGCACTCCATTTGAATGTACAGCAATTCCTGAAACCTCTCCAATAAAAACTCAAGAGTCCACAATGTCTCCTTACCCTGTAATGCTTTCCTGGAGCCAACAATTACTGGAATTACACATCTTGCAACTGTGGACCCATTCTTTATCTGTAACAGTTTTTAAAGAAATATTTAGTCACTGAACACAAACTAGATTCTACTATAAGCCCATAGCAATGACAGCAGCTAGAAATTCCCTCCACTTTTGTTTACTTCCAAGCAATTCCTCTGATGTGGTACTAAGGATGAATTTAGCATAGTTAAGACAAGCTCCTGTCAACTTCAGCAAAAGAGTTATTTCAAACAAGCCACAGGGTTTTGGGGTTCCCATAATGTCTTTATCAGCAGACATTACAAAATCACATGTTTGATATTTAAGAGAATTTTATAATGCATTTAACTTTAAATTACTGATATGTGGTTTCACCCTGACAGAATTTTAATATATGTTTTTGTAATAGCATTGCCAAGATCAACATTTTATTATTTGCATATTTATCTATCCCAGTTGTAGTCAGGAAAACCTTTGTTACAATTTATCCCAACCCACTATAACTTTATTTCTTCACTTGTTACCACCTTACCTTAGTATATCTTTTATCTATCTGTTTCCATCATGGAAACAACATGAGTAAGGTTCAAACTATATTATTAGAATTATTATTCGATTTGTTCTCTGTTTTTTTCAATCCAGAAGTATTTAGTGAAAGGAACAAAAGAAGTTTTGAAGAAAAAATGGTTAAAGGACCCTTTCCTGGCTCAGGAATTTGTTTGAACTTGCTGAGTTAATAGCTCTCAATAATTGAGCTATAACAAAACCACTTCACCCCAAGACAACAGAAATTTTGAGATAAACTCTGGATACAAATCAAGGATTTTTGTGGGCAAACTCATGTGGTCCTGCGGAGCAAGAAGACTTGTAGGAAATGTCTTTGAAATCAAAGTTTATGAATCACTAGTGTCTATAAAAATTGCATGCAGATGTTTTAAAGTGGCCTTTCTGTTCTGATTGCCAAGAAGGTAAACTGGAACCACAGCAGTTGTAAAATGAAGGCATGAAAGGCTGATCAGTGTTATATATGTAGAGGAGAAAACCAGTTATTTTTATTAAATCTATAATCTGTTGATGTTACTTTTGCAGCTGATGTCAAAATACAGATATAACAAGATACTTCTTGATTCAGGTTAGCCCTTCTGCATATGTGCTATGTTCTTCCATTTGCTCATCTATACAATTTAAAAGAGTTACCATTAGCATCTCTGATCCTCTGAAAAACTGCAATCTACTTTGTTAGAACAGCATTCAGACCTCTTCTGAAATCTTTGCCCTGCTTCATGACTTTCTCTGTTGGATTTTTTTTTTCTCCTTACTTTTATTTACTTCCATATGCTTAGGAAAGACTATACCACATCCTTTTAGCCTTCTTTTGCTGGAAACAATAGCCAAGTGGTAAAAATTTCAAAAAGGTGTTACAGAAGCCAGTGGTTATGCCTGTTTTTCAGCCACGCTCCGACCACTTATACAGAGATTCAAACACACTGGAAAAGTCCTTATCTAGATGTAGTAATACTTAAAACCCCTGAGTTAGCTGGTGACACTAGCCTTGGGAGTGCTGAAGCAGTGCAAAGTGTCTGTAACACACACCAGGATTTCCCTCTGTTGCCGTTTGTTAGCCTGGCTGGCTGGGTGCCAGGTACACTGATATTGTCCACAAATGTTATAAAATGTTCTTCTATAAAAAATAATTCTGCAGGACTAGTCTAACATCCCTTCCTGATTACTTTTAGCAAACCTAAAGATACTTCTTCAGTTGGCTATAATAGATCTTCACTTTTCTCAGTTTTTTTTGGTTGCATATTTAGGAGACGAGAATCATCCTGAAATCTCAACTTTAGTTTGGTTAAGCAAACTTCATGGCAATATATTTCATGACAACAGCACCAAGAACAAAGGTATTTTGCTTTCAGAGTTATGAAGCTATTGTTTTCTATGGTAGAAAGGAGAAAGGCGAAGAGCGATGTTTCCTTTGCTTTGCCCTTCACATGGATAGTTGGGTACATCTGACAATAAAATCTGGCTGGGAAATAATTCAGAGTTTAAGTAAGTGATGAAACAGCATGATGTATAGACTTAAACAAATTGGTCAGGCATGTGTGCATAATGCTTCAGATATGTAACAGGACATTAAGAAATCTGGACTTCTTACCAAATAAAAATATGGTATGTATTACTAAACCACTCCCTTGAGCATCTGTATCAAAGATACTGCTTTAAGACTCTCATTTTCACTTAGGCCACTGAATGTTGTGCTAGACAGAGGGGAAGAAGTTAAACTCAGCATTTCCTGTCCTTGATTATTTTTAGAAAATTGGGGTACTATATACATCTGTGAAACTGCTCCACCTATACAAAGCATGTTGTGTCAGGATCTGTGTTCAGAAGGAGCTGAAGGCAAGGGTCAAAGCAGGTGGTGGTCTCAGAGAGCCCTCCATCTGGTGTTAAGTGTGAGTGAAGAGAGCACAGGGTGGTGGCAGACATGGCAGTCATGCAGAGCCCAGGAGTACAGACCCTTTTTCTTTTTTTTTTCCCTTTGTTGGTGTCCATCTCCACTGGCTGAAAGGGCAAAGTTGGAACAGCCTGGACTGTTTTCCAAGATGGTTTTAGTGATGTGTTTGAAACAATAATAGTTTCACATTTTCTTTGCTTGTACTGTCTACTTCAGCTTCCCAATGCTGAAACATCATGCTCAGTTTGGACATAAGAGACCGGACACAGGACAAGTTCTACAGCATGAGACAAATTGGAACAAATTGTATCAGCATTAAAAAAAAAGCGACCTGACATTTAAAGTTCATTATTATTTTAGAAGGAAATAATTTACAGAGCTGCAAGTGAGACAAAGGCCTCTGGGGCTTGATGTCTAAACACAGAGATGCCTCTCACCATGAGGGACAGCAGCTCTCCTATAGTTGCAGAAATACAGTGCCCTAAAACACACATGCTGAAGTATGCATGGGTTTAGTTTTCATCTCACTGAGTATGCTTCTTCCCGTGTTCTCCAAGATCACTATCCCAAACTCCATATGACCAAAGACAGTTTTTCCAGCCCTGTGACTGTTTATAGCCAAGCTTGTGAGATTCCTTTTACTTGCACCCCATCGCCAAATGGTCATAAACCACCTGAAATGAAGTTATCCCAGTTGGCTCTTATCCGTGCCCTGAGGCAGGAGGCTTTTCCCACTCTCAGAGAGAGTCAGATTTTCCATTTGTGATGGAAGGCAATGACTGCCAATACAACAAAACTAGCAACCCCTATACTAAACACCTACTTAAACAACTCATGGTTTACTCTTCAGTTTACAGTGGTTCACCATTTCTTTCCAAAGGGGCTGTCAAAATAGTCCTAAACTGCTATTCATTTTGTGAATGCTTTTCATTTCCTTGTTTCACTCATTATGGTTGCTTCCACTTGTTTGAATCTTCCTGATGTACTTTAAAACCTACGTGTACACTCTTGCACGTGTTCTTCCCACCCCCCACCCCCACCCTGAATTCTGATTACATGAGTGCTATCTTTATATTTGCATGAATATGTGTTTAAAATCAGACTTTCTGAAGATGTATATCTTTCTGCTAATTCTTCTGATTTCGTTGTGTTGTGGCCAGACCCCAAAAGTTAATATCTGCCATTATCAGATGTCACCTTCAGCTAACAGTTTGAATCCAATGAAAGGCTGTACAGAATGTATCACAAAGTGATTTTCCTTCCACAGAGGAAAAAGGTAAGTCATTCCTAAACTCCAACCATGGCTAAATTATCTGATGTTGGCAGTGGTTCAGAGACAACCTACAAACAAAATTATAATCACTATGCCTTCAGTTTCCATAGGTCTGGCCAGAAAGGATTTTTGTCCCAGACCTTATCCTGTTTAATCTTATTTCCTTTGTCTTCATCCTTTCACTCTCTTCTTCATACTTAATTTCTCACGCTCCTCTCTGAGTCGTTTTCTCAATCTCCAATTTGGTTTCCCATTCCAATTATCATCCATCTGTTAATAACACTACGTCCAAATGAATCAGATTTGGCTCAGGTTTTAGGATTTTTTTTTTCTCTTCTAAGTATAGCTTAGATAGGAATTGGAGTCTGAAGTACAGATACCAAAACCTGAGTGATTAATTTTTGCTGCTACATCTGTATTTTGGCATCTAAATAAAAGTGGTTATTCAAAGATTTTGAATATCTGCAGCGGAAGTGTTAGGTGTTGCATTTAGACATACAAAATGTTTTTAACTGCAAAATTTAAACATTTATGGTGGCTACAATCTTCTGTAAGTGAAATGCGCTAAACTTGTCTAGAAATAAATGCTTCATGCCAGTAAAGTTTAAAGTGCCGCATTCCCGTCCTGGGAAGGCTTTTATTCCACCCCTTTAGTGAGTTACCGGAGCAAAGAAGAACAGTTAATTTTCAGTGATTTATATTCTAATTGGATCTTTCTTTCCCTTATACCAATGTAATAAAGAATTTTTAAAATAATTCCATTGATCTTTAGAAATTCCAGCACTAGTATTTGAGGTTAAAATGAGGCTGTATCTTCAGTTAAGAATCAGATACTGTTTGAAGAAACCCCCATGACAGTCTGAATCAGATTACTGCCAACATAGACATACTCCAGAGCAAGGCTACCACAGCCTCCTAGGGTGCTGGACCCATTCCAACCCTGGTCATGGTATGGGAGCAAAGCCCTAAGAAAGCTGATTCAAATCAGGGTGCAAAGAAAGGTGACCAGACTCCAAACATGTTTTGGAGTGTGGCTCTTTTCCAGAGAGATTTAGCCCTCTCTTTCCTTTATTATTGTTTGTTTGTTTTGTTTAACAATAGAGGAAGGAGAAGTGAAGACCATGGCCACTTGCCAGAGGCACTGCACAGGCTGACACCATGAGTTACTAGCAGATTAATACAGACTAAGACCTACAGACCTGTGCCACCATTCTGCTGCAGCGTGGATCTTACTCCCCTTAAATCTCCACTGTACTTTTACCCTTACAGTTTCAGTTTAGAAGCACTTGGTCCACAGTGTCAGCTATTTCCCTTTCTCTTCTTGTGCCCAGGATGAGAGGTATTTAAGCAGAAACAATGGAGTTCTAATGATTAGAGGAAAGGTTAAAATAAACGGTCAGTTACTTTGCAATTTTAACATTTCTTAAGGACTTCAGCATAGGTACACATGTGCAGCTGTAGCCTGAAAAGTAACCTCAATAATGCCATGTTTCTCGTATTATGTTTAATTAAGGTGTTTCTTAGCCAAGATTATGACATAAGAGTTCAAAAGAAGCTGCAAGAGCTTAATTAATAATAATGGCCATTCCAAAGAGTATACAGAAATCTGGGAAATTAGTATGAAGAGAACTGCTGGTCTTTCTAATCCCTCCTATTTCTTTGGACTGCTGTTCATTAGCCATGCCCCAGAGTGCTGTCCACTCACTGCTGTTCAACTCCATGCTGTCTGAATTGTCATCTTTTGTTAGACTTTTCAATATCCTAATTATGTTTTTAAGTGAAGAATCTCTCACTAACCCCAGCCTAAACCTCCTCCTCATTTCTCATTTTAAGTCACAGTGGAAACAAGACAATAGCTGTTACAGAGCTAGCTCTTTTTTATATGGCATTCGTTACATTTAAGTTTTCCTGTCAGCACCATTTTTCAGACTTACAGACGTTCAAGCTCTGCAAAACAAGCAATGGCTGTAATATAGCCAAAGGCAATCACAGCCAGGGATCCTCAGTAAGCATCTTTAGGGAAGCTTTTACATTTGGAATTTTCTTTAGCTTGATGCTAATTATTTAATTATTAATGCCTTAATTTTTTTAGATGAGCCAGAGGAACATGGACACCAAAACCGTATCTAATACCGATGGCTATGTGGGTTTTATAGTCCTGCTTGTAAACATGGAGTTTTGGTTCCTAGATCCAATCTCTCTCTGAACTAGGGGTCAAGATATGAGTGGTGAAAAAAGCAGACAAATTGCTTTTTTCCATGTTAAAAGTGATGAAGAACTTCCTCATACACTTTAAAAGACATGTCCATGGTGGTATGTGAAAGATTGTCTCCCCACAATGCATTTTTCTTTGTAAACATCCTGTCAGTTGCTTCAATGGTTTCTGAATTGCTTTATCTCTGCCTTAAGGGGAAAAAAATCAGTTGTCTTCATAATCCTGTGTTTTAGGATGTTTTAAAGGCTGATGTAGTCTATGAGGAAGAGGCACTCTGTGGCATGTTCCTTCATTTGGGCCCCAGTGACGGCTGCATTCAGAACAGAGCATGTGTTGGAAATTGATGGAGGTCCCTTCTGGCCTCAGCACCTCTGAAAAGTAGGGCTAGGGAAGAAGGCTAGGATTTGCTCAGGTCTTCTGAATGGATTCTTCTGAAATGGATTTGCAACATGCAGCCCAAAACATTCAGGCCATGGAAGTGCTCTTCGGGTCCCCCAGAGCAGTTATAATTGAAGCATAGCATTTAAAACTTGTAATGGCTGCAAGTAGGAATGATAAAGACATTAAAAAAAATAAAAAAAATGTTTCATTTGAAACAAAGATCTGCCTTTCCACAGCCCTACTGGCAAATGACTAAACCTTTAGTGCTTTTCTCTCATGCACGTGCCATCAGATGCAAAGTGTACATAAGGGATTAGTTGGTGACAGCCTCAAGAATTTTGAAATGAAGTAGGGAAGGAGTAAATTAAATTCCCAGATGCTATGAAATGCCAATTTAATTAGTTTCCTTAGAACATTGCAACCTGAAATTCTACAACCAAATCAGTTGTTTATCAGTACTATCAGTATTTTGACAGCTGTAACCCACTTGATTGTCAGGACTTATTAGGTGCAGGGGTCTGGCTGACATGGTCTCTACTCTTAATGAGGTAAATATATTACCATGTGCTGTGAAAACCTCATCATTCTGCATATTCACATGGACCTATTGTCCATGTAGTTAGTCTATGTTAGATTTCATAGATTACATAGGCCCTTGACTAGGATTATGGTTATATTGTAATTTTGCTTTCATAGAAACCATGGTTTTTGCAACAGCAGATGTAAGCTGACAGGTTTGTTCCCAAACTCACATGCCTAGGTGAAGTTCCATCTCACAAGTTCATGTTAGGACCAGCTCTAATAACTAAAGCATAAAGACCTAAAAATATCAAAGCTAGATGACCAAGATAGAAGCTTGGCCTTCTTCCACATGCTGGTAAAGGGGAAGATACAGCTTTCTAAGCAGTCTTTCCTGGATATCTCACCAGTCTGGACATTCCCCAAGCATTTGAGCCAGGCTAGAAACATCAGTTCTTTGCTTTGTTCTGATCCCTATGACATAAATGTATCATGAACCTCTAACTAGATCCCAGGAGAGAAACTCTTTCCATTTCCCAAAACCAGGATAGGAGCCTTTCTTTAAAGAGCAGCCAGCAGACAAACCACATGGGATTTGAGAAGATGACCTCTCATGTGCTTTGGCGAATACAGCCTCCCATTGTCCTTTCCTGTACAGGGATAAAAGCTCTTGGGGCAGTTTACCTTAAAAGATATGTCTGTGACTTTCTCTGTCTTAAAAATACTAAGCTGATAAGACAAGAGACTGGTATAACTAAACCAATTTGAAGTTTTAACAGTTGCCCAAGAAAATGCCATGTGGGTTCAAGGACAAGAACTGGAGTGAGGCTTAAATAATTCTGATTGACTTAAGACAACTCATTTAGATGAATGGCACCCCTAGTAATTTCCACTCTTTTTTTCTTGTGGATTGTTATTAAAAAGAGTAATAGGAAATATTAATACAAATATTTGTTCCTTAGTAGTTAAAATGAGAAATGTTTTTAGTATTTGTTGTCTTTCGAGAATGAAACTACAAGTGTCCACAGGCAACAAAATCCTTTTGAAAAATGCCCAAATGGATGGGCCCAATATGTCCTCAGCGTTTGAACATACTCAGATCTTCACCTGAAGTACCTCTCTGCCTTCTTGAAAGTCAGTACAGAGAACAAAAAATGCATTCTTATTTTGGGACAAAAGCAGCTGAACTCCACAGTCTCTCTCAAAAGTGATCTTTACACCGCTTCTTGATACCACAAAACCAACCAAGCTGTCAGTGGGGACCCCAGAAAAACATTAATGTAGGCTTAGTTTGTCACAGGCAAAGACAAGGCAACCCTGACATGACCCACGGCCCAAAGTGCTCTGGGGATGGGAGAGGACAGAAGTGGGGTGGCTGCCCTGTACAGCAGGATGGCTGCAGTTTTCCCACATGGCACAGGTGCAATTTTCCCTGCCATGCTGGGTCACAAGACACAGGCACACTGCCCCATGTCAGCTCAGGTGCTGGGCCATGGCCAAAAAGACATGCACGGTCCTAGGCTACATCTGAGCACCACAGCCAGCCTCCTGCTCCTGAAGCCCACACACCAGATGCAGCTGGTGGAAATATGGGCCAGATGTGTGAGCTGGATGCATAAAATATGTGAGCTGACATGTCTGCCAAGGTCCCACCCCCATTAATCCACACTACGTAAATCCCTCAGTAAATCCACCCCAGCCATGGCAGACCAAGCCTGCTTCCATCAGCGCTAGCTGCCCCTGAGCTCAGATGACCTGGCAGCAGAAGCAAGCCTTTGGGTGCCAGCCACACTGCACACCTGCGCCATCCACTCTGCATGTAAAACAGAAGCAATTGCCAGGGAGGGGAAAGGGAAGAGTAGAGTTTGCCACGTTCTTGAACCGTAGGAGCTGCCTCTTTATCCAGCCCTGGTTGAATTTGTTCTGTATCTGTGGCCACAGCTGGCTTACTCAGGTCAAGCAGTTAGAGGACCCATCCATGGTCTGGAAAAATAGGGGCTGAATATACATCTTTTGATAATAGTGTGGAATTGCATGTGCTTAAACAAAAAACATGAGCATAACTTCTGCCCATCTGTATCTCTCGATATTCATCCCAAACAAAATAATATTCTAATGGTAGTCTGAGTGTTGGCTTAGGAACCAGAAAATTCTGTACTTTAATCCTACTATCCAGTTAATTTATTATATGACTCCATTAATAAAATACAGAAATTTTTTTATTTTCCTAACTAGTAAAATCACAGAGACCATTTAATGACATTTGTAAATTGATTTGAACATATTATATACTGGTGATTAAACACTTCTGTTTATGCTCTCTTGGAAGCCAGTTTTGTTGCTAACTCAGATGAAGGATTAGGCAGTAATGAAACTGTGTTGTTTACATTTAAATCATCACGAGGCATATAATAGAGTCTATCTGGACTTTTTACACATTCTGCAATTTTTAAATATTAAAATATGCAGGTTAGAAAATGGTATTTCTTTCGCAGTCTTCACTATCTCTGTTATAGGTGTCTCTTGCTCTTGTTTATGTAGCAACAGCTATACTGTCACATACAATCACATATAGAATGCACAATATAGATTTTTCTTTCTGTTACTATATTTTATATTCTCTTCATTATAACAAAACATCTCTTCTTCAGATGACTCTCAAGAGAATTTGAACTCTGTGTTGTGATCTGAAGGGCTTGCATTATACATTTGCCTGGAGCTTTTATTATTGATAGAGCCTCCTTGAGCACCTCTTAGCTAACTGACATTCATTTGAGATGACTGGATTCCTAAACTTCCCTGACCTTGCAGCATTACCTCAAGATTCATAATCGCAGGTAGAATGGATAAATCAAATAAAATATTTTTATTATGAAGTCCGTAAGTTGCTAAATTGACAGCAAAATAGACACAATAAAACTACATTGAAAACTGTTTCCCTAGAACAATATGCTTTTATTCCCCAGTCTATGATATTTTTCCTATTATTTCAATTAAAGTGAAAGAGTAATTCATTCACTTCTAGTGTGGTGCCAGTATTTTAAAGTAAAAATAAGTATTAATTTAATCGTATTGTGTTTGTAGTCAATTCTGAATAGAAAGCTTTAAAAAAATTATTTCCATGAGTATTTGAACAGTCAAACATGATAGATTTTTTTTACAGTAGCACTAATCTTTGCCAGCTATAATATGTCAGTCAGTACAACTGTAATGTGAGACCCTGGTAGGGATGGGTATTGGATTTGTTTTATGTCAAGGCTTCCTTCAGATTTTTCTGTAGACTCCCTGCTGAATGTTTTTTCTTGTTAACATGTTCTGAACCTCTCCTGTGTTTTGAGTCACTTACTCTAAGCACTTCGTTCCTTTGTTTCCAGCACTCGGAGAAGCAGCACCCAAGAGGAAAGGACACTTGCAGAAAAATCCCAGCCCCACTGCAGACAACACCAGAAAGCCCTTGGTTTTGGGGGGTCCAGAACGTGACCCTCAGCAACAGGCAGTAGGCAGCTCACAGCAGCTGTGGAAATTTGCTCTTTGGTGTTCTTTCCACAGCTGAAGTTGATGTTTGTTCTATAAAACATGCTACTAAGGAGGGCATTTCTTGAACCCTTGTAAGATATCCAGGTATCTGTAGCACACAGTATGTTTCAAAGTCCCCAGGGTTTATTCCTCCATGCACAGCTGAATTTCCAAGCGTCTAAAACTCATCCTCTTGCCTTCATGAGCAATTTGTCCCTCACGGAGTTTGTGCTAATTCAGGAGAGCATGAAGTCCCACTCAGAGCCCCAGGAGAGTTTCACCAGTGAAAGTTCAATACGTGTGTGGTAAATCAGAGCAGCTAATTAAGAGCATAGATGTCTTTGCCATGTAGTTGTGAGGAGATCTGCAGAAACAGGTGGGGAACAGAGCCTTTAGGCAAATGTACTCCACTGTCTAGGTGGACATACTGTTTCACAGGAGATCTGTTTAAAAAAGCAGTGCTAGTGGAAGATGCATAAATTCTAGGCCATGTTCCAGCTACATGGCTAGTCCTGGAATCCTCACAGCTGTGTCATGTTACCTTCTCTGGGGTAAGTATTCCTGTTTGAGGGATGTGATGCAGCATGTCTTCAGCAATACAGTTCCATCATTTTATATTCAATAGACTGTATTTTAATATATTAGGCAAAAGGTACCGTGTTTAGACTTACATTTATCAAGGAACTGTAAGAAGAGAGATGATAAACTATGCACAAAGATGTTTGTGTACATAAGCTCTCTGAATTTTACTTTGAAAGCAAATCACTGCACCAAATGCAAATAAGAAGGTTGCATCTGATGTGCCACCTTAGAAAACTAATTTAAGTGATTTGAATATATGCCTGGAAGTATCTTTTTCCACTGACTATAGAAAAAGTCCAGGGTAATTGTCTGGGATAAATTATTCACTAAAGTTAGGTTCCTGAACTTAGTGTGACTGTCTCTATTGCACATCTCTCTTATCTTAAACTAAAGGTGGGCAACGAGCAGACAGGGATACAAAGACATAAGCAACTACATCTGGTCAGAGTGAAGAAATTAAGCCAAAATATTTACAAAGAGACATGTCCTTGTTTTCAATTAAAAAATCTTTTGAAAATGGTTTGAAGATTTTTCCCTACTGGGAACAATGTTTTCACACTCTGTAGAGAAGGACATCGCTTCTGGAAACTGCCTATTTCAGTTTACTCAGGACATGAACATGGCTTGGGATTAAGCCTAGGCAGGGATGACACCTCAGAAAGTTTTGTGTGTTTTTGAATGTCTGGAAACCCTTCAAAGGGCACGCCAACTTGCAGAGAGTTAAGATAATATTAAAGCAACACAGAAATACTGAGCAAGAGCAATACTAGCTCCTTCCTAGAGGTGTTTGTGGCAAACGACACGTCTGTGGTGGCCCTGCTCCTACTGAGGGTGAGACGCTGTGGCTTGCAGCTACCGCAGAGGTTCAGGCTAAGGAGTGAGAGCACAGGGCAAACATGAGGCAGAAGCACCATTCACAGCCCTGTGCACAAGAAATACTGCGAAATGTCACAGTTCCTGCACATGGTGGGCCACAGGGCAGATCTGGAGGTGCCGACCGGGATGGGGTGTAAAGGATTTTGCTCTGTTCTTGTTCCAGTGGAGAGTAAACTACCAGGCCTGTTTGCATGACTTTGGAGAAAAGCCAAGGGTTTATTCCATGGGGAATAAATTATACGCATAAAATATGAGGCATCAGGTAATGTAATTAGCTCAATTTAGATGTACTATTGACATGACACTAGCACTTATTACTAATTGAATGCATTCCTAGTGAATCATTAATAGTGGGAGTATCTAGCTACCGTGCTTATGAATGCTTTATTGTGGAAAGGTGGAAAGTTCATTTAAGCTGTTGGATTTTGTGGGCTCGTTCTTTGCTTTGCTTTTGACCTTTTAGATCAGCTATTCTGAATTAGGTTTGTGAACAAAAGGAAAGGATATGAGTCGGGTTTTGAAGGAGGTTGGGTGTCAAGGGTAATGGGCCTGCCTTGAATGCCTTCACTACATTTTCCTCGCACCACACTCCCAGTCAAGTGCCAGGGAAGGTGGGCAGAGAGCACAGAAATGTAGAAATAGCTGTGAGCAAGAACCAAATCGGCAATGAGTGGACCTGTCAGAGGGTACGCTGGAAGAAGAGCATTTGAGCAGCCAGCAGAGAAGGAGACATTTTCAGAAGGGATTTGCAAAGGTACAGAGACAGTCTTTGACACAGAGGTATGGAAGTGTGAAGTAAAATGGCTGCAGGAGCCTGCCTCACTGCATGGGCCATATCCTGAGCCTCCCCAAGACCTTAATCCTAAAGCTGGGATCTACTCAGACAGCTGCACTTGTGGGAACAGGGATTTTGAGAAGGGACACTCCGCAGATGTGCTGCTTGACTTGGCGTGTAAGAAAGGGAGCAGGCTTTGTGCAAGTTCATTAAACATCAGCTGCAGCTTCCGGTGCCAGAGAGTTAATAATCGCTGGTGTGGTGAACTGGTGGCTTTGGGGCAGCTCTGGTTTTTAAGGCAGAGCTCAGGGAGGATTGAAAGCATTTACAGTGGCAGTTGGTGCTCAGGAGTGCACCACCGTGGCCACCAAACCCGATCCATCATAGCTTGATGCTCCACTGTTCACCAGAGTCCACGTAGACCCACAGAGCTGGATTTGGGGAGCACTCCATGTTTCAGGCTTCTCTCAGGACTTGCTGCTACCTCTGGTGATGGCTGCTACTTCGTGAAATAAATCAGGGGACTCCAGGTGCATCAAAACTGCATGGATAACAAACTTTGTATTGGAAACACTAGCTGGAGCCTCCCCAAACCTGAAATATTTTACTGCTGGTTTGGAATCTGAGCGGTAGGATGCAGCAATGTGGTGTCTTGTGACAAGCTGGCTCGGCTTCTGGTTTTGAAGCAATTCAACTGATGAGATTTTGCAAGTCCAGAATCACTCTTGTTATGCCTTTGCTACTTGACTGAAGCTTTTCCAATACCAACATTCTCCCATGCAAAAAGGACCATCTTTTTTAAAAAAACATGTCTGCCTTATAGGAAATAAAGTTTTAAATTAAAAAAATTCTCTAAATTTTGGGGTGTTCAGTTACTTTATCATTCCAGAGCCTGTGCAGCTGAACAAGCACCCAGAGACTTTCCCCATGTGACCACAGTGCAACCTCCAGCAGTGATTTTGCATTTTCAAACCAGCCCCAAAATCTGTCTTGGATTTCCCAGTTCCAGTCTCCAAGGTACTTCCACAGTACTTAAGACAAAATTTCCTGTGAATAGGTTGCATGTAGGATATCAGATGAATAGAAACTGTATAAATGCCATCTTAAAAAGAATTGTCTCCAACAGCTACTTAATGGAAAATCTTGCTTCGATGGGTATGCCCTAGGCACAAAATAAGTATCTTTGAGCAGGATGACTTATAGAAGCTTTTGTTTTACATAACTCCACATCTTTTGTTAAATTTCCAGCTGAAAAGCAAACAATTCTGTCATGAAGGCAAAATTTACTCTTATGTTTCAGTTTGTACATTGTTTTTTCCCCTGAGATTCACCAATTGAAAACCAAATCACATTTATTTGGGGGTAAACATTTTATGACTTTACAGTCACATTTTGTTCTGAACTCCTAAGTATGGATCTGATTTGTGTAAGCAGGATTCTGACTCTGTTGCAAACTCATCACCCAAAAGGACATACTGGTCAGGATGTTTCATGACCTTGACCATCACCTCTGAACTCACTTTATTAGTCTGCAGAACCAAACCCAAAATAAATGTACTCAGACTTGCCTGGCCTTTTCAGCTCACACCCTGCACCCTGCACAGCCCCTTTTGCATCATTTTTCCTCCTCTTTCTTAATCCAGATCAGTCCTGTGAGCTATAGGAATCAGCTAACCCTTGATGTACCAGATTGTATCAAACTATTTTGACAAAGGTGTCAGGTTTTTAAACACAGTGGACTAGAACTCACACAGTATTTATGATTCATGAATTGAATCAGTTCTTCTTGTAGAGATCATTTGCTTACGAGTAAAGCAACAATTTGTAGAAAGACTATTCTCTGGAAAAAAAATGGAACCGTAAGTGAACATGTGGGGCATTGTTTTTCATAGCTTACATACTAGTTTAGCACAGTTACAGGAACTTGTAGAGGAAAATAAATAGCATTTAGTAAATATTGCTTTTAAACTAGATGATTTCTGTGTATGCTTTCCTGGGTTATCTTTCTTTCTTGAATTACAGTATCTTGGAGGTGACTGCAAGTGATTTCCAGTTCAAAAGGCAGAGGGTACAATAATTCTGTAATCCAGACTTCCAGTTTTTTTTGTGGTGTGCTGTACGTCAGGCAGAGCATTAGAGTCCAGACTGCAGCTGATAAAAATGCAAGTCTTCCCCTCCTTATGAAATGTACCAGTATTTTCTAGCACTTGCTATGATTTTTCCCCAGCAGACTATTCCTGTGTGAACATGCACTTAGAGGTCCTAAATCTCCAATCAGATATGGGGCTATGGAGCCCGAAACCCAACAAGGCTGTGCACAAACTACAGCCCTGTTATCTGCCCCCCTATGGCTCAGATTTCAGAATCAATGCTCTAATTATCCCAAACTTGAAAGTATGTTAAAAAAATGTTTTTTGCCAAATAGACGAGAAGGAAATGGAAAAGCCATTTCCAGTGTGAACAGACATGTCTATGCCATAAAGACAATTGAGGTTAGTTTCAATAGAGTTGTCAACTGTCACTGTCAACCCCAGCAGTGTTTAATCATTGTGGTAGTGATATATCCTTCAGTATGGGAGGTACTATTAAGGTGTTGTATTTCCTTCTAAAAGCTTCTAACAATCTTGTTTCTTAGAATGACTGCCCCAGTTTTATACAGTTTTATACAGTTGGTAGTTAGGAGCAAGCAGAGTACTTACCAACCAGTATTCAGATTTTTAGTGGGCATTTTTGATAGTTGGGTCATGGAAAGTTTTGACATATGAGGGATGTGTCTCCAGTTTTGCCCTTGCTTTTCTTTCAGACCTCTTGCCTTCCTAGTCTCAGTTCTTTTTTTCTCCAGGTTCTGGTCCCCAGATGCCCAATATTTCCACTCCATGCACATAGATGAGCTTTGCAGCATGTGCACAGTAAATCCAATACTTCTGTGTCACATTAGGCCCACCGTACATGCGCACATACTGTGTGTATGGTAAATGTGCAGACATTTTGATGCTTATTTAAAACAGTATGCTCCTGCACGCAGCACTTCACAGCCCACTCACACGTACTTCTTCATGGCCAAGCCTTGACTTCTGTGAGCCTTCTTCCTTCTCCCATCCTGCTATCCACAGTGGGACAATTTTCAGCACAGCTGTTTCCGTCCTGCCCCCCATGGAGGATGGTGTGTTGTAAGTTGAGCTCCTATGGCAGCCCACCTGCAAACGTGGGATGGCAGGGATGGCAGGGATGCTATTTTGAGCTTCCATAAAATCTTGGGTGTCTGAATATGAGCTTCAGAGAAATCTGGGCCTAACAGGAGACATGAAATATTTGAAGATCTGGATTGCAGTGAGTGTTCTTCCATCCACTCAACAATATGCTTTGAACAGAAAATTAAATAACAATATTGGAAATCAGCTTGATTCCAGGCCACATTTCAGCTCTTCAGTAGCACCAGTTGAGCAGGCAGCTGGCATGGCCAGGGTCTCCCTCCCGGGGGAGGTAAGTCCCCACCGCTCCTGCCCCGCTGTGCCGCAGCTGCTTGGGGACCACAGAGCCCTGCTAGGGATGCATGCCCGCCTGCTGCCCCTGTGCAGGTGATGCTGCATAGCTGGAGATTCTCCTGTGCACCCCACCCTGCCAGGGCAAGTGTTGTACGGCATCAGCAGCTTCACAGAAAGCCCTACAGTAGCACTTGACTCATCTTTACAGACCTACTTATCTCTGGCAATTTATCTCTAATGCCTCAAAAAATGATGCATTTCAATAATTAGTATATATATTACTCACTCTGTTCAGTAACTATGTAGAGGATCTGAGAAACAGCCACCAAACTGACAAGTGCAACAAACCTTAAATCTCAGTTTTGGAAATTTGGAAAAGAATTGACTACAGGGTGATTTCAGAGCTGTGCACACCATGTTACGTTTCAGTACAAGACACATAAAAGTTCACACTTTGCATAAAATTCTTCCGGTTTTGTAATCACGTACTGAAAGGTGGGCCAGGATACTGACAGCCTAGTTTGCTGCAGCTGTAAATAGTCCTATATGGTTTCCTATGGGAGATGGTTTCCCACCCACAACACCTGTACAAATCACAGATGTGCATATTTTTGAATCATTCACTGAATATCTCACATACTACAGAAACCAGTGTCTGTATTGAGGATACTGTAAATTGTATATTGGTACTTAATAATCTTGTGAAAAGAGAAAGGATTTCCCCCCTTCCCCCATTTTTTGGGGGTGTCTTGTAGCTAGTTACTGTAGCGGTGATAATATAAAATTATGTATATGTATATGAATATGTTCCTATATTTTGAGGGACAGATGCAATTATTCAGTAGCTTTCTTATTTAGATTTGCATTGGTGAACGTTCTTAATATTAATTTATATGTGTGTCACAGGTGAATATTAAGGTAATGAAAGTGTCTTGAAGTTTTATATTTGAGAACTGTTATGTATTTCTTCATAACTTCAAAAACCTAGAAACTGTTATGAACCTTACATCCTCCCACCACCCCGCAGGTCTGCCAACATCTTGTGCTGTTCGTTACTCATGGTAATTCTCTTCCAGTGAAGAAAGAGGATTTCTAACTAAGAGGAAGCCTATGCCACGGTCTTGAGATAGAATAACTTTCTTCCAGTCTTCAGAAAAACACAGGTGAGCTCACACAAATTGGTGAGCTCTACTTCTGTAGTGGCTGTTTAATAATGCAATGGCATTTCAGTTCGTTTTTCTTGTGGTATAGCTTAGCTCCATTGAAAACATAGTTTTCAATCACCTGAAGATGACTTAGAGCTTAATTTATAGCAAATTTCTTGTTAACAATCTTTACTATTGTCTCTGTTCTTCATCCTCTCTTCTTTTAATCACTCCTTAGCAGCTGAAAAATGGGGCAAAATTTGTGTTTAAGCTAAACTCTTAAACCCATCATGTTCAAATTGGTTTGAATTTAGGGAAACATGACTGCCCTGCAGAAGTGCCTGAAATTACCCATGACAATTTTTTTCATATTATCTTTACTATAAGTCTACATGATATATTTACTGCCTGTTCTGGCAGAGATAAAACAGCGCTATGTGGGTAAGTACATGTCAGACATTCCTGTGTTTGTAATTATGGTTCCTTGCACATACCAGATGAACTGAAGCATGGCACGAGTGGCTGTGTGTTTCTTCAGTCTAAATCCATATACTTGCTCTAAGCTTTCACCAGTCTGGCAGAGGAATCTCCTGTGTTCAGCCTTTTCTCTTCAGCATATAGAAATTTTTATTAAATGACAAGAGTGATGAAATGTTGAGACCTTCTTCTGCACATCTGATGACACAAACCAGGAGGCCAAATATTTACACATATAAGCCGTTTTATCAACTTCAATTAGATCATTTTTATGGGCATAGTGGATAAATATCAGCAAAAATTGAGACAAGTTTTTCATTACATTTATTATGAATGAAAGTGACATAGCTGCAAAACTGTGAAGTGATCTTTGTGAAAATGTTAAGTACCAAAAAGGGTACTACCAGGGAAATCCTGGTTCCAATGAAATTAATGGGAAACCTGATGTATAGGACAAGCATCGGAAATATGGTGTATAACCACAAGAATTCTCAGGCATATGCTCTTAGTTAAAACAGTTTAGAAATATTACTTCTAACATAAAAGCTAATATAAAGAGTATTTGTGTTAGTTTAGAACTCAAATAATTTGAAGAGCTCTTCATTTCAACAGATCACTTTTCACATGGTGGGTTTTCTTATATGTGGTAGAAGACTAAAATTTGTTTCCACTGCAGCACATAATTGTGTTCTGTGTGAAGTACTGTAGGTGAATTGGGAGTATGTGATATTTTTTTCTAATTGGAGCCAGGCTTTTGTCTAATTATATCTAAGGACTTCAAAACTTGCATCTGTCAGATTTTGTGTGTGATAATTTTATCGTGGTAAATAAATTAGATTGTCTTATTCATTGCAAGATGGGAAAATGGGGCCAGGCCAAGACAACTTCATCTTTGCAACTGCTGGGAACAACTTGTGAAATTTACTAATCTTGGGAATATTTTGAAATAACTCTGAGCACCTGTATCCAGGCTAGACTGGAAGCTGGAATGGTGGATCAAGTTGCTCCCAGATTTTCTAGCTATATCCCTTGTCTTCATCTAGGACTTCTACAGAAAAGTCCTGGGGCCTGGGTTTAGAAGAAACATATGATATTCATGTGTGGGAGCCTAAAGAAATAAAAGAAAAAAAAAAAAAGACTGCTGTGTTTTTTATATATCAATGCATTCTGAAAAGTATTTGAGCTCTCCTTTTAATAACCAGCCAGAAAATATTTACAATTATTTTAAGTTCCCCGCAGTTTAAACAAATCTAGTCATTAAAAACAACAGAGTAATAAAAACAAATATATCCAACCATGTAAACCAAATGCAAAAATCTGCCAGTCATTTGTGAAAATGGTTTTGATTTGACTATATCTAAATTGGTGGAGGTATTATTTTTCCTCATTACCACTGATGTGGTTTTACATAAAGGGTTTAATAAAATAAGTGACATTAGTGAAATGCAAAAAAATATGTCAGGGATGTTATTTTCACCTAACAATATCGAGAGGAAAAATCAATAGGTACCACATATTTTTTTTGAACTAAATATACTCTGTACCATCTTTTATGAGAGGCAATTCAGAACTACAGTGGTAAATGTTCAATTACTTACAGAAATAAGTAACATCAAATTGTGCTCTAACACTCTACTTTTCCTATAGTACGTGTGCAGCTTGTTCTGAGTCTAAGCACATCATGACCAGGCTGTGAAGGTTTCCAGTGTTCTTGATTCTGTAAAGCAGAAACCTTATCAGCAGTAGAAAATACATCTCCCACAGGAATCTCTCCAGGATAAATACCTGGTTAGTTTTGTTTTCGGTTTTTTTGGGGTTTTTTGGGTTTTTTGGGTTTTTTTTCAGCTTTGTTAGTAATTCTATCTGTGTGTGAACAGCAATATAGTTCTCTGATTCATGGCAGAGAGAGAATTTGGTTGTTACAAGTTCATTAAGTGATATCTCATTATTTGTTGCTGCACTGAAAGTCAGAATAGCTGAAGTATTGAATGGTATGAAAAGTGCTGGACAGTTTGGGCTCCTGACTGTAACTTCAATTCAAAATATTGCAATTTGAACAAATTTGAATTTAGTTTTTCTTTTTTTTTAACCTTTTAGTTCAAAACAAAACATACTGTCTCCAATTTGCTCAGCAAAAATATCATTTAAACATGAGTTTCAATATTTCCTGGCAAATATTTTTCATTTCAGCAACACACCATATTCTGTGGAGCAAATGTATTGGCTAAAATCTTTGCATTTAGCACATTTGTTGATTTTCCAGTGCTAAATTATTAACTGCAGGTAAGGGACCGCCTTTCTCCCCTGCACCTCCCCTGCACAGAGCAGTGCGAGGGACCTCATAAGGAACTGGCTATGGTGACACTGAAACTCTGGCACAACTTTACAGACATAAAAAGGAGCTGCCAGCCCATTCATGGACTTTTGCCATCCCTGGCCAAACATATGTCCTCCCTTTCCAGGGAGGGCCAAACATATCTCCTCCCAGGGATGGAGAGGAAAAAAAACAATGCTCAGGATTTGCTCTGATTCTGCCACCTTCATCCAAATTAAAATCACAGGTGAGGGGATAGCCTCTAACTGCCCTTTTTTAGGCTAAAACGGATTTAGCTGCAATTATGTTTACCATGTTTTTTAAGGAGATTTACATATGGTTTTCTGCTATGAAGAAGTGCATTGGAAAATGTGTAAAACACCACAGCCTGTGACACAAGCCGATCCTTTCCTCTTCAGCAGCATCAACGACTTCCAGCAAAGTTAATGCCCGGTTGCCTACGTCTGCAGTAAATCTTCACCTTCTTCAAAACCTCTGCATGAGCTGCTGTCTCTAGGTATACTGACACCTTTTCTCAAGTGAGAACATTATGGCCTGATAACCGTAAATGGACAGCTGGCTCAGCAGAGTGGTTACTACTTACTCTCACCTCCTAGTTAGTAGGAATTTAAATATATAGAAATGCATGTACAATTCTCACTTGTAACCTGACCTATGGGAAATGTTCCTTTATGTATAAGCTTATTACTGTGGGGATATGTGTCTTACTTCAGCAGTGGCTTTTTAGGACCCTTTGTAATAATACAGCTATTAGCAATGGGTTTAGCCTGAACATCCCTGAACTCCAAAAGAGGCTGAATCCAGCCCTCAATCTGAGCCACTGGGTCTGGCATATTTCCAGTTTCAACTGCCTCTGTGCATGCTGTACAGAAAAATCAAAGGCATAGGTAGGTATTATTTAGAAAAAAACCACCTAAATTACCTGTGCTGAAAGTACATTTGTGGCTGCTTTTATAAATAAGGAATAGTTTAAGGCATTAAAAAAAAGTTCTTTTAATTTCTCCTTCCTTTCCTCAGTGTTGTGCTGATGATGTTTAATTTTGGAAGTGATGCATTAAGAGCCCCATCTGCATCGCACTGGAATTCCTCGTCTGCAGGAGCAGCAGACTGTCTCTTACTTTACAGACCAGGCAGAACTGCAAGGACAGTGACTAATTACCTTGATTTACCGTGCTTCCAGACAGCCTTTCAGGCAATCTGATTGAAATCTCCTGCTTGTCGGTGGCTCAGGAGTCATCAGTTCACAGGACCACCACAGAAAAGTATGGAGGTTTGGTACTCATTATCACTCTGCCTGCTAAGGCACTTAATTACTGTAACATAGAGGGAATAAATTGCACATGTGTCAATTGCTAATAAAACATAAGTCTTCAGTATTGCTGTTAGAAATCCTGAATTCATCAATAATTTTAGCTTTGCAGTTCCTGTTTCCTCATCTCACTGGGATGGGGAAAATAGACAGCACAGGAGAAGTACTTTTTTCAGAGTTGCTACCTTTTGACTGGCTGAACCCTGGAGAACCTTTTAAGGAAAAAAAAAAAAGAATTGGAGATGCTGAGATGGAATACCTAGAAGCAGCAGCTGTCATGTTTCTCAGAAGACTTTCTGCCCACTGCCTCTCCCAGCAACTGCAGACACCTCACAGTACGATAACGAAAAACTGTCTTTGCTTGATGGTTTCTATGATAAAAATTCCTACAGCTGGACCATGCTGATGCTTTTTTGAGAAGTTTCTTAAGAATTACTTTTTTCTGCCAAATTAGTAGTACCTTTTCTCTTTCCAACATGTTTTCTTTTGAGTTCAGCATGCAAAAAATTTACACAACGCTTTATTTAATTCTTCCCAATCCATGCATTTAATACTTAAGTACTGTAAGATGAAATACCCAATTATTTCATTAAAATTTTAAGCCTCATGCTCCTCCCTTGGTAAAAGTCACAATGCTCTACCCAGACCCCGGGACTCCTTACCAGTTTTTTTCCCCTCACTGAACAAAATGTTACCTTGAAATTCCAAGCAGTTAAGAAATGTGTTTGTACACCTCATGGGAGATTGGATTCATTCGTGCAAAAGGCAATTTCCCTTCCTCTGTTCCTAACTCTTTTGTTACCTTTTTCAAGATTTATCCGAGAAAGAAGTTAATCTCCAGTTAGAGAGACTTGTATTTTATTGTGCTCGTTCTCAACACCATTACTCTGAACATTTCTCCTTGAAATCCCATGATTTGAGCACAAAAATCTTACGCATGGAAAGATGTCAGTTTTCAGGCATGAAAATGAAACAGTAAAAAATAATTTATTCCAGTTGCAATATCCCACAAGAGAAAAAAACTCAATAAAACTTATTATTGTTTAGACAGACATTTTACTTTCCTATTTGCTACATTCTTGGAATGGAAAATGTTGAATTGGTCCATTGACTTAAGATCCAAAATTTCCCTTATTTAATGTTCTAGAGCTCTCCTAAATATGTTTTCAGCCAGATCAGTAGCAGTGTAAGTCTATGGTTTTGCTAGTTATATGCTGTATGGTATCATGTTACCCCAATGATATATTTTGAATCCCACACACATCCATTACTCTACAATGGGCAAGCACTTTCCTTTTGGCTATGCTCTCTTAGATATTTCCTTACACTTGACTGACATCCTCAAATACTTATTCTTTTTGTTAACTACATATTTATAATTTACTAATACATTCCAAGAATGATCGCTTAAAGCATCAGGTACTTGGAAAGTTTGCAGAGCAAAGCCAGTGCATACTTGTACACATTTCATGATCATTTGCCAACATATATTGTATTTTACTTGACTCATTCCTTGCTTTTACCGCTTAAAGCAGATCTTTCCTGAAATAAATATTCCTTTTTAGAATCATTTTATAATTTGGAATGTAATCACTTGGACTACAGATATCATCTCTGTTGTATTTGAATTCTGCACCTACAATCAGAACCTGAGTCCGGTCAAGTACCAGAGCTCATTAATATCTCCCAAACTCTTTGGGTCTCACAGCTTGTTGATTTTCCATTCAGTGAGTGGGTAGGATGTGTTTGTGTCAATACAATCCTATATTTCCTAGCAATTATTCTAATACAATATAATTTATATTAAGAGTCTATGGTTTCCAAACTTTTACATAGGAAAGAAAAATTGTGATATTATTCACACTACTGATAGGACTCAAAATAGTGACAGGAACATCAACAGAAGCCAATGAAAAAAAATCCCCTTCCTGGGCAGAGGGAGAGGAAAAGCCTGTAGTATGTAATTATTTCTATAATTAATTTAGAAAGACATTTTACTATGATCTGACCTGTTTTCTCTTTGATACAGATGAAACTCCTAAAGAAAACTGAAGAGAGATTACCAGTGACAAGAAAAAAAAAATCAATGTGCAACATGAGACTGTAGTAAAATCCTCTTTCAAACCTGTATTTTACCTAACTTAATGAACTTTTCTTGAATGTCACTGGATAGTCTACATTTGCTGGACTGTGCGTTCATAATAGCTTGCAGTAAGAAACAGAAAGTAGGCTTTTTGTGTGATTCTATGGACTAGTCAAAGTTTCACTGATTTTGGAAGGCACTTACATCCTGCTACTCCACCTACCATTCCAGAAATTGTCCCATACAACTACGTGACATCTCATGCACAGTATTATACCAGGTACTCAGTGGGGCAAGAGGGCTTTTGTCTATTTGCCTGCCCAGGGAATTCAGCTCTGAAGGGGAAAGGAGAGCTGCCCCTTTCGGCCACTTGGTCGTTCTTGTACAGGAAAAAGGTTGTTTGAAATTTTTCAGAGTGGCTCCAGTTGTTAGGAGTTTTAAGAAAGGTGGATTGGTGGATATAACCAAGGTAATAACCTTGTACTGTACTTTATCCCCAAGGCAGGACTACAATTTATCAAAGCAAGTGTATGCTCACAGGTGACAACCCCTTAAAAACTGAATCGCTTCTTCTGCATGTAGACATGACTCTTAAAGTGAATGCATTTGGCCTGATTCCAGAGTCCTGATAGGCAAAAAGGGAAGGCAAACTAGAGACTTTCACATAAGAAAGTGCCTGTAGTAGTGCTACTTGGGGTTTGAGTGCAGGTGAGGGGACAATGTTGAGTTTTTAATTTTATTTTTGTAACAGAGGCCCAGGGTATTTCTCCTGAAGGATGCTCAGCAGGAAGAAGTGTTCGAGCTGGGCTAAGCCAGGCAGCACTGCATTTCGTTTCCCTGGTGAGAAGCAGTGATGGCTCACCACATCTGCTGCCCCAGGAATTGTGAGAGACATGGGTCGTGCTGAAGGAAGGTGGGAAGCAGCATGTACTCATGACTGGTACGCAGCCTGAGAATCCCACCCAGGGCCTGATGACTACATTGCTCTGTATGGCAGCAAGGTCAAAGATCCTGGAGACACAGACACTCATTGACGGTTTGATTTAAATCCATCTGGGTGACTTCTTAGGCAATTAGGTGTGCCTCATGGGTAATGCACAGATATATCCCTATAACCCAGGGAGATGAGATTAAAAACTATAAAATTATTTCTTCAGGCTGCAAAATAAAAGCCTAAAATCATGTGAATATCTGTAGAGATTGTGTTTCAGGGCACAGATTATGTCTAGTAATCATTAATGTGCTACTATTAGGTATTGCAAGAAAATTTTCCACTGTAGAGAAGAATTAGTGAGGTTAACTTTTTAGCACTGGGAGGTTATCAAGAAAAAAAAAAATATCAGCAAATGCCTGTAAACACTCCTATTCTGCAGGTGAGATATCCCAAAACCACTTGTTGGATGAAAAAAAGCACAGCTATGAGAGAGCTCCACTCAAATTACAGAGTAAAAAATAAAGAATGACTCTGTATGACTGACTGTACCCTTTTAGCGTTGCCAAACAGCCCCAGAAAACTAAATTTATTTGACCTGACTGTATGATCTGTGTTATTTTTCAAACACAACTTTTTCTTGCTGAGAACTCTTTTTCAGGAGTTTGCAATTTTTTTAATGTTATGAACCATGAGCCATCACTAGGTTAACCACAGATTTACTACTCTTACAGGCAAACAACACAAGTGCACCAGCCTCCAGTGGGTTCTGCTATCACTGGAACTGGTTTGCAGCCAAGGCACTTGATGATCTTAAAGGTTTTTTTGAACCTAAATGATTCTCTGATTCTATGATTCACTGTAGTAGGGTAATGCTGGAGCAGACTTTCACCAGCACCTGCTGCTGCTCGGCCTCTGTAGCTATGCAGGTCCTCGCTGATGCAGTAGGGCTCTGTGTCAGTGGGTCGAACCCAGTGAGTTACTGCTGCAGGAAAGAGACCTCCTAGCCTCCTTGTACTGCAAGCATAGTCTGAGCAATTCCTTGGAACAGTTTCTTAGCATTGCTTTAGCTTCTTGTAGTTTTTTTTTTAAAGGTTCATAGAAAAGCTGAGGTTGGAAGTGACCTTTCTGGAAATCACCAAGTCATAGAACCATAGAATCATAGAATTGTTTATGCTGGAAAAAAACTTTAAGATCATCAAGTTCAACCACTAACCCAGCACTGCCAAGTCCATCACTAAACCATGTCCCAAAGTGCCACATGTATCTGTCTTTTAAATACCTCCAGGGATGATGACTCAACCACTCCTCTGGGCATCCTGTTCCAGTGCTTGACAGCCTTTTCAGTGAACACATTTTTTCTAATATCCAATCTAAACCTCCCCTGGTACAGCTTGAGGCCATTTCCTCTCACCCTATATCACTTTTTACTTGGGAGAAGAGACCAACACCCACCTCACTGCAACCTCTGGTAGCTGTAAAGAGTGAAAGTCCAGCACCCCCTACATATGGTGCAGCCAGACTTTGCCATCCCTTTCTGTAAATATCTGCTTTGAGATGCTTTGAATTAACTCATACAGAAGAAATCTACAAAAGCTGTTTAAATCAACCAGAGCTGTTAAATGTCTGCTTTGGGATGCTTTGGTTCACCAGCTGAACAGCTCACTGATCGTAAACAAGTGACAATTCAATAAACATTTTGGGAACTTGGGATGATCTGAATGACTTGACTTGTGGCTTGTGCAGGCATGAAGAACATATTTACTCAAAAGGGGGAAGACTGGCTTCTTTCGTGGAAGAAAGCCTGAGGCAAAGGTAGATCAAAGCATGGGCAGGACATCAAGTACAGGAGCATTGCCATTGACTTCAGTAGGACTGCTCCGGAGCTAGGGGTGAAACCAACAGTTAAATGCTTTCTGGGTTTGTGCTTTACCTTGCCCAGATTTTTAAGGCATGTTTTCAGAGATATGGTTCATTTTTTTAAGCATTAAACAATACTTCATGCTGTTGCAGGCTAATGTAACAAGACGGGTTCACTTTATACGCTAAATTAAAAAATAAATCTGTCCTCAGTTTTTATCTGAATTTGACATTTCCCTTGCTCTCTTTGTGTATAAATTGCAAAGTGGTAGCCTGAGGGAAGGTGTTTGAAGAATTCTGTGTTTATAAATGGTCTATATTATATTTTATATATGTAGGCAGCAGCTATAGTCTCTGCTTTTAGGCCTGAGGGGAAGGCAATGGTTTCCTGCATCATGGAGCCGCAGCTCCTGTCTGTAAGCAGGTACACAAAGCTCCCTTTAACCGGCTCGAAAGGAGCGGTGAGATGAAACATGCCCACTGATGGTTAACAGATCTGTCCCTCAAGACTGCTTTTCGCTGAACATGGCATTTGTTTACACTCAGCTAAAGCTTTTAGCATTTTTGGGCCTATAAGAGGATTTGGCTGGTAGCCCTGCTGCTGATTGTCATATTCCCTAGCTAGAAATGTCAGTTACCACTTCTCTTTCTTCTTCATTCATTAAACTTTTTGTATATTTTCTCTATCGTTCCCAGGAATTAGTGATGACATGTGCCATTTGCATATTACTGTAGTTCTTCCAGGGTATGTGAGTGCACACAGAGCTTGCAGCTTTTAACCCACTAGGGATTCAGGGGACCAGGAGCCCACAATATCATCTGAATATTATTTGTAGCATCTTGTGTATAGAAAAACCTAGTGAAAAAATAAGAACTGTTCAGCTGGAACTGAATATGCACACATATTGCTTTTCTTTCATGACCTACCACCGAGCATTTTCTCTGCAGATGACAGGAAGGTATTTCTGGAAATCTATCACAGTGTAATTAACTGGAAGGATTTCACAGCTAAACTTGTTTAACCCACCCTTTTATTACTGTATGGCACTGAGTCGTCAACGTGGCCACACAGCTGATTTCTCAGATTTGCCATTGAAGAACCCCCATGGGGTCGTTGCTTCACACTGCCTGTCTGAGAATCTACCATGGGCTTTCTCTGCTTCTTTCCTGTGCTAACACACAGGGGAGAAACGCTCTCCCCCTCTCCTTAAGAAAGAAGATCTTCACAATAGACAGACCTACAGAATTAAAGCTTCAGTCATAGACCGGTGATGTAGCACAGCTGCTGTTGATTCACATTTGGTGGTTTTCTCCCCATATGGCTCCATCCAGCCATTTTTTCCTCATGGTTCATTCACAAAAAAATCACTGACAACTAGTTACACCATCAAAACTGAGGAGGCAATAGCCTCAGGGAGGAGGGTAGGAGCAAGCAGCTGGGCATCAGTAGCAGTTGACTTAATTTGCCTATCACAGCTGTCTTTGGCTTGTTGCAACAATCAGCTGGAGGAGTTTAACTGCCCTGGAGTAATTTCAGATACGTCTACCTTCCTAAAAGTTATGAGCTTGTCCTGGCTCATGACCTAAGATCCCTTTGGTGTCATGAAAAGAGGCAAGCACCTCCAGAAGGAAGTTCATCTGTCTTAGGTGCTTTCAGAGCAGCTTATCTGACCCTGTCTCCCTGAGTGATGGCGAATGCACAGATTAGGGTCACCAGGCTATATGGATTGATCTGGGACAGCCAGGGATCCAAAAAAGATTTGAAGCCATTATCTTGTCCAGATTTTAGTAACAGTAGTGAATACTCAGCAAGGGATTCATCTAGGATGTGTCTTCCTCCTTGATATGAGTCTTAGACCCTGTTACTAATTTCAAACCTGCAGTGGGACAGGAGACTTTCTGCCCATCATGCTCCCTGACATGTTTGTTGTTCCCATTATAGCCATTAATCCCATGTTTAGAGTTAAGCTGCCCTATCCCAGTTGGCTAGATAACTATCTTTCTAAACTCAGATGGTTAAAATCTAGGGAAATTGATTGCATTTTTAAAGCATAAATAAGGTATAGTCATGGCCACACTGGCTTCAAACTAGTTAGTTCAGAGAACATTAGCAAGTAGCTACAGCAGCAGGGAGCTCACCTCAGGCTGCAAAACCTGCCTTTATAAAAGAAATTACCAAATTATCAAGCCAGAACTCCATTCAAGCAGGGCTGCATCCAGTAGCTACCCAAAACCTGAGGCTGTATCACACAAGTGACCTATAGAGCAATGAAATGTGCACAATCTTACTCCTTGTCAGCCCCAAACAAGACTCCAGATAGCCTTTGACAATGACTCTGCCCTAGAAAGGCTGTCATTTATTAAAAGACCCACAGTAATCCCAGCTCAATTTGTGGCCAGCGCTTGGCTTTTATGTATGATGAATTAGAAAGTGGGATGGTTCCTCCTCACACTACAGGTTTCATCTTACTCTTCTTTGTGAGAAATTCCTCCCTTTCAACCTACAGACCTGGAAAGCATTTCAAAGCCTGTCCCGTTCATGTGATAGTTTGGTAACTCCTACCAGTTTGGGAACTAGTGAATTTAAAAAGTGACACTGTTCCCCACTTTCAGTTCCCGAAGCATATCTCAGGGCCACTCGGATTGTTTCCATTTTGCATGACTTCGGAATTTCAGAGATAACTTGTTTGATCTTAGCTAGTAAAACAATATAACTACATTCATAATAATTCAACCAGACCAGCCAAACATCTCCTATGTCAGCACAAATGCTGCAAAGGGAAAATCTTTCTGACAAAATCTTTATTGAAAATGCGCTGCAGGAACTTGCACAAAATGCAAGTAGATGCTTACTTTTGTCAAACACACCTTGTTTATTTGGGCTGCATTTTTTTTTTTTTTTTTTTTTTTAGTGAAATAGTCCCTTTAGGAAAAGTTCTGTAACTATTTTTTAATTGGAAACTGTAATGTGCGTGCCAGGCTGTACATCCTCCTGTTATCCTCTGGACAATCCAGTGAAATCTCTGCTAGACACTGTATGCAAGACAGCACAGCTGCTGTCGGATTTGGTTTCATTAGCCGCTTCCTGTGGCTCTGTGCTGTTGCTGGGACTCTCAGCTATACTCCTTCCCTTCTTTCAGTTTGCTCCCCCCTGATTTATTCTCAGTAGAGTCATATACTGTAAGGTACATCAGCTCCCATATCTTTTCAAAAGAACTGCTCCTCTTAAAGCATGCACAGATGAATGTATCCAGTTTCACAAAAGTATACATAAATTGATTGGAAAGAGGGAAGTTTCAGGCAACGACCTCAGGGCCAGCAGGTAGCAGGGCTGCATTTGTAGCTTTCACATCGGCAAATTATTTACACCACCTGAAAGTGCAGTGAGAGCATTGACAGAGGGGGGCGGGGAATGACACAATTTTGGAGCAGGACACAATTTCTGTGAAAATTCAAAAATCGGGCCATATGCTGAAACTGGCCACATTCTGCTCTATAAGATGTTCTGCAAAGATATTAAGTTGTATGTGTTTCAGAGAGTGCAATTGGGCTTGCTGCATATCCTGCAGTAAGTTGTTTGCAGTGATTTGCTACCTTTGGACAAGGATGTACTTGTCTGTTTAGAATGGATGCTCTTCAGCGTAGATAGTCTTTCTTCATAATTGTACAATATTATAATACCCAGTGGAAGTGGGTGACTTGTCAATGCTATATAGTAAAAACAGTAATGCTACAGACTTAACAGGAGCTTACAGCTGTCTAGGAATTTTCTTCTTTTACATTTCACCTTTCAAGCTGGATTAGACTCCTGAAGGAGCCTTTTGTTTTGTTTTACAGTCATTTATTGGTCCTTTTTCAATTGCTTGACTAAAGGTCATCTATGAATTTTTAAGTGCACAAAATAATTTTTGATTTTACAACAAATATTACGTTTATTTTTTTTAATAGCTGTAGCTTCTAAATATTTCTTGGATAAAGATTTAAATTTGGCACACAAATAATTCCACGGTCTGAAATCTTTCAGCATTTCAACAGCCTGGTAAAAGTCCATTTTCTTTTGTTCAGATTATCACAGTTAAGTATATGTGGCTTTTGTAGAAAGCACAAAGTGATTGTTTTCCTCACTATCTGCCTCTCAATTTTCTCCTGCCTCTGTGCATGCTTGTGTAAGTAACCTGAGAGGAGCGTTCAGTCTCTGAGGCGACAACTATTCTAGTAAATTAAAAAGTGGCAAGGAATTTTCCCAGGCACTGGGCTTCAATTGCCTGTACTCCTACATTTTAAAAAAGGTCCCAGGGATGGTTTTGGCTCACGTCAAATAGCACTCTCCTGGACAATACCCGGGCATGGTCTGAGGGCAAGCAAGGGACAGAAAGTCTTCCCAGTGGGCAACCCTAATGCAGGGACTCTGCTTTGGAGGGCAAGGGTGTCATGTTGTGAACCCAAGCGCCAGTTGTGCTCACTGCCAGAGAATGGTCACAAGCACATTTAGTTTATTAGTTCAGACACAATTTGAGTGGTATTAGGGGACCTCTACCCCTTTGATATTTGAAGGACCTATAAAATACCCCTCTCATTTCAAAGGAACTGTTAATGGACCCACAGAAACTTTGATGTACCAAGACACTTACCCAAGCAAGCAGTTCTGTGACGGTCAGCAGCGTAACTCATATGCCTGAGGTCAGCTCCATCCTCATCACATCTCTGAACTGGAGCCTAAAGTATGTAAGCTTTGTCTGGCCTCACTGAATTTGAATCTTCACAGGACGATCTTTTGTTACATTGTGAAAAGTATATGATGAGAAACAAGACAAATTTAGCCCAGATTCAGAAATGAGGCTTTTTTTAGTACAACTGCTCTTTTTATCTATAGTGAAATATTCGGTTTCTGGCCACTTGCACAGTTACTTTAGATCCAGCTTGCATAGTGCGGAAACAGAAAGAGGCATCAGGTGATACCTCGTGTCACCTGTCTCAGCAGCTTGATGGCAGTACCCACGTTGTCATCCAAATGAGCATCTTCAAAACTGCATAGCTTAGGGACAAGGCCCGTAAAGATGAAGACTAACATGATGGACTCAAAATTGGCAGGTGTCATTCACGTCTTACATGGTAAAACAGGAAATAGTACATTTGTCACTGATGAAAAGAGAGAAAGTTTCACTTAATTTTGACCATGTGAAAGCTAGATCTCTGATCTAACCTAACTTAGGTTTCCTTTGAGAGACAAGCTACACTAAAAGGAATTTTTAGTAGCTCAGAAACTGGTCTTAAAATGAAAGACTTATGAACGTACCTTAGGGTTGTTGTACACTAGGGACCTGGTTTTTGCATAACTAGGAGTGGATTCTACTTTAAATCCTCACATGAGGATTTGGATATCTTTCTGAAAAATAGATGCTGTTTCAGTTAGGTATAATGGGTCTGGAGTTATTCAGTGGAATTGTGTGGTCTGTGTTCGTACCAGAGGAACTTAACAGTACCTTGGGTTTAAAAGCTACTGGTCAATGAAATTTTGCAAAGAGATGACAAGCAATGAATGGAACAAGCAATACATATAAGTAGGTAGGCATGCTATAAACACAGATGGCTTTGCATGTTTGTACCTACCAGAATCCAAAGCCACATATTCAGCATCAGTACCTGACATGGCACCATCTGGTATTGGACAGCCTTTGTGCCAAATGGCTAAAGTAACAATGTTGTTTTGAATGTGGGTCTTGGTTGCCCTCGTTCAGCATTGTAGCAGAAACTTTACCATAACACCAAGGGATTCCCAGGTAGATAATTGAACTTTGATGATCATTTATTCACATGAAACTCTGGATGTGGTGACAACTTTAGCAGACTCAGGGTAGTCAAGTACTCACTGCAATAACTAAGCAATACAGCTCTGACCAAGAAGTAGGCATCTTCTTCTAGGATGGCATCTGAGAGAGAAAGCTAACAAAACATTAGAAAATAGAAACATTTTTTTACCACCTTTACTATCTGTTATCAAAAATGGTGAACTTCCAAAAAGTAAACTGTAAATCTTGAGCCCCAAGAGGTGGAGAAATGAGATCCAAGGGAACAAAGTCTGTATAACTGTATAAAGGGGAAGTCAGTCAGTCAGGGCCAAAGGCAAAAGCCTGCTATGAAGGGAGGGCAGACAGAATACCTATTTCAAGAAAAAGCAACTAAGAAAAGAAGAGTTTGGCTATTTATTCCTACCAGAGGAAGCCCAGAATATTGTGGGCTAATGTGGCATCCTTATGAAGACCAGGCTGGTGGCCAGCCTCAGTGCCATACATCTTGTCGGGTGGTGTTCTTCCATGGTATGTGCCTGCAACAGTTCCATAGCACCAGTTATAACAGGAATGGAGAGGGTAGGATGCACAGAGGTTGCTGGAAGCATCTATCAGAGTAACAAGATAATCAGTTCAGCCTGATATAGTAACAAGCAGACAGCAAATAGTTCGGGTGTGAAAGAACAGCCCTGCCAATGCTGTATAGCTAAATTATAAATAGCTGGGCACATGGACTTCTAGTAGCTATTAAAGACATTTTATGTCTCCTTCTGCTTTGGATTAAAAACCAGCAACTTTTTAGAAAAAAGACCGGGAACTCGGTCAGACAAGTATTTTCTAAGTCCAGAGAGCACAACAGCCTCGAAGTGGGAAACACAAAAGTTAATCGCTGCTTCTCTTCTCCTACCCCTTCCCCTTGAACAGTTTGTCATATCTGATTTGGGCTGGCTGATTTTGAAGTGCAGATGACAGGTCTAGGCAGGCAGCACTGCTTGTACAGTAGGACTAGGGGGAAAGCCTAAGCAAATCTGTGCCAGCTCATGAAGTTAAAACAATTTTGCATATAAAAAGGAAACCATAACTAATTAACACAAGGCAGGTGGCCTAGCTGGAAAACTAAAATCCAAACTAGGTCACAAGGGAATATGGGACTTGGCAGATGGAACTGTAACTGAAATCATCTCCCAAGACCAGCCAAGTGAGAGCACAGCCAACTACCCTTATGAAAAAATATGCCTGTGCCAGTCATTTCTGGGAAAAACAAGCCAAGGACAAATGACTGCAGCTCTCAGAAGGGGCATGATTGCATTTAGTCTTCAGGGCTTTGTTTCTAAAAGAGGTTTTTGTTAAATGCTAAACTTATTTGGTCAGATTCACAGCGAGATCAAAATCAGCCTTCACGGTGCTTTAAGAAAATCAGCGGGGAAGACAACTGGGGGGGTATCAAATATTAAAACAAAGAGGAGGGTGTGAAAATTTATGTTAAATTTAAGTGGGGCTTGGTGGCAGCAATAGAGCCTGCTGAGTTACAAAAGCAAAAGCAGATACTAGCAAAGTACAGAGCTGGCTATATATCAACTACAGTATCAGGGACTGTTACCAGAATCGTTACCGGGGGGAGGAGGTTTGTTTGGAGGAAAGAAATGGAGAAAGTGAGATTTGTGAGGTGAAAGGCTCTGCTTTTATACTGGAAATAAGGACTGATCAAATACAAGTACAGTGTCTTAAAACTTAACCATGAGTAGTGTATGGGCTTTGGGAAACTGAACACCCAGCTCACATTTTCAGTTGGTGGCCCTTAGGGATACAGAAATTATTCCCTCCCCTCCAACTCCTGAAATGTAATCCTATGACATACCTAAATGAGAGAGCAGACTGATGGGGACTTACCCGCAAGCTAGAGAAATAGTTGATAGATTTGGATTTCTAAAAGCCTATGAGAGCTTGCAAATGTGTAACCTAACAGTATGTACAAAGCCCCAGCTATTTCTGCCGTTGCAGGTAGACTATTCCACTCACCTCACTATACCCGTGGTCAGAGTATGTGTAGTTCTCCATGGGAAAAACTTCAGCTGTGCATTTAAAGCATACTAAAAATACAGCCTGTAGGGTCAATTGACTGTAGTTTAATCCAGTCCTTTGGCAAGCAATTCAGTGAAGAGCTAATTGTAATCAACGAGCAGGAAAAGTAGCTCTTTAGCTTTAATCAGCCTCATGGCACCATTTATACCTACTACTATAAACACTATTATAGTAATTCTATAATAATTCATGTTTATACTTTACTAAGATTATGATTGTTCTCCTTTAGACTGTGATGTTCATATGCAGTCACTCACATATGTATAGCATTATACACATGCCTAAAATACAAAAGGCCAGGCTCTCAGTTGGTCAATACTAGTGTAACCTACTGACGCCAGATGGACCCCATATACTTGCATGAAATCCCAGCCTTGTAAATATTTTTCAACCATATTTAAATATGTACAAGGGAAGGCATAAAATACTAAGGGATCAGAGTTTGCTCACGAAGAAAGTTTGAGGCATGGAATGATGTCTTCAGCCAGATCAGACTGGAGCGCTTGAAGACCTAATTGTCCTCATTTCTCTGTTGCTGGCTCACTGGACCTCCTCCCAGCCTTCAGCTCTTGTGTTATGCAGGCTGCCCAGGGTAAATGTGGCCAGATAAACTTCAAAACTCATCAACATGGTTTGAGCTAATCCACCAACCCTGAGTTGAAATGGATTAGGAAACACTTGCCACGCTTACTGCTGAGGTTGTGTTGGCATAGCAAACATCTGTCAGGGTGAGTAACATCTTCTGGCACCAGACGGTTTGCAAGGTAAATGTGTCATGCATAAATGTGCCCAATCAAAACAACTAGTTCTTCCCCTGGGGAGACAGAAAGGAGAAGTGATTTGTCACAAAAGGCATAGGAAACTATTTCATCTGAAAACAGCAGCATGGAGGGGAACTAAAGCTGAGATCGAGAGGACATGAAAAGGGTAAAGCTAGTACCAGAAGTTGGAGCGGCAGCATGAGAATACATTTTATAGCACTTAATGCATGAGATGAGCTGTCAGGCTTCTGCACCAGGCTGGGAATAGACCATGCAGGAGTTCGCATCCATTTCATCAAGACAAAGAGAGAGTTTAATCACCCTTTCATATCATGTTCTCTCTATTTAACCACTTCCAAGTCATTTCCCTGCTAACTTCTTTTCTTGTGTCCGTCCAAAAGTCCTCAGTTCCTAAAATGTAACCTATTTAAAAAATAGAAGACCAGTCTAACAACTGTGCAGTCACCGTCTCTTTTCTTTCCATGTTCTACTTGAAAGGAAATACTGTCCTTGCAATAGGCAAAAATCCTCTCTGAATGGGAGCTCAACAAACTGAGGACCATTGTTTTACATCTCCATACCATCACAGACTGGCTGCAGGAAGCTATGTACTCAAGTAATTTGGGAGTGTTCTATAGTCTGTGCACAGAAGAATGATGAACTAATTTATACAGTCATCATCATCTTTGTAGAAACATTTCTTATGGTCTTGAGGGAAACATATCTGAATCTGTAAGAACCTTTATTGCTTATCTTAAAATTATTCTCTTGGACAATTATCATACCTGTTGACTTGGGCATTAAGTTGAAACTGAGCTATTAAAAAACCACCCTGAGGTGATCTTTGTAAAACTTTTAATTATTGAGTTAAATAAAACATCAGTTGTCTTTTAATGAAATATGTCACTGCATTCAGCCTTTCCCTTGGGTTTACCAGGTGTGTTCAAATAAACACTTAGAGACAGCTCTGTTATTATCATTATTACATTTATAGTGCCAGATAAGTGACTGTTGTACTCTAGAGAGAGACAGATAGTTGTCTAAGTATGCTTAGACTATTTAGCAATGTAAATGAAAATCACAGGAAAAGAGGCTCTAGGAGAATGAAATATAAGAAGGTCAGTGTTTGGCTCCCATAGAGCAAAGCTGATAGCCTGTATTGCAAACTAAGACTGCATGGCTACAGAAAAAGCCAGGTGCTTTAATAAGAACATTAATGAATGTGTTCAGCAAGGGTGACACAGACAACTCCTATTCTCTGACCAATTTCACAGAGTTGCCAGACCTGAAATATTCCCAAAATATAGCAGAGCAAAGCCCAGGGCTGGAGTATTGGTCTGCCAGGATACAACTGCTGTTCATATGGCACTGAGCCCAGGCACACTGAGAATCCCATTACGGCTTTGTTGTGCATGAAATCCAAGGGAAGAGAGTGTCCAAAATGGCCTGGGAATCACATTATGGAACTTCACAAGGTTTGCCCGGAGGCCTTAGATGCTCCCATCCCTGTCAGGGCACATGCTGGCTGCATATGCCCACGGCCCTGACCCCTGGCAGGGGCAGAAGCAGCACTGGAGACAGCCCCTGCTTTGTGAAACAGGAGTGGTCCTTGGCAAGATGAAGCTTCACTGATGTAAAGCATCTTCTCTGTCTTTAGCGAGCAGCATGGTGACAGGGTAATGTCTTTGCTATCAGAGTGCTGCTGCTTTGTAACCACTTGAAGTTAAAACAATGGTTACCCTGTGAGGGAAGCAATATATGCTTAGATGATACATATGCTACTGCAGGACTTGACCCAAAGCACAGTGGGTGAAATCAGTCACCCCATTGGCCTCCCTGGGATTTGGATGATGCCAGTTTGGCTCCCTGACCACCAGGCACAGTTTGTACTGTTCATGCAGATTATATTGTTACCCTTTTCAACTTGATTAGCTGTGCCAAAAAACTGGAGACTTGAAGGTTATTCTCTTCAAGCAGAGAAACTGATGATGGAGTCAGGTAGCTTGCAGTTCTCTCTGGCCGCAAGTCCCGTCTTCTTCAATCCAGGTAGTATTAAGCAATGGGAGACAATTTTGGCTTTAGCAGCAACATTTTTAGAGCAGCTTCCCCACAAAAGTTCTTCTTCCTTTTGATGAATCTACTGGATCAGGCCATTCTTCAGCTTTCTTTCCACTTTTGAGCCTCCTGCCACTGCACCTTCACAACCTTTTCTACAAGGAGCAAAAGCACACACACACAGAGACAAATGCATATACGCACATACAACTACATACCACCTAATGAAGGGCCAAAGCCCTTCTGCCTAAATTGTTTACATTTTTTAGCAGGATCTTACACCTCTTTGTGTGGAGGCACAGGCTTGTGTCATGATTTGGGAGGCTGTTATCATTTCAGCTACATACTTCCGCAGAGGCATTTAATAGTTTTTTTCCAGCCTTTTTAAATGAAGGGTGGCAGCTTAGTCCACTTCCTTCAGTGAATTATGCCCAGCCTCTTTCAGACCGCCTGTTTCACTGTGGCTGTTCCTCAGACTGCATGATTCTCTCTATACACTGCTCTTTCATTTGGTATCGGATTTTCTGTGTGTTTTCTGCATTTTATGCATTATGAAAATCAATAAAGCAGACTGAACAATGAAATGTTAATGAATAACAACTGAGAGACTGCAGCTGTTTCATTTTAAGATGCTTTTAATCTCCATTACCATAGCCAACAGCATGCTCTTGAGCGACAACAGTTACCAAGACAGACATACTGCCCTGGTCACTAAAGATAAATCGCTGAAAAACCTACTGCAGCTGAAAACCAGCTGCAGCATTGCTGCGAGTGATGTGAGTCCCTTCAGTGAAGCTTTTCCACCAAAATCAAGGAATCTCTGTGCAGCGTTGGTTTCAAACACCAATCGTTCCATAAAGTGACTGAACCAGCACAGCCCAACCTCTTTCCATTTCTGATTACTTGCCTAGGGACACACGGGAAAGTCAACGCAAACCAGCCTAAGCTGGGAAGTCTCTGCACATAAATTACAGCATGCTAATCCCTTCCACAGATGCTCTCTTTTAGGTGTAAAATGGTTTAAGGTTATTGAAGTTCCATGCCACCCTCGGCAGGTTTTATTTACATTTCCTGTTAGAGGTTGTGGTTTCATGTTACAAAACAGTCAACAGCCATACCAGCTGAAGAGAAATTTGCCCAGTTAAAAAACCAAAACAAAACATGGTCAAAAAAAGTTTTAAGTGATTTTGCGTCCAGATCAGTTCACCAATCTTATTCACAATGAAGTCACACAAATACCATGCTAGAAACTCTCTTTTTTTCCAGATAAATTTTGTTCTGGATACACTGAGGTTTTATGTCCATGTTTTACTTTAAGAAATTAAGGGTGCTCCCATTGTAATCAATCTTGTTCAATTCTGCCCTACTGCACAATAATTGAAAAATTAATTTCAAATTAATGTCCTTATTAGCTAAATATGGGCATGCATAGTTAAGGCAGAAACCAAATTCTGCCTTCTTGTGTCCATTCACAACTTTTCCTCATCAACCTGTACTGTAAACCCTTTATGCAGTTGCACAGTTGCAGTCAAGCTTAATGCAGAATCAGTGAAGAACATGAAGGCAGCGAAGCCTCCCTGGTTGGTGAGGTGTAGTACAAGAAGTCTAAAGTTCCCCTTACTGAGACTGGTATATTTGGTCAGTAGGTAGCTTGGACTTACAGCACCTCAGAACACACCTGGCATCACCAGTGTCTATAATCTGTCTTCTAGCTCAGAGACCTGCGTGAAGATAAGAAAGTTGGGGACAGGAATAGTTGGAACCAGTGTATGAGTGAGTGTGTACAAAGCGGAAGAAAAGTGTGTGGGAAACAAATCTGCAGTGGTAGCACTTGAAACTCCTCTAGAAGCTCCAGGAAATGGGCCAGGGTTTGACAATCTCAGGTATTTAGGCCTGGAGGTGATCCCTTGACTGAAGGACAGACTGGAGCTTCTTCCTGTAGTAGGGAAAACCTCATTAGCTCTACAACAACGCAGCAGGAACTACTGAGCTGGTACTGCCTGACCAAGCAAGGGACAATGACCTTTATTCTGCACTTGGCTGTGGTGGGGCACATTGGATAAATACTGGGAGATCTGCTGTTAAGGTACGTGGGACTGTTCAGGAGTATTAATCTCCATTGCTAACGAATGAGTCAACACAATTCCAGTGCATTTGAAAATGTTTGAAACTTTTTAAAAATTCCCTTTCACTAAACCTATTATCTGTTTAGGATTATTTCAACATTAGTCGGTAACATTCTTTGAATAATAGACTAGTGTTCAGCTCCCTGGCAAAACTCACCTTGATCTGTATTATCATTTAGACTCCACCTGAAAACATCATTAATTTAAATAAGCAATAGAGACTGAAATAAAATTCCATTCGTGCTTAACCCTCCAATGTGGTTTTGAAAAAGCTTTCTTCTTTAGCCAGTCTTATGTTACATGCTGGATGGTCTTTGCTTTGACCACCTCATAAAAAAAGGCTCATAAATACTTTTCATGTGTTATTTAAACTAGCAGTACTCCCTGAGGCACCATGCTTTTATTTTTAAAAATCCTTTGTGTATTCCTTAAAGCATTTCCAAACCAGTAGCAGAGGTAAATGTGTATTTTAACCCAGGAAAGCCATGTTCTGTCAATATCAGACCACAAATTTTCTTACTCCATGCTGATAAGAATAAAACATTTCTAGCCACTTCCACCTGATTTACGTGCTTTCCTTCTGAAAATCATGAATTTCTGAGAATGAGTGAAAATAACTGAAATTATTTTGCTTAACTAGATGCTTTCCAAAACCAAAAATGCATTCCTAGTATGTTACAGCAGGCACAACCAACAGACCAACAACCTCTCCCCTTGCTGCTGCTTGGGAATGCTCTGAAGGAAGGAGGGATGCATGAAATCAGCACCTGGGATGGGCAAGAGCTTGTCTGGAGAAAAGCCGGACTAGTACAGGTGTGGTGAGCAGTGACCATAGGTGCATAGAGCAGGTGGGTAGACGGGAATGCAAAATTTCACCTAGTGTAAGAGATACTTTGTTTTCTTCAGCTGATAAGTATAGATACCAGTAGAATTAAGTTCTACTGTAAGTAGAAGAACTTGGACTCACAAAGTGTACAAACCCAAAAGTATACAGCAATGTTGATGTAACATTACATTTAACAAAATCAGAGGATTTAAACCAAAAAGATTACAAACTACACAGGCAGAATAGGTATTGGACAACTGGATAAACCCAGATATTCCAGAAAATCTAGAGTGGTTCCTCCACGTTCCAGTTCTGCTTGCCATTTATCTTTCAACAGGGAAAGAAAACCCCAACAAAACTCTTTTTGGCTTACAGCCCGAGCATATTCTTCTTGGCCATTTATAACGTGAGCTTCTTTGTGTGATCACGAATTAGGGTAGAAATGACATCATCCTGAGTCAGACAGGTGATATCATCTCAACATCCTTGAAAGACCCAGGCTGTGGTGCCCACACAAATATGCTGACAATAAAACTGAGAGAGGGATTTCTAAGTGTAAATCTTTTCCTTAGATACTGCTGCTGCAGAGGCAGCTCCTTCAACACATGGAGGTCAGCTGCTAGAAGAGGTAATATCTTCCCTCCTGCTCATGGAGTTTGTAATCTCTGCCAGCACCTGACAGGCCTTTAAGATTTCACATTTCTTTAATGGATAAATACCTATTAAACAATTGTGCATCCTTCAGAAGAACTTGCAAAGCACTAGTTCTTGCTGAGATACATCACTAAGACTCACTTTGAGCTTTAGAAGCAGCCAACTTGCCAGATACTATATTTTAGAACAATTTTTACAGAAAAAATATTATTTTTAACAGTTGTTCAGTCAAATGCTCATATTGTCAAGACTTCCTTTCCATTTATCCTCGCTGGTTTTAAAAAGCAAATACTGAGGAAAACAAAATAATCAACTCCCCCACTCCTTGCCCAGTCATCCCAGTTCCTGGGTAGCCAATCAGGCATGAAAAATATGAGGAAGACAAAGAGATTTATAAAGAGTTCAGGTTTATATTTAGCAAGGGAGAGAGAAAGTGGCTTCAGAACTGGTCTAGTAACACTGAAATTGAAGCAGCCTTTTCTATATAGCTATTCCTTCCTCCCTCCCTCCCACTCAGGTCATTTCCTTCAGACAAAAGCAAACCTTTCACAATACCTTTACCACTTGGCTGGCACAGGAGCTTTAGGATTCAATTCCAGTTCAAATTTCATGAAACATGAAAGGCCGTTGGGCTGTAAGTGTCTGGCACACACCCTGATGGGTAGCCAATGTGGGAGCCATGGCCAGGGGCAGAGGTGGAGTTATGAGCTTTGCTTGTAGGAGGATTTCTCCTTTGAATATCTTACAAAATTCAACAAGAGATGAGGTTCCCTGCAGAGCCACCAGCCTTGAATTTAGAGGGGTGGGAGAGAAGGAAGTGTCATCTCCATATACTTTTGCTGTATATGAATGACCATTTTCTCTACCTCTTACTGCACCCTACACACCACATGGAAAATCAGAGCTGGGCCACAATGGAACTCCTTCAAGGGACACAGAAATTCAGCAGAAGGAGGAGGAGAAGAAGGAGGAGGAGAAAAAGGAGGTGGAGAGGTGGACTGTCTCATAAACATCAGAACATCTGGTTGATCCACTGGGATCTGTGGGGAGTAAAGAAAACAATTGAAATACAAATAACACTACAATTAAAATGGAAATGTACATACAATAAAATACTGACATTGCTGAAAATATTTGATTTATTTGCATGCCAGAGAAGCACACAATGCTTCACAACTGTAATCATGCCAGTGTCCCAACAGCTACTTTGTGTATGATATTTTCTTTACTAAAAAGTAAGAGACATCAGACGGAGTCAGTAAGTCAGTTAACATGACAAGGGGAAATCAGAGGATACAACTCAGCCATCCTGGATACTGAAGCTACATCGGTCCTTGTTCTTGTTCCAATACACTACTGCTCACTCACAAAAGATATCAGCTTGAACTGGGAAATGTATGTCCGTGGGGTGTGTTGGCTAGAGGACAACAGCTGATAAGTATAGGGGCTTTTTGCTGCTGGGCTTATTCATGCTTTGCTTTTCTATGGGACCTAGGGCAGTGTCTGGGGTACGCACATGCTGTACAACTCTGCACAGTGTTCGGTGTTTTAGCTCTACCTTTGAAGAGCCTCAGCTGTCCCTGCAAGTACAACAGAGGTGTGAGTGAAGACCCTGGAGTTGGGAGAGGGTCCTATTTGGCCGTGCTGAAGCTGGATGAGCCTAGATGCTCCTGCTGTGAAGCACTGCCTGTTCTTCTTCCTACTCTGCAGAGAGGTGTGTTAAGCCCCAGCCAAATTATTACAAGATATTTCAGCTAACATGAACTCTAAAATTAATCACAGGTGTTGGCATGGCATGAAATATGTTCTTTAAGCCAAATAATGTCTCCTAGCCTGGCTGATCCTTTCTCCCAAACCGTTGCCTGTCTTAGTTTCTGGGAGATAAGTAATGATTGCTGCCTTTCTATCAGTTATATTATTCAACCAAAACCATTTATTTATTTTGCTACTTTTAATCCTGTCCTATCCTATCCTTTTATTTTTAAAGATCCAGAATGGGCATTATCTACCAAGCATCCTCAACAACTCTTAAATGAAGGAACAGCAGAGTATTTGCAGACTGATGCAGTCAGCATCTGGCAGGCTGAAATGCTGTGGCAAAGTTGCAGAGACCACAAGCTAGGTTTGTGGGCAGAGGCTTTTACCATTATCCTATTTGTTTTTTTGGGTCTTTGGTCTTTTTCAACAGCTGTGCCAATTAGTGTTACTAAAACAAGGGTCTTTAGGATTTACTGTCTGTGCTACAGAGCTGAGGATTTGGGGAGTTCTGGCAGAACAAAACATCAGTGCTGATGGAGAAATAAAATGACACAGTTACATAAGTTCAACATTTGGCTGAGCAATTTCAAATCATTGCAGTGCCTTTCGATTTATATTTGTTTGCCTTCCTCTTTGCAGCAAAGAAAACTACAAACCACTGTAGGTTTACAAGAATATGTAAGGATGTCAGAGTTGGTTATAGCCTAACCACTAAGGCTCCACAGCTTATTTTTTCATGGGCTGTATCACTAACAGCATGCTTCGTCTATGTTTTGGAGAACCGATGATTAATTTTATTTATACACTTAATGCAATTGTTTCCTCCTGGCATTGTTTAGAGAGGCTTAAATTTTGTACACTGTTGTTAAGGAGTACAGTAACTAGTTTGAAACAAAGCCTTCTAGCCATAGACATAAACACATGGCCCTTTGTTTATTTTACCCAGGCCACCTTTGGAAAGCACTGAACATGGAAGATGAAGCAGAAAATTACCTTTCAAGTAAAGATATAAAATGAATGAGGCATGAGGAGCTGACATGTGACTCAGTGATTTGACTTGAATTTAATAAACAAGAATCCAGCCTACGTAGAAGAGCCAATATGCCACGACAACAAGCCACAGCTCTGCCATTTCACAGTTCACATTCTTGCAGCATAACTGCACTGACTGTGAAGGTAGGGAATTACTATTATGCAATTCCAAAAGATCAAGGCCAATGGAGCCGAGGAAGGTACTCTGCCCACATATGAAATAGGGCTGTATATGGAATAGCTTGAACCCAGGTATGGCAGAGCACGCCCTGCGTATACAGTGTTGAGGCCGCTAATGAGTAAGATGGGCACAAACCCACATGCTGCTGCTTCTTCTTCCCAATTCATTGTGTCACACAACTGATATAACAGCAGAAGAAGGTGATGGGTGGCTGAGGTACTGATTTCTGTGTAAAGACAGATTCACAACAGAGTCTACCTGAAGATGGGTGGGAAGGATGTGTTGGTGGCCCTGGGTCCATTTGGGATCTTCTCATACCCACACTGCTATTAACTATGCAACTGATGTTGGGAGTGAAATCCAAGTGACTGGGAATGGAAAGACATGGATCAGAGATCCAGGGCATACTCATTACACACGTTTAAGAACGTTCATTTACCAGTTCAGCTGCAGACATACTATGTCTTGGTTTTTCTTACTTAGTTACCCTCTTGTAGATTAAAAGCAGTATGTCATTTGGTTATTTGGGTGCATTAGTAAATCGAAGGGCCAAAATCCAAAACTCAATCTGTCTACCGAATTGTGGGACTCAGAATGTAGCTACCCTTCATTTTTGATTCAAAGTATGGTTGAAGGAGGGCTACTTTCCGTTTCCAGTTAGATAGGAGTAGATTAAATTTTTTTCCATATGTAAGAGCCAAAATCTTGCTATGCTTTATGCCTCTGAATGAACAGAAAACCCCAAATCTCACCTACAAGTCTAATAAAGTGTAATTAACAGACTGATTTGAAAGCAGCATTCATAGCTCATCATCAGATTTATGTTACACAATAAAGTACTTACAATAGTGTATTCTTCTTTTATATAATTATTAGGTCATAATTTCAAATAAGTTTTTTATTTCTACAAAATTATCGGTGATTAGTTTGTCATCTGGATAGTAAAACCATCTGCCCAGAACTATTCCCACCAGGAAACCGAGGGTTTAGAAATCCCATGTACTTCCACACTTCAGAACGATACCACAAATATTCAGCAGAAAGCCACTGTCTAAGAATTAAACCGGTGTCTTGTGGAACAGTCTCCTTTTGCCAGCATGTTTTCAAAATTACTAGAATGGTTTTAGAAACCTGACCAGAGACAACATAACTGTCCAAAGTCCTGCCAGAGACCTACACAAGGTTTGAACATCAGTCTATATTTGGTACAGATGAAAGAGTAATTAGAAGCCTGCGGAAAATATTAGTATCTGAACTGTAACTTTTTCTGCACATTTCAGGTACAGTATTCTCCATCTCAGAACAGAAGGAAATGTATTGTATACTATTATGGAAGTATTAAATAGTTTCTGTCTCAGATGTCAATGTTTAAAACAATGGGGTATCATAGAACATGGAGGAGGACATTGCACCCAGTAGGAGGAAGTTACAATGGCAAGAACAGGATCATAGAGGAACAGTTCTTCACAGAAAAATGTGGGAGAAAAGATGGTTAAAAAAAAAAAAAAAAGCAGCATGAAGTCAGTATCTTCTCTCATCACCCAGCAGCCCAGCTCAGGACTTGGACTGCTCAGCAGGAAGGAGGAAATAACATGAAACCACATTCCCAAGCAAAACAAGGCTGAAAACCCAAATAAAAGTCTTCAGAAAAAGCTTTGGCTCGGAGTTGCCATAGAAATCATCAGGTTTGTCTCATTTCTATTGCTAGTGGAAAAAAAGAGCAAATATTGGGCAAAAATCCCAATAAGCTTTCGGGGTCTGCTACAGTTACAGGTCTGCACAGATGCCCATAACTTTTATAGAAACCAATGGGTGACCCAATGTCTGGGATTTGTAATAGTTTACATTTAGGTTTTGATGTAAATTTAGTCTTTGACTTCAATGGGAGTAAATTTATAGCCATGGTAAATGAATTCCAATTCTGCTTATCTGTAAGAAAGAAAATCACAAAAAATAGTTCAGAAATTGAACTTCTCAGCTGTCATTTAACACACAAATATATTAGCCTGTTGCCTATATTAATCAAGAACAGCCAGTGGTAACAGGAGCACCTTCACTCGCAAGAAGATATTAGCATTGGCTCTGTTACCTGCTCTGCACATCCATCTCCTGGTTTGGGTCTTCTGCAGGGAAATGTCCAAAGGCCCACACAGTGACTGGATCAATGGGGAGAGGAATCAGACGGCATAAGAGCAAGTATTTGAGAAACACTGGATCAAAAGATTACAGAAGGATGGGTTTCAGCTAGACTGTAAGAACACAAAAAAGGATTGCTAACATTCACAAGAACTTATTTTTTCCCCCCCTGAATTGCCATTTAAAAGGGATATTGCAATCTTGATTACTTCTGTTTTCATTTTGTTTTGCTGAGCCTTCCTTGTCTTCTAGAGAACTAAGTATCCAGTTTAGGTTTGGGGTTTTTTTTTCAACGGCTGGTCAAATACTTTCTGTCTTAAAACAAAAGAGCTCCAGGAAGGCTGTTCCTGGGGATAAATCTGGACCTTTTTAATTGAATTTCAGACTCTCATTATATAAGAAGATATCAAGATCAGTCCTAGAGGATTTACCTGCTGTGTAGTGGAGATATCACTGCACTAACCTCCTCTGACCCCAAATTAATGACAAGAACCAAATGGCATGTAAGCAGACCTCTGATATCTATGACAGAGATGTTCTACTGAATGTTTAGTGAGTCACATATAAATAATGACTGCATAGATGGATATAGGAGCTGGAACATGAATTTAATGCAAAGTTAATAATCCCTTCTGGAATTATAGATTTATTGAGGTAAAAGGGAATGTAATGATTTGTTTCTATTCAGTTGCTCATCTTCTTACTGAGAACTGCATTTGTTTGCCCTGGAGAAGAGGGAAAACGGGTATCATTGCTCCCTCCTGCTGAATCTGTTTCAGTTCACCCAATGGATTTTGCTGAGGAGAGCAAAGGGCATCACTGCAATTTGATGGTGTGAGTGTGTGTCTCAGAGGCAGGAGCCCTGAGGTAAGTGTCAGCTCCCAGGACTTTCTGTATTTTGCATTAAGCAGCTACCCAGAGGCAGTGTTCTTGCTCTCCAAAGAACATCCTTGTGTGCTTCTCTGAGAGCCTGTATGCTTGCTTGCTCCCTCTCTCCTGTCTTCTTCCACTTCCACAAAATTTCTGAGTCTCCAAGAGTATTAACAGCAGGCAGCCTCCCCAGAATACAGCACATACATCTGGATAAGGCTGAACACAGATTTGGCTGAGTCACCTGTATCCTGTGCGAGTGGTCACTAATTACTACGCTTCCGCAGCGAGGGCGAGCAGCGGGAGCTGTGGGGGACATGGGGCACCTCCTGCCCTGTGCCTCAGCATGGTCAGCCTCCACTCCTGCATGGGAATGAGCTTCCAACCATCGGTCAAGGGCTGAGAGGTGGTACCCAAACTCCTGCTGAGGGCAGGATTTCATGCACAGTTCCGGTGCTAGTAGCTGGCTTCAGCTCACAGCTCCCTCCACGGGGAGCACACATCACCAGCTGAAGCTCTGGATGCCCTGTTGGTGGCCAGACACAGCAACACTTAGCTTTGCCGAGACAGCATTTTTTTGTGCTGGGACCCTAACAACATGCCTGGGTCATTATGTGGCTGAGCCAAGAAATTAAATTTGCTTTCTAAATGTAAAGCTAATTCATTCCCTCCATGCTGGACAACTCATCATTCTTCCCCACTACTTGCATTGGATTATTTTCCAAAAGATTTATTATCCCACATTTTTCCAATCAAATTATGTTTTGTCTTTCTCTTTCTAACCACTCTGCATCTCCTCTGCATTGTATCTCCTGTTTCTGCAGTCCCAGCTACTCAGTTTAATGCAGTCTCAGATCTTCACTACCACGTCAAATCTGACATTGAGTTGGCACTGAGGAAAATGCAGCAGACCAGGGCTTCCTTTGCAAATGGTTCAGTTCCCACTTTGGAAAATAATGCTGCATCTATACATAGGACTGGAAATAGCACAGTGTCAAAGGCCAGCCCTTCAGGGAGCAGTAGACAGCAGTCCATGTAAAACATTTCAAAGAGTGGGTGAGAAACAAAACCCAAGCCACAAATACCTCTTCCTAGAAAAAAAATAACCTGCCAGTGGTGGTGAAGCAATGGAAAGGGCAGACTGCTAATAACATACTTACTTGTGCCTTGGGCTGACTTCCACAAGGTGTTAGTTGGCAACATCACGTGCCTTCCATGAGAGCTGGCAGAGCTGTATTTTCCTTTGGATAAATCAAAATCTTTTGTTTTCCTTCTGCTGTTATTCTAACACCATTAGCAGGAACTAATAGCCACATAAAAATCAGAAATGGCAATGCAGAGTATCAGTAAAATACAAAAAATGTATTTTTCCCCAGTGTATCAGAACATGAAAGTTTATTTGCACTCACACAAAATGAAATACTGACAAACAGTTATAAGGATGGATGAGTTGAGTAGTCAAATGTAAGAGCTTTAAGCTCTGCTGGAGAATGAGAGTAAGGGGCACTTTCTATTGCAAGCCATTTGCTTTAAAATCAGTTAAGCGACAGGCTCAATGACAGCTCAATGATCATTTTAATTCTGCTGTCATAACCGAGCTTGGCAACAGATACACGTGTGTGTGTATTACAAAAGGTTCACACAGTTAATAAATAGGTTGTTGCGGGACTCCAGGACATATACCCCACAGATTTCCATCTTCTGCTTTGGTCTTCCTGGTACACAGAGAGAGGCTGCATCCCAGCTGTGGAGAGGTAATGGAGACAGGGCAAGAGGTTCAGGAGGAGCCGGAAGAGGAACTGGAACCAGTCTCCTCTTGATTCAGGCCATCCTCATCTAAGGTTCGTGTTGAGTTACAGCACACCGTTCTTGCTGTGGCCAAGCTGGTCATCCACATCATGAAGCCGGCAGGAGAGGGTAGCCAAGAGACTGTGGGGCCTCTCACCATTCCCTTCTCCCGTCACAACTCTGGGCAGAATCCTGGGCAGCTGCTGGGAGGCCATCTGGGAGTCCTGGGTGCTCCACTCAGTGACCTTCCCTGGTTACCCTACAGATCCTCTTTGGAACTTTCAACCCACACACCTCTTTTTTTCTTTTTTTTTTTTTTTTTTTAACACAGGAGCTGACTGTTTTCCCCTGCCTTTTCCCTTTTTCTTCTAGCCCTTTGCCTGCACAAGAGAGCTGGATGGTTTTGTCTGAGCCAGCCCCTGGCTAAAAGGAGAATGACAAAAGTGGCAGCTGTGCAGCCTTGCCATTGACAAAGAACAGAGAAAGGCTGGTGCAGGACTGTGCCTCTCCCTTGGCATATGACACAAAGCAACATGTCTCTTGACACCCATCCTCTACTCATGTTGCAGGGCAGAACTCAAGAATCGTAACACTGAGAGAAGCAGAAATTTGAAGGAAAAGGCAAAGGAGAATTTCTAACAACATTTTATTGGCTTGTACTGCAAGCATTTTTGAGGCAAAGGTACTGCTCACTGAGCATTCTTTCCAGTCGTGAAAGACATAAATAATAATAATTACTATTATTAATCTCACTTTCTTGGCACTATCTCAAAATTACATAGCTCTAATGATTCTGATGCATTTTATTCTAGAACCAAAACTATTACTAAGCTAAGCATTGTTATCACTGAGCATCTAAGAAACGGAAACTTCAAGCAGTACTGACATGTTCCAGAAACCAGACCCCAAGCTTATGAGCTACCTACATCATAACATGATGCCGTTCACTCTACAGGAATCCCTGCTTTCTTACAAGATTTTGATTCAAGTAGGATCTTCATATGAAGTTCTGTAAATAAGAATTGATTTTCTGAGCATTGAAACACTCAGAAAAGAAAGCCACTGACTTCAGAGGGGATTTAAGTGCCTACTTTACTGAATTAATTCCAGCATCATTGGTGGTATGCTGAAAACATATAGACATAATTTTAACTCTGAGCATCCAACTTCCACGGTGGTGCCAAATACCTAGAAGTAGTTCCCTGGTTAGTCCTGGTTTTCCTTTCATTTTTTAGGCTGTCAGCTAAATATATAAACATATAAATATATAAACAATAAGCTCAATTTCATCTTCACATTATAAGAAAAAAATTGTAAAGCTGTAATTGTGATTTGCCACCATAAACTCAATGCTCTAATGGATTACAGCAGAATAATATATTGCATCTGGTTTCTGTACTGTACATATAATCACTTTAAGATGCAAAGGTTTAAAATAAATGAGGGACCTGAGGCAACATTTTTTAATAGGAGTATGTGTATTCATGCATCAAAGGAGCTGATTCACAGTGTAGCATATTTAGGATACATGGTGTCTATCAGTATCCTCAGGTAAGGGTTAACTACAGGCCTGCCAGGGTTCTGGAAGCAAATGTTTGGAGCTAAACAACTCTTGCAATTTCGTGTTCTTGGTTTACGACCAATCTGAGATCAGAAGCAACGATGAAGGAGGATGTCTTTAAAACATTGTGATCATCCATGAGCCTGAACACCAAAACCTCCAAAATCGGTTCAATAGAACAGCCCATGCCTTTTCATGGGCAGTGCAGGAGCACACCTGAGCACTGCATTCAGTGCATCAAGAGGAGGAGACAGATTTAGAGGTGGCTTTTTAAAGCATGGCTAGCTGGCAAGCAGATGCCAGTCTCTAGAAGAACTCTGTTCTAGTAATCACAACCTCAGAGGCTTTATTTTTCATTTGCAGCAGCAAACTGCAAAACCTCATGGAATTACAGCCACTATACTTGTTCCAGAGTTCCACTGCTTGGGAGACTTTGTTCAATTTTTCTGTAACAAAGAGAACTCCACTTTGAGCCTTCTGAAGGCATAACACTTCTAAGACAAGACAATTCCTGGCACCTGGCAGCATGGTAGAGCTGAGTCCTTCACACCTAGTGGGACTGGAGGTCTTGCAATAAGCACTGTCAAAGAACAAGCTACACTGCAGCAAAATCCAAGAAAGCATTTGTTGGAGAAAAGGCCAAAGTGTGGAAGATACAAGAAAGGGAAGCTGTTGGGCTTGTGGAACTTGATAATACTACAGCTTAGTTTGTTCCCCATAACCTTTTATTCAGGTTATTTTCCTCTTTCACAGAATTGAGGGAGATGCTAAAGGCTAGGTACAGAAATAATTTAAGCTACCTGAAGTAAGACTTAAGCAGACTCTACAATGAAACTGTCATTCTAGTCGTTACCTAAAATTATCAGATACTATGGTTTGTAAAGTTAAAGAGTTATTTGCATTGAGTTGTTTCACCTCTTCACATGCATCCAGTCTTGGTTCCCAGCTCACTCCTAGGGCCATGGAGAGCTGGAAAGTAGACGCTTCTACGTATCTTAATGGCCTGACCTGCCAGGCACTTTCAGCACCTCAAGACATCATTAGGATCAAGCTGCTCAGAAAACATGGCAGATATCAGTTAATTATACGACACACAGAGAACTGGTGTAATGCACTCCTTTTGGTCATTACTGCTATAACAGGACAATTAATTCAAAAAGAAGTTATGTTGACTTAATCCCTTTTCTCTCAGAGAAGACACAAAGCTATACTGACTAATCCATACCTTTTTTGGCTTGCAACACTGTCCATCTCTTTTTTTGAAGCTGTACCACAACACAGCAACAAACACCAGGTCTCATTAGACCAGAAAGTGAGCCCAAGCACTCACTAGCTGCCATTCAAGGCTCTCCACCAGCCACTGAAAAAACCCACATGTGGTTGATGGACACAGTTTATGCTCCCGGCTGATCCTGCTTTTCCCATCACTGCAGCCATACCTAGTCTTTGGCTCGCCAACTTCTTTTCTGCAGTCTCTGGCTCCACTAATCTTTTTGTGCAGGGGGGTACATCAGTACCAGGAGAAGTGGAGGATGCGTCTTAGGCAGATTAGTTTAAAAGCCATTTATTAGGACAAACTTGTGGAAGGTAAGATGTGGGTCTGGGCATGCCCCTCCACCTCCTTAGAAGAATCAAACCCACACCCTGGAACAATACTTCATGGGTCTACATAAAGCATCTGCTATACAATGGTGGTCACTGCCACCCTTCCCCTGATTTAAGGGGCAGGCCTGCTCCATGCTTGTGAAAGAAATACAAGTCCTGAATTCCCAGAGATGTTCAGACTTGTAGATCCTCAGAGGATGGGAGACTTGCTGTAGCCCTGAGCGAGATGTCTGAATGACGGAGTCATCCATTCAGCACATGAATTGCTTTGGATGACATCCAGAGGCACCACAGCTCCTAACATTCAGGCATTTACATCTATGAGTCACTTAGGCACACACTGACAGGACACCACGCACCAAGTCCCGGCTCTGCACTGACCTTCTTTAGCTCCTGCTGATAAGCAAAGCAACTGCTGCTCATCTAACGAAGCCTTCTGTAAACTAGATGCAAATATTTTTTATCCTATTTAACGTCTCAGCTGGGCACAAGCAGGTGAACAACTTCTGCCCTGGGAACGCAAAGAGATGAGAGATGTCTCCTTGCTCCAGACCTACAGGGCAGAAATACCATAGACTCGCATACAAGACAATTGTTTAATATGTTCACAAATCAGTTTTATTAATTTAAAACAAAATTAATGAAGAAAAATTCTGTACACAATTGTGGACACAACACACTTTTTGTACAATAAGGCCCAGATAAACTGGTTTTTTTTTCAGTCCGCAAGTGACTAAAAATTGAAAAGAGAGAAAAAAAAAAACCAAAACAGAAAACCAAACCCCCATCACTGTCTACTTTGCTTGATGAAAAAGAAGGCTAATTATAGTCTCAATTCTAAAAACTACCCACAATGTGCTTTATGTATGTATGTGAGTACTGGGTGAATTCCAGCACTCATACTGGGTAAAGTAAAGCACGTGTGCAAGTCTTGGTAGGATAAAAACCTCTCTGTTGGTAATAAAGCAATCCACAAACATCGAATTCTAGCAGCAATATGATTCCTCCAATAGAGAAGGGTGTTGTCTTGTAGCTACATCGGTGCTTTGTAGCTTTGCAGGTAGCTGTTTCAAGGCTGGTATGTTTAGCAGAAGAAAACAAGAAGAAAAGCTGGAGAATGAGCCAACAAAGCCAAGGCTTCTTTTTAATGAAGAGATTTAACTCAAGCAAAGGGAATTGGTACAATTCAAGCTGAAAAGTCAGACTAACAGTTTATCTGACCAAATAGCTCATGGCCTTCAAGATTAGAAAAGTCACAAGTCACAGAGACACAGTCTAGGTTTGTCCTGTAAATGGGTATAGACAAAAGCAAATTTTAACTCCTTGGTGATAACTATTTCAGTATTTCCATTGCCGGCAATGGATGTTATCTCTTAGGAAAATCTGACTCCTGGTGGAAGAGGATTAAAAAACTTAAATGTATATGAGTATTCTTGTTCAATTTCTCCAAAATATTCTCATTTCTAATTTCTAAAAATAATGATGATGGTAGTTTCCTTCATTTTTGGATGAGACATAAACTCTTCGGTACCAAGATTCCACTTCAAGTCATGTCTTAAAATATATTTGTGATCTTTCTCTATTTCTTTATGGAATGAATCTCCTAATTAATTTTTCAATACTCTAAAAAAGGGTTACTACGTTAACTTTAAAAGAGGAAACAGAAGACAGCAAAGGACTCCTCTTCAGTTTGTTTTATCAGTATTTCCTTGGGGGTGGGGTAGGGGTGGGAGAAATCAATCTTTTCACGATCAGAGTAGATGAGAGAAGAAAAAGGTAAGAGAAACAGCTGAGAAGAACAAAACCCAATTCCTATTGACACTTGACATCCATGCTTTTGGTCTTGACAAATTTATCTAAAAAAATCCATTATCTACATATTTATATCCAACGCATTGATAAGGCACTGCACAACAGTTTGTGCATATGTGGCCTCATTCTTCACCAACAAGGCATTACTATCTTTCAATAGCATTTACCATAACAATATGTAAAAGAATCATTCATTATTACAAATTTACACAAAAAATTCTTCCTGTACATGATTGTCTCAGTGATGTACCTATTAGTTTAAATTAGACATATTTTAAACTACTCTGTAATGTGCTAAAATCAAAAGTAGTTGCTGTACCATAAGGCAAAGGCTTATAATAGCCTTTAATCCTATTATACATATCCTTATTTATATGATGTCAAAATACAGTCTGTTCATAAATAAGTAAAGATGTACAGAGTACCCTGGGTATGAGAAACCAAAAAGTAAACCTTCTTTACAAGAAAATTACTCCACTGGTATTTTGAAAAATCTCAGTCTTCATTGTGCAATCAAGTTTGCTGTGTTGAAGAAACGGTGTGTGTCACATCGAAGAGTCTAAGAACTACAAAGCATTTACAGGTCCTTTTTTTTTCTTCACAGGTATGAACCTTTTATTTCCTTTTTTTTTTTTTTCCTCCCCTTCTCTGTTTCTTTTTGGTAGCAAATACGGTAAAGATGAGTTGTTCAAACACTCGCATGGCTTAGTTTCGTTGGACTCACAGTACCGGAGTCAACAGCTGTTCTGAAGAAAAAGACATGCTCCTCCGTTTGCTGAAAGGGCAAGGGTTAAGACCAATTGCAGCTGTACGTCAACATGTTGAAATCACAAAGTTCTGTAGTCCAATGCTGACACAAGACACAGGCATCCCGTCCACGGGCAGAAGGAGACTCTGAGGTTTGAAAGTGCTGCTGAGCTGCTACAAGTACTCTAGTTCCAAGGCATGGTGAAGGGCCATAAGGTCAGAGTGGCTTGAGATCCTCCAAAATGGCATAGCATGCTGTAAGCAGCACAGACAACATGTAAAAATAACCCCAAGCATTCTGGTATTTAGACCCACCCATTATTTTCTGCAAGGACATGGCAACACTCTGAGTGAAAAAGAGCTCCTTAAACCTCAAGCCCTTCACATTTATCTCTGGTTTCTTTTTTGACCCACTGCCCCAGCAGAAATTCCCAACAGCAAATCTATTTACCAACAGGAACAACATCAAATGTGTCAGGAGATCATAAGGAAGGGAAGGATTTCTCATCTCTTTGTAAGGAAAACAGATTTCAGCACATTGCAGAAGAAAACATTATTTCTAGAAAAAATAGGAAAAATAACCTCTACATGAAGTATGTGGGTAGTCTGAGGAAGGGAACAGAACCTGATTTAAAAAAAAACAACCCAAAATAAAGGAAGTGAAAGTACTATTTACTATCAAAACGAGTTTGTTCCTTGTGGAACTATCCCTGGCAGGTGAGTTAAGAACATAGCCATGGTGATTAGTTCATGTGTTGCTCACATCACTTTGAAAGGTATTTTATCCCAGTAGTTTGTATAACATGCTTCATTGTTAGCACTGATCTTAAAACAACTTTTCCATATGGAATAATTTTAAAATAAATACATATTTTTTTCCTATTAGCTGTAATAAAAGCTGTCTGGAGCACAAATATGTTTGCAAAGAGCCTGAATAAACCAAAACCACAAATACCAGAAAAAATCACATATTAGCTCATGCATGAAGGGTAAAAATTTGAATAAGAACTATTTTTATACTCTATACTCTAAACCAGGGATTATAGTGTCAGCAAGAACTTTTGCATAAATAATAATAATAAAAAAAGATAACCAAAACAATCATCCACTTTTGGCAGGAAAATATTCTATAAAACCCACGGGAAAACAGCTTCAATTCAACAATGTTCTGAAGGCTAACATGATCATGTTCACCTTTTAATTGGGTCAGCGTGTGTCCAGGCATCTTTAGGAAGCAAACAACAAGCAATTTATTATCACAATAGCTTCTGATTTCCCCAAGCATTTTGTCTACAACTTTTCAGGCAGGCTTTCTTCATCCCCCATCAGCACCTCCAGAGTAAAGACCTAATTCCATCGAAGCCAGTGGCAAAACTCTGTCTTCTGATTATCACTTGTATGCTGACCTTTTTTTCATTCAAGTCTTCTGAAATTTTATGTTCAAAAACAATTTTGAAAACAATGTGAAGCTCTCTCCAGCTGCATGTTTACTGCAAGCCCTGTGATTTTATCTTATACTTGTCTCAGAAGGCAAACACCTCAGCGCAGAGCCTGTCATAAATTTGTCTCTAGAAGCTCAGGTAAATATCTGTCAGTGTATAAATAAATATTATTTTTAGAAGAATCCTGATTCAATCCAGATACTGATGTGATGATGAATTGGGTTGAATTTATAGAATAAAGCAGAGATGGTTAGAAGAAACATAACCACGTACGCAGCGGCAACTCCCTCTGAAGTCAAATGGCAACTATTACGGAACGATCAACTGTTGCTCTTTTGAGAGTCAGAGAAGATAATGCTGAATGAATATTAATAAGCAAGACTAAAGAGTCACACACAATCAGCAAGGTAGCACTGCAAGGAATCTGGAAAATGCGCACCCAGTGAAGGACAAGTGTTAGCAAGCACAGAGTTGCACAGTTAAGAGGGACTGCAGAGTGAAGGAGGGGGTGTTGAGCACCCAGTCCCCATGTTTCAGGGTTTTCTCTTCAGAATAGCTCTAGTCTGCCATTGTGGAAAAAGTGCCCACTAGCAATTGAAGAGTATTTGGTCAGAACCTGGACAATATGTTATTTAGTTCTGTCCAAAAGGAATGTATCCGTCCCCCCTGCCGTCCCCCTGTCCCCCCCAACCCCTCCCCCTTAAATCAGTCCAGGATGTTAATCAAAGCATAGTGAGGTGGAATGACTGGAAGGTCTGCTTCAATATGACACTCCTGATCTGAGTTAAAATGTAATATGGATGCATCAACAGATGCCCACATTCAGATATGCCTAGCTTTTAGATCAAAGAAATTTCTTCAGGAAGAAAATAAAATGACCCACAAGGAAGCACCATTGGAAGAGTTTCTGTTCTGTTTCACTTTACTCTAGACTGTTACGAAGCCTTGAGAAACAGCTGACTAAATCTCAGCTTGAAGATAAATGCATGAGCTGCTTCTAGAGAGAACAAAACAAACAATGAAATTCAGAGACAATTGAGACTTTGTTGGAAAAAACACTTATATATTTCCAAAACACTTTCACAGATTAATTCTTGCCTTAAGGAAGTGTTAAACGCTGATTATGACACCTACTACTTCTACATCTTCAATCTAGACCGCCACTGTACTGTCTCTATGCTCCACCTGCAACAGAAACTAGATGCAATTAATTGCTCAGTTGGTTACAGCTCCACATCCCAGTATCTTCCCTGTTACATTATACAGATAGTCTGTCCTCTGTGTGCTGCCAGGTTGGACACTGCTGCTTTCCAACTCAAATCTTTCCTAAAGATTCATTTTTTGCACCATGCTCAGGAAATGAACCAGCAAGAGCAAAATGAATAAAAATTTCTAATCATGCTGTTCTCTGGACTCACCAAAAGCTTCTGGGCACCTGTCTCTTCTTTAGGCCGAGAGATCTTCCTGACAGCGTTTATAACATCTGATAGCAGCATTACCTCAAGGACAAACGGGCACAGGTTTGTGCTTGCAGTAGGTCCATGCAGTGTTTGCCAGCTGAGTGCACTTGGCCAGCAGTGCTCAGCAGTGCTGCCTCTCTTTCTTGCATGGCTGCTATTTCCCTCTTAGAAGCTCCCTGCCAGGTAGGACCTACCTGATCTCCCTGCCAGCCAGCCAGCTCCCTGCTCCTCTTAGTTAGCTTGGCACCAGCTCTGCCTCAACCACTGGGTCAGGGAGGTGTAAATAGCATACCTAAGATGTTGGGTGGTGAAGAGTTTGGTGGACACCTGCCTTTGTGTAGTGTCCCCGCAGAAGCCAAGAGTCAATGACATGGACGCCCTCCAAGGTCATACAGCAAACTAATGAATAGGGAGAATTGTAGTAATAAATTCTTGGCTTCCAGCTCCCACTTCATGCAGCTCCAGCATTATACTGCTTCCCTAGTAACAACCTCAGCATCACAGAGCGTACACACACCAGGCAGCTAGGGCAGTTAAAGACCCTGATTGATTTAACAGAAGGTTTAGCTTCTGCTAAATCAAATCACAGAGATTCTTGCTAGATGTCCACATGCAATATCAAGTTTTGGATTACCCTCAGCTGTTTATGGTCAGTTTTTAAACAAAAACTTTAAGTGGTTGTTATTTTGGCTATATCTGTCCATTTCAAACTCAGTTAAGTGTCCTCCTTCCACTGTCTGTGAAAGGCGCATACCTCCGTTTACTCAGTGTAGTTACAGGAGTGAGGTGTGGAACGACTCTGGAGAGTGCCAAGAAAACAAAGAGGTTTTGTAAACCTCAGGATTATAATTATTTTCAGTTCTCCTGCATATAGGTCAAAAGACCAGCAGCACACTCCCAAGAAATAAAGCACGCCAGGAACGCAGCGGCTGCATGGGGCTGGAATCTGCACTGGCGCTCTGTGCACAGCCAAACGCAGCCAATTCAGATCTCTATCAGTCTGACCCTATGGCACAGCCTTCACAGCTAAGAGGTGGGCAAACAAATCTGACACACATCTATACGTATCTATATGTATATGTTTGCGTATGTATATACAGTCTCACACACATATGTGTACATATATATGCATGTGTGTTCATGGAGCATTTATGGTAATTTTCACCTTATCTAACAAATGATTGTGCAAAACTAAAACACTTAAAGTAACAACTTTACCATTCAAAACTGTATACATTATTCCTGTATTAACATGCCCCATGTATCCACAACTATTCAGCCCCATCAAAAGTGGCAACACACCCATGAGAAAGAAGCACAATTTTTCTTACCGAATGACTGGGCAAGAGCTTCTTTGTATATAGATATAGATAGATAGATAGATAGATACACTAAATATTGCCTTTAGAAAGCCATCCCTGCTGACACTTAGTACACCTCATGTACAACATGTGTCTTGTATTGTGAGCACACTGAAAAATGCTAATATCTCATTTGAACGGATGACAAATGCTAACCGCTAATAAATAGGTGGTGTAACTGGATGCATTAGAATCTAATGAAACTACAAGAAAGCTTTTCTTACTGCATATCGGAGGAATATGCTTCTAGCCTGGTAGTAAAAAAATGATTTTGTGTACTACTACAATATCTTCCAAGTAAGTATGAAGCTTTTGTCTTTTAAAAAACATGAATTGTTTTGTAGATGATACTTGCTAATAAACACATTTATAAACTTTTTAATGATATTTTGAAACGAAATTTGGTGGCAAAAGTTTGGGTTTGGTGTAAAAAAGCATGAAAACTGACATTACTAATTTAGTAAATCTAATATTATTATTAAATAACCTAAAATATTAAGGTATTTTATTTCTGAAATATTTTCATTATTTTTCAGCGCTTCGTAAAAGAACAAAACTTCAATTATTTTATTCAATCAAATAAAGCATTTCTATTAATACATGTGCAAAACACTGAAAACTGCAGACTATCCTTCTTCCTTGAATGAATACATATTTATACAAAAACCGTACTCCTGAGATTTGTGACGGATTTGAATAGAAAACTCATCAGTTTCTGTCATCTTTCACAGTATTTTTGTTGTGTTCCTGCCAGATTTGCTAAGCAGTCGTCTTTACTTCCTACCCCAAACCTGACCAGCACAGTGTGACTGTGAGCTTAAAAGTAGCGGCATATTGGATACCCATTTATATTCTATTTATTGCTCCAAAAAGATTTATGATTTTTCCTCCCAATTTCCCTCTGAGGGAGCATGACCATTTTGGAGACACAGGGAGATGCCGATTTGCCCAGGCTCTCCCGAATCACCTGATGTAAAATCCAGCTCCTCACTGCAAAGAGCCTCCTCCTTTGTCTCCTCTCACAAATTAGAAATCCTTTGGAGAATTCTCTAAGTAGAAAAACTCCGGAGTTGGTTTTTTTCTGCCTTATGAATATTTCCCAACTGTGTCTCCGAAGGCAAAGGAAAAGATGAACTCACACAAAAGAAAACAAAATAAAACACAACTAAACAAAACGCCAAGACAAGGGCATCTCTGGTACAAAACCTCAGAAACTGCAAATCGCTGTGTCACTGCAGTGGCACTCACAAGCAGTGGCTCTGACCCACACAGCAGCCACACTGATGCCGGCAGCTGTCCCAAGCACCCTTGGTTCTCACACCCGCTTCTCTCTCCATTCCTCTCCCTCTTTTCCCAGGGACGCTGATCCCAAGGTAGAAACCTTGGCATAAACCCTGGCATTACAGCCAAGCTGGCTGGTTGCTGAACAGATCCAGAAGGGTACAATTATTCCTCAGTTTGCAATGCAAACATCCCGAGAATTTTAATTGTCTTATATAATACTTTGCTGGAAGTGACAGCTAAACAAAGGTGTTGATACCATGGCTTGTCCCGTGCTACATGAAACGTAAGAGCGTGTGGTTTCCTTAGTGTATTGTATTTATTTTAATCAATCAAAAGAGGCATTTTACGAAAAAACAGTCTGTTCTAAAAATGTTCCTCAAAAGAACAATGATATTTTAAATGGTATTAAAAAGCTTCTGTAACCAAATTTTTACAATAATGACAATAATAAAAGGATTCTAAATGTGACCTTTATTTTTCCTGTTGTTGTATTGACTCAGGATTTTCTGTGAATGAAGGACATAAATGAAAAATCTTGTTTCATGATGAAGCAATTGATAAACTGTTTTTAACAAACCTTAACTTTCTTACCTCCTAAGCTGGAAGTTCATCTGTTCTTACTAAACAAACACAGAATAAAACACCCTCTCAAATAAAATGGGTTTGAATTTATATGCTCACTTAAAAATACTCATTCTAGTTTACATGTAATCAATCAAATGCTATTTAAAAAAGGATGCACCGTTTATGTTCTAAGTAGTGTAAAGAAACTTACATACACTACGGGCTTCACCACAGGCCAAACCCCTTCAGCAAAGGGTTGTGCAAAGGGGTAACACAAAAGCCGTCCCTGCCCTGAGGGTATCACAAAGAGCAATGTGCTGATGGGAAGGAAGGTAGGAAGGAACCATCTAACAAGGTTCAGGGGATAAGCAAAGCAATGGGGTTGGTACATCATGGGGCAGTTATGCCACCTTGGATTGATGGGCTTTGGGTGTTTTTGTGGGGATAAATCTTCGCCTGTTTTGTTTTCACACTCTCCAGAGAAGGTCTAGGCTTTTAATGTTTTCTAATACAGCGATATCATTTATTCTTTAGACAGGGGATGCCTCTTTAAACTGAAGCACAGCATACACTAGGGTGCACTCTCATGTTCACTCCTCTTATTAACCCTAAAAACAACCTGAGGAACAGCAACCAAAAAGGCACCAACTGAGTTGGGAGCAGCTCCTCACACCACAAGGCACTGCGTGTGGTTCTTGCTCTTGCAGGATGTGAGGGCCAAAACTTAAGCAGCAAATCCTGCTTTCACAGGTGAAATAGTGGCTTCTTTTTTGGTGGAGTAAGCAGCAGAACAAGAATCACGAAAGGATTTTCCTTAATCAAATTATGAGTTCCTGCAGAGAGGCAGCGCTGCTGGTCTACTTATTGACTTCTCTGGCATTGCTGCAGCAGATAATTTAATCCAGAGTATCTAACAGGCTTTGAATCTGAAAATTCCTTCCACCGAGAAAGAATACACAGAAGTAACGGCACAAAGGAACTTTCTATACTGCTACTCCTCTTAGTGACTGGAAAGGCTTTTTCTTATGCTATTCTGAATCATGTTTCCTGTTGAAAAAAGCGTTGAATTAGATAATGTTACTGCAAGGACTACTCCTGCCATTATCATATACAACACTATTTCACTGAGCAACAGAAAAGGAACAAAGAGAAGAATTTTTTTTTCCCCAATCTTAAATGCAGCTTTTAAAATGTAATCATTTACAGCGGGAAAACATTTCTCCACAAAGATGAAAGGCATTTCTGAAGGAGAAAGGAGCAAACTGTTCCTGTCAGTCCGCCAAAGGGATATATGAAACTGAGACTCTGCGAAGTGCCAGGACGAGCCGGGAACCTACCCACAACGCTTCGGGGGCACAGAACCCAGATTTCATGAAGCAAAACAAGTCAGTGGTTGTTAAAATGCCATGTGGACTAATTAGTTTCACTGCTCCAATTTAGAAAGTTACAGTGGAAACAGATATAGAAGTACCACGGAGGGTTTCATGGTAAGAAAGCAGCTGTGTGAAAGCAATTTACCTGTAAAAGGAAGCAAGAACAGAAATGCCCATTTTCCTACTCTTTCTCCTATTGTTCAAATAGCCAACACTATGCCTCATTCCTCCAAGTGAACAGTCTGTATCTGGTGTACTTGGGTAGAATAGCAAGGCTAAGAATATTGCCTATTATTAGTCAGTGGGAATAATTGCTTTTTATGGAGCTTACTCCACACTGAGAAAAAAAAAAAAAGTGAATTTTCCCCTTTTTCCCAGAGGAAAGCAAAAAATAATAAAGTCACAGTCAAACAGTATCCTCTGCTCAGTTAACTGAAGTTATGAATGCAGGACAAGTCACAAGCAGTTACCTGAACACAGAATTCAAATTATGGATGCATAAGAAAGCTGAAATCTATGTATACTTACTCCAGTCCTACATGCTATTTCAAGGTGTGACATATACGTATTTCATATAGTCAAATAGCACACTGCCTTTGATCAGTAAGAATCGCCATTTTTTGCTTATATACATAACATCCTATGTGGTATTTTAAGATGCCAATGAAAACAGAACTATTAGTTCTTGGCACAAAAGCTGGGGTCCATTTTCTGGCTGCTTTTTGAAATACATCAAGCATATACAGCTAGCTTAATGTGTCTTCTGGAGAACAGCAGGGCACATCATTATGTACACTTTTATGCAGCTTTCTACTAGATATGGTCAAAACAGATTTCATAAAGCAAAGATACAAAATCCAAACATCAATGCATGCTGTCCCATGTCGAAGAAAAGACAGTCTTGCTTCCAGACTCTTGAAATGAACCCACACTGAAAAAAGGCTATTACCTTTTTTGCACCTTGTTCTTCTTCAACACCATCCCCTATAACAACATACACTACTTTTCTTCCAAATCGTTGAATTATTCGCTCAAAACAACTTTCCTTTCCTGAAACAAAAAGATCAAACTATTCAGGATAGGTGTTGATGGGACGACATAAAATAAATCACTTTTTAGCCTGGATCACCCCAACGCTTTGAATATGTAATTAGACCTATTGGGAGAGAAGAGCCTCTTCTGCAGGATGACATATCAAGGCCGACTGCAGCTTTCCTCCCACCACAGCAGCTGATAGGCAACCTTAAAATCTGCTCCATGAGGTCCTTTAGCACACACACCATGGTAGACACAGCATACTAGAGATCCGCAGTATCACCTTTCTTGTATCCTTCCTTAATCTGAGACAGGTTTCAGGGGGAAATTCCCTACCAGGAGAATTCTCTACCAGCTGTTTACAGCCAGTATCCTGAACTGAGCAAATTGATTGAATCTGAGTTGAAATTCTAGCTTTTTCTCCACAACCTGTGACAAGATTAATCACAGCTCCTGAAACAGTAGTATCCTGACTTAGAAGGTCACCCAGAAGATTTAGATTTAAATGCCTGTAATCCAATACATGGGCAAGGTCCTTGATCCTGCACTGGGATCCATTAATGTGGCTCATTACTTCACTGCACAGACCTAGGGAAATGATCCCAGTGCTCCAGTCCTACATGTAGGCACCGATACTGGGAAGCTTCCGGTACTGGTACTAGGAAGCCAGAAAGAAAGCAAATGCTTACAGTTGAGTTATCTCAGATGTCCCCGTTCTGAAAGACCACTTCAGTCTGGTCATGGTACATGCTTACCAGTGTCTCTACAGCAACCGATGGGAAAAATCATGTTTTTCAAAATAGTTATTTCAGCTACAGAACGGTACCAGCGTAAGAACAAGTAGGCTGGAAATTAAAAAAGGATTTCTAGCTAGCAGAGAAGCCAGACTACTCAATTACATCCTTTAACAGTAGCACCAGGCATTACAAACCTCCAACACCAACTAGGTTGAAATGGTGCTTGAAAATAATGAATCATGTCATGTTACAAAAAGTCATGATTTCTGTGGCAGTCAGTGACTGAATGCACCTTTCCAAAAAAACCCTCCTGTCCTGCATATATGAAGTCACAAGTAAATATTCATTAAAATGTTTTAATTAAAATGCGTATTTAAAGTATTATAATTCAAAGTTTTAATTTACTTTAAAGTTTTGACAGACAGTACCATAACATTTTTAGCCAAGAAACACTTTTAAGTCTTTTATGGTAATGCTTTCAAATTTATACATCTCTCAACCAAGTTTTTTTTTTTAAAAAAAAACACAAACCCAAACAAAAATAACCCACCATTTTTTTCTTGGCCATTTGAGCTTCCTGTATTACATATACTTAAGAACACATGAAAAATATTTTCATGTAGCCCACAATTTTGAGGGAATCTGAGACATAACAGATATGTCATAATCACGTTAAAAACTATAAGCACCATTGCCATCTGGTCCTATGTACTTCTGCATACTCAGAATAACATCTTTTATATTGAACCAGAAAACAGAAATAAACATTTGCCCGGCTGAAGCTTATTACAGTCAGGATGAATGAACTTAAATAATTACATTCTGCAGCAAAACATTCTTGCTTCTGTTAACTTGTTTACCAAAATTTGCTCCAGAGCCCATGAAAACAAATGGAGCCAGGGCTTATCTTTACAGAATTTTTTCTGCTAATCTGGGCAGGCTTCAGCATTCTGTACTGACAGTCTACTAAAAAGCCTTCTCAACTGCTATAAAGCCTCAGTTATGAGAAATTATGACAGAAAAGCAATTATATTTCCTTCTAACGGAGGCTGCATCAGTGTTAACAGAGCTGTATTTAGTTTTCTGTGCTGGATCATGACAAGCATTTGAAAAGCACTTTTAGGATGCTTTAGCATGCGAAATGTTTCATGAGATCAGGTATTACTAATCTTCATACTCGCTACAGTGAATGCATGTAAGAAATAAATATAGGCTATAATATCTTTTTATTTAGAACTACAGCTTCAAAAGTATCACAACATTATAAAAATAGCTCACCTATTTTAGTTGCACTGTAAATATTCTCTATGGGAAATACAACCCCTAGTCCATACAACAAGACTTTTGCCAGAGCTGGAATTAGCTGAGTAGTTGTTACAAGAATGTTCACACAGTTTGTCCTGTGGGAGAGAAAACGTAAGTGTTCTTTTTTAACAAAGCAAAACAGAACAAAACAAAACAAAACAAAAGAAGGCAAACCTTATCCCTCCCACCAGAACGCCTCACTATTATTATTGCCAGTTACAAAGAAATTATTTTTTTCCACCTTACAGGACAGCAAGGCAGAGTGGCATGGTCAGATCAGATGAAGGAATGAGTAGCAGCTCCTCCAGGTTCAGCAGTTTGCCTACCAGACCAGGCGGCCCCTTCTAGATCATCGGCAGACATCCTAGAGTTTCCAAACTACCCCATACTCTTCGTACTCACCTCGAATGAATAAGGGTGAGTGCTTTCAGTGCAAGTGTCAACCAAGAATCTGTCAAAGCTTCAATTTCTGCTCTTAGTTGTAACCAAGCCTCCCTTTTTGCTGGACCAAGAAGACCTGTGGAGTAGATAAGGGCTTGTCTGCACGGAAACTGAGTAATGTTCTGTCATTTTCCTTTGCCTTCGTTAGCTCAGAGACAATCTTCCACACACTGAAAACTAAACAGCTCACTAAACACTACCATGTCAAAAACGGAAGAAACCAAAAGTTCTTTCCTTTTAATACTTCTAATCTATATTTGTTAGATAATCTAGAGTCACTTGCCTCCGACATTATTTTTGTAGGTATTATATATTTCTTTTACTCGTCTGTAGCGGAAAGCCAATTTTCGCATCCAGTCCACTCCTCCGCGCACCCCCGTCGCGAGGCATAAATTCGCACTGGTGGCGGCTGCGGGAAAGCCGTCTGTTCCAAAGTTATAGGTGCTAGTCAGAGATAAGAAAACCTCCAGATTAAGAAAAGCAACAGGCTACTTTCAACCAGCAGCTACTCACTTTGCTGTGCTGCAAAGTCTCAGACAGCTAAAAAGAGAGCGGGCTGCTCTAAGTGTTACAGCAGCTCATCGCTTTCCCGGGAAGGAACTTGCAAAGCAATTGTATCTTGTTCAGTTCTCTTGTACCTTAAATCTTGACCGTTGTCATCTGAAGACACGTCATCAATGTGAACCTGGTCACATTCCTAAAGCAAAAGAAAGACTTTATAATTTTCTTGATCTTACAAATCTGGAAAATAAAGCTATAAAAACCTATGAACAAGCTACTCATCAGAGGTATTTTTAATTGTGGAAATCAGTAGATGGCAGTCTTGTTAAAACAACTATTTTACCTACTCCTTGTGCTCATTTTTGAGAATAAAGGCACACCATCATTAGCTACTACTGTTAAATGGCTTTCCAAAAACACATTTTTGTGTTTAGAGAGGAAAGTGGTTAAAAACAATTAGCATATGTGTTCCATAAACGTTCTTGTAGCCTTTCAGGTACCTTAAAACATCATGCTGCTCAAAGCTGATTCAGTCAGTGCGTAAGTGTAACTGAAACCAGACATTTTGGTAAATGTAACATATTAGAAAAATTAAACCTGATGCTAACCGCCAATGAAATTATGACCTCTGATTGCTGTTGAGCCACACACCAACACAGCCTGAGGCCAGTGTTTCAGAGGAGCATAGATGAAAAATCTGTTCCTAGTTTGCCATTCATTTGAGAGTTGTGAGTTCCCTTCTCTCTCTTTGGTCTTAGTGCATGAAAGCAGCATGCCCAGATGAAGAAAATCCGAACAGAAATAGCCAAATCAAACCATTTTTCTTCAGTGACTTGTATGCAAAGTAACATAGCACATTCATAATTAGCTTTGTCCATCACTAAATTAAAAATTGTAATGCATATTGTTTATCCACCAAAAAAACATTAGAATATTGCTATTAACAATTTAACTTTTGGCAGGAAAACAAATAAACCTCTGGCACTCTAGATCAATCTCAATTCAATGCTTGAAACAATAACGGATTTCAAATATTTTAATAATTTCCTCTTCTCTCTCTTAATGTGAAGTCCTATAACAAATATGATCTATTTTATACATGAAAATACTGCAGTCCTTTATTTTTGTGTTACTGCTTTCCTCTGAACAAATTTTTCTCTCTCCATGGATTTGTGAGGAAGGGAGGGAAGACAGAAGTGGAAAGAAACTCAAACCAGCTGTTCCCTAACAGAATTAAAATCATGACCCTCAACCCTTTTTCTAAAACATCTATTTTCCAGCCAACCCTCTCCCAGCAAGCAGCAAGCTCCAAGGAGGAAAAGACTTTGACCCTGTAACCTTCTCCTCCTCTCCTGAGGTCAACAACCTCAGATAAGAAAAAAGCTGGAGAAGTCTATTTGGCCTCACATGATGGCTGTGGACTCTAGATTTTTTCAAACACAGGTCTACAAAAAATATCTCAGAAACCTTTCAAATGCTGTGAAGAACAAGGTGTGGTCTTTTGCACTTGTACATCATATACTTATTCTTACTGTAATATGTACTCTTTTGTATTTTATACATAGGTAGCTTGTGCTAGAGACAGAGGTAAGAGTGACAAGCAGCACAGGAAAGACAGCACTACATTTGCTCATACTTAACCACCATACAGTGAATTTCCTCCTCAGGCAGACAAAATGTATTAGATGTACAGTCACAGCTGAAACTACAAGTGTGAATGTCTGTTGCCAGGCTTATTGGCTAAAAAAAGCTGGAAGCTTCTTCAGCAAGTTATCAAATTTGCAAAAATAAAGGTTTTTGTTTAAAACTGCAAGTACCTGTCCATCCAAATGCCTACAAAGTTAACAATTCAAGTATGAGCCGAGTGTAAGCTAATGAAGGGACACCCTCCTCAATCCACCGGTTTCCCATTTTAGTTACTCTTCCATTGCTCAGTGACTTCACAAGCTCTCCATGGATAGAAAACTTAAATTTGAGTTCTCAATGCAGCAGTAAAAAATTATCAAGTCAATAGCCTCTTCCTCCAGCTTGGATACTATGAATGACAACTGGAACAAGTCATTGGAGAAGAAGATTCAAAATAGAAATTGGGGAAATGAAACTTTTTTTTTGTTTTTTTAGTAACCACAAAAGTAAAGGAAGGAGTAGAAGCTCATCTTCTTACAGGAGTGGCTGACAGAAGAAATAACTTAACAAACTTCTAGAATTAACTCTCTCAGACAGAAAATAGAGCAAGAAGGATGAGACCACTATATCTTAGATCCCACAGCTGGAGAGGACTTAAGGACTTGGAACTTTAACTTACAGTGCAAGGTCTTGGGATCATCACAAGCCCTGGGACATCACAGACATTCTCCCCTTCTGTCTAACTATCTGCTTTGTAGTTAGAAAGTGAGAACTGAAATGATACATTGGAAACAGAAATCATGGTATCGAGAGAAAGAGGGATTTTGGAGACAAAAACCCAGAAAAGAAATCAGAGGCTAAAAATCGGTGGGGTAAAGGTATAGAAACACTGTCAAGAAAGCAAGCAAAGTGAAGAAAAGGTCACAAACATCACAAATCTCAGGTGAACGACTGAATATAATGGAAAGAGATAGTTTCCTTTTTTTGTCAGGAATAGAAGAAGAAAAAAGTCAAGTCAGGAGGGGAATGAAGCAAAATTAAAGCACAAGAGATACACGGTATAATTTGGAAAGGATTAAAGACCAATGTGATTGACACTACATTACAACTAAAGGAAAGGTCACAAACAGTGCACCACTGTTTTGTTCCTCTTGAGTGGCAGGGCACAGCTTTGAGGCTAAATGAGAGCTTTGGGTGCCAGGTATTTTTTCACACCTATGTAGCTGCCTTGGACTTTGGGCTAATAAGTGATGGATATTCAACCTCTGAACACGGGAAGTAAAAACGCTCATTTAGCAATTGCTCCTTTAGCAGTAAAGTCATTTAGGAATAAAGAAGCCAATTACATGCCCACCATTAATTGGCCTGAGCCAACCTTCCTTCAGACCACCTTGCATTTTGTTTTCACCTGCTTGCTTTGTGTGGAGCTTTTTGTTCATGAGCAAAGACCACCTGAGACATGGGTCAGTCCCCTGATTATTGTAAGCAAGCATCCACACATTCAACATCTTCAAATAGCAGTTAACACAATATGCACCACAACCAGGGATATGCTAAAATGAAGTTTGACACTGACCAACAAAGTATGCACCTCCAGCCAGTACGTTTTTGCAAAGATACATTATAATAAAAATACAAAGACTCATAAAATCCTCAAGTACTTCCCAAAAAAGCTTCTGTGATAGGAGCCAACTTAGAGCTAAACAGCCATTCAGAAAAAAGACCCAAAATAATTGTTTTGTTTGCAGGCTTACCATTTCAAATGTGCACAGATACATTTGACAGATCTGTAAAATTTTCCTAGGAAATACAGTACTAGTATTCTTCCCTTAATTTCACTGGCAAAATGCTAGCTGAAATTAATATTGAAAGTCCCTGTAGAAACACTATAAATACATGTTATTTATGCAGATGTATTTTATTATGATAGAATCAGTTCAGCAGTCAGCTCCAAAGCAGAATATTAACATTTTTGGATTCTCTTTTAAAATAGGCTAAATTGGCAAGTAAGGAGCAAAATATCCTGTGTCTGATGCATAAAGATTATGCAGCTAGCTGTGTTTTGCTCCTAAAGGTGTTGACCTTGCAACTTTAGTGTATCCAGTTTGAAATCTTCACGAGGGACTACAAGTGATGACATGTTTGCACTGAAGGTTTGCATTTCAGTCAGACAGGCTGAGATGCAGCTCTGCACTTTGGGATCAATCCCTAGAAAGCAAAATGCACTTGGTATAGTTCAGGGATAATTCTTTCAGAAGGGCAAAGCATCTTTAGACGTCTAAACCCTATTGTCAAACAGGTTGACATGAATTGCACTGATTTTAATGAAACCATTGCCGAAGTGCTTGATTTTTATTTGAAAATGAAAGTTGAGCTACTAAAACATAAAGAAATTTTAAAAGACCTTATTCATGGTGCCACACACACATCCTGTGTATGAGGGGCAGACACAGGATCAGACAGGTATTCACAAAGGGTAGTTTAGTCTAGGGAAGCAATGCTGCTCTGTTTCAGACCTCTGCTGCAGATGTCTTGCAGCCGTGGCCAGAAATTATAGGGCAAGTTGGTCAGAAACCTGGATCAGTTGTTTTTTCTTGGTTGGTTTTCTGTGCAGTCAGCATAGTACCTTGATGGCTGCCGTGGGAAATGGCAGAAGAGTGGGGCTGGGTGGTGGCATGGGGACTGGTACTGCTGGCAGCAGCCTGGCAGCAGCTCAAGGTAGCACCCCCTGAGCTATGTCAAGTAAGTGCTACCTGGAAGCTGGACAGGTTTGTTCAAAAGGCTTCATGGAGAATTACATTTTAAGAAAGCACTCAATTAATCTTCTGCAAAGGGAAAGAGAAAGTCTTTTCAATTCACGAATAACAGCATGAAAGACAGCAAGCTGTGAAGTGTAGGAGGATTTAAAAGCAAAAGCTATTGTCAAGGGAGAGAAAGGAGACAACTCCTGTGTACCTTTGAAGTGCAAGTTTGGATGAGGGAGGACACTAGATAGGTGATACAAAGCATTAATAACATGTTCAAAGCATGCTCAAAGGTACTGTTAATGGTGATACTGGGGGTTGTCTGTGGACTTACCAATTAGCTTAAGGGAAAATGAGTGTCAGCATGTGTAACACAGCAAAACTACCTCCAGTAAAGTTACTTGTCCATGCTGTCTTTTGCTGTTCTCTTGCACAGCTGGCTGGCATGGATCCATGTGTTTGTGTCCTTTCAGTTGTGATCTTTCAGTGCCACAACTGGTAGCTTAGCTTGAAACAAACCTTGGGCAGCAGCTCAATTAAACCAACAGACATTGCACAGAGTAACTGAGATTTGTTTCTATATTCCCTTCTATCAGATCCGCTTTGGGGCTGGAAGCATCAGCAGATACGTGCTTGCAGGAGCTCCTTAAAACTGCTGCAATCATTTGGTAAGTGAAAATATGTCTCCAGTGAAATACAGTAAGCCAAAGAAAAACAACAATCAAAAATGAATGACTAGATGACTCTAGCCTAAGACCTGTACATGGAAAGCTTGTGTCTTCTCCCTCCTCCATTCCCAAAGCATTTGCTAACTCCTTCCTCTTAACTTTTCCTCCTTCTCTTTTCTGCTTTTGTATGACTAGCCAAAAACTCTCAGAGATGCTCCACAGTCATCATTCACAGCTCTTAAAATGCCTGGACCTATGCAGTCTTCTGGAATCATTCCTTTAAACTAATTTAGGATCTTTATAAAAATTCATATGCAAAGCATTAAGTTATAGTAGAAATGTTCTGCAAATATTTATATTACTTTGCTCCTTCACTACCACCCGTCAAGTTCTGCAATTCTGCCATAATTATGTAAAATATGCCTCAGTACTCGATTTACTGTAGGAAAATTAACAATAATAATAATAAAAAAAAGAGATTAAGGCTGTTACAAGAATTCCTCTTATCTGTGCCAGTACTACATACCAAGTGCCAAATGGAGTGACGTTATGGCTAGCATGCTGATCCTCTACATTTCTGTGTTACAAAACTAACAAAAATAAATCTAATAATTCTGCTGTCTGAATAAATGCTGAATGTAAGATAACTCTGGACAAGTTTGCACATTATGAAAAGGAATAACATGAATAATATCATGAACATAACCTCAGCGGATGCAAAGTGTTACAGCCCAAAATCTGCTGATTATAGCTAAAATACATTTCCACATTTGGTTAATCTTAATTTACCATGAGAAAACTAACACCACGCTGTCAACTAATTGTTTCAATGCCTTAGTCTGCAAAGTCAAACAAGGGAGGGAAAAAACCCCCAATCAACAACCACCCTTCAGAACAAGCTATTTTCATTTTGCCTTTACATCAGTGTGCCCATTGAGACAGCCTGGAAGCTGGCCAACTGGCAGGAAATGATTGCTGGGATTCTCTGTTCCTCTCATATCTGTCATTACGCAATTATATCCACTGCTTCATTTTCCCTACTGAACAGTAGAAAAATTTGGTCATGTACATGTGAGAACAGATCTGGCATAACAAGTTAAAGCTGCAATCATTTATAAATGTGATGTATCTGAAAAAAAACATAATTAAAAACCAAAAATTCCTCAAGCATACACTTCTGTTTTTAATGCAGCTTTTTATGACAGCAGTACCTCTGTCTATGTCTTTTCCAGAAATAAGATATATATACCCTTTAAGATACCCGTTCAGATTATTATCTGCTCCACAAATAACTCATCACTTCTGTAAGCCATCCATGCTTCTTCAAGAAACATGGGCTTACTGATTGTCAGAGAATGCTTTTGCAAGCAGTAATTGCATATTCCAAAGTTAGTTTGTGAATGACCATTTTTAATTACCCATCTGTTGGTTTCTACACCTTTTTTACTTACAGTTGTGATTACCTTCCTGCAAAATAAAAAGCTGATTGCTTCCACTGCCTCTCTTCTAATTTTAGAAAAATAACATGCAAAGATCCCAACATTATTTAAGAGCAGTCATTAAACTTGACAAGTAGATCTCTGTTTTTCACTTGACTAGAAGGATAACAAAATCTCTTAGTATACATACAAGTCAGAAAATTGACATTATATAGAACAACAACACATCTATATCCTGTGTGTCTAAGTATGTACAAGTTTGTATGGCCTGTGCCAAATGCTCCTCTACTGTACTTCCGTACTTGCTAAATATACAAAAACCCCTGCACTTCCTTTCAAGCTGAGGCAATAAAGCCTGAAGGGCTGAACTTCCTAACCCATCATTGCGGAGCGCCTGTTAACATACAGCACAAATCCATGTGAAAAAGCAGAGACTAAGGTTCGCAGGTTCTCAACACTGGCACTCAATTGGCAGGACCTGTCATCTCTGTCTAGCCTGCACTTTGTGACCCTAACATTTTCTCTTCTTTCCCACCACAATTATTCAGCGCTGAAGAAAAAAGGTGCAGATTACCTGTGGGTCAGGCACAGGATATGAAGAACAAAGAGAGTTCTTGAAATCCACTTCATTCTGTCTGACAATTTGTGGATGAACAGTCAAGGAATTAAATCAGGCTGTAAAGGCTTTCAAAACACTCCCATTTTAAACTTAAAAGACTATAAAGAGAAGCTTATATTGTTTAAAAAAAAAAATCACAGCAAAAAGCCAAACCCTACTTTTTACTGTTAAAATAGCACATCAAAACAAACAAAAAAAAAGTTTAAGGTCATTAGCTATATGAACTGTTAGGTATAATAAACACTGAAGAGTAAGAACTGAAATTATTTAACAAACTCATTTTCATAGCCAATGACTTTGGAGTGCTCTCCTTCACCAAACATGTAGCCCTTTTAGAGCACATAATGGATGCCATTCTTTTCTAATAGAAAAAGTGATTAAAATCCTATTTTGCTTATTCACACAAACAAGTGCATTTGGATTAAATATGATACTCCTAAAGTAAACAGTGTTTGTTGCAAAATAAATACAGATCTTATTCTGCAAGCTGTGTTTATTGAAGTAGCTACACTAAAATCAAGGTTTACATTTTCATTTCAGCTGCACCTTATAACTGGAAGAATCCAATTTAAAATAAAACATGATGTAAAGAAGTATCTATACAGCAACTGTAACATGCCAGTTACATTCCCACAGCAAAAGAAAACTCTGTTTTCTTAACTTCATAAGTGTCATGAAGCGAATAACTGATAGTGTCTTGGTATGTATTACTCAATACACTGAAATCTTTCTACGGAAAAGGAAAACCAAAATGTAGTCATACCTCTAGCAGAGGGTCAGCAGAGCTCAAGGCAATCACAGTAAGTGCAGTCCTCCAAACCCCAGAGTTTTCTCACTTGCTTTACGGTGTAGATTTGTTGTTTGCATTCCAGTTCAGAGATACTCCCTATCGTTCCGAACATGCTCATTACACTCTAGTTGTTCAGACAAGATAAAATGTAAAACTATTCTATTTCTGTAATGTATGATCTTACTCAGGGAAGTGTTTTAGAGTGCCTCCCTAACAATCAGATCTTGATAAAATAATTTCCTACTCTATTTCTTTATATTTTGCAGGAAAAAGAAGGGAAGCCGAGGGTGTCAGAGAAAGAATTTTACCCATAGGTAGAAACAGCTCAATATGACTCAAGTTTATCTGTTTAAAGAGTCTGTGTCACTCCTGGAAACGACAGTGTTAAGTTCAAAATGTCAACTTCACTTTATTTTAAAAGGTCAGTGCTTCACATTGTAAATACCTTCTTTACAACATGATTCATGTTATCTGTGGATATATACTTTTGTAAAAAGAAAAAAATTCTATGACTAATGGAAGCCAGTGAAAATAAAATATGAATGTGTTTAAAGAAGTAACAAAAGCCATGAACTTGGTCAGCACATAATGAATTAGTCCCAAATGTATAAACTTGAAAGTATACTTTTAGGAACATATACATCTTACTGAAACTATATGCTAAAGGTTGTTCCAATATATTTAAATTTTAAACAATTTCAAAATTAAACTCATGAAAAGAATGATTTTTCCATAAAGGCCTGAAAACAATATCTCATCTCTCAGGAAATGAGAGGTTCACATGGAAATTTTCACAAGATGGAAGCTATATTTTCAGTCCAGTGTGAGCAATTCATTTATACTTGCTGTGCCTCGGTGCTGTTGATGACCTCCTAAATGCATGTGTTTAAATGAAAGCTACAATGCTATGGGCTAGCAAGTCTCCCACCCTCATAATTATTTGTTAATTGGCCAAAGACTGGGATTAAAGTTCTTGTTTCTAACCTTGCCAGCACAGACAGCTAAAATGTTTACTCTTATAGGCAGCCTGAAGACCTTCGTGCAACACCTGGCATTTTTCTCCCTCCTTTTCTTTCCCCCCTCAATGTTGCAGGGCAGATGTTGACCCCTACGCTGCTGCTCAGTGGCAGAAATAGGGCATGAGTTTAGGCACTGCTGCCTTGCCCAGCTGGAGCAAGAGGATGACTGTCTGCTTCACCAGAGCTCTAGGAGTGCCAGCGGGCTAGTCAAGAGTTTTTGTGCCACCTTGCAGCCTTAAATTTATAGAGAAAGGTAGAAGCAACAAGAAGTTAAATAAAGTGATAAAGTGATGCTATGAGCTTGGTAAGCTCCCATGTATTTCAGCTGAGCTGTACATGTGCAAAGATCACTCTATTTGATTTTCTTGAGAAAGGAAGTCAGGGTCTATTTTCAGTGGCACCTCCTATGAAGGTACTCATCATTGGCCACATGAAAGAAGTGGTTAATAGTTGCATAAGCCTATAGGAATGATCTTCCCAAGTAAGCTAAGGAGGTACTTGTTATTCTTTGTAGCTCTAACACTCATGAACCACAGCAGCACATTCCACAGCAGCCAGGCATCATGCATTTTGGATAGGTCGAAGCTTTTAGTTGGGTTTCGCACACACCAGCAAAGCCACAGTTCCGCCTATGAATGAAGACTTTGTTTCACATTTCTGTTCATTTACCTACAGCTACATGTAGTCTAATTTATTCTCACATTCATGAAGTAGAACTTCACAAGCTTTCTGCAAGTCACCCATGGTTATAGTATTACGTAGACGAGAAACTATTTCCACTTATTCCCTCATACACTTATCAGGGAAAATTCCTTACCATGATTTGTATTTCCTTTTATTTCTTTCCTTCCTGCTTGCAGCAGAACTGAGCTGTTCCTGGATTGCTATCGTGGAAAACTAAATGCAAATAGATGGGCTTTGTGCCTCATTCTGAATGTGCTAAGATAACTGATGTGATGCCTGCTGGAAGGCAGTCCACAATTGTCAACAGGTTTGTTAGAAAATGAACTCTCCTACTCTTCATAGGACTTAACCTTAAAAATTAGGTTTACATCTACAAATAAATGCAGTGCTGTACAAAAAAAACCCAACAACAACAACAACAAAAAAAAAAACAAACAAAAAAACCCCCAACAACCAAACAACTCTACTAGAGCTTTTGGAATAATGACATTCGGCTTCCCAGGGACTCCGTTGCTGAAGGTGGACTATCAAAAGTTGAATCACAGGCTCCTCTTCAAGCATACCTAGCCACCACCTGGTCTGGAGTTTCCCAATATAGACATTATGAACATCAGGAGAGATGAACTCTTATTTCAGCCAAATGAGAAAAGGCATTTTTTAATAGATATTCAAAATATCTATAAATAAAATATCTAAAAATATATAAGTTCCTGGATGACTGTACTCTGGTTGACCAGAGATCAGTTCAGCTGCCATCTTTATGGTATTTAGGGGTGGGAAGGAGATAATTCAGCTAGCTCTGTCTGAAGTTTTCCTCTCCTGGCAACCATCTCTTGTATCTCAGCAGCAATAAAGCTTATTCAACAGCCCTTCCTGTAATTGCTTATTTTTTTGAGTTTGATGGCCCAGAAATCTATTTTCAATATGTTCTACAGTCCTTTCTATCTGTTTTTGTAATAAGTGACTACAGTTGTTTCTTATTCAATATCCAGCTAACCAATCAGGAAGTAAAGGGCCAAAGGTTTGCTAAGACTTTCCAGGATCCATCTTCCATTCACAGCCAAATCAGACTACTCTGCCAAAATCAGACAGGTGCCTCAAGGAAAACAGCTATTTCTCACACCAGCAGAACCAGATCTAGCAGTCTGGACATGGACTTCTGTCCATCGTTCATTGCTAAGTGAAGGTCATCTGGCAAAACCCATCACTTCATGAAAAGCTGGACTGATATTCTCAATTATATTAGTCTCAGTTATTATATTACCAGCAATAAATATTTACATAACCAACATGAATGATTACATTCACAATCACGAAGAGCTGATTCTGCTATCAGCTGCATCGTTATCCCACTTTTGAAAACTATTTTCAAACAAAACCTATCTCTTTCATAGATTGGTTTTAAAATATTTCTAGTGAAGAAATATTTCTTAGAATATTAAAGAATGCACATGCTATTTTCCTGGTTTGAGAGAATGTGAAAGGTAACATTCTTAAGAAATTTATTTCCTTTGGCATTATCTTAGCCAATATTTACATTTGGGTCAGTAACTTTTGGGTCTGTGAACCCACCCCTTTACCTTCAGAGAGGTTAACCTCTACCTATCAACAACACTGTTGCTCTGGACTGGATATTTCACACACACACCCCCCGACACTGACACAGCCAGCTTGATTTTCTTTCTTGCTGATACATCAGTGGTGATCCCAGCACTACAAAGGAAATCCATACTATAATGTACACCGAGGTCTTGCAATGCTCTGAACCAAGTTTGCAAATGAAATGTTTTAAATAGAACTGGAGTAATTGTGCACGAGGAAAACAAAGAGCAGGAAGCACCCAAAGCTGGCATGTTTACCTCTTAAACAGCTGCTACCTATTGTTTTTTTAAAAAAATCCCAACCAAAACTGTAACAAAATGCTCCATCCTCCAACAACTAACTTTATGAATGATTGAATAATTAAAACGCATAAAGTTGTTGTACAGTTTGGGAAGAATCATTAATTCTACAAAACTGTACTCCTCATCTCAAATGGCAGATAATACCAGCTCTAACCACCATACTGCAGACTTAATCAACAGTTTAATCTTCTAAGCATTCTGAAAGCTTATCACAAACCGAACCTAAATGCAGTAACTGTTAATACCAAGTTCATTCATATTTTAATGCAGTCTCCATCACACTTTCCTTCTAATAGTATTATTTAACAAACATAAAGAAGTAAAAAATAGACAAATGATACTAAGAAAGAATATACATTATAAATATTATAATTAATAATTATAGAATAATATTAAAATCTAATCAAAGAAGAAAATACTTCTTTTTCCTGAATTATTTTAATTCATACCCACCAATAGTTTATTTTGCCTCAAGGACAATGGTATAACTTAGCAGTAATTTTACTGATTTCTGAAGCATTATTTCACACCCCTGCAACTGAAAGCCTAGACGTCTCACTTGCTTTATGGACAAGAGAAATGGGAACTATTAAACCACATATACAATCACAAGTAACCTGTTTTGGAACAGCAGTATTTAGAAGAGCAAGACTCTGATTTACTGTTGTTCTGATTTCTTCTTTTTCAATGGGCTACCCCATCATTTTGTAAACATAATTTGTCACCAACACCAGCCAGAGTTCTCTGTAACTACTTTTTGCCTTTCTTTCAGATCTGTTATCCCTGCTGAGAGAATCTACTAAAGAAGAATTTTTCATACTGACACCAACTGTAGTCTTGCTGTGAATAACCACATTCCCATAAAAATCATTCCATTTATTGCAAAGTTGTTGGCAGACCATAGGAATAATAGTCAACTCAGGAAACCTTTTATCCTCAAATCACATAACTTAACCCTTTGCATGACCATATGAAGGTTATACATAAAAGTTGTATCACCATACTGCTGATATAATACTTTACTAAAAGGATTTTTGTTGTTGGCAAGTTTTTAAAATTATTTTTTCACAGTACTTCTTTTAACTAAAAAGAAAAGAAGAAAAAGACTGAATTAAAATCCATCAAGCAGTATTCAGGTTTTTTTCCTACTAGATAATGTTGTATTTAAAATTACAGACTCTTTCCCAATACATGAAATAATACAATAGCATAGATGCCTGAGTGTGGATAAGATTATAAACTAAAAATTTACAGTCATACAAAACTTTTTTCCTCTCTATTTTTCCTGCCTTTCTAGGTAAGGAAAGATACATGAATTTACAATATAATGCAACAATTAGAAAAAACCCTGTTTGCTTAAAGAATTTTTGTGGAAGACACTTCTGTTAGTCATTATATTTGCTTTGCTAAACACCAAACTAGTCAAGATTAGATTCAGGAAAGAGACATTACTTTTGTTAGTCAGTCCTCTTGACAGTTGGGGAGTCAGAGGTTGCTCGTATTCAAATTTCTGTCTGAATTTATTAAAGTGATGGAACAAAAAAAAGTCGGTGTATGTTTTTGCCGTCTTTTTTTTTTCTGTTCATCAACCCTTATTTGTAGGCAATTATGGCTTGATTTATGCTTTATTCATTTGACCAAGGCTGTAATGAGACTTTTGGGCTTGTAAACACACCTTTAAGAAAAAATATACACATTTTGTTCCAATAAATTAATTGAAATATTTGACTTGTGTTTTTAAACTTTTCAGTCTGAGAAAGTCTTAGAAAACCTCTTACTTGAGTTGTAACTGCTGCTACAATTAGCTCTCCTCCCTGCCTACCAACGTTAGGGAAGGCGTTATTCCCCTGTGTATCCATACCTCACATTCACAATGTGAGTTACACAAACAGGCAGAAGAAAAAGAGGAGATCTGTCAACCAATTGAAGTGATTTTCCACAGTTCAGAAAGGACTTTTTGCTTAGATATAGCTGGTCTTTCCTGGGGCAACAGTATTTCAGCTGAGTTCAGTACTCATGTCAGCAGTCTGTACTCTGCTGTCAGTGAACACGTGAGAACTATCACCTCCCAACTGCAGGTAACGTTTAGAAAGTACCTGGACTGCCCTGTTCCGACTGGACAAGGATGCTGGGAAAAAACCCCAAACAAATACTCCATTCCTACAATACCTCATTGTTTCTTTTGCTAAACTTTTCCTTTACATTTTTTAAAATCCTCATTAAGTCCTCATGCTTTAACAGCACACATTAAGATTGCTTTAGTCCACTATAGAATACCCAGCTTCTTGACCATATCTAAAGACAAATTTTAAAAATGCAATTAATAGCAGTCACGCTTTAAAATGCAGAAAAATAAAAGTGATACTGCAATGAGTAAAGGGAATAATCCCCTCCCCCTTTCTTTACAGTTTCATTAGACCATTGAACTGGATGAAATTCAGATAGAGGCCTTATTGTAACCACACTGAAACAGTAGAAATCTCCTGAGACCGTGAAACTCAAACATTTTGGGAACCAACTTTAAGTATTCCTTTCGTGCTTTTAAAAGAAAATGAATGAAAGACACTTCTTAATTTTTCTCTCTGTAGCAACATTTTAATATAATTCCTACAAAAAAGCCAGCACAAACAGTTCTGTTTAAAATACATGCGTATGCATATTTTCTTAAAATTTAAACTACAATCATAGCACTCACATGTAACCACACCAGCAGAGACTGCATGATGGCTCTTAAGATACCAGATAACCTGTAAATAACATTGTAAATTCATGCTAAAATTAAACCTATGCTGAAAAGGTTGATATAAACTACCTACCACGCATATCATTAAGATGCTGATGTTGTGGTTTCAAATCTTTGTACTTATGTGAGAATTGGCTAATGTGCTCTCTTCCTGCAAAATGCCATGTAAGGATGACACTTAGTTTCTCCTAGCTTTCCTAAAATAAAAGTACATAATTTGCAGAGACTAATCCACTTAAAACACCAACCTGAATAATGCAAATCTGAGATTTGTGGTTTAAGATGATACCCAAACCAACAAAGAGATATATTTTTTTAAAGGTGACTATGATGGTCTCTCCAGTTTATCATTTGGGGTTTGCACTGGAAAAGTCCAGTGAGGAAAAAAACATGGTTTGCCTCAAAGTGGTGGAATCAGCATAAAATAACTGCATTACGTGAACAGAAAGGGTGGCCTGGGAAAGATATTTGAGTGTAAATTAATGTTGATCTTAGCTGGAATAACATGCACTCTTCAGCACTTGCAGCTGCACCAGGGACTTGACTGGCTGTATGAGATTTTACACATCTGTCAACTTAATCAGAGACCAAAACACAAAATCTGCTGCTCAAGAATGTTATTGGAATTTGTGAAACTTTTTTGATTTTTAGGTTATAAACTAATAATGGACTACTTAGGAAACTTATGAACGTGTTATGAATGAGTCATAACTCCAGTATTGACATCTCTAGTAGTAGATAGGCTTTTGTTCAGTGGTATTCATAATATTTAAGGAAAATGTAAAAAACATTTTATTTACATCAGTTCTGTGAAATACCAAAAGCCAAAGAGAAACCTCTCTATGCAAGAATAAATGGAAAAAAATACATTAATTAATAGCATATAGCATAATAGCAACATTAACTGCTTTTACCATTAGTATCAACTATTTATTCATTCATTTGGCATCACTGTTCTATTTTTTCAGACTTCTGGGATAATTTAAATAATAAAAAAAGCCTATTCAAATCCAAAATGACAATTCTGGAACTAAGAGGCCTTCAGGATGAATCACATCATTACCTAGTTTTGGATCTAACATCTGAATCATCAAGCAACATATCACATCTGTGCTTAGGGCATGACCTGTACTGGCAGAAGAGCTCCGTGACATGTATCAGGGACTTTGCAACCCCTCAGAAGTAAAAAATTAATTAAAAGAAGGTGCTTATATATGTCAGCACTATAATGTAAGCCAGTGTTTTGAAATCTGCTAATGGACTGGCAGCAAAAGCATGAAAATAGACTGCAAGTTTCTCAGTTTGTTAAATTTCTTACAGTGAGTTTTGCATCTAATTTTCATCAATTTGGAGACTTTTTAGAACTACTATATTGTTTCATTATTGGTTATAAGAGAATCTTCAAAGCACTGTTTGACATCATTCATTATATAGAAATCTTTATGGTACCCTTAAGAGCCTGCTGCTGCAGCCCAACACTAAGGTTTCTGTTGCAATTAAAGCTGCTGTACCTGGGGTAGACCTGTGATTCCAGTAACAGACTCTGCCCATGTACTGCTTTGATAAGGATATGATGATGACTTGCAGGCACCTTACCGCTGCCCTTCAATACACTATCTGTTGTACTGGCTGATACTAAAATCTGGTATTTCAGGCTCTGCAAAACCTAGCTGTAATGGGCAGGTACAATTGTTACCATGAAAAGTATGTCAGCATTTGGTATTTTATTTCTTGGGAAGAGGACAAGAACCTTAATTCTGTCACTGGAAAGAACACCTTTGTGCAGTTTGGGAGAATATGTAAAGAAAACGTGTTTTGTTACCTGATAGATACTCCTTTTAGGGTACCATCTTGGAGATGCATTTAATACCACTACAAGTTAGCTTGCTGTCTATCATGAACCTTTTTTCCATACCATATGGAAAAAAGTACTGTATGCAACTGATAAATGGGATGCCATCCAGAGGGACCTTGGCAGGCTTGAGTGGGCCAATGTGAACCTCATGAAGTTCAATAAAGCCAAGTGCAAGGTTCTGCACATGGGTTGGGACAATCACCCATATCAGTACAGGCAGGGTGGTGAACTGACCAAGAGCAGTCTTGTCAAGGACTTGGGTATACTGGTGGATAAAAAAATCAGACATGAGCCAGCAACATGCGCTTGCACTCTGGAAAGCCAGTCATATTCTGGGCCACATAAAATGTGTGGCCAGCAGGTCAAGGGAGGTGATTCTCCCCATCTACTTTGCTCTTGTGAGACCCCACCTGGAGTACTGCATCCAGCTCTGGGGTCCCCAGCACAAGAAAGATGTGGACCTGTTAGAGCAGGTCCAGAGGGCCACAGAAATGATCAGAGGGCTGGAACACCTCTCCTAAGGGGAAAGCCTGAAAGAGTCGCAGTTGTCCAGCCTGAAGAAAAGGCTCTGGGGTAACCTTACCTTGGTTGTTCAGTATATAAAGGGGGCCTACAAAAAAGCTGGAGATGGACTTTTTACAAGAGCCTACAGAGACAGGACAAGGGGTAAGGGGCAATGGTTTTAAAACTGAAAGAGGATAGATTAGATACATGAAATTCTTTACAATGAGTGTGGTGAGACACTTTAACAGATTGACCAGAGAATCTGTGGATGCCCCATCATTGGAAGTGGTCAAAGTCAGGTTGGATGTGGCTTTGATCCACCTGATCTAGTGAAAGATGTCCCTGCCCATGGCAGGGGAGTTGGACTAGATGATTTTTAAAGGTCCCTTCCAACCCAAACCATTCTCTGATTCTATGAAATGCTCTTTACTATACTGGGTGATTTGCATGTCAATGTATTTCTTCACAAAGGATGCCTGCCTGCTTTTTAGATCATTTGTACTAGAGCAAAATCTAGGCATCCCAAACAGAAGCCCCATTACCAAACAGCAGACTACATGGAGTTCACAGTGGTTACTAGCTCACAAGTACAGATACCTGAGACATTGCCATGATTAGCGATGACTGATGCCCTTCTGCTCTAAATGTTGGGGTGTTTTTTAACCTGTAGTTATAAAAAATGAGACTTCACTTGAAATGTATGAATAACTTGAACTGGAATAATTACAACTTACAATAATCATTTGAAATAAAGGACAATAGCAAATAAATTAGCAAACACAATGGAAAACTAGAAAGTTTTCTTGCGTGACTGTTTGCAATGGTTTTTTGTCCTTTTTTTTTTAAAGTTGCTTGAATACATGCATTTTCTAATTGTGTCAGCAGAGACAGCATTTGTGCCAGAATATTACTGAGGACTAAGACATTAAAGAGACCAGGCTGAAGCATTCTTTGAAAGCCAACTACAACTCTACACAATAACAACTACTACTATCACCAGACTCAGCTGTTTCTTTTCCCTCTGGAGTACTTTATGACAGAATTATTATCCTTGTATCTGTAGATGCCATCCTTATCACCATCACCATCCTTATCTGTAGAAGAGAAAACTAAGGCACAGTGATCAGGAATTACAAAGCAGTGTCAACTACAAAACTGACCTCATACCACTTCATCTACACAAATATGTACGCAAAATACGTGCTGCACAAGACAAGTGATTAGTACATAATGTCAGCAAAGGCTTACCCTGTAAGTGTTCGGAGCTTGGAGCATGGCTTCAGACACAAAACGATCTTGATCTGATTTTTTCTATGCAGAGAAATTGAGCAAGCTTTTCTCTCAGTTGATCATGCTTTCACAACACTTCCTTGGTCTGCCTGGCTGTTTCCACAGCTCCCCCAATGCCCATCACTGACTGTGGACCTCCGTCCTCCATCCAGTAAGGTTTAAATCTAGGCAACATTGTATCTGTTACGCTTCCCCAAAGCTGGCTCCACGAAATTTCCACACCATGTGAGAGAATAAATTATGGACTTCCACACTGCTAATAGTGGCCAACCTGCTCTCCCAGCTTGCTCTGGAGCTTGCTCAAAGCCCACACTTAAGGGCTGGATTGCATCCAAGCACTTCACTTGTTAGATTACTTGACTCTAGGACCAGGTGTGCTAAAATGCTTTAAGAAAGACAAGCATTTTACCCTACAATGGCCATGGTTCTTTGAGATGTGTGGTAACCTGCACACAGTAAGTCTGCTGAATGTTATTATTCAATGATTTGTATTATGATAATGCACCACAATCCCGAACCATGCTTCAGAGTGCTACTGGTCTAAAAGTTACCAGCCTGAGTCTGTGGCACATTAAAGTACCTTGCAAGATCTGAGGGGAAGTAGTTTCCCTTTCTCCTTCAGATTAAAGAAACAGAACATATGGCTGTATTGCTTCAAAGGCATTCCTACAGAGCGCTGTGTGGTACGCTGGGGACATAGCTGTATGCATGGTCACTGAAGGACCTGGGAGGAAAGTCACTTAGTCTCCTGTGGTGCTACTGATACCTACAAAGGAGAAAATTTTCAAGCTGATGAAAAGAAGAATATATGTCCCTGTCATGAAGAAAGGTCTCCTGGAGGCCCAGAAGTGATTTATATGGTGCATTTGCTTCCAGCAGCAGGGAGGCAGCCTAGTTTCACCTGTAAGAATTGAAGGCAAAGGCCAAAGAGGAACTAACACTGGAGTTTTACTCCATGAACAAGCTTCATGGTTGCTGTGCTGTGTTTTAGTTGTTCCCTTTCTTAGGCCTGAGCTCTTACTACAATCTCCCTGGAGCACCTGTTCTTGGAGAAATCCCTTTAGTGCCTGGTGTTAGCACAGACGGTATCCCTACCTGCTTCAGTGCCACTAGGATCTGCATTGCAGTGTGGGCCTTAAAGGTCATTTACATTTCTTAGAGAACAGAAAGGCTCTGCATACTACTGGGTGTCAGATATCCCAGTCACATTTCAAGTAGAAAGGTGCCCTCCACACAGTTTTGAGCTTGCAAAGGAACACAAGGGAGAGGTAGTGTTGATAAATAACTGATAGTCCAATGACTGGGAGCTACAAACAAGGAGAGCAGGCACACCCAAACAACGAGCAGGAAACTATCCACAAAAAGCAGATTTCATTAAAAATACCTGGCAGTTAATTTCTCCTTACCGACTTCTAGATCTGAGTAAATCCAAGAAGGCAGTTACAGACTTACAGGAGTCCTGGAATGATTTATTGCCATATAGGTGGAGGGAGGAGGTTTACAGGGCAAACACAGAGCGTGAGAGTGCAAGGATGTAAATGCTGCTTAGTCTTTTCTTTAAACTGTGAAAAGATGCATCTGTGTTAAGTCAGTATCTCGATGCTTCATAAGAGGCGGTTATGTTCCCATCTATGTAAAGGCAGGATTTGTAAAATGTTTCTGTATTAACCTAACTTTATTTAACAGAGTGAAAAGGCAGGAGAGTCACAGCAACACAGACAGCTGCTCTTGTGCCATTCCTTGGCATGGGAGGACCAGCCAACCCTGCTGGCAGCAGGCGGCTGGGACAGAGGAGCAAAGGTGCTGCCTGGTAGCTGGGGGTGGGAAGTGAGTGCTGCGACCCCCCTGCCTGCGTGGGCTGCCGCTCCAGCAGCCCTGGTTACAGAGCTGCATCTTATGGAAATCACATGTAACTCTAACACAGGCAGCTTTCCAGAGGGGTCCATGCATAGTAATATGCTAATGCAATGCCTTAAAGGTTCATTAATCTGATGTAACAACATACTTGCAATTATAAAGCAGTTAGGCAGCTCTTTTTGACACACGGAAGAGACTATGCTCTGAATTTTCATCAGGAATACATTAATATACATCCAGGTAAATTCTAAGTAAGAATCTGAGGAGAAATTAATCAAAGTCAGCACTCCTAATTGTTAGAACATAATTAACTATTATTCCTTCTTTTTTCCCAAAGAACCAAAGTTACTGTTTTACAGTAGTACCTGATAGCGTACCCTCATCTTTCATCGTTAAGAGAAATACATTGACTAATGTAGCTGAAAAACACACACCATACTGCTATTCATTATAAATTACTTCCATACACATATCATCACTTTGCATGTAGAGGCTCCACAAACAGAAGTGAATTGTGAAGCCATAAGTGTGCATTCAGAGAAATGAATGCTAATCATCATTACTGTGCCCTTATGCATTATTGCATTTCTTCGAGGTGTAAAAAATATTTTTTATAGTATCATAATATATAACCTTATACTGAACCTTCCCACAAAAGCCCACACTAAAACCCTGACATGACCAGAGATAAAAAGCCTAAAAGAAGCAATCATGAAATGAACCTACAAATTAATTTTATTTTAATTACTTCAATAGAATTCAACACAGACAAAAAAAAAGTATCTTATTCATAAAAAAGTGTTAGGTAAGATCAAAAAAAAAGACTACATAAGTGACATTTTCAGCTTCAGTAAATATATCTAAAGGAACAGATCTAATGAGATGGCACCATTTCAGAATAGAGTTTGCAAAGCACTGAACCAACTTTTTAAAATAAGCTGTTCATAATCATTCACTACCAGCAATTATTTCTTTAAAATACCTAGTTATAATAAGTCTGTCAAGGTCCCTCTGGATAGCATCCCTTCCCTACAGTGCTATCGACAGTACCACAGAGCTCGGTGTCATTGGCAAACTTGCTGAGGGTGCACTCAATCCCACTGCCCATCTTGCCAACAAAGATGTTAAACAGTGCAGGTCCCAATACCAACCCCATAGGAGCACCACCTGTCACTTGTCTCCACCTGGACATTGAGCTGCTGAGCGCAACTCTTCGGCTGTGACCATCTAGCCAACTCCTTATCCACTGAGTGGTCCCTCTGTCAAATCCAGGTCTCTCCAATTTAGAGAAAAGGTTGTCATGTGGGACAGTGCCAAATACTTTGCACAAGTCCAGGTAGATGACCTCAGGTGCTCTTCCCTTGTCCACCAATGTTGTAACCCATCATAGAAGGCCACCAAATTTGTCAGGCACAATTTGTCCTTAGTGCCCCTCCTTATTGGTGAGAACAATGTCCAGCATAGCACCTCTCCTTGTTGGCTTCTCTATCACTTGGAGAAGGAAGTTATCAACATATTCCAGGAACCCCTTGGATTGCTTATGCCCTGCTGTGTTGTCCCTCCAAAAGATATCAGGGTAACTGAAGTCCCCCATGAAGACCAGGGCTTATGAACATGAGGCTGCTCCTATCTGTCTATAGAGGGCCTCATCTGCTTGGTCCTTCTGGTTGGGCAGCCTGTAGGAGACTGACACTGTAATGTCACCTGTCCCTATCCTCCCTTTAATCCTGACCATAAGGTCTCAGTCAACTCCTCATCCATGCCCAGGTGGAGCTCCATGCACTCCAGCTGGTCACTGACATAAAGGGTGACACCCCCTCCTCATCTCCGCTGTGTGTCCTTCCTGAAGAACCTGTATCCTTCCATTCCAACACTCCATGCATAGGAGTAATTCCACCGGTCTCCATGATGCCAATAAGATCATAGCCCTGCAGCTATGTGCATATCTCTAACTCCTCTTGTTTATTCCCCATGCTACATGTGTTGGTGTAGAGACATTTACATTGGGCCTTCAGTGAAGCTGACTTACTGGCTGGAGTACCTGGAATTCCTTTGTGCCGCTCTTCAGGTGCTCTCCTGCTGACCTGCAATCCCTCTCCAGGCTCTGGGTATGTATTGCTGGCACTGGCATCAAACTGGTAGGAGTGGTATGGATTGAGGTTTCTCTCCCCCAGCAACTTCAGTTTAAAGCTCTCTTCATCAGCTTGGCAGGCCTATGACAAAAGACGCTCTTCCCCTTCTCTGACAGATGGACCCCTTCAGCCCCTAGGAGACCAGGTTTCTCAAAGCAAGTCCCATGGTCTAATTAGCCGAACGCCTGGCTGTGGCACCAGTCCTGTAACCATATGTGGACTGCCAGATACAACCTGCACTCCAGAGTCCCCTACAGCCACTGCCAGGGCTCTGTAATCCTTCCTGATAATCCTCAGATGGCTCCTGGCTGTATCACTGGTGCCCACGTGAAACAGCAGCAGCAAATAGTCCGTGGACTGTAGGAGGCCTGGTAGTCTCTCGGTGACATCCCTGACATAAGCCGCCACTAAGCAGCACACCTCTCCAGAGAGTGTATCAGTCAGCAAACGGATGCCTCTGTACCTCTCGGAAGAGAGTCACCTACTGTCACCCATTGTCTTCTCTTAGTTGTGCTGGTTGTTACACAGGGAGCAGATCAGGCTGCCTTACTCAGCTCCAGCGTCTCTCCTGGTGTGACAGCTTTCCTCTGCAGTCTGCAGAGCAGTGAAGCAGTTCTGCAAGGGCACCTCAGGCTTCAGGGGAAGTCTCTTCCTCCTGCAGGTCCTTGCCATTGCAGGCTTCCATTCTTCTGCATTACGGCCCGTCTCCCTTCCCTGTGTGCTGGTGGGGGAGGTTTTGGCTGTTTGGCTGTGGGCCATGGATCCCCCGCAGACTTGGAACCACTGCCTAACTCCTCAGCCCTCCTGACATTACGCAGCCCTCTCACTGCCTCAGCCACCTGCTGCGGAGCCCCGCCGCTGGGGCACACCTCTTGCAGGCTGTTCTGCTGCCTGTCCCTGCGCCCCCAGGAGAAAGGTCGGCACGTCCTGCAGCCTGAGGCCTGCACTGCGGCTCCGCCTGGCTGGAGGTGTTGGCCACCACTGGGGTAGCCAGTGCAGAGCCCCCAGCCGGAGCTGCAGCCGTGGCTCTCGGACGAGTGCCCACCGTTCTGCTGCGAGGGCCGGGTAGGATGAGTGTCCTTCACCTGTGCAGGTGGTCACAGAACGGTGCCTGGTTGCTGGGTTATACGGACTCCAACACTCGTCACTCAGCCAGTGGAACATCCCTCCTTTGGAGAGGCACCCTCCCTGCACCAGCTGCCAGGCCAGGCTCCTGCCGCTGCCAGCCACTGGCACTGCCCAGGGCTGCCCACTGTGGGAGCAGGGGGCGGCTGCCATTACTCCTGGCCCTGCCCACGCCTCGCCAGCTGCTCTCAGGGGGGCTGCTGGCCCCTAGCGGGTCTCCGTGCTCCCATGGGGGCTCCCCAGCTGAAAACCTAAATACTGAAACCTTAAACTGCCTATTTTGAACACCAAATGCAGACTTTGGAATCTAAACTTTGAGAACACTGCACTATTTTCTACTGTTCAGCCTAATATACTTCTATAATTTCCTTATGAAATTACTATTATGCAAGAAAACATTGTTTATTATGGTACTTAGATCAAATTATACATTGGTAAGCATTAATATTTTCCTTTCAGTATGTTGAAAAACTTGTCATACCCCTTTAACATGCTGTTTAGGGAATGTTCCTTCAAGATTTGAAATTATTTGCTATTCTATCAATTTGGACTTAATTACTCCAAATAAATCTGTGCAAAGCGAAGGAAATAAGCCATCTCTTTTTTTTAAAGCAATAAACTAAGAACCAGTACAAACTGAAGGTGCAGTAACTAATTTTAAATCTAAATGCAGCTCACCTGTTCATAAACAGAACACTGACTTCAGAGCTAAATGGTGAGATCTGACTGAATTTTGTAACTGAGTTTGAAAAATGCCAATTAGAAATACTGTTATATATATTATTATCATTACTACTACTACTACAACAAAAACAACATAAAGAACAACATGCAGGAAATCAGGTAATGAATTTACCTGGCTGTATCCCCTACTAAATTAGGATGGCTAAACTAGTTTGCAATTGATATGCGTTGGCATTCATTCACTTTATAGAGAATGAAAAATGACTGCTGAAGTTTAGAATTTGGTAATATTAAATAAATCTCTAGGCTGAGCTTTGAAAAGCCAGTTAAGTCATACACAAATCAAGCAGTGCTGCAGAGATCACTGCTGCCACTCTGCCCTTTGCATTCAGTCTTCGGCAGTTTACAAGAAGACAGAATACTCTCCCTCTAACTTGGATAACAAGAGAGCTGTTCTGATTAGAGCTGTCTGGAATGCATCGGATGAAAAGATTTTTATTAAAAAACATTAACTTGTGGTATCTGAAAAAATGTGCACCATAGGCCAAAGTTATGACAGATGATTGCCTGCCCATAAACCCAGCCTCTCTGTGTGTCAGGAAGGGTTCCCTCTGAGCCTGGGTGAGCCGGAGAGCATCAGCTTTCAGATTCCCACTTTGAATTATGCCTAGACCCAAAGACATGTCTATACGGTGGATTAGATGTTCCAAATCCAGCTTTGCCTGTCTTCACACTATTTCTGGGCAAGGATGCTCACTGGCAATGCTGCCTACAAACTTTGTGATTCCTAATGGCTCAGATGCTTGGGCACACGAATTGGAAAGCTTAAGCCTAAAGAGGTCCCCACTAGATCTTCCAGACTCAGTCCTTCATCAGCAAGAACAGATGTTTTAAGCCTGAGGCACAGCCAAGCCAAATTGCCCACAGTTTTCACAGAAGCCTGTCAAGCTGTAGAGTAGCCTGAAGTTCCAAACTACCAAGGAAGGACTTTGAATTTCTGAGATGGATGTGAGGAATCTGCCCTGAGGTCGCAGACCTTGGGAACCAGGCAGGCCCCGCTAATAATGGCAACACTCACAAGAAAGACAAACTGCGGCTCCAGAAGGACACGTTCCTTCAAAAACTCCATGAGTCTGCAACATGTTTCAAAAAATCTGACCTTCCTGGTGAACTGAAAGTCTCAATTTGTGGCCAGGTCTGGTCCTTAGGTGCTGCTTCCCACAAAGTACAGGCTCTCTTATGCCCCCTCCCTGTGCACTTCTCCGAAGACTTCTCCAGGGCAACCCGCAAGCACAAACCCACTCCTCTGCACACTGAACATGCTCTTCACTCCCTTGGACAGGGCATGATCTCTCAGATCAGAGTTCGCATTCATCAGAAACAAGGAATTAGAGCTCATGTACAATGACATGAACACAACTGCTCACTCCTAAGTGCCTTTGTGTATGAAGAACACAGACTAGGGTATAGACACAGACTATCATACTTGAGTTTGCAGACACAAGATAAACTGGCTTGTTAAGGAGCAAATGCAAAGAACCAAGCTCATTCAGTGAGCTACTCTGCTGGAGCTCCTCTCTGGAGCAGTATTTTTTTCATACACGGCTTCAAAGTTCTTCAGTGAATAAACTGCTATGCTGTACTGTTAAGGCTGTAATGTGCCAATTAGCAGAAGATAACCTACTATCCCCACGATGCAGCTGATTAACTTCCATTAAAGTCAGTGATGCTGACAATCATGTATGAACAAGTAGCTACGTTACTGGTTATGCACAGCAAATGAAAGCACACTGAACTTTATTGAATATGCTGGTAAGATACAGTAGTACTTTCTCTTTCTGCTCTGATAAAATGAAATATAAGCAAATATCAGAAACAGTTCTGGACAATAACTAGCATTGTTATACTTTTCTACAAATTTGAAAAATCAGTCCTATACATGCAACCCCCTAATGGTGCTTCTTATATCCAAACCAACCATATGTTCACATATAGCTACCTTAATGGAAGAAAATGCTACTTTAAAATTTAAAGAATTAATCTATTTTATTGTAAGTATAAAAAATAAATACTCGACTAAGGAATGGAATAAAAAATAAAGCACATTAAATAATTTCATTATATTCTAAGATGCCAAATCATCTGTGAGTGGTTTCTTTTTAGATGAAAAGAAATCAAAATATAGGACAGATGTTAGACAAACCACATTTGAGGTCTATCACACACTGGCATTTTTCAAATTATTTTGGCTCATCTATTAAATAAGGTGTATTTTGCTTGATTTTGAAAAGGGAAACATCAGGAAATATTTAAAGGCCAATTGCTGCCAATTAACTTTGATCAGCAAAAGATGCATTTGAATCTTTTAGATTCTTTTGCCTGTCTGGAATAACACACTATTCTAAAATTTAGCAAAACAACAACTTGATGATTAATGTGTGTTGGCAGCCCCACCACAAGCTTGCTTAACAGTTGGATTTTAAATAAACAGCTGTCTTCACTATGATGGGAAAGAAATCTGACTGTTTTCATGTTTTCGTGTTATTAAAATATGATCAGAAATTGCTTTTTTTCCTTTTAAGATGAAACAGCTAAGCATTATGGTGACAGTCTCTTTCAGCAGTTCGGATAGTTTTAGAACTATCTCACAAGCGTCGCCAAACCATAGCCTACGTAAGCTGAAAAAAGCCCTTGGCATGCTGACACCAGCTCCTTGCCGCACGCCGCAGGGAAGAGGCATGTGTGGCAGAGAAACCCTAGCACGTAACAAATCGTACCTGCCGCTGGGGAAGGCAGAGGACCCCCAGTAACAGGCCACTGAGATGGACAGCGTATACAACATTAATGATTTCCCTCGGGGTTAAGGTAATACTTGCCCACAGTGGGATGTAAGTGAGAAATCTGTACCCAGTCATTAACTGTTTATAGAAGCTGAAGTTTAATAATTAATGGCCTGTGCAGGCTATTGAATTCTAATGTTTATAGACACTTTCGGTGTATCCACTTCTAAAACTTGTTTACTGTGGTCATAAATACTAAGACCTATGAGGACAAAACTTGACCATTTAAACTATTGCAACTTTTGAATGCCAGTGCAGACATTTAGTGTAGATATGATTATATACCCTAATGACTAAATTATACAGATATTTCCTAAACGTTTCCACATTGAAACTGTGAAACCAAAAATAATGGTCAAACCATCTAACAACAAATAAAAAGAGACAAATATTAAATTAACTCTAGGTGTTTTAAAAGAATCAACACTTACTTCTAAATCATTAAAGAATAGATGCGTGTCTGCCAAATTGAAAATCATCTCCTCCATTCGCAGTCCAAGAGACACAGAAGTAGGTGGATCCTTAAAGAAGAAATTAAGCAAGTACACCATCAATACCATGCCCAACATACAAACTGGAGGAACTGCTTTTCAAGGGAGATTATTTGATGCATTAAATGCAACATCTGTTTCTTGAGTTTAACTTCAGTAACTCTCTAATCCTGTACTATAACACTTACCAGTAACACTGAAAAATATGACTTTAACTGAACTGATACCGTGATTCTGCAGTCGGACCTCCGTGGTCATCCTCGTGCACCCCTGGCATGGGCTCTCTGCCCTCTGTGCAGAAAGGACAAATCCATTTCACCTAAAACTTCTCCAGATTTTACAACTGTTTACAAGTTTTATGATCAACCAGGAGCATGATAATGCTATTGTTACCCAAAATAAACTCTCACTTGTCACAAGTATAGGAATACCTAGTGACTTTAAAGCAAATCACCGTTAATGCTTTATTTGCAAATGGCAATTATATTTAAAACCACTCCTTGATTCTCCACAAAACCATGCTTTAATTACGCTTTCAGTTTGGCCCACCCATGCAGAGTGAACAAATCTATTGTTTGTTATTAATGCATAACACACTTTAACTTCTCTACAGAAATTACCATAACAACTTATTCCTAACTGAGCTAATAAACTCAAAAAGCATGTTCAGCATTGTGGTTACCAAATCCATTACAGATGTTTGTCTTGTTTTGAATTTTTTTTTGCCTATTATATACTTTCAGTCTGAAAAATCGAAAAGAAAGCCTAACATATACATTTGATATAGAGTTTCTCATGTATAATGCCAAGTATATCCAAGCGCACAGAAGCATGAGTTTGAAAGAACATGTTATATTATCTCATGACACCCTCTATTAACAATGTTAGTTTGTTAGGAATTATATTTGAAATAGAACTGCAGAAGTGACAACCCATGTTTTATTTAAAATAAGTTAATATTCTAAACCTGATGACAACTCAAAGTTAAAAACCAAGAGATGCAGTCCCTAGTTTCTTTTTCCACCTTTCAATCAAATTAATAGATGTTTCAACATGATCTCTGAACTTTCAGACATTTTTCTGTAACTTCTGGTTAAAAGGCAAAATGTGTCAGTAGCAAACAGTTGGAAAATAATGGTGATTTGGCAGCCTGTTCACCTTCTGGAAATGCCAAAACCCCAAATAAAACTAACCAGAAAAAGAATTTTGGAAAGAAGCATTTAGAAACAAAGCTACATAAAACAAACAAAACATCTATTCTTGAGCTCACATACATTAAGAGTAAATAAGTTTCCTAGTATAAATAAAATAGCCCTTATAAATGGGAAAGAAAAATTGCATCATAGTATTTTGATGAACTTTGCCCTTAAAAATAAGCCTTCTATTTAAACTGGCACCACCAGAGAAAAAAAAAAAAAAAAAAAGAATATTTGGCTTCTTAATTCAAATGGAAAGACTTTAAAATATGAATAAAAGTATTCTGTCTCTCTGTTTTAATATTGCTCTATTTGTAGACCTACATCTTCCTTTATTTTACTTTTGTAGGCATGTGAGGTGGAAAGCAGGTGGTATTTTCTTTTTAGCTAGGCCTGAGGCTGCTTTTTCCTTTGAGACATTCCTGCTTATCTTTGTGCCCACTTACCACCCCACCATCCTTCATAGCTCATCAGCTTTTTTTTTAAAACCAGACAAGGATCTCTGTTGTGCCTGAACACTAACAGAAGTCACCCCACAGAAACCTCTACTCTAGTTATTAAAAGGAATCTGATGGCCTAAGGGTCTAAGATGCAAATTAGTATCACTGCCTACATCTTGATTATCAACTGCTAACGTAACAGTATAGAACTAATTCAATTTTGAGCTTCCATCCATGAATAGGAACATCATTTTGAAAAGCAGAATTAGACAGAGCATGGTATCGGTGATGAACCCATATGGTTAATTTTAAACAAATGGCTGTGAATACATAATTTAAGTTTCAGTGTACACATGACTCAAATCAAACATTTTTATTAACCTTTTTATCACACTTCTGAGTCAGAAAAAATGGATTTGTGTAAGGCTTTCTGTGAACCATTTCACACCAAGGTATTTTTAAGTGGTAGACAAACAGAATGGGGATTTCTCTAAAGTACATACTAAAATAATGCCATATATTAGGTTAATTTAATCAGGAGAAAAACAAATAGGAAAATCATTGGCACCTACTGAAAATGTCAGATTAAATAGCACAAAAGCTAAGAGAAGAAACAAAACAGGTTGCTTTTGAAAAAACCCCACGTAATTCCATGATTAAACACAATCTTATTCTATAGAAAATTCCACTTAGCATAAAAACTGTGTTAAGCTGCAGCTCTGGATACCCACGTATTTAACAGAAGCAAAAGCCTTATCTGTGTTAGGGTTTTAAATATCTGTGTAGTCATAGTCACAAACTTGCAACTGCTCTAGGGAAAAGCACAACAGCCTTGGTTTAAAGCACTGCAGTAGATTAAAATCTGATGTCAGACATTACACTGGGGGATGAAAACTTTAAAAAAGACAAGGCTAGAATGGGTTTTAAAAAAAAAAAATCCCATACCGAACCTTCTTTTGCAATTTTAAGCCACTAATTGCTAACTAATTATTGTGAGGTGTCACACAATGAGGAGGAAAGCTAACAATCTCTTCTTGTTGATTGGGATTTGCAGGTTCACTCGGTGTGTCTTTTCAGGTATGGTCAAAACCAGGTACAAATCTCTGAGGGAGGTACAGTTTAGCTAAAGAAAAGAAATACCAATGTCAAATTGCTTAAGCAGGCCTCTTATTTTGAATACTGGTACTGGAGCCAAAACATTGTCTGTATGTCATTTCTAAATTCTACCCACTTGATTTCTTTGTTTTGTGGAGAAACAAGAAGCTGAAAAACAGGAAAGTTCACTTTGGGTACAAGGCTTATTTTCCACTTAAGCTTACAGGTCACAAATGAAGGGTTAAGTGAAACCAGGCTTTGTTTTTCTCAATCTCTAAAATATATTAAACCACACTAAAATAGCTTATAATTTAAAGGAAAATTCCCTTAAAGACTCTGAATATAAATGCTTTGATGGAGAATGGAAATGTACGTAAAGACTACGGTATTCTAGTGCCAATACTGAGACGTATTTCCACCTGCTCCAAGATGCTAAAGGGCTTCAACTTCTTCCAAATCCCAAAACTTAATCATTTGACATCTGGCTGAAGACATGAGTTTTGACGTGTTAGAACCCCTAATGTCAATTAAAGTCACCGATAACTATATTTGATAAATAGGTATCTCTGTACCTGTTCAAAAAAATTCCGAAAGTGTCGTGGTTTAACCATGACAAAAAGCAAATGGAAATGTTTTGTTTTGTTTTGTTTCTTTTTCTTCTCTTCTGGAAGAATAAATCATATTCCAATACCAGCTTCATACATTACCAGTTACATACATACATTACATGAAATTCACAAAATTCAAATCACCCTTAAATAAAAATGTAGCAGTTTATACAATGACTGTGCAAGCTGAAAAAAATAAGTTATATTTTGTTCCAACAAAGACGAAGGACAAAAGCAAGGAGCAAGCAGAGCACAACAGCAGCAAAAGGAGAGCAGGTGATAAAAACAGATGAAAAAGTAAGAATAAACAGAAAAGGGCGGCACAAGCAAGAAGTTATGAGGAAAGAGGTAGATAACAAGGACAAGAAAATCAATCCCTTCAGCAGCAGGGCTGCTCATCATTCATAGCCACTCACCATGAAACTCACTCAGGTGTTATGAAAACAGCTGAATGCCAAGTTGCCAAATCCTCTATTATTTAATTAGGATATTTTTGTTTGTTTGGAGATCCAACTTTTGTATTTTAATGATTATGTGAGCAGCTTAAATTTAATTTTATAAAAAGGCATTTCTAGCCCTCACCACAGTGTAGAAACATATGAGAATGTGACATCAGATCACTCAAAAAGCAGAATACAGGTGAAAAGAACATATTTTTATTTTTTTTTTTACAAATTGATTTATGATCTGGATCTGTGATTTTAAAGGACAGAAATCATTAGGGAACACTCTCTAAAAAGACATGCACCTCATATTGCTGCAAATAAACCCTACAATCCTTGTATGACAGATGCTATGTTTTAGCATGTTTGCTTTGAATATCTGATGCTATCTTCCTCTAATTTCTATGGAAATTGCTAACTGCGGTCTGAAGCTGTCAATAAGCCAAGAGAAATTGCGGTATGAATGAAACTTTACAAAAACAAAGCAAGAACAGCACACTCTCATGACTGCATCTGAGAACCAAGGACATGCACGTTGTTACCCCTCACCAAAAAGATCTAATATTTATCCACAATGTAAGCACTAATGCCATCACCCCTCTTAACATCTATGGTTGGTTGTCATTTAGCAATGCAGAAGTATTCTGCCACATGCTGTGCAACCAGAGCCAGCCAGGCAAAAGCTACATTTAAAGTAAACAGTGCCAACAGTGATGGAGCTGCAATGAGGAGTCACCCACCTCCTTGCAGCGTACATATTTATATCTCTTTGCAGCTGAATACTAGTCACTTCCTCCACCTCAAGCATGCAGCAAGAAAGGTGTTTATGTTCAGGCCCTAATTAATGGACCCACTATAGGGAACTAGTAACAAATGGAAAAAATATGCTTGCACAAGTATTTCTATGGCAATGACTAATTAGGTTTTCCCAGTACTACTCTGCTGCCCAAAAGCAAGTGGAGAGACTCTGTTGGCACCGAGTTTTTTTCTGAGCACTGGGATCTGTTCTACTCATTCTGAACTGAACTGTCAGAGATTTGATGATTTTGGGGTGCCATGCAAAAAGCTGGTTTTGGCCTGAGAAATGCAAAGTAACTTTTGCTAAATGTTTAATATTCTATAAAGCTGTTGTCTACATGTATCTATACAGTAATTAATTATTAAAATGTTTGAAGTTCCAGCATCTTTTTACTACCTAAATATAAATTAATAACACCTAGGAAACCAAGGCTGCTGAATTAACTTGCTTTTCTGACACATAATGAAAAAAACTCACTATATTCCTCAAACAAGTAACCAGCTATTACAGCAAACACTTCTGAGAATACACTGCATCTGAAGAAGCAAGAAAGGTTGCAAAGCAGAACTGTTTTAGACTTTTATAATGCAAAAAGCTGTAAGGAGAAATTCAGAACCTGACGCAGGCATGGTCTGAATCAGTAGTAGCTTTGCCCATCGCTCAGCTGGGTGTAGGGTATTAGTGACAAATATAAGCTTTACAAGAAGACACAGTGATATCTGGATGTTTCTTATACGTAGACAATTTTAAGGTGACCAAAAAACCCCTCACATTTTAGTTATAGCTCACATGAACTTAACATGAAATAGCATAATAGATTTTAGTACAAGCTGAGACATCAGCTTTCAATCCTGGAAAAACAAAGTTTGATCTCACAAGGGCATTCCATTCATAAACTGTTCTTATTCACCTAAGACCGCATTTCTCCTCTGAGAATTACCAAGAAAACCCACAGTCTGTACACATATTCATCAGTTCAGTTATGATTTATAGACTATGCATAATAGAAAAATTTGACTCATAAGCAGACTTTCAAAAACATCAGTCAATACATAGATTAAAAAAAGTTAAGGTAAGAAATTTTAAACTAATCTCTCTGTGTCTGAAAGTATTCCTCCTCTTGCCTTCTCAACCCAGAGCACAGTCCACTGCCGATCACTCAGAACTAAAATGTTATTTTAGCAATCACTCATGGAAGTTCTTCACTCTGTGAGGGCAGGTAAACCTTTGCAGATTTTGATGATATCAACAGGTTTCAGACACTCCATACCTACAAACCAAACCTCAAGTCATCAAAGTATTATTCCCAACGCTATTTAATTATTCACTGAATATAAGGGCTGAGTAAGTACAAAGAATGGATGTGTGAAACAGCTTTACTCCTTGATTTTTTTATGTTTTAAGACACCAGTACCAATTTGCCTCTAGAAAATCATCTAGTGTTCTGGTCTTCCTTGTGTATTAACCATAAAAGAGCAAATATTACTGAAATTTTCCATCAGTTTCTTGACACTTACCCTTCCATATCTGTTAGCATAGGACCCTGTAAGCAAGGAATGGAAAATGATGATTGTCTCATCCAAATCCCAAATGAATACTCTCTGTAAAAAGAGAATCAAATCAATGTGTTCCTCTGTGAAGCTGATACTTGAAATGGAAAGTTAAAATTTGAATCAGTAAGTGCACAAATGAGAAAATTGTATTGAAATGTTTATATATTAAAACCATAGTTGCCTTGCCATTTATTTTCAGAACTAACAAGTTTTTTCCAGAATATGGTAATACAATCTGTTAGCTTTTTACTACAATTGCTATTATATCAAATTATTCTGTTAGAACAGAATTATAGTTATTGTCAAATACACATAGCTAATGAGATTGTACAATGTATTATTTTAAAGCCAGATGTTAGATAGAAACTGAAATAAATGAAGAGAAGCCTCTGAAAATTAAATCTTTGGGGTTTGAATTCTGTATTTCCGCAAGTCTTACAAAACAAAGTTCGTGTAACTGCTCTTGAAAATTACCTCTAAAAACAAAATAAAGCAAATAGCTGCTAAGCACTTAAATCCCCTTAATCTATGTTCATCTTTCATGGATTTTAGGCACCTGAAGAAGGAAAATTATGAACTTAGATGGTGCATTTTTAAGAATGCATAGCATCAGTAAATAATTCTTTCACTTACAGCCAATGGAAAGTATGTGTTTTAAATTTGTCCTCTGACCACACACAAAATGGTATTTTAATGAAAAATAAGTGTTCAAATACAAGTATTTTAAATCCTAGTGAGATTGTATTTCCCATGATGACAAATGGGCTAAGCTTTTGGAAAGGAAAAGTAATGCAGTGTGGACACTCATAGCTGTGGTGTGTCATTGGAGATGTGTTCTCAACATAAAGCATGGGCTACTGGGAGGAATGTGAACACAGCATGAGAGAACAAAAACCGCTATTGTGCTAGAAGTGCCTCCTGTCCAAACGCGAAGCTTTTTTTGACTTGCAAAAAGGTTAGTCTTTTATTTTTTATTTTTAACCAAAAGGAGAAAGAAACCCCCAGTATTTTTCAGAGAAAGTAGGTACTCTACATGAAGATGGCTCTTTAGAAGTTACACCTTCCATGAAAATACTGTTAGAAAAAAAAAATAAAGGGAGTCCAATGCCACTTTATTTTTGATGTGTCAGTAATAACTTCTCTGTGCAAATTAATGATAAAAATAGAGTCTAACAGGTCAAAGAGATCTAATATAATGTACCTCAAGATCAGAGTCAGGTGGTGGTGAAGGATTATTGTTTCTTCTGCCACGTCCACGTGATTTCCCATCTGAACTACGACGCAATCTATCTGAATCTGAATCTTTAATGGGTGTTGATGGACTGTGGATTGTACTGTATTCTGCTGTGGTAAAGAAATTATATGTTTACCTTTCAGTTTAAACTTGAACAACTTACTTGCTTTTTACATGCGACACTAAAACCAGGATGTTCACTAGAGAGTCCTAACTAAAATAATTACATATACAATGGTAAGTGGCAATACTGATACATAAATTAATTAAATCAAGTCCAAGTTATATGTAAAAACAGAGATATAAATTATTTCAGTAAAAAACTAAAGAAGTAAAAAAAATATTAATGCCTTCAAATCATAGAGAAGATCATATCACTTCATAGACAAGATTAAACTCTAAATGAACAATATTAACTGACAGCAGCTTTTTTTTAAAGAACATGCTTTCAAACATGCTTTAAGATAACCATTATGGTGACTGCTAAGAAAAAACATCTGGGTGTAGAAAACAAAAATAACATATAGAAACTGAAAACTTTTCCCAACTGTCTGGTTGCAGACACTTGACTTTTAGGTTACTACATTTGAGCCAGATGAATATAATTATTTCTAAATATGGCATAAAATACAGTTCTTATTTTCCAAGGGTAAGTTCAATTAATATGTTTGAAATATCCATCAACTATGAAGATAAAATTTACAGTATTCTTGAAAGGCTTACTCCACACTGAACTTTTTAATGAGTACCTTCAAGAAAGGATACAATTCTTTATAAACAGTATTGTATGCTAATTATTATGCTTCAGCAAAATTTATTTATAAAAATATTTACTGTTGTTGAACAGGTAAAAAAGAATGATGATTTACATATGTAAGAACATCAAAGTTTTCCTGAAATCATGCTAGTTGGAAGATGTTTTGCTACGCTTAATAGCCACAGGTCCAATAAGAGTGAAGTGCTTGAACATTAACAAAGCAGACACCCAGCAAAAATCTTCCTTCCTAAGACATTTAACTAGAAGTACCATACTCCTCAAAAATGCAACAACACATTTTTAAATATCTTTTCAAGACTTCCTTTCACAGTCTTAAATTCACAGAGAAAAAATTTTTATTTTGATGGTTATTCTTAATTTTTTTTCCTAAAAAATTTATTTTTGTGAAGGCAGCTGGAATTTTCAGCATAAGATATATTTATCAATCTCACTTCTCAGTTAATATTAACTACTCTTTAGAGTTCAGTAGATGTGGATATTGTATCAGTATTAATTTTCTTTTTAATGAGCTTAGACCATGGCATTCCAGTTTGAACAGACAGGTATATTTCTCACACAAGTGATTCTTTCTCCTAAAAAAACATCCTGTTGAGGTCAAAGGTTAGATTAAGGAGGAGACTCTGGACATCTGTGTAACACCACATATTCACAGTTACTCAAAATAATAACAGTTCCTTGTGCTGAATGAAAGGAAAAGGTCTTGAAATTCTCATGCTCCGCCTTCAAATCTACACTTAATGGAAATTAGTATATATTATATATTTTACATTATACTTTTACCTAAGTATCTCAGGCTACATTAAACAAAACAGAACAACAAGTTAAGATGTAACTCAAGGTAAAACAAAGATTCTTTAAAACAGACCTGTACCTAAAAAAGTGATTCTGTGTACGTGCCAATCTAGCCATGTCAGTCTACGTAAGTAAAGTCAGAGGTTTAAATGTTGAAGACCACGTACATTGCCATAATATTTCTTGTTTTCAATGACAAAGTACACTTCAGAATATTTATTTAAACTATTTAAACTTTGAATGCTTTGAATTGCTCTTTCACCTACTGTACTTATACATAAGAAATCATAACTCGGCTAGTATAAATTTTCTCAACCTTTTAAACTTAAATGAATTTGCTGCACTTATTATTTTTATTATTAAAAACCTTAATAAAAAAAAAGAAAAAATAAAGAAAACAATGCACAGGAGCCTTGAAATAAATTATAGCCCCATAAAATAAACAGACCAGAATTTCTTCAACAGGTGAATTGGCCAATGATGTTTTAAATATGTGGTCTAAAACTCACATGTAATGAAATATTGCATGTCCTATTGATTAATTTAAATTAGGGTTGCTCTTGGTCTCTGACAATGTTTTTAGGAGTCTGGCTTTAGATCCCAGTCTTTTAAATTCTTCTCACAGATGTGATACACCTAAAAAGTTTAAGTGTTAAACTTGAGGTAGTAGTAACAATAGTAAATGAAACAGGGAACAGATAGCATTGAAAACATATAAACAAAACTTCATTACAATTAGAACCAAGAAAAACTACAAGAGTGAGCACACAGAGCACAGCATGGTGAGGGCAGGGAAGAAAGTCTGCTTGTAAGAGCCATCCGGCTTTCCATTTTTGCAAACACCTTCATTTAAGCATACTACATTCAGAATTTTCGAACACAGGGCTACAAGTTTGGGTGGAGAATCATTTCCATCTCCCCTTCACATGTGCAAATCATCTGTCTGGATGGGCTAGATCCTCACCTGACAGAAGGACCCCCCAGCCCTACCTTGGGAACCCAAGGCTGGCTGGGCACACCTTAGCCCACCCTTCTTGGGGCCACTGTATCTGCATCCTACCCAAGAAAGAGTTGTCTGTCTCGCTCTTATGGGTCTCCAGGACACCTACTATGCTGCTTTAACAGCCATGCCATTAAAAACAGAACATCCAACTGCAGCATTCATTACAGCAACGTACGTTCAACCTGCGAAAGCAGGGAAAAAAATTATTCCCTTCATTGTATTTGCAGGCATTTGAAGACTGTTCTCAGATCTCCATTGCTGTTAGGTTAACCCTTCCCTGACTTATCCTTTTTTCTAGGTTCTGATTATCACTCTGTATGGTGTCTCCAAACTGGATACAGCAACCCAAAGCAAAGTCAAGCAAAGCATTACTCCCCATGTCCTGCAGGCTACCTTCCCCTGGACACCACCTGGCAGGAGACAATTCACATTTTCTGCAATATTTTCAATAAATGTTAATGTCAGGATCCCTAGATTATCTCCCAAGAAGGAAGTGATACCTAAGTGGTCATTTCTCAAAGACCTGGCCAAATATGGCACATGAACTGAATACACAACATTGCTAATACCTAGAGCTTCTGAGCCTACTCAGACCAGTCTGTTATGAACAGTGTCACAGATGGCAGTAACCAATGGGGGGACATGTGACATCATGTGCAAGAAACTTACTCCGTGTAAGTAAAGGAAAACCATATCATGTACTCTTTGGATTAAGGTCATTCAACAGGGCAGCCTCTGTGCGCATGGCTGGGTTACCAGCTCACTGTCCAATGGTCACTCTCAGGTCCTCATAAGGAAACCCAATTAAAGAATCCAGTATCCAGCTGAGCCCTGAGCCTTGACAAGCCCAAGCCCTGACAAATTCTGGAGCAAGAAAAACAACAGCGGCTGAGGGTACTCGATGTGCCACTAATATCTGGAGTACTGAGAGCAGTCTGCAGGGAAAGGTAGAGTCTGGAAGGAGCTGCCAACATTCCCCATCCCACATTTGTGCAGTTCATCATTCCGGCCTAAATGTATACCTCACACCTGCTCCTATTCAGATCACATCTCCATTTTTTGAGTTCTCATCCCGTCTCCAAAGAACTCACAGCCCCTCTCAGCGTGGTGTCATCTACATATTTAATAGGCAAACACATTCTGTTCCGTCATCTAAATGATTAATGAAAATGTGGTCTGATGCTAGGCCCGAGGCAGACACTGAGGAATGCTGCTGTAGCCATCCTTCTGTCTTAACAGAGAGCTCTCACTGACTTCTCTCTGGACGTGGTCTCCTAAACAGCTTTATATCATTCTGCTGCAGTTTCTGCTAGACTGCTTTAGCCTAGTTTGCTTATAAGATTGTTAAATGAAAAGATTTAACTGTCAGGGCAGCAAAAGCTTTGCTAAAGTCAATCTATATAGCCACAAAACAAGTTATCGTTATACCCATTATTCTACATTAATTGATAGGAGGAGGTTAATTTGTTCAACCTCAGCTGACTTCATAGTACAAACCATTTTGTAATACTGGCCCTGGGAAATGACTATGTCTCTAAAGCATTGAATTTAATTTTATCCTGTTCTTAAACATCAGAAATACAGAAACGCAGGAGAAAACCCAGCCCTCCACAAAATCACGAGTGGAATATGGGGTGAGAATCAGCTCTCCACTGCCTGTCCCAACACTAAAGCAAGCTCACCAAAGGAAGCTGGCAGCAGTCAGGTTAAACACAAGAAGGAGGAGTTCAGATAAAAGCTAGGAGATTTGCGGCACATTTTGCCAAAAAATGCCAGGCTCCCAAAAGATTACAATGGTTCAAGAGGAGCCTGAAGATATTCCTGGAAGAGAAGCATACAGGGGTGCTACAGCCATGCCACATGAGCAGGTTGGGTCTACGGGACCGAACAAGGTGGCAACGGCCCCAGGCTTCACTGCCTGTTTCTGGGAAGTCATTTCAGTGTAGGTCCAGCCTGAGCATCAGTGTAGTCTCCTGAGCATTCTCAATAGGGGCTGGAAGAATTAGGAGCTGTCCTGAAAGACACTTTCTTGGTTAGTTTTGTCCGGAAGGACACCAGCTGGGTGCTCTAGGACTGCTCTGCTGAGCCAAAGCTCTGCATCAAAGCAGCCTCCTGCTCCAAATTTAAATGCTAATGTAGGCACACCCTAAACATACAAATGACAGCAGCTTTGAAAATCCCCCGAGATGAAAATACCTGGAAGCTGGAAAAGTGCTTAGGGCAAGTCTTGCAGAAGCTTAGCCTATCCTTGCAGCTCCCGGGGCGTTTGCTGATGGCCACTGCGGCAGGCAGGTACGGGGCTGGTTGATCCAATGGTCTGGACCAATACAGCCATTACTGTGTGTTGCATATGCCCTCACAAAATTGTACTAATAATGTAGGAACAGTAATTCTTCTGCATTCATTGAGAGACACAGAAGTTAAGATCTCTCTGCTACCGAACCTCTCGGCACTCTGCCCCGGGCAGACACCAAAACATTACAGCTTGTTTCTGCTTCACACACTCAGAGTTCCCTCTTCCACACCTTGACCAAGTGTAATAGACCCAACCTTGACTTCTCTAGTCAGTCAGAAAAACACTTTAAACCAAGACTCTATAAATGTATGCCTCTTTTTCCAGGTGTGACTGATACCCCCTGCTCCTGACCCCTGGTAGTAACCCCTGTACTGTAAGCTGACACCAACCCAGACAAAAACTACACATAAGTGTGAGGAATAAAAAATGTTTACATTCTGGTTTACCTCAGATACATGAGCCATACTTTAGCATACTTTTCCCTATGCTTCAAGGCACCGTATTATTTCAACTTGACATAATACTTCATAAGCATATACCTCCCTGTTATACATCATTGTGGGCAGTCTCGATGGTTTTATCACACAGCACAATTTTCCATCATCTCATAAATAAGACTACTTTGATTACTTATGAATGGATAATACAGCCACAGAGACACCATTGGCAACACTATATTCTGTAATTCCTTTCTGTTTGTTATGGAAATCCCCCCATAAATTGCTGTATTTTCTTGCTATCGATTTCAATGTATTACACAGCAACAGTATCAAATGAGGAATCTGGGGAAAACTAGCTATCCCAGAAATCCCAAAATCAAGTCTATCTCTACGTAAATCTCACTGGCTGTGTGGGTAGAGCTCTTGCTGTTGACAAAGGCATTGCAAATTTCATAAGACTTTTTCTCTACTACACTGAAAGGGTATGCAAAAAAGAGTAAACGCACATTATCAAAGTAATCATATCTCATGTCACAATGTAAATCACACAGGCGAGATGGGCCTAGGATAGCTAGAACAGTCAAATGTCTCTGCAAGTAGGTATGCACAAATATTTTCCATTTTGATTGTGCCCAGATTAATGGTTTCCCCTCAAATTTTATACTTAATTTTGAATAAAGACCTTAAATCCTCAGGCCTGATTTATTTCAACTCCTGCATAACAAAATAAAAATATAAGATACAAGTAGTTTGAATATGTCGGTCTCATGCTATGATTTTCTTACTTTTGCATAAATAAAGCTAAACACAAAATTTCACGAGCACTATACAAACTTCTTCCTTTACTCCTTACATAAAACTGAAGCAGGATGAAACAAGGCAGCAGAATCACACAGGTATTTGAGGATTTTTCTTTTTTTTTTTACTTTTCTATAAAAAATGTGACTACTACACTAGCAGTAGTGTACTACCATGCTGGTAGTAGTGAGTAAAAGTCCTAAGTATTGGAAGAAATATGATAACGCATGCTTGCAGGATCACAGAAAGATGTCTTTAGTACTGCTTTGACAAAATGTCAAAATCTGCACCTTATGAAACAAATATAAGGTTTGTCTGTTGAGGACTACTATTATAAACTTGACAGAAACCCTTAATAGTCTGTTTAAAATATTTGCAAAAATGCCGATTTATTTCAAGGCTTGGGTGACTTCTTGATTTAGCATTGTATATTCAAAACAACGACAAAATATCATATTAAGAGTGTATCTTCTATATAACAGTATACACTAACTATGTATGACAACAACTATATTAACAAGCCCTGCAGTGGTCCAGACTGTTCCCTCCAACTTTCAATGTTGAAGAAAAAAAGCTGAAGCATAATGGGCCCATAGTGCCACTCTCCATTGTAGGCATTTCTTCCTTACTCATTATTTATTCTTTCAAATAATTTGAAATTACTGACACTTTTGATGCTCCTAAAACCAATGATGAATATCCCATTTATCTATTAAAAAAAGTCTATTTAAAAGTGCATCAAGTTCTTAGCCTCAACATATCTTGTGACAGTGAGTCAGGCTATATATTGCTGGATGCATCGCAAAAGAGTTAGAAGTTGTACCTTGTTAACATAAAACCAGGAGAAAAGCAAAACCAGTGCTCTACTTTGCCATTCATTATTGCATCCAGTCTAATTCCTGTTTCTTCAGAATTTTCATTGAGTTTACTTCCCACATAAATATATGCTCTAGATTTACTTGTCACTTATATCTATGAAAAAAAGCAAACATTAAAACACCAATAACGTACTGTGAATACAGCAGTATTTGTTTCCAAACAGCTATTAGTGAAAACAAACAGCTATTACTGAAAAGTTGCCTATATAGTCTATTTGCTCTGTTTCACTTCCTTGCCTCTAATTTAGTGTTATGAAATATAAGAAGTAACTGTAAAAGTAGCTTTTCATTTTCCAATACTAAATATGATACAGTGTTCAAGCAAAAAGAAGTTTAGTCTTTAGAGCAAAATGATGACTCACGGCTGACAACAATTTTTGTTGCTAGCACTGCCCTTGTGGGGTTTTTGTTCTGCACTGTGAAGTATGTCAGCAATATGAAAAAAAACTTCCAGTAATATTTTAAACATACTTATTGCAGAAACGAAGAAAACTGGGAGATTAAACCTCAAGAATAATGACAGTCTCTCTCTATGCGAGAAACACTTTAATAAATTGTAAATACAGCATCATATGAATACAGTATCATATTTGCACAAGTGTCTGTGTAAATCCAGCTTTTGTCTAAGCAATGCTTGAAATGGCATGAATCTTCTGCATCCACAACATCCTGCAGCAAGAAGCTGCACAGCTTACTTATACACAACATAAAGAAAGACTTCTTTTTGTTCACTCTGAACCTACTTTATTGAATTTGAGTATTGGAATGGAGACTGAGTTTTAACTTGCTAGTCTACTTTTACCATTTTTTATCATTTTAATTATTATTACTTCTCTCACATACTACAGCTCACACAAAAAATCAGCATCTCACTGTTCATACCAGGGATAATCTACTCAAGTATGGACGAAAGCTCACCCCAGAAGGAATCTAACAATCTGTTGTTATTCTGATAAAAATAATTTTCTTCCATTAAGTGAAAGTCAGAAGTCTACAAGTGCAAAAAAACCTTTGAAAATTCTTACTTTTGAACTGAAACAAAACGTCCAATTAAATCAGAAACAAAGCACATATTAAAAATGTGAAATGTCATACTGAGATTAACTGTTCTGTTTAACTTCTGATTATGTCACTAGCAAAAATACTAGCAAAAAAGCCTTTTGTTCACAAGAATATCACATTAATTTGTACATCTGATTTATGGAGACAGGGACTATCAACTTCTGTGCAATCAAGAGTACAAGAAATTTTTCAGATCCACAACAAGAAGAGAAAGAAGAAACAATGAGCATTGAAAATCTCAGGTTCTTCTGCAAGAATCCTGGATTGCGTGGCAAAAACGTCCACATTTAACTAGGAACTGTGGGAAACCATAAAAGGATTATATTATATTTGGACAAGGAATTAAATATGTTTTAAGTGAAATTATCTGAGCTTTCTGAGTCTGCAAAACTCCACTAAAAATGTCACAAGAGCACATAATTACCTTCTCTCTTTTCACATGTTTCTTACCAGACTCTTCTGTTTCACTTACTGGCCCAATTTCATAGGAAACACCTATGCCTGTCAAATTATTCTGGTGCCTCTAAAGTCTGAAGGCTGTTCTGTGCTTGTCCTGGCATAGTTCAGAACTGCACAGATTACATGGTTTTTTAAAATATAGATGATGTCTAGGAATATCAATAACCACTAAGAACAGCTGCAATTCAGCAGCTGGAGCCCATCCTACTAAAGGGATAGGTAGCTAGTAGTAGCCTCATGTGACGGCCCTGCACAGCTCCTCACCAGCTCTCATATGCAGCGTTCCAGTTGTGGTAGAGAATCAGCAGCCTAATGTGCCCAGATGTGGCAAAACTGGTGACAAATCTGACTACTTGTAACTAAAATTCGGTTAGTTAACTTCTTTGTTCTGTGTTTTTGACCCAGCTGTTAATTTCCTTCTCTCTGATATGCCTTTCACTTATCCCCACTGATCCCATTTTTCTTTAACCCCAGCTTTACTTTGTTTTCCAAGCATACTGTGCATGAGCTCAACTGAGGCTTTGCAATAAGCTTCAGCAAGAAGAAGGTCCAAGGGGAAATGGCAGGCACAGCACTGGATTCGCTGACTGGTCCTTCCCTTCTACCAGGGTTGAAGGCTTGTGAAGCAGCAGAATGTTCTCACCTAATTTTAACCTAGGAACCCAACACTGGGTTGTCAGTCACCTCAAACTGCTCTCATACCAGTGGACAGCTTTGGCACCTCAGGATTTAGACTGTCATTAAACTGAACTCTAAACAGAGATACTCATCTCTCTCCACTCAGTACAAGAGCGTGAATGGGCTTGATCCTGACTTCAGTGCATAAAGACAAATGCGTAAAGATAAATGGAGAAATCTCGGTCTAGCCCTATACCTTCTGCGAATGTGACCGTGTTGGTGAAGGGAAACAGAAAGACGGCTTCCATCAGCTCCATCTAATCGAGAGTGGCCCACAGCAGGTACTTTCCTAAACAGGTCCCTGCCTGTGGCACAGGTAGCCAGCCCAAGATAACCCCGTAAATACATTAAGAGTTGTTATTTGCAAACCATTTGAAGGAATTTTTTCAGAACTGTTAAATCAGTCATAAGTATCGCAGGGAAAGAGCAGTCTTAGCAATGCCGGAGGAGCTGTGCACATGTCCAACGTATAGTTAAGCAAGCAGTGATAGGGCACCCATGGACGTATAGTTTTCAATACGTGAAAGCATAAACTAGAAGAGGCTTAGGAGCAGGACCCATCCATGACAAAGGCCACCAAAATCTTTCAAATTTTTACACAAAACTTTCATAACAAAAGTGTGGACGATATGAGGGAGAAAAGAAAGACTTCTTAAAAAGGAACTGATAGAAAAATTTTGTCCAGGTTTATAGAGCACAGAAAACTATTTAAATAAGACAACAGCTTTTAAGCCACTAAGTCTGAGCTTGGGAAGAATATACCTCCTCTCTCCATATATGTGTTTACTGTTGCTTTAAGGAAGTATCAACTACTTAAAAAAAACCGTACACAAAAGTTTTGCAAAAGATCAAGACCCAGATAATACAACAACTTAATTTCAGTATCTTGATGAAAGCCAAAACTTGATCACATTTGTTTTCTGGGGTAAGAGGAACCTACTGCTTCTAACTGAAAAAGAAAAGCAAACAAACCCACATGAAAACACCCCCCCCCCAAATTAAAAACAAAGTCAAACCCAGAGTAATTATGCAGACTCCAATACACATCCATATATTCTAAAAGCCACAGACTTCAACATGCATTCATATATTTAGAAAGATTCCTTTCTCAAACACATTGCACACGTGATTTTGTGTATATAAACGCACACAGCAGCTGTATTTTAGTCCCTACTTACTTTCAGCAAATGTACCAAAAGAGACAACACTGCATACATTTTCTTCAGGTACACACTCATGCAGAAAAGCAACTGAGTCCTAGCAAATAATATTAAAGCTCACATTGCACATGCAAGATCAGTCACATCAAGTACTTCAAGAAATCTAAAACCAACCCCCCCCCAACCAAACTTCAAAACAAAACCTCCTGATAGCATTGCCAAATCATAGCTGCTTCTTACCGCACTACTGAGAAACACATCTGCAACCTTGGACTTTCTGACAGATTTCAAATTTCTGCCATCTACTAACTACTGACATGCTTGAACTGTTAAAAAATGTTTGTGGTTTTTTTTTTTTTAATAATGGGAAAAGTATTTTTCACCCCTCATTTCCAAAAACAGCTGGAGCAGTTTGGCATAAATGTTTAAAAAATATCTCTTAACTAGTAAAGGACTGCCAAATTCCAGCAAGAAAGGTAAAATGACTGGGAAATAGGACAAGCAACCGAAAATCTTTTCTTAAAATGGAAACACTTGTGCAATTTTAACTCCCCATTACAAGCATTATTATGTCCTCTGAAAGTGAAAAACACAAAAGCACTCTTTGAAGTGGACAGTCGGGCTATGGTCTGAAGGCCTCTTGATTTCACTCTTAAGAAAAATCAAAGGAGTTCATCTTAATGAAGACAGAGCTTAAAAGCATCAGGTTCTGGTTTAGTGTACAGCCTTTCCCATATCCCTCAATTTTTAACACAAGCATTTTACAAATAAATAGAAACAACTTGCACTTCACACAACCTTTAAAACTTTTACTGATCCCCGGGTTTCTTTAGTCTATTTTCTGTTAGAATCTGTGCAAGACGTGCCACAGGCTCAGGATTAAGAAATAATAATAAAAAAAATCAGTGACTACACAAAAAAAAAAATCCAATTCAATCCCCTTTCAACTTACAAAAATGTGCCTCATAGGGACCATAAAACCCATGTAATTACCTGCTGCAGGATCTGTAACCGCTTGACTGGTGATGCCAGATGGTGGTTCTTGAAGCTGGTATGTTGCATTTGTGGAGGGTGTCGTTGGGCTGGTGTTGCTGTTTGTCATGTAATGTGAAGGATATGGTGAGCTATTATAATACTGTGCATACTGCCCCTGGCCAAAACTGGGATAAGAGGGATACTCCTGCAAGACAAAAAAGCAACTGAATAGTCCATCAAAGTTTTGCTACTTTTTAGTATAAATTCCAAAATATAACTACAAACACATGTCAGACTTTCAGCACGTATGCTGCAGGACCTAAAAATGCAAAGCAGTAAAATGAAATCTGAATTATGCATAATTTAGTATGTCTTCTCATAAAATAGTTTATTAGACACAGCACTGAAGATGTGTGAATAAGAACATTAACCCCAGACAGTTCTACTATTGGAAGATGACAAATTGAAGAATAACATCTATAAACATTAGTTTAACTTGAAAGGATGCTAATTTATTTCAAAAAGCTATTTGAGGGTTAGATTTTTTCAGTGGATGAGATTCTAAGTTTGCCAAAGTTTCCTCAACTCATATTTACAAATTTACCTGCTGTGAGCTATTAAATCCAGTAGAATTTGTGAGTGAATTATTTCCCGCATATATTCCTGATGATGTTGTAAAACTGCTGCCTGAAATGAAATGAAAAATTATGTGAATGACTAAAACATGGTATCAGAAAATAACTTCCATCATGTAATTATATCATAAGGATATGGCATATTTGTAATATTTCCCATATGTTGACCAGTTTGGTTGTCATCAGCTCTGTAACATGTTAATATACGGAAAGTGATAATTCATCGTTCCTACACCCCATGTTTTGTTACTGCAATAAAAACAAAACCTTGAAATTTAGACAGGAATTTGGAGCCACCTCAGATCTGATTGAATATTAGGCTATGCCACCCCTCTGACTAATACCCAGCACTGGGGAAATAATGAGGTTTTCTTTACTTCCAGGTTTTGTTGACAATGCTGTCTTCCCTCACTGAAGCCCATTGGCTCCATTTCTCCTCCCACCTTCAAGAACCAGTTTCTCTCCTCTCCCTGAGACTCAGCCCCTCTCTCAGGAACAGCAGAAGCTGTAGCTCCCTGCACCAAATGGCTCACCCTGATTGCAAAGCCATTAGGATTTGCTCATCAATCATAGACAGCCTTGGGCTGCAAACCTTCTTTTTTGATAGTCTCCCAGGCATGAAACAAGGGAGAAAAGTACACCTCTGAGAAAGAAGTCCCAAGATTGAATTCAGCCCAGAGAGACTGAATTACTGCCTTTACCTCCCCCCTCCCCCCCGTTCACGAGCCACCAAAAATAGACAGATGGGGCTCTTGTTTAATACCTAACCTGAGAAGCTGTTCCACTAAAAGGGCAGCAACCCCCTTTCAGCTGTTTTGCCCTTTTTGGTTATAACCCAGGAGTGACATAGCCACCAGCTGAGACATATGGATGTACAGGGTGAAGCTACATAAGCCACCAGAAAGTCTGTAATGAGGCAACCTATTGAACTCGTCCAGCGGGAGAGCACCAGCCAGTGAGAGCTCCCATTAGAGCGCACGGGTTGTTTACAGCCTCCCTCGCCGCCGAAACCTGCCTTAGTGCAAAGATATACCGAGACCTTGGGAGCAAAAGCTTGCAGGTGAGCAAATGAGGCAACGAGGGGTGGAAATCAACAGGGAGCAAGGCACACGGATGCGCCGATCCTCTGATGCATCAGACACAACTCAATTAGCAACAAAATCCTATGCAGCGGTTACTCATTGGGAAAAGCGACGTTTCTTGCAACTCCAAACAGCGAGGAATGCAGGCAGGGCTGCATGCTTACTACAGCCCCTGAAGGGCATTTGTGAGCTATTTACTTTTTTAAATAGAAAAATTCAAATCGATAGGTATCCTAGCTGTAAGAAGTCGGAAGGAAAGATACTTAAATGTTTTGATTGCAAAAGACACATAAAAGTTAAGCCTCAAAGCAGGAGATGTAAAGTACAATAGCAGTGGGAGTAAAAGATGCAGCTTAAACTCAACATGTGATAATGACTGTAAACATTTCTCTTGTATTTTCTATCAGTGCAAAAGCTCTGTGGTTGTTGAAAGATGCTACTAATCCTGTGAACTAAAATCAGATTACTTCAGCAGAAGAGCTGACATCCAAGTTTAGCAGATAGTACAGATAAACAGTACTAATGAGAAAAACATGTTGTTTTAAAATTTAATTTAAAATTGGAAAACAGATGTTATTTTTTATTATAACAAACCCCAGAGCCAAAATACAGCTGAAAAATATTTTAAATTGCAAAACTTTGAAATGCTATTTTATTTCTAAGAGTGCTTTGGCTGGAAGAATCTAAGTCACTGTGTCTCTTTTTATTTCTGTAGTTATTTCTGAGTGATGCAGTAATACATTCAAACACAGGTTTTATAGGTACACGGTTTGAGCCGTTCTAAAAAGACATAAAAGGCCTCTCATAGTTGTAAGAAAAAAAAAAAACCAAAACAAAACACACCAAAAACCCAAAGCTTTTTTTGAGGAATACATTACCTTTCCACAGAAAGTTTGGCAAACAATTTGCAACAGCAAATGAGAAAAGTAATTACATGCCAGCCAGCATCTCTCCCTCTCAGACAAAGACACACATACTAACATGCAGATCTCTCTCTTTCATCTCATGGTCAGCACTGGCTCCTATGGAGGAGGGGTAGGGGTCTCTTAGACCGTAACAAACATGAAGCAGGTTTCTCAGAAACGGCTCTGTGGGCCACCCAGAACTACTGGCCTAAAGTTGTTTTTTAAATACTGCAGGTTTTGCCATTTGTTTTTTAAATACTCAGCCACAGCATACCATAGAGCTGCTGTCCTGCCTGAGCTGAACAAACACAAAAATAAAAATCTCTACGAAATGCATGAGATTTATTGCCCCAAGTTGGGCAGCTATGTAGCTTTAAAATGTGATAAAAGCTGTAAATTGCAGGTCAAAGGTCTATTTTGCAAAGAGCGCGGACCCACATTAAAGCTGGGAATCCCAGTCAGTGTCGGAAGACGGCCGGACCCTGCTGGGACCAGGGGCGGGCTCCAGGCACGGAGCTCGCCCCCATGCCTCGGCGAGGTGCAGGTTGGGGTCCTCCCCTGGGTATTGGCCACAGCAGTCCATTTGCTTTCCTAGCTCAGCCTCCTTGCCATGGGCTATGTCTATCATCAGGGTACAATGTATGTGGCAGAAGTTTAGTGCAGCTCTCCTGGGAAAGCCTAAGTCGGCCAGATGGGCTATTTAAACTCAAAGGTTTCTTCCGTTTGCTTACAGTGTTTAAAAATCCTTGGCAAACTCCCCCTTGTTGTCCTAGTAACTGCTTGGCCATCCAACACAATATTTTTAGACTGTATAATAATAACCAAATACCTTAACGTTTACTTTTTTATGGTTGAATTCCCAAACCAATTGGCTAGTATATTCTCAAACATCGCAGTCTTGGTAACTGTAACAATGCTGGTGGTGCTCATCACGAGTCTAGTCCCTTCCAGCGGTAGGATACTCGGGCTCAGAGTAAAAGCCAGGCTCGTATCGCAATCAAAGGATACTCAGGAAGGCAGCTGCAAATGGAGCTCTTCCCTTGGCATTTCCCCTGGTCCTCCTCCACTCCATTTATCCTCACTGAGCAATCCCTATAACTCTGCCAATATAGGAACAACAGCCCATTCCCACAGCCATTAGTCATGTAAGTGGTCTTTCAACATCTATGAAGCAACTTATATGAAAAACAGCTTAGGGAACATACTCCTTAAAGTAAGGGTGGGGAGGAGTGGGGAGATGGGGTGGCAGAACCACTTCAGTCCTCTTCCCATCCTCTCCCCTCCACATCCCGCCCCGTTAAAGGGATGATAAATTTGTAACAAACAAAAATCTAGTTACCAGAATAACCTTAGCAAGGAATCACAGGCAGCGATTTTCCTCAGCATTTCCAAAAGTTGGCAGTCTCTCCCTCTGCTATTGTTTGGTGACTAATCACACTGTAATTTTAGCAGGGTCAGGAAAAGCACTGGGTTTAATTGGCTGCACACGCACCACCAGGCAGCGCCTTTACATTGCAGGGAGACATTCACCCCAGGGAGAGGAACCAGAATAACTCCAAAGCTTTTGAGCACAAGGTAACCCCACTCAGGGAGCACAAGCAAGAAACGCCCTTTACTGCAGGCGAGAATGCCAGCAGGGACCGGAGCACGCTGTCATGTAATGCTCCATTGCAAAGTAGGTTGTGGGAGCCATCATCTCCATTTAGCAGCTCCGCAGCCACATGCAGAAGAGGAACACCTACTGCAGGCTACGACAAGGCTGAAGCTGCATCCTGTCCATATACTACTAGAGGGGAAAGGGAGAATAAACTTATTTCCCCCTCTGGAGGTTTCTGCACAAACGACTGAACAGCAGCAGCACTACCCCCATCTTCCGTCAAGAGAATCAACTTTGTCCTTAAATAATAGTTGAAATTATGAATAGGTTCTCCTTCCAAAATTAAATGAGGAAAGGGAAACAAATGTTCCTTTTTACTTTTAACATCTGTTCAATCAAAAGAAAGAATTAAGTCAACTTAAAGTTGTTTCAAATTCAAAAGTTAGCCTAATGAAAACATCAAAAAGATATATAATCTCATGTATAGTACAGATATATACTGTCAACATTTACTGCAAGAAAGACCTGTTCAGCAATGTGATTCTTTTCTACTTATCTTCAAACAACTCCACGAACATTTTCATTTGAAATATTCTTCTTATTTCCATTCCTATGGTCTCTAAGGTTTCTGTAGGAGACCAGTCCTTCCCTCACCCACCGTTCATGAGCACAACAGAAATTACATACACACCATGGGGACCCCCAGACTCTGACGTGTGGCTCCTCTGCCCATGGCAGACAGTCAGCGATCTCCTGCCTTCCACGGTGAACAGCTCACAGCCCAAGCATGGCACAGCTGGAGCAGAACCCAGAATCAGACACCCTCCTTCCCCCAGCCCTGCAGACAATACTATCCTCAAATCAATGCCTCTGACCCTCCTCTCATTACGGCTTCACATCTGGGTCATCTTTAACACATTTCTTTTGCAGAATACTTTTAGATCCTCGCCTTTCAATGTGTACAGCTGAAATGCTTTCCAAGACCTTACTGTTCCATCTCTTGACAACTGTCACCCTTTCATGACCTTGACAGTTCTGATCTTATACACATTTTGCATATTGTAGAAAACAAAGCAATACCTTTATGACAGACCTCTATGTAGCCCATTGACTGAGTCCCAGCTTTGCTCTACTAATGCCAAAATTCACTGCTTACTCCTAAAATTTTCCAGCAAGCACTCCCTCACATTATCCCATGCTGCTCCCGCTTTCCTCCCTCCATTGAATGATTTCCCATAGACATCTGCAAAACTACTTCACTGTCCTCCCTACAATCCCTTTTTATTGACATCCCTCTGCTCTGTATCTTACAAAACCCCCCATCTTTAGAGTTGTTAGATAACCAATATGGGGTGACAACTGTTTATTATGCCTAAACAGTGTCAGCTTTATTGTTCCATTAGGCCCTCCTAACTTCAGTATTTTATTTCAGCCTCCAACTTCTACGGGCACTATATTTTCATTTGGCTGCGTAAGTTAGCACAACAGGATCCCGATACATGACTGTGGCATGAAGGCACTACTGCAACAGATATTATAGGCAACACAGACATAATTTTTCAGTAACTCTGTTTCCTACCAACCATGAATTACCAGTTCCTTAAAAGCTGGAATGTCATACCAGGAGTTCCTCATAGCTGCTGCTGGCAAGCATTTTGAGCTGTCTCCTACAGAGAGGTAGGGTTTTTTTCGGGGTGGTGGCAGAAAGGGTATGTGGGTTTGTTTTTTTGTTAGTGTGGCTATCTGCAGAAAGCAAAACCAATAACCCGGTTACAGTTACATTTACTCTGATGAGTAGAAGATCACCACTATTCTGCATGAAGATGAAAGATTGCATACTACTCTTACACTATCTTCCTCTTATTTGTCAGAGCACACTACAAATAAGCAATACTTCAGACGTCAGATGTTCACTTCTGCCCTATGGAACTACTCAGCACACAGTTCAAAAGGGAATTAAAAAAAAAAATCAAAACCCAACTCTCTTGTGTCTGAGTGAAGGACTGGATCAATATACCCTTAAAGTCATGAAACAAAAGCCTACCCTCATTCACTTGGTCTCTGAAAGCACTTCTGCCTGAAGACATTTCATGGAGTGTTTATATGATGGAGCACAGTTTAAATGGAGCGTGATAATAATAAGGAGAGGTGCTGAACTTTTAGAAAATGTCGTCCAATTCTGTGAGCGATCACTTGTTTCAACAATTCTAAAATCTGCAACACACCTGATTTAGACTGTCCAATTCAGGGGTGAATAGTCCTGCAGCAGACATCCAAAAGTAGCTATTTGTAGTAAACAAAGATATTTTTTTTATTTTCCCTTAAAGTGGTGAAATCCAGAAGCAGGCACACCCAGCAACTTCCCAGTACCGAAGGGGAAAAAGGAATTGGGAAAACAAGGTGGAAAGATATTACGTAAACTAAACAGGCAAGTAAGGCTACAAAATATAATTGATAATAATAGCCCACACATACAAAGACTTACAGCTTTTAAATAGACTTCAAAGAAACAGACTTCAATCATTACTTAGCTACCTCCACAGCTGCAGTAGGTATTTTTATCTTCTTCTCCCTCCCAAACACACTCAGGTGTCAAATTATATTTGGCACTTCCTAAATTCATAATCCTGACACGTTTTCCAGGACTTGCTTTGTCACATTCGCTATTTTTTAATCTACTGCTATTCGGAGACACATTTTTACTGTAATAACACTACAACACTTCATTATTTAAAAATTAACAAAGCGAGAGATCTTCCAAGCTGCTAAGAGCTGGCCCGTCACTGCTCTCAGCAAAAGCAAGCATCGTTTCAGCTCCAGCTGCAGTAATATCAGAGGTAAGTTATCAAGCAAACATTCGTTTTTACCCTAGAAATGTAAAGCAATAAGGAGAAAAAAACCAAAACCATAACATTAACTGTGTCTAATTAATGGTAATATCTGTTTATACAGACCTTGCATTTGGTAGCTATAGGGAGCCTGTCCAGGTTGAGGTGTGCTAAAGCTGGCACCGTAGCTTAGAAATCCTGTCTGTCCAGGTGACTGTGACTGTGCCAATCCACCTTCTGTCTTGATGCCTGCCCACAATGCACCTAAATCAGTTAGTGACAGCAAATCTATTTGTTCATATTCAAACAGGGATGGAAAAAAGATCACTTAATTAACAGCATTTTTAACATATACCTATTATTGCATGCATGAGAGAATGAATATCAAGAGCATGCACAACTGAACAGGGTAAGGGCAGTCTAAAAGCACACATAAAACTGAAGTTCACCAGGGAGAGGTTAAATTCAAAACTGTGTTTCCAGTAACTGCAAAAGAAATTTATACATGAACAGGAAGTTGCATTATTCCTTTTTTCCTTTCCTGCCAGAGGCTAACTTTTCCATATATTCATGACATTTCACAGGGGTAGATTAGCAACTTTATATGATTTTAATGAAGCACAGCATAGCCAAGCTCTCCTGCCATCTACCCATTAATGACATAACTGAGATTTGCATTGTATAGTATTCATACATGAAAATTAAATGGCTCTGAGTGCAATGGCTTTCTAAGGAATTAGAAGTGGATAAAGAGAACTAGCAGCATTAAGTGTAGTGATGATTTTCAAAGCTAATTAAACACTATAGGAAGCATTCAGTCTTTTAACAAATAAATACCTACTAGACAGGAACTATTCCTGAAGCAGTCTCCCAAACTGGGAAAAATATAGCAGAAAATCAGTAATCTGCACTGACAGGGAAATCCATTACACATCACATTACCCTCTCATTTCCAAATTTATTAATAAAAGAATCTAAAGTCCAATTAAATGAATGGCTTGCCTCCCAACTTCAGTGATTCTTCCCCTAATTTGTAAGGCAACAAGCAAGTAAATACCAGCAAGTGAAACACTGAGGAAATGCACACAATTCAGCCTCTGTCTCTTAGTTTTAATTATAAGGTTGTCCCAACATGAACTACCATTTAAAAATAATTATAGACAAAGCAATGGAAAAGTAATACAATACTCTTAGGTTTCACTGTGGCATTCAGTGATACCTCATTGTTCAGAAAGCACTGTTATTTGAACTGAATTAACTAAGTGTGAATTGGTAACATTCCTTTGAAAATGACTGTTAATCTAAGTCCATTTCCTGGTTGGATTTTTAAAAAAATAATATTCAACAATGTTTGAAGGTAGGAGAGGGCTGAGAAGTTACTGTGTTTGCAAAACTTCAATATCTCCCTATGTACAAACGGCAGCATATTTTCTTCTGCCATTTAAATAATTATTTTTCAACTGCTGTCATTAATTACCCTTAATTTCTTCTGCCAGACCTGCTAACTGCCAGACTAACCCTGTTTGCTTGTTTTTCCTTGATGCTTACTTGCTTCTTCTATTTCATGTTACAAATAAACAATTCCAAAGACAAATCTGACACCTCGTTACCAAGGGGAAACTCCTGCTATGGGTGTTTTGGTATCAGTGATCCCCATTTGCTGTCTGTTTCAGGACTTCTGAAATGCTGGTTAAATATCGCTTAGAGAAAGTTTAACTAAATCAAGCATTAACATTTCTAGTCCAGGTTTAACGGCCTGATTCAACTCTCCATCTCAAATGAAGTGGGAGGAGACAATCAAAGGCAGCGGCTGGAGGATGCCACTTGAGTGAAGACAACTTGGCACTGACGTGCTCTTTTGCAAAACTCCATGCTATGAAGAGCCTTTCATCTCCTGGGACTTACTCTTCCCACCTGCTCTCATCCAGAAGGCCTTCACTCATCAGACCTTGATGCTCCCTTCTCTTTCTCCCAAGTCTAACGTATGCAAGGAAGCAGAAAGGGACAGTGAGAAAACATAAGGGGACTGCCAGGGTCTGGAAAGAAAAGAAGTTGGTAAGCAAAGCTAGCTTTGCCGGTACTGCAGCAGGCAGGAGGAAGGCGCTTCAGGAAATTCTCCAGCCTCCTCAGGGGCTTTGCAGATGGACCAGAGCCAGGAGCCCCTGGGAGGCAGCTGTCATGGCATTCCCCTCCACCCCCTTTCCTGCCTTCATGGCTGCACCACGGTGGAGGTGGGGGAGTAGGAAAATGAAGAGGCTAGAGGGGCTTTCCAGACAGCACCTTCCCAAACGCTGCCCTAGAGAGAAAACTTCAGGGAGGCTGATAGAGGAATTCACAAATATTTTTTCTTCTAGTAAGCCCCAGAGTAAAGAAGCAAAAAAGAAAAAAGCCCCCCACTCCAACTCAGTTTTCCTTTCACGTGTGTCAGGTGTCCTCTCTTTATGCCTGCTGGAAGCTCTCTGCCTGGACGACAGAAAAGCAAGGCAGGTGGTACATGGGGTCTAAGCTGCAGACTGAAGAGGAGAATTTTGGCTCTAAACAAGGCTTCAGTTCTTGCCTATTGCAAATGGGCGACCCAGTGCTCCCCATGTGACTTAGTTGTGGAACACTGATTATATGATGTGCCTTAAGTATACAAAAATATATACGGTGTTAGGTCCCAAAACTTTTTGATAGTTATTTGCTTTTGAATATTACTCCTATAAAGTACATAAGCAAGAAGCACCTTAGCCCCAGTCACGAGGCAGTCTGAAAGGAACAAAATGCCTTAAAATCCACTTGGCTCAGGAGCTGGGGGTTTCTGTGGTCAAAACTAGCTCTGCAATGTAAAACATCAGGCAAAATTATCCAAAGTCCTCGGCACTGGGCAAAAAAACAGAACAAAACAAAAGAGCAGGCAGGCATGCTAACCCCCAGCAAGCAGTTGCCAAGTAAAGCAACTCTCAATTACAGCTCCGACGACAGCGAGACAGCTAAACTCAAGTAGTAAAATCAAGGCCTTGCTGAAGTCAGTGGGAATTTTATAGTTGACTTCAGTGAGCTCAGGATTTCATCCAGAGGAACCAAGCAAAAAAACAAAAAGTCACTGTTTGGGCTGCCCAAGCCACCACGGCCAGCCAAGTACGAACATGAGGTATCCACAGGAGAAACAGGTCAAGAAAACCACAGCAGGGAAAGGGGGTGTCTGTTATCACACTGCCTGATCCAGCTGGAAATAGCCAACAAGCTCTCATCAGCAACATGAGCTTCTGGGGGCAGGGGGAAGGATCTCCGTCTCCATAGTCTTGAAAATGTAGTTTGAATATCCTTGAAGTATTTTGTAAGTTTAAAATATAAGGGTTCAAATTGAAACGAAACATCCTATTTATGTTTGTAACCATATTTTTTGCAGTAAGTAATCCCAGGAAGAATGCTCCCTTGGGTCATAATTATTGATGATATATTAACAAAACACATTTTTTTAAGGTAAGCGGAAATAATAATCTATTGTACCTACTTTTCACAATAATCTGCTGTAGGATATACTTGAGACCCAGTGGATTTCAGCTTGCAGATTTCAGGCTGAAAGGTTCGCCCGTTTTGCACGTCAACGTTTTAATAATTTTAAGGGGCACAGCTTGTACTGTGGGTTCTGTCCTTTTGGTATAAAACTTAGATCACCTGAATGTATCTTTACAAAATATGCTGCTAAAAGCATGTGGATTGTATATTTTTAATATATTCCCCCAGAGAAATATAAGACCTATTTTCTAATAATGCATCCTCGCTGCTGAACTGCTATGTGGTCTGCCAGCAGACAGTCTGGCAGCAAAATGGTCTCACCCACAGCAGCTTGTTTTTAAATTAAATTTTTTTGGAAATATTTGCTACTTATACTATCACCTTCATCAGGCAGACAGAGCTTTAGTGGCAATTTACTTCAATTTTCACCTCCAGGGAGTTTTGAAACATTTAAAGTGAATTTTTTTTTGGTGTGGGTCTTTTTGAATCTGCTTTCACCTGCTGAAAAATCAGCACAGCTTCACCAATTAATTTGGGTTCCAGTAATCTGGATCAGCTGAAATTCAGACCTTTATGTACTGACGTACCCTATGGCACTGCCGGGGAGTGGAGCTCCTCGGAAAGCCACCAGGAGCTGTGTCTGTGTAACAGAAGTCCCTAGACCTCTTTTCCCATTTCAGCGCTGTTTTTTGTGTATCGTCAATAAAAACCTAATTAATCTCCCTCCTTGATCCCAAGACGGAGCATCCTCTTGAGTAGCTTCTTAGACCTTTAATAAATAAATCGAGCATCACCCACTCCAGTGGGGAAATTACCAGCCTTCCACAAGAAATGCTCGAGAGCACAGCCGTCCCACTATGTACTGGCTCAAGGGCTGCGTAATCTTGATCTAAAGAACATTTACCTCAGGAAAAAAATAACACGGACATGCATTTCTTACCATATGAAGGGATTCCATAGGGTTGGCCGGGCTGGGGGTAAGTGGCATAAGCTGTAGCTTGTTGCATCCCCGTTGTAAACTGTGTCTGCCCATACGCAGCCATCGTTTGTGAAGAGGGGGTAGGAAGAATATGTGGGTATGGTCTGCTATTGATTACAAATGACAGAAAATAGGACAGAGACCGCATTAGACAGACATGTGTGTACTTATTTTTAGCCTTATTATAATCCTGCTACTTCATTAACACATAATCATAGGCTGTGCTAGACAACAGAAAGTATAAGACAAAGACAAAACAGTAAGAAATCAATAATAAAAAATAAGTAAAACAAGAACTTTCCAAATATTTTTCAAATACATACTTAGCATTTTTTTTAAAAAAAGCTTTTTTTTTCCCTAGAAGCTGCTGCAGTTTAAATTATGACTTAACAGATGGACCCAATTATTATTTTAAATGAGGTTAAAATCTGCCTATTTCAGTTATTATTATTACTACTACTATTATTATTTTCAAAAGATATCATACTTGGAAGGGTAAATCTGTGGTGGGGAGAACTGGTGTGTTTGTCTTGGGCTGAAACCACTGCTTCCAATTGCTGCACCAAGGAGAAAAGAAAGCACACAGAAGTGTAAATACACACACCGAAGATAAATATTATTTTTCCTAATAGAATTTCAGAGTATTAACAAGATTTTAATTAAATTCAAATATCAACGATACCTTAGTTAGAAAATAATATTTATCAGGAGCTATACAAGAGTGCTTAACATTAAAATCTTGATTACAAATCTCAAATACTAAATTGCCTCTTTGTACAACTCCTGAGCAGTAGTATATTCTTTGCTCACACACAGACAACATTTTCAATGCAAACAACCTATTTCCTAATGGAAACATTTCCCTTCATATTTTCAAAGGATTATTGATATCTCAAGTGCAACATTTTATTAACTTTTAGAATTTTTAAGACCTACATTTTATGAAGGAGCTTTATGCGTGTCTCGATTGAAAACATATGGCCAGCTTCAGAGCACGTGCCTCTCTTTTTTTAAAAAGAATAATTCCATAATACAATGTATTACCATATTACACCTCCTTCTCTTTCCCCACATCTTATCTGCTTTCTAAAATGCTTTCAGACCTTCAAAACAGTCAGCGTTGCATAAAGATGTCCAGTGTGCAAATGTTCCTAGTGAAACACTTGAGCCTTAGAGGCTCAGTGATGAGCTTCTCCCGCGGCAGCCCAGCCACCGCTGACACAGAGCTTTATACCAACCCATCCCAATTTCTTTCGGTATTTTTGGGTGCTGCCGGGAGCGTGGCGGATGTGCTGGCATGCTCTGCTCTGGGTGTTATTTTCAGGAGCCCTTCCCTCTCTGGTTACCGTTTGGGTGCTATTTCTTCTCTGGGTCCCAAGGTGGGTTTTGAAGCCTTTGCCAGGAAGGGGTCAGCGGCAGGTTATGAGACTACTGTAAAATCAGACAGCCAGAGAAACAACAGGCCCTATCGCTAAGTACTTGAAAATAAACAAGGCACGGATAATTACCCTTCGCCAGCTACCCCTTTCCTCGCCAGCTATAGGGAAAATCCATCATCCTCACACTCCGGGAGCACTCACGAAGCGTGGAGGGAAGCCAGGAATCTCTTTCTGTGCCTTCCACACCTGACAGCTTTTCTGTGGCTTGTGAGGCTGCAGATAGGTTAAGTGTTACGGTCCAACCTTTAGTCGGATCACCGCAGATGTACGTAGCTACTAAACACACTACCTTTTCTTCCTTCAGAGATTTAAAATACTCTAGAAATCTTTTTTTGGCTTTCAAGTTTGATGCTTCCATACTTGACAGCACACACAGAAAATGGAGGCTACAACAAGACCAGAGAAGGACTGGCTACTTGGAGCCTGATGGGTTGAAAGATGTCAAATTTTGCTACTCTGGACATATAAGCCCATGACACAGTATCAGATCCTTTTTTATTTGATTTGCATCTTAAAAACAATGTGCTAGAAATACCACAGTTAATCCACAGGTACGCAAAACTGCAAACGTCTTGGGATTTTCTCACGGTGTTTGTCTCCTATATGTTAGAAGCCAAGATGTGTTTGGCTTCCAGGAAGAAAGCAAGCCTGACAAAAGAACGAATACCTTGATAATAATAAGACCTACCCCTCAATTGCAACACTAATCACAGAGGCAGGTATGTTTACTCACAGAAAACAAAAGAGTAATTACTCTGGGCCAGAATACTCCCTAGTGAGACTCCCACTGAAGACCAATGGACATTAATAAGCCTGATGCTGTAATGCTCCTTACTCGGGGAAAACTCCTATTGACTTACACCATCTGAGTAAGATGAACAGAAATAAGCATAAGGTGCAAAGTGCACAAGGCCTTTTAACAGCTGTGTGCAGATTTAGACCACATGAGATAAGAAAATAGTAAATGAGAAAATGCTGAGCTTAAAACCTTTGTTTATTCCTTACCTGATCCTGAGAAATTGTCTAAAGACCCGTCTGTGGTAGTAGTAGTAGCAATCTCACTGCTGCTCATTGGTTCTGTTTTAACTACAGAAATATAAATAAAATATATTCTATATGCACCTAATATTCTTGCACGCGCATGCACACACACTCACTACAGCCACAAATTCAATAAAGCAAAAATCTGCCGAAAATGTTTTAAATCATGGCTATAGATATTTTGCATTTTATGTATTTGTGTATACAAACAATGCAAAGTACTGGCAGCTATGATTTACACATACATATAAAATGATCAAGAGGGTTATTTCTGTCCCCAGGGAATAAGAGCCACTGTAACAAAACAGAAGTCCCCATGCAACTCTCTGCACCTGTCCTGATTCCTCTTAATCCTGCAGATCCAACAATACGGGTCCACATTTAGATCAGGTCACACAGACATTCACAGGCTCGAAAGAGCAATTTGAATAAGACAAAAAAGGAAATAAATTTTAAATGGGTTTCTCTGAGGGCTGCTCAAATTTTTTTTCCCATCCAAATAACTTTTCAGAGGAAAAATGAGAATTTCTGATGAAGTAAAACACTTTCCTCATGGTGTATTTCTCCTCTCAAAATGAAAACCAACTTTGTACTCAGCAACCCTGAATAAAAAAAAGGGGGACAGTCCTGACCAGGTGCTTCAAAGAATGCTTTTACGTTTTATTCCCTCTGCACCCGCAGCCCAACACAGAGAGTAAAAACGAATGACAGTAAGAGAGATTCTCACCTGGCTCATGCTGTTTCATAACCGATTATTAATTAACAACTTTTAATAAAGCCTCACGTAAATAAAAAAATTCCCCTTTCTGTTACACCAGCACAACCTCAGTAACAACAGTATTCCAATCCATGGAGCAAGGATGGGGTTGAACTGGCATGGATGCAATCAGGCACAGTACCTACACGCAGGGAGTTATCAGATCAGCACAGCAATCTCTCAAATCCATTTTTACATACCTAGCTTTTGGAGTTACAGCACACCAAAGGCAACTGAGCATGACATTTCAGAAAACACCGGAGCTGATCTTCCTATCAACTTCCCACCGCTTTCGCTCCTGTTGACACACACAGTCACCGCTTCCCACACACCAGCGCTGGTGCATACCTGACCTTTGAGCAAGGCAGTTCAGTAACACTGCAGAAAGTGAATCCGAGAAAACCAAGGTAAACTGCACCCAATCTGACATGTAAAGCCTTGGTGTCATCTTGGCATACATGTGTATGTAGGCTTATATGTTTGTCTACACATATGTGCTCAGGAATTGCAACCATCACTAGCAGAAACCCTTTTGGTGCCAGTTTTGGAAAAGATAAAGAAGCAGCACCTCCCCTTTGGAGAAAGGGCCTTTCCTTTCCTTACCAATCCAAATTCATACTTCCACATGCCTAACTAGTTTCTTCACCCAACCTCATCCATGGGATTTATATGCAATCTCTCAAGATTCTACTAATTGCCCACTATTTTCTTTTGAGTCTCACGCGAGATGTTTTGTCTGCACACACTAACTCAGGAGATCAATATTAGCTCCACACAAAACTCATATATCTGCATTAGCAAGCAGTGCAGCCCAGTAAAGAAAGTTTCATGCAGTGAAATGGCTGGTGCCGAGGGTCAAGTATCCACAGTTTAGGCATTCGGGGCGGGGTAGGGTGGGGTATTCATGCTAGGTTTAGTCTTGTCCTAAGGACTGAGCACCCATCAACAACTGGAGAACATTAGCTGCACTTCTGCAGAGCACTTTTTGAAAGAAGTGAAGTCCAAGAGCTTCCACAAGGTGAACTAACGTGTGGTAAGAAAGAGTGTCCAATAGGTTCACTTCAGGAGTGTGCTAATGATCTGAACAACAACTCTTAACACAAATCTATTTCTTAAAAACACAGCATATAACATCCAACATTCATTTCGTAACTAAATACTGGAAGTCTAACTCACAGATGCAATAAAGTATTTGTTGCAAAGTGTCTATCCCAACTAACTTTCCAGAAACTACCAGATTTTTACACCAAGTTCTACACAGTTTGTTAATCTAGGTTCCAAGAATTATAGAATCTACATTGTCTTGTGCTTTTTCTTAGAAGTTTATCACAGCTGCATTTTACAGTCAGAGTAATACTTTCATCATAGATTACTCCAGCTTTCCCAAAAATCTGCAAGTCTTCTGAACCTAATTTCCATAATGCAATTATACTTCTGGAAATAACAATGAAAGATGCTTTTCTCTATGGCTGACAGCTGTGGAGGAGGAGAAGAGAGGAAGATGACGCAGATCAACTTAACTCGGGGTAAAGGGTGGAAGATTTCGGTATATGCTTTCTCCAAACTCATTCCCTCTTCCCTACTGGAGAAACAATTCTTCTATATTCCTTATAAAATCAAGTATTGTTTGGAACACCACAAACTAGCAGTCCAAGGACTACGCTGAGCTACCTCACACAATATAGAGACCTATAGCATCATTTGTTCTAGATAAAGATTTTTAGGATAATTTCTTTCTAAGTGGATGTAAATGCCCCTCTTGCCACTGGCTTAAAAGCCCACTTCATGTGCCTTTGCACCTACCTGGATCTCAGATCCTTGTTCAAGATACCATTTTGGGGAAAAAACGCATCAAAATGAACTTCTATTTCTATGGCTCATGAGCAACACTTCAGTGCAACAATGTTTATAACTGAATGCTGTTTACTAGACATACTAGTTTTGAAGATACAGGACAAGATACATGAACTGCAGTGCAGTGCCTTGTTCATGGAAGTGGATTCTACCTGCTGATTGAGGTGCTCAGAAATTTTTCGTAACAACTGTTCCTTACATCTCCTCTTTCAGCTGTTTTATTTCCTGAATACACCAAAAGCAGGATAAGAAATGCTGTTCACATTATTCCTGATCTGGATACCCTTTTAGAAGGGTGATAATAAGTAAGCCCTATCCTACCATCTTTAGGAACAACCATGATCTTAGTGGAACTTTGCACCACAGCTCATTGGGAATTTAATAAAGATGGATAGGAATTGAAAAGCCCTCCATTCCCCAAACATTTTAATCAAAATGCCAGAAAATGACTGCATATTTCTTTCTATCTGAGCCTAAACATATTTCAAGAGGATGGAAGTTTGCTATACAAAGAAATTAACTGAGAAGAACATCCATGGTTTTACCCACTGGAAATACTTTCCATGTGTATTCTCACCACAAAGGAAGGTCTCATTTGCCCAAGGCCAAAACTGAGCATATTTTGCCGCAGAATCACAGGGAAAGCGAGCTGCAAAGGGATTGCCTAAAGTTGTGAGCCTGTCACTCCATCACAGCAGCACACCAGCAATCCATGTCTATCAGGAGAGACATATGGAGCTGTCCAAGGACGCAAGATCTCGGATGGGCACAGATCTGGCCCTGCCACATACTCCTTAAGCATGCTTTGGATTGCAGTTTCTCTCCACATTTTCCGTGACAGTTAACATTTCTGCAACATGTCCTAAGCTTCACAGGATGGCACTGGGCAACAAACATGAGTGGGAATATTGCCACACCTACACAGAACAGGCTGCAAGCTTGCCAGTAACTGCCAACACCATGCTCAGTCATGGCAGAGACTGCAGAAAGTGAAACGGGAAAGCTCCCATTTCTGCTGCTCCTTCATCAGAACAGACCTTTACAGAGGCACAGAATTATCAGACTTGCATTACAGAGACAGACTCTGATTTATCAACATGCTACTAAGTTTTAGGGCCAGTAAAATCACTCATGTAATAAAACAGAATATCAATAAGAAGTTCAAGAAGAAAGCTAATGTATTCCTAACCTGGTGTAAAAATGCAACAGCTATTCAGGATTACTGATACAGATTTCGTTCATATACCAAGGAGCTTAAGAAACTATGTCAACAGAGAGACATTTTTACCCCTTATTTTTCTTTCCAAGTCATCTATGAGATTCTAAACCCAAGATGTAAAAAGGAACTGTGTAAGAAAACAATACAACAAAAATAACAGAAAAAATATGAGTAGGAAATGATAACATACGTGCTAACTCTGAGAAAAAAAAGCAAACAATTCTAAACAATTCTGAGATGGCATTAGCATAACTACTGATCTAACTTTATATCAATTGTCAAGATATTTCTTCTTAAGACACTCAGAAATTGCAAGTGCAATGTGCTCTGTTTTGTCAGCCATATTACAAAAGGTGGTTAAAAATGGACTTACATGGCAGTTTCTGGACTCCACCGAGAGAGAGAACTTCAGACCAGAACCCACAACTGGCCAAGTAACAACTTTCTGAGTTCACAGCTTATCATTCATTCAGTCACTGGTGTATATAGCATAAGGAGTGCTACGAGGAATGAGATGCTGCCTGTTTAAAATCTGGATTTACAGACCTAACCTTTGGCCATTCCTAACACAAAAATTATATGAATACCTCATAAAGATTGCACCTTCAAGCATGCAAAAAGTAAGGTTTTTAAATACCTTTTTTAAATAACTTTGATTATCTAAAATACATAGGCTTGCTGTACTGAACTAGTCTTTGTCAACAGTTATGCCATATACATTAAACCAGAACAGAAATATTGTAAACATGGCTGACATTAAATCAGTTTTAATTTTACAGTTTCAAGGCTGAAGTAATATTATAATGTTATATTATTTGTATTATACGATTAAGTGGGAAAAATCAAATCATTCCTGGCTGACAGCTCTCAGTGTTCATTGGCACAAAGAGTCTCAATAAAGTAAGTGAGGCTGTTAGTCTGTTTATAGACATACAGATACAGTCTCTAGTCCTGTTTTGGTTTGTCTCAAGGTGACTCTTCAAATAATGCTGGCAGCTAAACACCAGGTAAATAATGCTGGCAGCTAAACAACAGGTAGGTATCTTGATTAAATATTTTATGTATCCATTACTATTCATACACTGTTTTGCTTGATACCATCCTCTTTCTGTACCCACTAGAAGCCCAAAGCTCACCTGAAAGCTCAAAGGTAGTTGTCACTAACAATGGGACAAAAATTCTACCTTGAATCTCTAAGCTGAGGATATTTTCCATTATTTTATTGAAACTCTCCTCTTTTTGTACTGAAGAATCTTGCAATTATAAACAGATTACTAAAGGTTATAGGTTACTTATAAACATATTACTTAGTTATACTAATTCCTATCCAGTACATGACTGTCCTTTTTTATCACAGACCATCAAATCATCAGCTCCTGACCATGAAGCCTGATAAACTTACTTGCTCCTGCTTCTCAAAGCAGAGGACTCTTCTGAATCTCACTGTCTGGAAATTACCAAAGGGTAATTACTACAAGGTAATTTCCAGACTAAATTTATGTGTAGTTTTCAAAGAAAGTCCCTGCTCAAAGCAGCACATTCTACTTCAAGCCCAGACTGTTTCCTGCTCTCCCCTCCTCTGATGTGAGAAGGCTTCAGAACTGCTGCAGTATTTGGGCTGCAGCTAACACCCAGCTTCCACTGCCTGCATGGCTCCCCCACAGCCATCACCTTCCTCTTATGTTACACAGTACAACTGAAAGAGCTTTAACATCACTGCATCTGCTCACCTAGCAGTAAAAACCCATACATTTACAGTAGCATCATCGTAGCATCACCGTAGCATCACTGCTACAGTGCAAAACCAGAAAGAAAATTCAAAACCATATGGGTGGAGACAAGTTTTGATAGTATCTGTAGCTGCTGATCAAGATTTCACCCGGATATTCATCTGACAATTACAGTCATGGGTTAAAATACTCTCAATCGCTGCAGTTAGGAGATGAGTCAAACTAATGTTCTTAACCCTTCACACTCATCTGTCAGTTTATACAGAACGGTTACATGTCTCCTGTCTAAATGAAGGCAGCAATCAATTCAGAGCCAGCAACCCTTTTAGAGGTGTTACGGCCTATTTCTTTTCTCTTCTTCTCTTCCTAAGTACCTGATTCGGAATCTGACCATGGCAACTCCCCTGTCCATGTGTAAGAGTTGGCACAGGGTCCGTGTAAAATACCCACACTCTTTAACCAAAGCCAGACAGAATGACCACACAGTGCCACAACCACAGCCATTAATGGTGGAGAAGGTTGTCATCAGCTACCTTCTGAGAATATGGAGGCCTTCAAGTGAACAGAGAGCATCACAGAGAAGTCAAGCTCTGCCGTTTGGGTGTGTACAAGACAGAGGACTGAGACGTGAAGACAGAAGCAGAATGACAGTCTGGGTGGGACCTTTCATAAGATGGAAATAATATCCTCTACTTTTGGCCAGGGTCTGGACTCTACAAGTGCAAGACTTAAAAGGCAAATTCACCTGTACAAAAAGGGATAGCACCAACTTGCATTCCCCTCCACACAGCAGCAGCAGCTTGTCTCATCAAACCCAGTGGCACAGGTACTTCACTCACTATCCAGGGGTCTGATGACATGAAGCATAACCAAGTTTCATGCTTTTTTATCTACCTGTGATAAGCAAAAATCCTCGGAAAATCACAAGACACAAATGAAGGTGCTAAATCATCAAGTCACAAGTCTCCAAAGTTGCTAAGGCTCTTCAAATATCACTCTATTTCTTAGACTAAGATGTTCTACTCCTGTTCCCTGGAGTTTCTGCTGGTGCACACCAACAGCAGGGGCTGTATTTTCTTCTTATCTGTATCACTGGCCAGGTGTATGATATTTCTATCTTACGCCACTCAATCATGTGATTGCATGCATGCAGATTGTGCGTAACAGGCTGGACCCCCTGGAGAGATGCCACACCTAGTGTGATGTACTGCAGTTACAGCATGCGGATGAAGTAGTGAATACCTTCATAGGTTCTTGAGATCCCACAGCCAGTGCAAAGCTAGCTGTGCCACCGGGACTCTGGGACCCTCAGACACACTCAGAGGGTGCTGTCACGCCACCACGTTCCATCCACAGTTTGGAACGGCATGTGCTCCCCACACATTTAGGAGAGGCTTGCAAAAATAAAATATATTAAAATAATGGTGCTTCCAATATGTCATTTTTTAAAAGTCATTTGTCAATTGGAGTGTTTTGTTTCCCTCAAATGTCTGTGGGAACCAGTACTGCTATTAACCTTTCACTTAAATGAGGCCCTGTCTTACAGGAAAATATTATGGGGGAAAATAAAATAGTGAAACTTTCACAAACAGATGCACATACATACAGAAAAGACAATAAATACACAAATATTTATTAGCCAATCTCCTCCCCAAGACCTTGCAACAGGAGTTGCTGGGCTGAGCCAACATAGGAGTCGACAAGTTATTTCACTGGCCAAAAACCTATGAAAGAGGAATAATAGAGCATTATGCTACATGTGCTCAGAACAGACGGAAAGACTCATGGGGAAGCAGGAGAATAAAAGCACAGATAAGACAAAGAGTCTGGAAGGAAGCCAATGTAATACAGCAAGAAGAAAAAGGTAAAGAGCAGGGAAGAAAAGATAGTCCAAGCCAGCCCCTTGCCTTCACATAAACGGGCAGTGTCGTGTATGATTTTTATCCTCCAGAAGTGGCAGCAGGTTGAAGATTATTATTAGCCCCCACAGACCCCCAGGGTGCTTTTGTCACTCTGGGGCCTGGGACCACTGCAGTCTTTGCCTCTGGCCACGCAACTGTCATCCTGTGCTCTGCTGGGGCTGAGTAAAGAAGTTAGTATCAATAGCTCTTGACACTAACACCCTACTGAAATGGAAGTATTAGATTTACCTTTACTGTACTATTATTTCAGGATGTCTAAATATGGAGGTATCCCTGCATCAATTTTAAGTTTCATGCCGCCAAGCTCTTCATCACAAACACAAGTACAGAAACTTCAGCATACGTAATTGGCAGAAACACGAGAAATGAGCAATTAAAAGGCACCAAACACCTTCCAAAGGAGGATCATTTTGTCTGCTTGCCATCACCTACCACAACTTTGCACCCCAAAGTAGACAAAATTATGAATAAATATTAAAAATGATTAATAACTTATACAAAACTAAAAGTCATTCACTGCCAATGTGCAGGCTTGATTGCAATACTGGGAGAATATTTTGAGTGCTACAAAGTATTATTAGAATTACAACAAATACTCAACATATAATTTACTTACAGAAATCTCAATCACGTATCGTAACTTCAACCAACTCATATCCTCTCTAGGGTTTTCAGCATCTTACTCCATCATTACTTCAGAAAATACTGAAAACTTTTTTTTTCCATTCTATAATTTTGCAACTTGATAGCAAACTGTCCTGGGTTTGGCTGGGATAGAGTTAATTTTCTTCCTAATAGCTGGTACAAGGACTTTTCAGCTTCTCATGCCTGCCAACGAGAAGGCTGGAGGGGCACAAGAAATTGGGAGAGGACACAGCCAGGACAGCTGATCCAAACTGACCAAATGATGTCATGCTCAGTATATAAACTGAGGGGGGGGAAGTTAGCCAGGGCTGGGGCAGGATCGCTGCTCGGGGACTGGCTGGGCATTGGTCAGCGATTGTATTGTGCATCACTTGGTTTGCTGTGGTTGATTTTTCTCCTTGAGTTTTGTTTCTCTTTCTCTTTTTCTTATCTCCCCTTCCCTTACATTTATTAGTATTATATTTTAGTTTATTTCAATTATTAAACTGTTCTTATCTCAACCCATAGGTTTCACCACTTCTTTTCTGACTCTCCTCCCCAACCCACCAGGGCAGGGGAGGAATGAGTGAGCGGCTGCGTGGTACTTAGCTGCCGGCTGGGGTTAAACCATGACACAAACACACTACACAGCGCTGCCTTTTGAAAACCTGAAGACGGATTTACATTCACCAGACATAAAACAACCTGTCTAATGGCCACCCATCAGATAGTCACGTAGTGGGGAGCTGTGACTGCCTTTGTGTGGGATCTCATTCTCATGTTGCAGCAGGTACTTAAAGAGTGAGAACCCTTTTTTTTTATTCCAAAGGAATTTTGATGTCCAACTCCCTTTGAAGCCTCCCTTCCTATGTATCTTTGAAAATCTGATCTTCGATTTCTTATCCATTTTCCCTTCCCGCTTGATATGAAAATGCCTTCTCTCCTTCCTTCTGAACATCCAAAAACGAGGGCAGAAGCAGCTCCACACCCCTAACGTGAATGAAGTGTAGTTGCTTGGAAAACCGCGGCTTCTTCTCCCAGTCTTCATCTATTCTTTTCTATTCCAGTTGCATAAATCATCATCACAATGGCCCACAGGCTACTGTTTCTCAATCTATGTCATCCATCAGAACTGATTAACATTCTTTGGATAAAAGTAAAGATCACTGTCGGCAGAAACTGGATGCAGTTGTCCGCTATGGAAAACAGCTTTGCCACTCCTTTCAAATTTATTGATTACTCACAGCCTTTCCCCTCTAAAGTGTAGCTACCAAAGTGAGCACTGTTGTTGGAATAGCCACTAGCTGTCTGATAAATTGTTAACGAATGGCAATTTTATTAGCTTCTCTTGTTATTGTTTCCTTAACTCCTTCAGTATCAACCCACCACAGCAATTCACTGACAAAGGATGATTAGAGATAAGGCACAACTAGGAACATTTTGATCCCTACTTCAATTATCTTTTTTTTTTCTCTTTAACAGGTTTTCTTAGGCAAGTCATACAGGGCCAAATTGTGACCAGTGTTTGCTGATCCCTACAACAGAGGGTATTTTGTGGAAAAATACTTAAAGAGAACATGGAAGCCCCCAATACTGCGGTATTTATATTATCAACACCACCTTGGCACACCAGGACTGATTTTTCTGAGTGCCTTCAGCCAGACATTTTAGTGTTACTCCTCCGCATTTCATTCTGGGAAATTTCTGACTGGTCAAGGTCTATAATTTCCTTGTTACTTCCCCACCACTGGTTTGAAGACCATGCCACCCAGCCCGGAGAAAAGGAAGAAAAAATCAAACACCAACAAAGTAATTATTTCTTATTAGCTATGATATTTTTTTAATCAAGATGTTAAGGAAATGCTACTTTTCGCCTCACCACACATACATCCAGAGCTATGAAGACTGCCTCATGATCTGCCACAAACTTAAAAGGATAGTCTTTTTTCAACAGAAATCATTATTGTCTAAAAGAATCCACAGAGAAATTGCTGCCTGAGACAGAAGTAGTAAACCTGACTTGTTTAAGAATGTTTATATAAAATAAAATAAATAGCAGTCACCCCAAACTCCTTGGATTTCTTCAGCTGCAGTCCTCGGCCAGCACTACCTGATCAGTTCTGCACTGCAGTAATTTTGCTCCACCAAAGTGAAATTAAGCACACAAAGAGTTATTATATAAAAGCTGCATGCAGAGATTAAACTCAATCACACAACTAAATCCCCATTCAGTGCTTTGAAAATTTACCACTAAGTGTGAAGCTAAAAATATTAGCTAATAACAGTGAGCTATCTTCCAACCACATCCTCTTGTAGAACAACATCAATAAGAGACAAGTCTGAAAATGTGCCTTAGAGGAATTAATGAACATTTGTTTGAAACAGAGCCATTTCACTTTGGGACAGGTTTTTTTTTTTTCTTCTGTTTTTTTTTTCCCCTCCCCCTCATCTAGTGAACATATCCTGCACTTCAGGGTATGGAAATCTGTTGAAATCACACCCATAGTCAAATCAAATTTAACATATCTTTACAAGATATTTATAACATGCAAATACCTAGAGGCCTTGTTTCTCACTCACATGAAGTTCCCTCATGCCAGAAACAGAGGGCTCTTTCATGTTAGTGAGGATGACTGTGTGTAGCAGACTAGAAGCTGGTTTCACATATTACATTTAACCTGTGAAGATTCAGCAACCCACATCCCCACTCCACGTGCAGCAAGCAAGCAAACCATACTGCAGCATTTTAAGAAAGGTGTTGGGCAAGCCCTTATGACTGCATCCTTACAGTCTGCACTTGTGTCTCAGCAGGACTCTGCTTCAAGAATCTCAGAAAAAATAGTTTTACTTCACCCTTCCTTAAGGGAGAAAAACAACAAAAAAAAGAAACCCTTGCTTCGTTTGCTCCATTTTTTTTTTTATAAGCCTGTTTAGCAGCTCAAGGAGCCCAAACCAAACATTTTCTCAAGATAAAACAGATCAACAGTAAGAATTCCACCTTTAGATTCTTAGGCATCTGCTTCGCTCACAAATTTTGTCTCTTGGCCGGTGCCTAATTCAGAAATAAATTACTCTATAGTTTTTTTCACAAACTTTTCCTTATTTGTCACTTAAGAGCAATCAGAGACAGGACTTCTCAGCTGAGCAAGTTTAGACCAGAATCGCCAAGCACAAGCTATTTCTCAGAACACTTTTTGGACAACATCTGAAAACACATGCTGAGTGCCCACGCCTGCTGCGCCCACCGCAGCCACCCAAACCTGCGGGGCTCTGTGTGCTAGGGCTTAGCAACCAGTCTGCAGTGCTGAGGAGGGTCATGTCACCTGAGGGAAAATTGCAAACAAAAGAAAACCGTTTGGCTTCATCTCAGAAGGTAAACACGTTATTGCAAGCTACAGCTTTCTGGGTAGCATTCATCCCAAAATTAATAAACCTGAACTTCAAAATTCTTGCGTCAGGTAAATAAGATACCGTGTTTTAATTTACTTTCTTTAATAAACTCTGATACCTACCTAGAAGTTGGGATAATATTTCCAAAATTATTTGCCATCTGAGGTCAGCGCGTGAATAGATACAATAAATGGCTCATTTCCTGACAAAGAAATATTAAGCACCCCGTTTTTCAGAGTGCATGCCTCTGCACACAAAACCTACTTAGAACAAAAAGTCGAGCCAGATGGTGAGCGTCTTTCAGTGTTGCAAGGAACACTCATTTTTGTGCTACTAAAGAACCTTCAAGTTACACACAAAGTACAAAAGCTGGTGAATTTTACAGCAAAGGCTTTCATGAGCTAGAGGAACTTTAATTTGAAATGGTCAAGCAATTTTATCCTGTACCAAAACTGGTATATACCTGATAATATGATATAAAAATATAATAATATACTTGGCTATTTAAAAGGCAGAAGACTCATCTGTGAACATAAAATATTTTTCTGCTTAAACTACATTAACATATCAAGCACTTTAGGTACTCCTTAAAAGGCTACTTTTTTTTTTTTCCAGATAGCTTAAAATTCGATTGCAACAATACTTTTACAGCAACTGCAAAAAGTAAATTATACACAACTCTGGCACAAATGCCTGTTAATCTGATAACCCATGAACCCTCCCCACTACAGAGGACTCCAATTAGAATGAATAACAGAGATGTTTGGGGAATCGAGGGGGGACGACATCTGTTTGATTGACATGTGCCTTTCCTGGAAGAATGCAATGCATGCCCATAATCCTAAACAGTCTGACAGCACTAATATGACCCAATTCTTAGGAAAAAAAGCCGTATCTCTGCTGCAGCGGTTGTTTAACTATACATTTATATTGAAAAGTAATATTAAAGCTGCATGACTCTTTTCCAGTAATGCATTAAAATCTCTGCTCACATAGCTAGGAAAATGTCATATACGATCTTTCCTACTACTGCCACAGAAATGTTACAGGACAGAGCATTTTATGCTGCTTATTTTATAAAGCCTTCTGTGTTTCATTATATGTATTATTATATGCATTATATTTGTATTATATTACCATCAAAGCTGTTAGGTTGTCCTGCTGTTAGTATTTGACTGAGAACAAACATAACTTATCATCTGCCTGACTGCTTCTTGAAAAATAGGTATCAGCTTACCCCATTGAATTACTACACCTGTTTGAATTTTGGCCACTCTATCAGAGCAGCAAGCTAGCCTGAGGAAATTTCAACACTCAGGTTTTTTTATTAGCCTGCTTGAAAAAACTTTCATAGCCTTAGGAGCCTGCAAAAAGTGAGAACACAGAAATACCAAAATAGTGAAAAAGACTGAAAGATTGCATTTTGTAGTACGACAACTGTAAACACCTCCTTTTTTTCTCATCACTAAACTACCCTTTCAGGTTTTCTGGATTATTTTTTTTAAAGCTCTGCACATACTACCTTCTCAGTCCATTCAAACCGCATGAAAGGAACATAAACCTGGAATGAACGCTATTGCTGAAACTTGATAATAGTAACCACTAATAAACATTGATCATTGGCTTTACACACCATGTTACATAAACATGGAACACATAAAATAGTATAACATTTTCTCTATATAGCTTACTGACTGCAAGACAACAATGCAACAAGGAGAAAAAACGAACTGTGAAAGAGTAAATAAATGGCGGCTCACCTTCTGTGCCATTGGGTGTCATGGAATTATTATTTATATGGGAGTTATCAAGTTTTGGACCACTGGGGGATTCACTACTACCACTTAGTCGTCTATGTGGGCTGGCTAGATCCTGCATTTCCATAGACCTGAAAACAAGATGCAACTAGTTTTAGTGACATATTCAACATGGATTACAGCGGAATTACCTATATGAGATGCAGCCCACTATTAATCAATATTCCAAAACCACTTACTAAAAACTGAACAGCTTCTCCCAACTTGATCTTTCCTTGTGCTAAACTCCTTTTGTAGCCCCCCGTACGATAATTATTTTTGCAGCTTCTGACAGAGTAAAATTGAGACACAAAGTACTGTACTTTAAACATTCATGTCACTTTGTATTTTTAAGATGGGTACAAAGATGGAATCCCCAATATATGAAGACACATGTTCTCTTAACAACAAATTAACACTCTGCTTTTTCAAGACGTACCGTTCAGTGGCAATATAATGGGCCTCCAAACCAAATAAAACACTTCAAGCAATTGTGGAAACCTATCATCTACTGACAGGGAATGAGATATTCCTGATGTATGTGTTTACTCTGGCAAACTACTTAATTGTTCCTCTGTTTCCGTTGAAACAAATGCAGCATTAAAACATTATTATGTCTGCTCACTTGTTTGCTTTGTGGATTACATAAAGCGTGCCCAACTGAAAAGGGATATGACCAACATACAGTGAATCCATATAGGCGTTAGTATGCCTTAGCACTCTGCTGTATCTCAGCAGCTGTTGCTTAGTCAAAAGAAGAAGAGACCAATTCCGGTTGAAAGCAAAAATGAAACCTTTATACAGCATGCAAGCAGCTAATATTTCCAATTTGTGTTTTTAATAGCCTTACATAAAAAGGCCAACAGCCATCATCACCTTAAATTCCCCCTTGGTTGATGCTGGGGAAACTTATGCTTGAAGTGCCCCATCCTTCCGTTTCTTTACACCTAAAACTTTTGATATTGTTATTTGATGTGCTCGGTCTAAGTAATTGCTCCCAGTAGAAATTTCATAGGTTACTGTGCCTCCAAGGCATCTGAACCAGTAATTTTTCACTTTAAAAGAAACGCTTAGGCTCTTTTAAAGACTATTAAAATTATATAAAAAATTCCTCCCACGGTAATTGTATCCTTAAGCCTATGTGTCATTTCAGCTACAAAGTTTTCACATTTTAAGTGAGATTTTATCATGAGTTTCAAACACAAATCTTTCTTTTTATATTTCATTACCTAAATCAATCTACAAGTAGAGAAGGATGATATGGCAATGAGTTTGAAAAGCCAGTAACTAACATAAAGTCAAACAATTCAGTGAAAAAGCGTACATGCTCATGGTTTACAGACATGGTTGCACACACATAAAAGCAACGACACTCCAACACTTACTCATCTGCCTAATGCGGAAAACAAGAATACTTACCACCTGAAGTTAGAAAAAAAAAAAAAAAAGAGTAGAACACTTGCAGAAAAATAGCAATTTTCAATCAAATCCTTACCTGCAGCTTGAGGAAACAGCAACATCTGAACTGCTTTGGGACTTCTGCACCTGTAAACCAGGGAAACAAACAGAAGCCTCTATTACTCCGCTTTACTACAAGGCCTTAATTTAAAGAAAGGATATCACCACAGATGACAATTCTGTTCTTTAAACCCAAAAGGAGAGGAGGAGGGCGCGGTGCCCGTGAAAGGCATATTGTCTTTAAATTGAAGGCTCAACTGTTGTTTCCCCGGCAGGTCTCTCTCCCTCCTCCCCGCGCCGGGGGACGGCGGCCAAGTGACGGGATAGTGATTCATCAGGGGCCCGTGACAGCTGCAGAGGGGCTCACTCCTCCCACGGCACAGCACGGCACGGCACAGCACAGCACGGCTCTGCCGCACACCCCCACGAAGGTAACCCCGCCGCACTGCCCGCCGAGGGCAGAGGGAGCCGCGCCACCTCCGAGCCCCCCAGCATCCTCCACCCCTCTTGCCTCTTGTTATGTATCACCGGCCGAGTTCTCTCTTCCTCCCATTCCCTTAACTCCTGGCACCTTCTTGCCCCCATCACATTGGCCTTCCTCTTCCTCCGCTCTTCGCCATCCTTCCCCCGCATTTGGGCAGTGGGGAACCCACCATTCTGCTCACCCCAAAGGCGAAGGGCGAAGCAAGCCTGAAACCATTTTGGGGAGGGGGGACATCAAGCGGCAGGTCTACCTATGGTAAAGATGCTCAATATATGACCAACAGTATTACACAACCGTCTCCATAACAAGCCCACCTCCAGCCAGGGCGAATTAGAATAAAATCCCCCACAACACCGCACAAAGTCTTTCTTGTAAAAATTTCGGCCACTAATGAGATTTCTGATAAAATGACTTAAAAGCACACTTTGGCTAAATAAACAGGAAGAAGCTGTAGCATTTACCTCTGAGGTCACTCATCAAGAAAAGGAATCTGGTTCCACTGGGAATCCCAGCATTAATTTTCTAGTTTAATAAAACAGCTCCTTTTATAACTCAGGTGAGTAGTAGATTTTTCATACTCTATTAGAATAAACACCATTGCTATGCTAACAGACTCTTCTCTGTAGCCAGTAATGATTGTCAGCAGGTGATAAAATTCAGATGAAGATACGCTGCTAGACACTGTTAGCTTAAAAGCACACAAAAGCTTCTCTGGGCAAGGTATATATCCTCTTAATGTCTGCACTGAGAATCCTTCATGTGCGTTTCCATTCAACCTGAACTGACATCTCTTAAACGATCACAGAGCAAAGACAAGAGAGATGAGGCATTTTAAATGCCATAAAAATCATCCAAGCAAATCCTACTTATGTGTCTGTAGGGTGGGGTTTTTTGTTATTTTTAATCACAGACAGAATTACTACTAGCAAGAGTAAACAACTGCTCGGGGCAGCCAGGCAATGCAGAACATTACAGAAGATGTGAAGAAGCATGCAAAAATGCATGCTGAAAAACATCAATCTTTTTGTAACTGGGTACTTAAAGTACTGCATAATGTGCTTTTCAATACATTGTCGCATGCCAAATCAAACTAGGCAAGCAGACACATTCAAAACTATGTATTTTATTTTAAAGATATTTTTTTTCTTTTCAGTTCTTTACCCCAGAAACTGCAGCAGAGTGCCTTAGGATATGTTTCTGCTGTTACTTCTAAGCACCTGGAAAAAATTATAGGTGAGAACTAAGTTGCTTACAGAGCTATCTTCACTCCCTCTTGCACAGGATCCTTTAAAACATATCTTTTATAATAATAAAAAAAAACCCTTCCTTTTTCAAATAGATGCTTTAATTAACTGATTATTCTCCAAAGTGCCCTACAGTATTACACATACTTCACTAAACTCCAAAAAACATTTAATCCTCACTATTTTATTTACCCAAATCAAAAAAAATAATCACCTCTGTACACTTATAAATATATCTATACACACACACACGTGCATGACTGTGTATAGAGAGATTTTGTTTTCAGATTCATGGGACTAAGCAAAAAAAAAAATGCAGTTCATTCAAAGTGAATTAAATATATACCTTGTATGTCCCCTAACACTCTATGATTTGTGAAAGTTCATATCCACAATCTTCATTTTCATTAGACATACTTTAGATATATTCCTTTGTGTCTCAAGGATTATTTAAACCATGTGTTGCACGTTACCATATTTAAAAATGACTCTTTAATCAAAATAACTTTAAAACAACTAATCCTCACTTAGGCTGGTCAGCTGAATCCACAGAGTGGTCCAGGAAAAATAAATCTACTCTCAAGAATGCGAATGCAGACAACAATTAGACACAGATGTGAGTGAAATTAGTTACAGTTTACAAAATGCTACACTTCACATACTTTCAGTTTTTTATGTGCAGTACAAAATTACAACGTAGTAAGAAACCACACTTATGACGACCAGTTCATAGAATAAAAACGTTTCTGGGTGGCGTGTGCTTGCTCTCATATATTCTCCCATTTTGCCGACAGATTTCTGGATAATTGAAGTTCTGCAACAAAACTCACATATCAAACAAAAAGTGGGAAAAAAAATGCAACAGCCTTACCCAGCCAGTCAAAGGGGCACACAAAAAAAAATATCAAAAAGAGAAAAAAGGAGCTGTCACTCACCCTTCATCCTCTGTGCTCTGCTTAAACTAAAAATGTCTTATATTCTAAATGACATACACACTCCCCTTAATACCTAAAAAATATTACTGTGTATAATTTTATTGTTGTAAGTAACGTTCACATCTTTCTCCTCAATACGGATTGCAGGTCTGGGCACTACACAGTACGTGGCGATAGCAAAGCTACTTAAAATTCATCCATTTAAGAATCTTAAATCAGTAACATCAAATTCTGATTAGTTAATGAGGTCTTTTAAGTTTGCCTTTTTTCTAATTAAATTTATAATTCTTCACAGATGTAGGTTTTGTTGATGTTCAATTTGTCTCTCTCATTTTGTTAAACCTCACATAGTACTCCACCAATCCATTGAATAGCCACATTAAATCTGTTAATACCATGCTCTTCAACCCCAGAAATTATTTCCAGAAGGCAAACTTGCTTTGAGAGATCATCAAACAAGACTTAAGGTACACATTTTATCACATTTTCCCTACCACAGAGCTCAGGATGCGGAGGAAAATTCATGACTTTTGCACTGTTTATTATACTTTGCTAAATTACAAATCAAAAGCATCTGACAGAAGATCATGTATGAAGCCAAAAAGTTAATAATGTTCTGTGAAAAGTAAACTGTAAATGGGAAGGGATTCTAAATTTCAGCAGCACAGAGCAAATAAAATGTAGGTACTTGTCTAAATTACAGGTTTTCCACAGTATTTTTGCTTGCTAGGAGCAATTTTTTTTTAATGGCTATAATTTAAAACATTTTTCCAGCTGAAAAGAAATTTTCTACGTGAAAATAAGAAGTTAACCCAGAAAAATATAGCCAGCACACACACTTTTTCTTGAAAGACAGTTCTGCTTTAATGAAGCAAATTTAAACGACAATGGCAGTTTTCAAATCAGTGTTCCCCCTTAGGAAAGAAAAATATCTGTCATTTTTAGCAAGGGGTAGAGGGAGGGAAAGCAGACTTTTCCCCCCAACAGCACTCTTTGCCTCCTTGAAAGTGCTATGCAATCAGTATCAACAACCAAAATGTTAGAAAACTACAATGCAAATTGGCTACAAAAAGGCACCTTACTGGCAACACATGAAGCTGGGCAATACTTTCACTCTTCCAATAATTGTATCACTGGGCTCTAAGTGAAGAGGTAAGGCTTTCTCACTAGATACTCACATCAAAGGCAAATTGCACTTATTAAAGCAGAAGCAGGTAATTAGGTAATTACAGTTATTACATTTTTAATTACTAGTTTAAATTCTTCTAAAAGTGCTATCCTGCGTGCTCATTTCATACGCTTATGAATGAAATGTTTTGAAACCCCACGACTTTCTTCCCTTTAAGAAAGAAGTACTACAATGTGACAATGCTCCTACTATGACCAGCCATTTAAGAATGTCTTTCTGCTTTTCCAAGATTTTTTTGGCTCCCGAGAAATATTTCATACTTATTGCAATTCAAACAAAATGATTACTCATTCTTTATTCTCCACTCTCCAAAGGCGAAGCGTGACTCGAGCTGTCTGTCACTGCGCAGAACTGCTGAGAGGGGATGGCTGCTCGCTCCCAGACCCTACCAGGCCTTGGGAAAACTCTGACAGCAGCGAGGTGCTTGGCTAAATACCGCGTGTCCTGGGCTTGTGAGCAAACATAAACCACTGTGTGCATGTGTGTTTATATGCGTAAAAAGTATATAGTGTGCATACACACACGTATGTATTTACAGATACATATGCACATTAGTTATTTATTTTGCACACCGAAACAGCAGTCTGTGCTCTGACAGATGCTTTGCGAACCGTCTCAGTACGGGATGGAAAATAAAAGCTTCTTTATATGTGGTGTCTAACATGAAAAACTTGCCACGATACACCGCTGAGCATTTCCACTTCTTATCCCAAATTTCTCTCTGTGATAGTTTTTAAATTTAAACAAATGGCGTGAAATATACTATGCCCCCCTTCTTTTCCCTGAAAGCTTTTATCTCTTTTGCTTGCCTCAGTTTGAAACGTTTGCTTACCAAAAAACCCCCAACAAAACCCAAGCACCTTCTAAGAAACGTTTTTAAGTGCACCGACACCTTTAGTTTTCCCGAACCACCCTTTCAGTCCAAAGGGCTGTCCTCCCTCTCCTTGGTGTTTGTCAGGAACGCCGGGAGAAATACCTACTGGGGAACGTCCTGTGGGTCTGGGTTGCTCAAACGCAAGATGTAAATTTAATGAGACTTCCAAAGGTCTTTAACTTCCTCGTTTTAAGACGATCGTTCTAAATGAGCCACCTAAAGTGTCAATAAATGTCAAATATTTCGGTTGCGTAGATGTTTGTTCTGTCATTTTGAAACGTCCTCCTGTGGGGATCTGTGTGTTTTCCTTGGTGTTTGGGAAATTTAAACATATTAAGCAAAAGGATTTCCTGCTTCAGAAAGCGCTGTCAAAACCTCTGTCAGGCATTCTTCCCTCCAATTATTTTTTTATTATTATTATTTTTCTCACGCTCTCATGTCTGTTTCAGAGAGGTCTACGGGTTTCCTATACTACGTGCCTATCCCCCCCCTCCCCCCCAGCATCTCACCATCACGTTATTCCGATCTGCCGGACCATTAGCACTCTAGGAAATCCAACAGGAGAATCCCCAAACCCGGCTGATCACGAACAACAGACAGAACCGCCCCAGCCGGCGCTGCGGGCAGCCCACCGGCTCCGCCTGAGGCACGGCCGCACCCGGCCGGCGAGAGCTGCGCGCCGCGGCGCTCCGGGACGGCAGCGCCCGCCGCTCCGCCGCGCAGGGGACCCCGCCGCCGCGCACCGGGCTGCGGTGCCCGGGCCGGTGGCACTCGCCCTCTGCTCCCGGGCTTCGCCTGCCCCGCTCGCCTCCCCCGCTGCCCGCCGCGCCGCCCCGGCAAGCCGCTGTCAGCGCCCGCGCCGCCCGCTGTACTCACGGTGCCGGGCGCGCCGTCTCCGCGGCGCGCAGCCTCCGCGGGCGCGGGCTCAGGGCGCGGCGGCGGCGCCTCCCATGGCGCGGCGGGGCAGCGCGCCCCGGGGCGCGGGTCGGGGCCGGGGCCGGGGCCGGGGCCGGGGCCGGGGCCGGGGCCGGGGCCGGGGCGGGCAGACAAAGCCGCGGCGGAGGGAGGCTGCCTGCAGCCCCGCCGCCTGTTTGCTCAGCCTTGTGGGTCTGCCCAGCAGTGCCTGGGGGCACGCTGCCGCTCCCGCGCCCTCTCTCCTCCTCACTCCCCTTTTTCTTCCCTCTTTTTCTCCCCCCCCCTTTTTTTTTTCCCTTTGGATTTTGTTTTTGTTTTTGTAATGCAAACCGCAGCTATTCTCTCGTCCCGACCTTATTGGTTTAACAGCAACAACTGCAACGAGGCTTGCGCGCTCTGAACTCAACCTTCCCGCTTGGGCGCAGCGCGGCCGCGGCTGCCGCGCTGCGCGGGCAGCTCCGGCTGCGCGGAACCGGCGCGGGCGCTGCGCGCCCCTGCCCGCGGGCCGCCCCCGCCCCGCGCGCCAGAGCCCCCGTTTTGCACCTTCTTCAGCCGCAGCCCTGAACAAGTCATGAATCCCTCGGGTCCCTCCTCATCGCAAAAGTTTAATCGTGTGTAGATGCGTCCCCTCGAGTGAGCTGGCTTTAAACAAAAGCCGTGCTAATAGAATAACTGCAATTAAAGCGACGCTGTATCAACGAGCGAAGCTAAATGAGGATACTCACAGAGGCTCCTAAGCACACAACCAGCACGCACGTCCGGACATGCCGTTTTGATTGGATATGTAACAGATTTGTTCTCAAATATCTGAGATTCTTGCAACCTTGTAAAGAAAAGGTCTGCTAAAACTATTTAAGCCGGCCTTCTCCAATTTAAAGGTATTTATCAAATAAAGTATCTGGACCTTTTAAAATGGTTTAAACAGCGCAGATACGCGAAATACCCATACCCCTAGAAAAATTTGTAAATACACTCAAATTTGTATTTTACATTCTTGCTACTCACCTACTAGAGTTTTACAGTTTTACAGACCTTACAAGTATTTCCAAAGAGAGAGACGGTTGCATAGAGTTAAATTTGTGCATTAAGTAACAGTAACTCTTTAAAGCTTAGCTTTTACCAATCAATAAGTAATTAAGTAATTTCATTACTAAGCCATTAAACTGGAATGGGTTTATGATACATTTCTATTACAGCACTTCCAGTTGCTCATAATTCAAAAAAAACCTCTTTTACAAATATATACATTATGTTAAAAACATTATAACATATACTGTAACTAAATTTGACCGGGGTTCTCCGGAGCATTTCCACTTTGTAGACAGTATCTTTCAATTCATGTAACACGTATTTTTCTACACTTTTTCAGTACACGTAATCCAAATATGATGAGGAAAACAGCGTAATGATTCGCAGTACCAGAAAAGTCTTAATACTACACCAGGTCTATAGCACTACATAAAAAAACCCCACTTTATACTGTATAAATAGATTGAAACAGAACTTTTTTTTTTTTCTTTACAAAAATCTGTGGTTATTCGCTGCTAATATATCCTTACCTTCAATTAACTAATCTGTGAGTGAAAGCAATACTTCTAGAGGAGAAATGTCTTCTGGCTACTACATCCCAGTAAGCGAGACATTATTTTGTAGCAAGCACACTGGGAATACTTCAGGAAAGCAGATCGGTTTGCAAAGCTACAAGTCAACCTCGAGCTTTGAAAAGGCACCTAGGATTTCATTTTGTTTAGCGGAGAAAAGGGATCTCGGGACAGTCACACACCATATATGGGAGCCCAGGTCAAAACCAGCAGCTTTCCATTGGGCCCGTCGGCGCAGCCAGCGCAGACACCATCCCTTCACCTCTCCACACTCACAAACTGGGTCTCGCGCCAGGAAAGCTACTCATGATGTCCTACACTAAACTGCAAAAGAAATACAAATTACTTATTACAGAGGCATGCAGTTTTGTCAGGGAGAATTCACCGAAATCCTGAAATACATGGCTGTGCAATCATTCTGGACAATGTGCTTTCAGAACAGCCGTGTTCCTCTGGAAAATGCTTACCACTGAAGTCTTTACCAGCGTTAGTAAGATCATCTGTAAAAACCCTACCCAATCCTACATAAAGACGCACGTCTTGCTTCACTGCCTCTAGGAGCTCCATCTATGACATGAAAAAGATCTGGTGCATACTTTCAGGAAGCAGAAGCTCTTTTTTTTTTTTTTCCCCGGGATAAAAAACTCAAAAAATATCATATGCTTGTTGTAAGGTACCATCTGACACTGGAAAATGTAACTCAAAACCCTTTCTCAAAAATAGTGATACTGGAATGAAGTTACGGAAATAAAAAAATGATTTAAAAAAAAAATTATGACTGCGACTTCCAGTGATGCATATGAATTTTTGCATGTCTGTTTCATTCCGTATCTGAAAAAAAAACCAACAAGTACTGCAAAAAAATCAGTTTTAATGTTTTAAACATAAAGCTTACTGAAACAGTCTACTGTTGGTTAGAGTTCATAGTCCCTAATGGGAGTTTTGTCTAAGTAATAACTTTAGGAGTGTGCCCAGTCTCTGTATTTAATTAAACTAAGAGAGATACACACACACACATACAGAGCTTGATGATGTGATGATAAAAATGGGATAAATTACACAGAGGCTAAGACGATCAGAAAAAGGGTGTTGACGATGCATTGCAAGAAAAGAACTGGCTTTGAATTTTTAATCTCTTGTGTAGTATGGCATGTAGGCAGTATGGGAACTGAAGCCATATAAATGATCTAGATGGAGGATATAAGATAAAGTAGGGTCCTCTGTGTTTATACAGCCATTAAACAGTGCCTTAAAGTTCTTTATCTGATGTCTGAAGATTGGACTTCAGATTAGTGTATATCATTACCCCATGGTACAGTCTAACCTATGAACTCACCCTACAGCTGATACCATGGACCAGATCCTCATTTGGTTTACATGACTGCAGCTTTTTTATTTCAATAGCTAATCTAATTATGCCAGCACCTATTTGAAACCTATTTGAAAGAGGTTTCCTTACTTGGCTTTCTGGTTTTGTTCTTCCAACTGCACACCAAATCACTTCAGGCTGCGTCGCTGATCACTGGCACCCCACATCAATGTTAAACCACAATTGCACTTAACACTGGGTTTGGAACAGAGATTTCAGCGAGATTTGTAGATGTTTACATCGTGCCCAAATTTGCCCTGATTCTGCATTCCTGCTGATGCAGCTGGCATCTCAAGAGTCTTAAGAACCAAATGACCAGCCCTATTACACAATATCAAATCCACAACAAGTATGCTGTTACAACTGTTACTCAGGCAATATGGTTTTAACTCCATATACAGTGTCACACGCTTGTTTTAGCACAAGTAAAGCAGGTCCATCTTGAACACAGTATTTACTGGGCACTTAGGTGCCACAATTACAGACGTGCTGATAATGAAGAGACATTAGATATAGGATGGATATGGAATAGTGCGATGTTTGCATGTTTGCCTCTAAGTAGGAAATGCTACGGAAATATTTAATATTAGAAATAGGCCCAGGAAGGGCACACTTTGCTAAAGCAAAAGATGCATCCCATGGCTCCTGAAAGCCACTGCCTGGCTCTTTGCATAACAACTGCAGTGCAACGTCAGAACCCTCTGAAGCAGGCAATATCCCCCCTATGTCTCCATACAAGTTTTATCTTACACATAGCAGCTGTTGCCTAGAGACGTCCCTGGCTGGAGCAGAAGTTCGCAGCATTTGACAGGAGCCCTTATTGTCTTGTGCTACTCACGTGAGCAACAGTAGAAAGACCTTGGCAAATACAAACAACAAAAAGTGACAGAAACCAACCATTTTAACTGTTGTGTCCAAAAACTATCACTGTGATTGAGAAGGACAATTGCATTATATTCTTTCAAGATGCACTGGATAAAATTAATAATGAAATATGGTCTATGTGTAACGTGTTATAAGAAAAGGTCTGTGTTGTTAACCATCATCCTTAGTCAAAATGTGTATGAACTCCTGGCCCCAATGACATCTTTGCTAGTTTGCATGCAATTGTACTTGGTTTTAATCAACAACCTGTATTAAGTACAGGATCATTTTGTATACTTTAAAATAGGAAACAGTAGACTTTATTAATCCCTAAGTAGATACTGCTTTAGCTTTTTGAATGAATGCATGACTTTATGTGATTCTGAAATAGTTCTTGACAACTGTGATATAAACAAATGCCGAGATTTTCCACAGGAGAAACGGTCAAGGTTTAGTTTGATAGCAAATACCTTTCCCATTTTTTCACTTTCCAAAATCAAGGTATGTTTGTTTTTGAATCGTTACATCTTAAAAGCATTATGTAAGAGGGGGAAAAATATATAGTGCAGATATATATATAAACTTACACACACAAACAGTGTAAACTATAAGTACTCTAACGGCAAAATAAATAAGTAGTTTGGCAGGGTGAAGGGAAGGTTTCCTACATGAAGGAAAGTTTTAAATATATCTAATACTGTCGTCTTCCTTTTGGTAACTTTGTAACATCCAACTGAAAACTTCCTACATTACTTTTCTCTTCTAGAAATCTCATGAAGGTAGTTACACTTACTACCACCACACAAAACTACTGGTAAGTTTTGGTCTCGAGCATCTGAAGTGGATGCTCTGCCCAAAACTAAGGGCATTGCTTTTCCCTAAAGACTGAGACACCAGATCTGTGACACTCTGAAGGCAGAGCTCTGAGATCTACTCCTGATTTAAAAGTAATGTTGTTAGCTTTTCTAACTACAACACCCTTCATTTAAGCATTGCCTTAGCTATTCAATTGAACTACTGAAAATTACTTTCCATCTTCCGATAAAGTTCAATAGTTTTACAGGGGGATTTTTAATACTGTCTCTGGTAACTGAGAATCACTGAAAACGTCACCTTTTTATCCACAAAACACTCAGCTCAAAGGATACATAAACATGTTGGTAACTGTTTATAAAAGTAATCCCACTGAAGGCAGAGTAATTTTCTTTGAACAAAGTTATTTGGAGAATTAGCTGTTTGCAAGATAGGGGGTGAAATGAAAGGAGTAAATTGCAACCTGTGAGTATCCTTGAGAAAGAGCTCATTTTTCTAATTTACATTCAAGCTTTCACTCCAGCTCAGCATGGAAACATAACTGCCTAAAAATTGAAAATAATCATCCTTCACTGTGACATGTGAGCAACAATTTGCTTACAAAAATGAGCAAGTCAAAACAAATGCACCCGTGATGATGAGGAGCAGTTTGCTAGCACTCTTAACAGGCGATAAAAGCTATACTCAGTAGTTCCTCAGAAGACTAAGTTGCACAAAGATCACAGTACAAATGAGACATTACCAGTGAGCTGACAAAATAATCAAGTCCCGTTGTTCTGTAAAGACTATAAAACACATCATTTCCCACACACGCCATTCTTCCGTAGTTTGTCCTCCCACAACTGTTTAAGTCTGCCTCATCATTCCTTTAGTGCTACTAGCAAAAAGTTTGAATTTAGAAACCATTGCAAATTTTTTTCACAGCAATAACTTACATTTTTGCCAGTGATATAAATACAGCGCACTCTATAACATGAGTCAGCTCAGTAATGCCAGACTGTCTTTTCTCCGACTATTTTCCATTAAAATGAACAAACCCACTTTGTCAGCACCTCCTATAAGGTGAAAAGGGAGATGGAAAGTTCCTCTTTGTTTTTCAGCCCTGAGTTAAAGTTGTACTCAAAATTCTTAATTCTGCAAGAAAAATGTTTGTTCGCTAACCACAGAAACAATAGATTTATTTGTTGCAAATTCCATTTTGTTATTATTTCCTAAATGCATTCTGTATTTTTTTCCTGAAGCATCATCCATGTCACTGTTCAACAGTAGATGGAGCAGTGGATCATTATTGTATTTTAGTTATTTGTGTCAATTATTGCGTAATTTTTCAACTGCTGACAAATAAAACTGCACAGGCAAATAAAAAAATGTTATAGAGAAAATAATTGTTAGTTAAAGCATTTAAAATAATGATGAAAATTGAAAGAACAGCAATCCAAGCTCACTTTGACAAATTATTAAGACAAGCCTGCATTGGTGACTAATATAAGTGATTCATAAACACACATTCAAATCACAAACCTTGCATTAGTTGAATACAGTAAACATGTATGTCCTTAACCTTGAAACATTCAGTCACACATATTTCTCTTACGACGATCAGGAAGGGTGAAGCATCTTCTAAAAGTGAAGTTCATAAATATTCCACAATTTGGGCCTTGTAACAAAAAGGAAAAAGTGGAAGTCTAAGTTACAATAATCATTACAAGGACAATTTATTTTCACACTTGCACTAATTGCTTTTTCTGTAAACTGTTTTTAAGAAATTTACCACAATGAATTCTTTTGAACCTTACAGTAATTATACCATGACCCTCATTTGTTCAGCAAAGGTTAGACTCTCACCTAACTGTAACCATATAAAATTAAGTGTTTAGTTTAAGATAACCATCCCAAGTCTCATCTTCAGTGGAGAGAGACAGGCACTTCCAGTCACGGGGAACAACTCAGTTTGTTGTTCTCTCCATAGACACAGATGATGGCTTAAGCTAGCTCTCAGCTTTTGATGGCTGTGGCTCCCCCAAGAATCCAGACTTTGTTGAACCCAGCACTATAATTTCCCTTAAAATCTATTGGGTCTCAATAGTAATTGTATTCACAGAAATCTCAATTGCTGCATGCTCTATTTTGAAACTTTGTAGAATTACTGAGAGTCAGACTACCAATATTTGTTGTTAGAAATCAAGGCCAGGGGAAAACTTCTCAGATGGCTTCAAAGTCCCAGTTCTCATCTCCAAGCCTGGCTCCCTCCCCCACTTCCTTCCAGCAGCATTAACTTTTTCTCTGCAATCTCACAAATCGGAAAAAGAGTAACCTCTAAAGCTGTTTTAGACTGAAGGTCAGAATTCAAAGGATTGGTAACTTTATCCGCAGAGCCTTGCAATCACATTGCTATTGGAAACACACCCAGAAGCACCAGCACTTGAGATGTTTTTATTAAGCAATGTCAATAGGTACGAAATTTGAAGGTTGGGTGCGTTTTTTTTTTCCATACTGTAAAGTTTATCAAGACTCATATTTGCAAGAGATCAAATTGCTTTCTGCCACTGAATTTTAGTTTAAAGTTCTCTGAGGTAAGGAAACTGGGCTCTGTGTTACATGCTAATGAAAACAGCAGCTTTGGTTTGTTTATCCAAATACTTAAAGAGAGGCACCTCTTGCAGCCAAAATGTAAACAAAGCTTAAACTTTTTTTACTGCTTGGATACTTCCAGGCTACTAATACAGATTTTTTTTTTTTTAATTAAGTGCATTATACAGATTTTCTACATATATTTCCTGCTGGACAATCTACCTTTCCAAAGAAATACTTAATTCCTAAACCAATTATTCATAATTACACCTATATTTTCAACCCATGAACATAAGACTACAGATCCCTTTCAAACCTAGGCTCAAGAGAAAAAAAATCAGAGGGCAGGCAGTACTTTTGTCCCTGCAAACCTGTCATTAATTTAGAGGGAAACTGGTTAAAATAAGGATTTCAATAGGGTTTCACAGGAAAGAACAAGTGAATGCTTGATTTCACTATCGAAAAAGCCAATCATATACCATGCCCCACTGTCTTTTAGCACATTTGCATGCACAAAGGCTGAAGCACTCATATCCACCCAAGTGATTTATCTGATGAAGTTCTGAAAATGTGTCTTTAAGGGTGCTTCGCCTTTTATAATACGGGAATCTCCATACACAACAGACTCCATTAAATAATATTGCTAAACTAGATGCAGACAAATGAAAACACCCTTTGCACCGGATGCCAATTTATGTGTGGGAAGGCACAGCACAGGTACTGCACACCCAGCAGTGGCAGAACACTCTCCATGCAGTGATACCAGAAGAATGCAGTAACATAAGGAGAAGAGGACACAAAGATACACACAACAGAAGACAACTGTATGAACAACTTGAAACAAAGGTGGATGAGCAGATAAGCAGTTTTTAACTCTTATAATTTGATTATAAAAAACCTGTAAGTTGGCAGCTATCAGCATAAGTAATGTGTTGAGTTCAACTCAAAAGTGCTTATTTATTTCCCATTGGTGCATCTGGTGCCACTTTCCTTATATTGATAAGCAGGGTACCTTTGCATATCTAGGCTGATTTTTAATAGCTCTTCTGAAAGTGGCAAATCCTAAATTAGAGACACCTACGAAAAAAACATAGATTTAGTAGCCTAAAAATGCACTAGCTTTAAACATACTCCACCAACATACTCCACTGCAGACAACTGCTTATTGAAGTCAAAATTATACTGCTGCAGACTGAATGCTTCAAGCGATGCCGTATGGTGCCTGGAACACAAACAAGGGCTCCATTGCCCTGGCTCAGGGCACTGGGGGTGCTGCTGCCTGCTCCACCAAGCCACAACAGGCTGTGGCTGTATGGGAAAGCATCCCCAGCCCCCCCAGCCACTGATGAATTGCTTCCCCACCCCTTGCCACAAAGGCAAACAAGCACCCAGGACGAAGGCTCCCCCTCCTGAACCTTAATCCATGTCTAGAAAGGGTTTTCAATTCAGAAAGAGCCTCCTCAAGAACTGCATGGTGCCTACAGTAGGGAAGGGGGAGATCCAAGGGATGGAGAGTGGCTGCCCCTTAGGTGGGTACAGCCTGGGCACCACAAGGCTCTTGTTCCTCCATGAGACCCAAAAAGGCTGCCACAAACCAGCAGTAATACCCCTACAATGCATTTCTCTTCCCTCCTATCCCCCTTCTCACAAGAACTTCATTACTTTTAGTTCTAACCTTCTTATTTAAATAAGAAAACACTGTTAATATTTCCACCTACAAAATATTGTGTATGCATCTCTAAAGCTTGAATTAAAATATAATCAACTTCATTTTAAGTTTCTTTTTATGGAATTGACCTCAGACATATGTGGTATACCAAGCACAGCAGGGGCTTTATACAAATCTTTCTCTATTACTTGATGAATTCCAGGATTTGGCTCTTGTTTTTCTGGTCAGTAAGTAAATAAATAGTAAATGGTTATGCAGTATGCATCATGAAGTAACAACTCATAGGTCAACTGGTTTTTTTAGAGCAATTGAATACGGAATTGCCTAAAATTGTTTTTACCATCTGAAGAATGTGCAGGATGAAATAGGTTTCAGCAGGTCCTACATCACAAGGTTCCTGTCAGCCAGCATTGGGGTCTGTTTCAGCCCAGGCCACCGCCCTGCAGTCTGATCCATAGGTACCAGTCTGTGGTACCCATTAATAGCCCTTCTGAGCTCAAAAGGGCTGTGTACCAATGTTGGAGTCGACGCTCACAGCACAGGTTACAGGATCCAGGTCCAGTTATCTCTTCATGTTTGGATGCACAAAGTCCACCAAGACACCCGTTTCTCAGAATTTGAATGGGTACCATAAAACGACTTCAAGTGAGCGGCAATGAAAAAATAGCTGCAGGTTAATACGCAGTAAAAATGTTTCCTATTAATTTAGTAAGAAAAGTGGACTTCAGAGACCCTGAATAAGAGGTTTGAAGACCACTGTTTACGTTTGGTTTAGAAATTCATGACTATGAATAAAAAAAGAATAAATCACAGTGAATTAAGAGATCGGTTTGAGACACTGATTTGCTAAATCTTAACACTCACCTAAGCTTGCTTGTTAACTTTGCAAGACATAAGATTCTTTGTTTTAATAAAACTGCAATGTACAGCTTAAAGACACTTGCCAAACTTCCAACTTCAGCTCTGTTTAAGCACATACATGGCATTTCTCTTGCTAGAAAGATCCATGTATAATACCAACAAATATTCTTCCCTCAAATAGCTGAGAACTAACAGCAACGTGAACTATTGGCAATCGGAAAGCAGTGACATCATTTAACAGTCAACAAACATGAAAGTGTCTATGCAGGCATCACTGGAAATGTGATAGCTTAATAAATAATAAAAATAGTGATATCCAGACTTTATAAGATTTCCACATATCAACATGCCATAAGCACATAGGTGTCATTTACTCAACGGACTGACTAATTCATTTCATACGTCCTTGATGAAAATTTGTTTCCTCCAATCCTAGAAGAACAAATAAGCCACAGCACCCTTCCCTGCCTCACATCAAATGCAATGATATCCAAATTAACATCTCCGTAGGGTGGATTCTACTGGAAGAAAAGGTAAATCCAGTAAATTTTGTTTGCTTGAATGGATCTTGGATTAGCTCCACAATTTGAAAAATCTCAAAGAATTTACTCCTTTCTCTGCTTGCCTTCTGAAATATGCAAATGGATTCACAAAACAGATCTTAAAAAATAATGAATTTTGAAACATCCTTTTATGAAAGCTTGAGAGAAACAAGTATGCTTTGAAAGGTTCAAACTGATGTTCAGCCTTTATAAGTGATTAATAATACCTGACCAGGAATACCAAGTAAAAGTTAGCATCTTATTAATGACTGTTGGTTAACAGTTACAACGAAAAAGAAAACTATGACAAGGTATTAATATCATGAGTAATTATGCTCGATAATTATGAATTCGATAACCAAGTGAAAGGAGTATTTTTTCTTGCTTACCAGAAAAAAAAGCAAATACCCCCAAACAGCTCCCACCTCCAGGAATTTGCCTTAGCTTTCAACCTAACTTAAAATGCAACCCAAGCAACTGTATTGGACATCATCTAAGAAAACTGAAGTAATTAACGAGGTCATATAGGAACTGGTGCTTAAATTGTGCTAGTGAGCATAGTGAGTGCCACTTCCCTTGCAGACCTGAGCACCATGCTCAGACTATCAGTCCCTGCTGCCTAGGGCCTGCTGGCGTTCAGAAAACATCACAACATCCACATCCTCAGGCAAATGCTATTTGTTAGGGCTGGACACAGCACCTCTTGCAGCACAGCACAGCTGGGCTTGAGGGTGAAAAAAAATTTATTTTTTAGGGAACCTTCTGCCAGCTAAAAGAGCTATTCCTAAAAAAAGTGTTTTCAAAATTTCCCATAATTTTTTTTTTCAAACATTTGGGCTGAAACAAATGAAACCCTGATTTCCTGCAAGTCTAGAGAACATAAATTTACTATTTAAAATTTGTTTGGTTTCCTCTACCTGCCTGCAATCGCAACTCTTAATTTCATTAGCTGAAATCTGCTAAATGCATCCCAATCATCTTTTCGTAACTCTTACCCTGGAAAAGCGTTTCATTTCTTCAGTCTTGATCGCCTTATCTGATTATTTCTCCATTTCCATAATATCTTGTTAGCTCCAGAAATTACTTTTCAGAAAATGTTTATCAGAGAAGTCAACGTGTTGTCCAACACGCTGGTGTCTTGCCTCTAACCACATCATAAATATTTCCTGAGGAGTCCGCTCTCCCACACAGGGGTGACTGCCTTACTGCCTGTCGGAAGCTTATTTCCCTTCTCTCAACTTTGAAGATGAGAGAAGAGAGTGGATGGATTTATTAGATCTCCTTTGTGTTCACTCTATCAGCTCTCTTGATCTGAACCACTGAAGTAGGAATCACAGATATGCCAAATTGTACTGGCAGCGGGGACAGTCCCGTGGCAATACAAGCTGGCTGGCGCTGTTTTGAAGCAGGTCCTGCTATCCAGCTGTTCATGAGCTGCCATCCACAGCTGAGGATGCCCACATTCACCCAGCACAATTTTCCAGATCTCTCTCAATCTACATTTTGGTTAACCAACTTAGACAATTTGTCTTTATTTACCCGAGTTAGTTAAACTCTCCTTCTCTTGGGGAAGAATCACACATATTTCCCAGGGGAATCTATTCTCTTACATTCTCCATAGGATAGAGAGGGTGCTCATATTTTGCTTGTGACATACGGGATCACTCCCGCTGATACTGATCAATTTGTTATATATTTCTCCTTACCCCTTTAACCATTCCTACACTCACTAGGAAGGTTGTGAGCAGCTCGGTCCTATTGGCGATGTGACTGTTTCCTTTTTCAGTCCGTGGTCCCGGAAAGGAACTTCGCTGCTTCACAACTTCAGGGGAGGAGGATGTTTGAGTTAAGGTAGTTTTATACAGAGAGAAAGCATAACATTTCTTTTCTCTTTTTTTGATCTTTGTTTGGTATCCACTATGCAGTCCATAGGGCAGAGGAGTTAAGATAAACTGACAAAGCCTATGACAGACTAATTGGTGATGGAATTATTTGGCGAAAGACTGCTGCTCAGTTTGACAAGACTTCAAAATGTAGAAACCACTTGGCAGACGGAAGCACAGAGAAAGCTGCAGAATATCTACTTTTCCTGACATTTTTTTTTAAAGTTACATTGATTCAGAACTATTCTCATTTTGCAGGCATTGCCATTCTTCAACCTGCTGCATCTGTCTTCACAAAGCAAAGGGGGTAGAATAATGCTAACAGCTGAAATTAGTTTGGGGGGTCTTAAGTTTTGGATGGGGTGCAGACACCGTATGATAAATTACGGTTTCAGCTTTCATTCTTTCCCTGAACAGAACTAATGATCAGGAACTATGAACCTTGCTAGTTACCTTGCTTTGGATTTATGCTGTTGAATAAAAGATCAGTGGATTAAATTAAAATTAATATCATTCATGACCTAAAGATAAAGCATCCTGTGTCTTTTAGCAAGCCAGTACTGACTGGTCAGGTGGATATCTTCTAGATAGGTGTGTTCTTAAGCAAATGCACACCTTCTCCTTTTATCTCCTGTACCTTTCTCATACCATCCTTCAGTGCAGGTACAGCCCTCAGAATACAAAAAACTAGTTTCACCAAATGCTGAAATCCAATTAAAACTCTTGGTACATTACCAGAAAGTTGTTTGATATCTGGTGATCCGATTGACATAAATGTCTGCTTTTGAGTGATGGAATCATCTGCCTGATTTTTTTTTTTTTTTTAAAAAAAACCATATACTGGAGTATAGATTTTAAATATCTTTGTTCAAAGCACAAGCAGGTTCAGTGACTTCTTTAGAAACTAAATCAGAAAATTATTTCCTTTTTAAATAATTGCCGAAACTGTTTTCTTTTGTGTTTAACTACTTTCTTCATTCATATGCATTTTTCATTACCGGACAAAAGTAGAATTTATGTCAATAATTAAAAACATGTAAATTACGTGATCACTTTGTATTTACACTGGCTTTTGCTTCATTGTCTGCATATTATTTCTGATTGCATAAATATTCATGGAGAAACACCCAGGGAAATTTTCAAAGTGGTGCATGGAGACCACACTATGCAGTCCCTATTAATTTTAATAAGAGTCACATGGTTATGTTCTCACACTCTAATTTGAAAATTTCCCCCCTGCTTTCCACCATCTAAAATAACTGTCTAATTCCAAGTATGCACTGTCTGCATCTCCCACTCTACAATCTATAAATACACAAGGGACATGAAGTCTTTTCATACAGATACTTCAGCATGCTCTGGTGGCATTTTATACCCAAAGGAAAAAGTCCCCAGCCTAATCAAAGTTACTAAACTCCTCTCAGGCTGCTCCTAATCCGCATCTCTAAGGACATTTCCATTAATTCCTTTGTTGAAATGCCTATTTAGATACATAGAAAATTAATATCCTGGGAACCTCTGACATAATTAAAAGTACAATTACCAAAAAAGTAGGATCAAAAGAACCGCTAAAACCAGAATAAGACATAATCAACCTGGTAACCCATCAAACAGTCCCAGAAAATGCTTTGACATTCCTCCCCAGAAGCTAATGACAGCAAGTTATAAATGAAAGGTTTTTGTCATTTGACTATATTTGAACTTTCCCGACAATGTGCCAGGAAGGTCAGCCAGGGTGGTGTAGAGCAAGGCTGCAAGTAAAGGGAATTACAGGCTTAGAGTTACTTACAGTGTCTTGCCAGATTCCCTCTGTTTTACAGCTCATAGGCTTCACTTTTCACAGTTGCTGCTGCTAACCAGCTCTTGTACATCTCCTGGAAACCAAGAGCGGGGAAGGGAGGACCTTCCCCACCAGATGACCTGGAGAGCCTCAGCAGCCGGCAGGGAGGCAGGGGAGTGAGCGCAGGGAGGCAGCAGGGCAGTGAGCGCAGGGAGGCAGCAGGGCAGTGAGCGCAGGGGCAGGGCAGTGAGCGCAGGGAGGCAGCAGGGCAGTGAGCGCAGGGGCAGCAGGGCAGTGAGCGCAGGGGCAGGGCAGTGAGCGCAGGGAGGCAGCAGGGCAGTGAGCGCAGGGCAGCAGGGCAGTGAGCGCAGGGGCAGCAGGGCAGTGAGCGCAGGGGCAGGGCAGTGAGCGCAGGGGCAGCAGGGCAGTGAGCGCAGGGGCAGGGCAGTGAGCGCAGGGAGGCAGCAGGGCAGTGAGCGCAGGGGCAGCAGGGCAGTGAGCGCAGGGGCAGGGCAGTGAGCGCAGGGAGGCAGCAGGGCAGTGAGCGCAGGGCAGCAGGGCAGTGAGCGCAGGGCAGCAGGGCAGTGAGCGCAGGGGCAGCAGGGCAGTGAGCGCAGGGCAGCAGGGCAGTGAGCGCAGGGCAGCAGGGCAGCAGGGCAGTGAGCGCAGGGGCAGCAGGGCAGTGAGCGCAGGGCAGCAGGGCAGCAGG